>NC_138162.1:115963142-116563142 GCF_964165515.1 Mesoplodon bidens
ATTCTCTTTGTAGTGAGTGGGTACCACTGTTACAAACATCTTTATTACAAGTGTTTATAAATACCTCTCTAAATGCATTACAACGAAGAGTAGCCCCCACTCACCACAACTAGAGAAAGCCCGTGCGCAGCAACAAAGACCCAATGCAGCCAAAACTAAATTAAATAAATAAAATTTAAAAAATAAATGCATTACAGAAGTAATATCTAAAAAAATAATAAAATAAAGAGTAGATAAGAATAAACAACTGGCCACTTCATTTCTGGAATAATAACTGGGAAAAATGTTCAACTGACAGACTATTTAGAGGCAGTTGTGCTTCAGTATAACTATTGCATTAGTACTTTTAAATGCCCATAGAAACTATTCCAAATGAAAGGGTAACTGCTAGTAAAAGTTTACTGTTTAGAATAAATTTCTTTAGTTGGAAGAGTATTTTTTAGATAAATTATGGTTTAGTTGATTGCTTTGTTGCAAATACTAATTTAAACAACTTTTAGAAAGAAATTTTCATACGAGTTGAGCCACTTTCAATGCCAACTTTCATCCTCATACAATTTAACATCACAGGATATAAAACCACAGAAAAGAGAATTTATCATGAAAACTGCAATAGCACTGTCACTCTGCAGAAGTAACAAATTCTGTTATAACTAAGGTCAGAGTGCTTCGTTCATTCAAATTTATAAGCAGCTGATGAGCAGGCAACATGAAATAAACTATCTATAACCAAAACCATCAACAAATCCGTTTCATGAATTTTACTCAATAATGATAATTTAGGGCTTCCCTGGTGGCGCAGTGGTTGAGAGTCCGCCTGCCGAAGCAGGGGACAGGGGTTCGTGCCCCGGTCCGGGAAGATCCCACGTGCCGTGGAGCGGCTGGGCCCGTGAGCCATGGCCGCTGAGCCTGCGCATCCGGAGCCTGTGCTCCGCAAGGGGAGAGGCCACAACAGTGAGAGGCCCGCGTACCGCAAAAAAAAAAAATAAATAAAATAATGATAATTTAACCATAATGAATCTCTCCTTAATCTCTCATATTATCTAAACATACATTTTATTATTCAGTATATTTTATCTCAAGTTTCTCTCCATAAAAAATTTAATAAAACAAACCTAAATAGAGTAGGGAGACCACCAGGGGGAACTCTCATGCCCTGTGACAAAGCCGAGTCCAACAGGAAGAAGAAAGACTCCTTTTCTTTCCTAACAAGGACTCAGCCATGAAAAGCCATAGACTCTGTTTACTGTGGCCCTTCCAAATCCCTTTTCCTCCCTATAAAAGTTCTCCTTTCCTGGCTGTGTGGGGATTTGCACACAGCTCACCATGGTTGCACAGCCCTAATCGAAATTCTCTGATATCCTGAGTAAACCCATCCTTGCTGGAGAAATACCTGGCCATCTATTTGTTTCAGGTTAACACCTCTCATGGTTCACATGTTCAACTTATACCTTCCTAATGAAACTACAGGTGCCTTAAGAGGAGGACTTTGGGAGGTTACTCCTGGCAGCAAAGGCAAAGGTGAAAGGTTGGCAGCACAAAATCGAGTGTGCCCTGGAGGCGAGGCCAGCAGCCACTGTGCAGTCCAGCAGCCTGTGTGGTGTGAACATGACGGGTCCTGATGAGTTTCTGGGTTCTCCAGGCTGGCAGGGCATCTGAGAGCTATGCACCACCCTTAAATTCAGTTCAGTTCCTGCTCTGTTAGTGAGGGTTTCTACTATTGGCAGCAAAGAACCCTGTCTGATAAAGTAAAAATAATAAAAGAGTAAAGTGCAGCCTTTACAGTTACCAGCCATTTCACAGCGTGATTTAGGAGTTTAACTCCAAGTGATTGTTCCTAAGGTTGGGGCCATGGTGAGCTGGGATAATTATAGGTTTATTCTATTCATGGTGTTCTTAAATACAAACATACATCAAATATTCTCAGTGGAACAGAAAAAAAATCATGTTTTCATATTATAAACCACTATTTTCCAGGAGAAGATGCTCAGTTGTTTAATAAAATATCAATTTACTTAAAGAATCACTGAATAGGAAATTTCAATCACTATGTATTTTCTCACACAAGACACGGCCGAAGAATTACTGTCACTTGGAAGTCTAGTAAACTAATTTAGCTTTTAAAAGAAGTGCAGACTCAAAAAAGGAGTAACACTCTGGCAAAGATTTTTTTCACATGGAAAGAGCCATTATAAGGTTATTTTCAACCCAAAACTTCTGAAATTGCATGAAACCAATAAAAACCTTCTGGATCAGCATGGGAAAACGCATTCCTAAATATCTGCACACAGTTACAGAAGGCTCGGTGTGGGAAGGGAAAGTGACTGTGTGAGGTCTGTTGGAGGGGTCTGGGCATAAATCTCCAAGAAGAAGGGTAAACGTGTGACAATGAGTTCACCATCACTGACATTACAAAGCCCCTCCTTGAAGCAGAGAGTCACCCAGGTTCTTTCTAAACAATACTCCAGTCAATGAAAAACTAAAACAACCAGAACGAAATAAGGCCCACACCAGCCACGGTCGGAGAAGATAGAGAATGGCACAGAACTGGCTTGAAAAGGAAGAAAAATACAGGATAGCAGCATTTACCTGATTACAGTGCTTCTCTAGGACTTGCACAATACAGTGCATGCTTTCTTGTTGTTTTTTTTTCCATCCTTTTATTTCAATTTTTTAAGTGTGTCCCTTGTAAACAATTTTTTTTAATTCATATATCCCCATATCCCCTTCCTCTTGCATCTCCCTCCCACCTTCCCTACCCCACCCCTCTAGGTGGTCACAAAGTACTGGGCTGATCTCCCTGTGCTATGTGGCTGCTTCCCACTAGCTATCTATTTTACATTTGGTAGTGTATATATGTCCATGTCACTCCCTCACTTTGTCGCAGCTTACCCTTCCCCCTCCCCATGTCCTCAAGTCCATTCTCTACATCTGTGTCTTTATTCCTGCCCTGCCACTAGGTTAATCAGTCACATTTTTTTAGATTCCATATATGTGCATTAGCATACGGTATTTTTCTCTTTCTGACTTACTTCACTCTGTATGACAGACTCTAGGTCCATCTACCTCATTACAAATAACTCAATTTTGTTTCTTTTTATGGCTGAGTAATATTCCATTGTATATATGTGCCACATCTTCTTTATCCATTCATCTGTCGATGGACATTTAGGTAAGTTCCATGTCCTGGCTATTGTAAATAGTGCTGCAATGAACATTGTGGTACATGTCTCTTTTTGAATTATAGTTTTCTCAGGGTATATGCCCAGCAGTGGGACTGCTGGGTCATATGGTAGTTCTATTTTTAGGTTTTTAAGGAACCACCATACTGTTCTCCATAGTGGTTGTATCAATTTACATTCCCACCAACAGTGCAAGAGGGTTCCCTTTTCACCACACCCTCTCCAGCATTTACTGTTTCTAGATTTTTTGATGATGGTGTGAGGTGATATAGCTACATGTAAGAGAATGAACTTAGAACACTTCCTAATACCATACACAAAAACAAACTCAAAATGGATTAAAGACCTAAATGTAAGGCCAGACACTATAAAACTCTTAGAGGAAAACATAGGCAGAACACCCTATGACATAAATCACAGCAAGATCCTTTTTGACCCACCTCCTAGAGAAATGGAAATAAAAGAAAAAATAAACAAATGGGACCTAATGAAACTTAAAAGCTTTTGCACAGCAAAGGAAACCACAAACAATATGAAAAGACAACCCTCAGAATGGGAGAAAATATTTGCAAATGAAGCAACTGATAAAGGATTAATCTCCAAAATATACAAGCAGCTCATGCAGCTCAATATCAAGAAAAACACACAACCCAGTCCAAAAATGGGTGGAAGACCTAAATAGACATTTCTCCAAAGAAGACATACAGATTGCCAACAAATACATGAAGGGATGCTCAACATCACTAATCATTAGAGAAATGCAAATCAAAACCACAATGCACGCTTTAGAAGAGACAAAGACCTAAGCTACGTTATAGCTATGTACATGTTATTTATATTCACTGTGTTGTGTTTATATACAGTGTTTAAATTAACAGATTAGTATCTATTTACTTTTCATTATATCTGTGGTTTCAGAGTCCAAATAACTTCTAAATAAGGAAATCCCTTTGGATATTAGTGAAGAGAAGTATCTGAAATAGAACCCATTAACAGATCTCTCACCCTACCCTGGGTACACTAACTTGGTGACCATTCCCCCAGAGCTTTGGGTGAGGCCTTCCAGTTTGGACAAGCCACTGTTATGTTTTTAAAATTCGTTCTTATTTCCTTTTAAAATTTTACTTGTATGTAATACACCCATCTCATGGATCTGTCCTTTAATTATCCATAATAGGAAAGTAATTACATGTGTTCTGTTTATTAGAAAAATCACAGAACTTCTGAAAGAAGATGCAACGCCTGATTTATGACTTCATTGAGTTTTCTGGGATTTTTTTAAACTTTCTTTCACTTTTATTATTAATATCAATAAAAGATGATGTCAGGATTTCCGACTCTGGAATTTGGATTTGTAGGGTAAGCTCTTTAAATATATCGCCTATATTGAAACATTCTAAGTAATGCACAGATCAGAGACAGATATTTAAAATTCGTCACTGAAGAGTTTCATTTCTAGCCACATAAGATTGAAGTTCATGAAAATGACAAAATGTGAGGGGTCGAATTATAAGAAGTCTGAAAGTCTGCATGAGAAGTTAACACAGTGAGGAAGTCGGGACAGGGAATAAGTACAGAGATCCAGAGAGGAAAGGGGGGGCGGGTACCTGAAGTGGCCCTGGCCCTTCTGAGCATTTTCCAAAACCCAGTAAACTTTAAAATAAATGTTCTGACAGCCCAGGGCTCAGGGACAGATAAGCAAATACAGCCTCACCACTGCCCTCCAGGAGAGTCAAATGAGAGGGTAACAGTCTTGGTAAAATGGTGAACTATCACTAAATCTGCATCCCCCAAAGTCTACAATGAACTGTCTCTGAGCTCCATGCTCAGTGGGAGAGGGAAAACTTCTCTAAAGAACGTGAAACCATAGCCATCCAAAAGAGGGATTTTCAGCCTAATTCATATTGTCTGAGTTACCGAAAAAAGTTTAACTGATGAGTTATGTGCCAAGTGTTTCTGGATTGGTGATGTTAATATTTCCTAGATGAATCCACCTTCACCTCAGTTTTCAAAGCATTTCCACAGATCAATTTCCAAGGAAACTATGTCCCTTATTGCCAAACATGGTTAAATAAAAAGGTATGATAACTGTTACGTGTCAACTTAACTGGGCCATAGGGTGCCCAGATATTTGTATATCACACTGTATTCTGGTGTGTCTGTGAGGGTGTTTGTTGGATGAGACCAACGTCTGAATGGGAGGACAAAGTGAAGTAGATTGTCTGCCCCAGTATGGATGGGCCTCGTTCAATCAGCTGAAGGCCTGAATAAAACAAAAAGGCTGACTCTCCCACCAGGAAGGAGCAGTTCTTCCTGCCTGAGTGTTTGATCTGCGACACTGGTCTTTTCCTGTGTCCAGACTAAAACTGAAGCTTCCGTCTCCTTGGGTCCCAAGCCTGCCAGCTTTCAAACTGGACCTTACACCATCGGCTCAGACTGAACCACACCATCGGCTCTCCTCCTGAGTCTCCAGCTTGCCAAGTGAAGATTGATAAAATCAAGCACAAATGGAGACCAGACTTGAAATTTCCTGAGCAGACAAACCTGTGTAGTCACACTAGCAAAACTTAATGTAGCTTATTCTGCAAATAAGTGAAACAACCTGGGTCACTTCTTGTTAATGCCTCCTCCAATGGCCAACTCCAGGCCACTCTAGCCTGAAAATCATAAACAAAACTTAAGCTCTTCTCCAAAATGAATATGATACTACCACTTTTAACCAATTCCCTATCACTAGGAAAACCCTAAAGTTATAACCAAACACTGTGAAGAATCAATAACCACTGCCTTTTCACCATATAAACTATTTTATAACAATATACCTCTGAGCCTCATCCCATGTTCAGTTTGAGTGTTCCCACTCGTGAACAGATTTTTGTGCACACTAAACTTTTACTAATTACTATTTCAGTGATCGATTGGTTTTATTTCTGCTATTTCTGAAATATCGACAAGATCCTGGAACTTCTCAGCCTCCATACTCACATAAGCCAATTCCTTAAAATCTTTCTCTAACTCAGATAGATAAATAGGTAGATAGGTAGATAGATAGACACACACACACATTATTGGTTCTGTGCCTAATACGAGAGGGAAGCAGCACAATATCAGTGAAAGCCAACTGAAACCACAAAGAGAAAATTCAGACCCACCAAAACTTTAGATATGAGCATCATTAGACACACAGTATAAATTTTATGTTTCAAAATATTAAAGAGTTTTGAAAATTAGTAAATAGCAAGCACATTTGAAAGAAATATAACAAAACCATACTTCCAGCAATGCAAATGTGTAATTGAAAGTAAAATACTGATATGTGTGTTAAAGACAAGCCTAGACATGGGTGAAGAAAAAATTATACTTTGAAATATAAAACTGAAGAAATTAATCTAAATGCAGCACAGAGAGCAAAGAAGTAACATACAAAAATTTAAGAGTCATGAAAGTTAGAACAAAAATATTTAACATATGTTCCTTCAAAATCCCAAATGTGAGGATAGAGAAAATACGGCAGAGGCAACAGGTTAAAAAGGAACAGCTGAGAAGTGTTTCAGAATTGGTGGAGGACGCCAATGAACAAACTTAATAAGCCCAAGAAATCTGAAGCGGGGTAAATAAAATCTTCATGTAGACATGCCATGGTGAAATCACAGAACAGCTATAACCAACAACAGTTCTTACAAGTAGCCAGAGAGAAAGCATTGCTTTCCAAAGAGTGTCGATGAAATAACAGCTGACTTCTCTAAAAGACCAACAATTGATTTCTTATGACCAACATACAAAATTCAAAACAGAATGAGAAAAAAATAATCCATTGATTCCAAACAATGAAGGAAATGAACAAAAAAATAAACATGGTAAAGAAGGAATAAAAACAAAATACTAACTAAGTAAATAGGAATGAATCAATGTCTCTTAGTAATGAAAATAAAAGTTAAATGGACTGATTTTCAATTCCCAAAACAAGAAGAAATGCTGAACAGATTATAAAACCATCACGGCTGACCTGAGCAGGAACCCATGAGCAGGAACCAGGGCCACGAGGAAAACGTGAACGGTCAATGACAGAGTGCTGGAGGCTCGGTGTGGACAAGCCTGAGGGACAAAAACTCCAGGGCACCCAGTCGTGGGGGCCCTCACGGTATTAGCAGGAGCTCTACCGGCTTCTTACAGTAAACACTGCAGGAAAATTCCCTCCTGCTTCTGGCTGGAGCAAGAGGAAAGAAACTATTTTAAAAGACGCCAGAGCGCTTCTTAACAAGACCAGCCCTCAGGTGAAACTAGTCAGATAGAGCCTCCCCAGCTGGGAGCAATATCAGAGCCTAACTAACCTGAGCAAAGGGAAAATGGCCAACTCCAGGCCACTCCAGCCGTCCTTCACGTTTGTGAAGTTCACAGTCAGAGGCCCAGGCTCACTGGCAGACTGAGGCCCAGTCACATGACCAGAGCACGTTTCCCTCCACCACACCTCACAACCACGTCATCAAAGGTATTTACAACAGTTCCCTTTACCCAGTATATTACATCTATCAAGAAAAAAATCATAGGGCATACCAAAAGGCAAAAAACCCACAATTTGGGCCTCCCTGGTGGCGCAGTGGTTGAGAGTCCGCCTGCCGATGCAGGGGATGCGGGTTCGTGCCCCGGTCTGGGAGGATCCCATATGCCGCGGAGCGGCTGGGCCCGTGAGCCATGGCCGCTGGGCCTGCGCGTCCGGAGCCTGTGCTCCGCAACGGGAGAGGCCACAACAGTGAGAGGCCCACATACCGCAAAAAGAAAAAAAAAAAAAAAAACCCACAATTTGAAAATAAAGGGAGCAAGCATCAGAACCAGACTTGGCAGGGATGTAGGAATTATCAGACTGGGAATTTAAAATAACTATGATTAAGAGACTAAGGGCTCTAACAGATAAAGTAGGCAGCATGAAAGAACAGATGGGCAATGTAAGCAGAGAAATGGAGTCCTAAGAACCAAAATAAATGCTAGAGATTAAAAACACTGTAACAAAAATGAAGAATGCCTTAGATGGTCTTATTAGATTAGAAACAGCTGAAGAATCTCTGACCTTAAGAATATATTAACAAAAACTTTAAAAACCAGAAAGCAAAGAGAGCAAAGTCTTAAAAAAAAAATGGAATAGAATATCCAAGGATTGTGGGACAACTACAGTAGTGTAACATATGCATAATAAGAATATCAGAAGAAGAGAGAAAAAGGAACAGAAGAAATATTGGACAAAACACTAGCTGAGAACTTCCCCAAATTAATGTCAGACACCAAACCACAATTCAGGAAGTTCAGAGAATAACAAGTAGGATAAATGCAAAAAAAAACGAGCCTAGGCATAATCAGTTTCAAATTATTGAAAATCAAAGATAAAGAAAAAATCCTGAAAGAAGCTGGGCTAGGGGTGGAGGGGAGGGAAACACCTTACCTTTAAAGTAACAAAGATAAGAATTACATACAACTTCTCAGAAACCCTGCAGGTGAGAAGAGAGTGGAGTGAAATGTTTAAACCGCTGAGAAAACAAACAAACAAACAAAAAAAACAAACGAACCAAGAATACTGTATTCTGCAAAATAAACCTTCAAAAGTGAAGAAATAATAAAGTCTTCCTAGACAAACAGAAATGAATTTGTTGCCAGTATACCTACCTTGCAAGAAATGTTAGAAGTTCTTTAGAGATAAGGAGAACAATATATTTATAGTCAGAATAATACCGGTCAGAAACTCAGATCTGCATAAAGAAAGCGTAAGCTTTAAAGAAGTAATAAATGAAGATAAAGTAATTACTTTTATTTTTCTTATTCTTAATTATCTAACAGATAACAGCTTGCTCAAAGTAACAATACCAACAGTGTATTTGATTACATATACTTATATATATATACACACACACATAAATATATGTATACTTATGTATGCTTATTTACAGTGAAATGAATAACATCAATGATACAAGAAACAGGAAGGAGGAATTAGGATTATTTTGTTATTATAAAGTTCTCATACTACCCATGATGTAATGTAGAGTTATTTGAAAGTGGACTTGGATTACTTGCAAACAATAGGAAAACCACTAAAAACTGTAAAAAACAAAGTATAACTGATATGCTAGGAAAGGAGCGAATATAGAATCATATAAAATGCTCAAATAAAAGCACAAACAGCAAAAAAGAGTGGAACCAAAAAAAATAGTAGGAAAGAACAAGAGCTACACATAATAAAACAATAATATTGTAGATATTCACTCAATTATATCAATAATCATTTTGAACATCAGTTATCTAAATGCACCAATTAAAAGACAGATTGTCAGAATAGATCGGAAAGCAAGACTCAGCTATATGTTGTCTACAAGGAAACCACATTAAACACAAAGATACATGTGAAGTAAAAGTAAACAAATGGAGAAAAAACATACCATGATAACACTAATCAAAAGAGAGCAGTCAATTTATTAACTTCAGACAGAAAAGACTTCAAAGCAAGGAAATTATCACAGATAAAGAAGGGCATCACATAATGATAAAGGGGTTAATTCTCCAAGAAAACATAACAATCCTCAGCGTCTATGCGCCAACAACAGAGCATCAAGCTACCAGAGGCAAAACTGCTGGAACTGCAAGGAGAAATCAAAGAATCTTCTATCACAGTTAGAGACCTCAACACCCGTCTATGAGAAATGGGCAGATCCAGCAGGCAGAGTCAGTTAAGGACACAGCTGAATTCAACCACACCATCAGTCAACTGCACATAATCAACATCTGTAGACTATTTCATCCAAGAACAACAAGTTATACTTTATTGTCAATTTCACACGCAACACTCACCAAGACAGACCACATTCTGGGCCATAAAACACACCTCCACAACTTACAAAACAGAACTAATACAATGCCTGCTCTCAGATCACAATGAGACTGAGCTAGAAATCAATAGCAGAAAGAAAGCCAGAACAACCCAAGTACATGGAGAGTACGCAGTACCCTTCTAAATACATTTGGGTCAAATAAAACCACTCTCAAGAGAACTTTAAAAATATTTGGACTGAATGAAAAAGAAAACACAACTTATCAAAATTTGTGGGGTGCAGTGAAATCAGTGCTTAAAAGTAAATTTATAGCAGTGAATGCATACATCAGAAGAGAACAAACTAGTGGTTACCGGTGGGGAGAGGGAAGGGGGGAGAGAAAAGATAGGGGTAGGGGATTAAGAGGTACAAACTATTAGGTGTAAACTAAATTACAAGGATATATTGTACAACACAGGAAATATAGCCATTATTTTAAAAATAGCTATAAATGGAGTATAACCTTTAAAAATTGTGAATCACTCTATTGTACACCCATAACTTGTATAATGTTTTCCAGTAACTACACTTCAATTTAAAAAATGAGCCAAAGACCTGAACAGGTCTCTCACCAAAGAAGATATACAAATAGCAAATAAGCATATGGAAAGATGTTCCACAACTGTATATCAGGAGCAATGCTCCACCTTGTATATCATCAGGGAAACGCAAATTAAACAACAATGGGATACCACTATATACCCATTAGAATGGCCAAAATCTGAACACTGACAACACCAAATGTAGGTCAGGAAGTGGAGCAACAGGAAGGCTTATTCACTGCTGGAGGGTGAATATTTCAGCGTAATATGCTGAAAATGTTGCTTTTTTTCTTCCATCTTCAATATTAAAGCTACTACACAAAAATTCACCAATTTTGATGTCTTTTTTATATGTACGCAGATATGACAGCCATCACAATACAATCTAACAACATTGTTTCAAATGAAGTTAAAGACAACTAAGTGCTACTAGAGCCATCTTACGGAGAAAACTGAACGAACATTTTGGCCAAGCCAACATTTCTTGGCCCGGATGGTGGGAATGTGGATGTTCATTGTGTTATCTTTCCTTAATTGTAACGTGTGGTTTCACATACTCCTGTGCACTTATACTGTATTTCATATATTGGAAAAACAATAAACCACTGAAGTAATTGCAACTGAAGATATTTTACAGATCAGACAACATAAAGATCTGTGTTACCCTTTAGAGAAAAATATCAAAATATATTTAATAGTCTTCACATGGAACATATGAAGCACAGGAAAGTACGGAATCAAAGGAAAAATAATTATTCCTTTTTCATAACTATTAAATCTAAATTAGACTATTACAACCATGAGTCAGCTGAACCAATAACTAGCTGGAGGGAAAAAAAAAACCAATATTTTCCCCCTCAGCAAGGCTTCCTCACTGTTGGTGAAATGTTAACCCCATTCTCCTGCAGGATGCAAGAAACGAGGTCAAACACTTAAGGAATAATTGAATAGTTTAACCTGTGCTAGAGGGGCTTGTTAAACAGAACTTGTCTGTGGTGAGAAGATGACAGATTTTTCTGGAACTCTTCCAAAGCTGTCAACTTATCAACCTAATTGGCCACATAATGAACTTCTTACTGTTGTCAAATGCTTGAGAAGAATTTTCTTTCTCTAGTGAAAAGCAAATAAACCTGTGGCAAAAGAAGTAAATAGCTACAATAATTAAATTATGAATAGAATGTTGTTTTTAAATTAATATTTTATCTGGTTGTTAAATTCATCTTTGTATCTCATCACCAGCAGATGTGAGGAGTTGGGAAGATTAGCTTGTTTTACACAGAAGACTATCATTAGAGGATAAGTCAATTATAACTTGAAAGGAAGAGGCGTTTTCCTGAGAGGATGAAATTGGTAACACGTTGAACTAGTCAGACCCTCTGGGGCAGTGACAGTAAGTGCTGCAAGGCGATAGTCTGTTCCTTAGCTTGTATATACACCCAAAGCTACTTGTAAGAGAGAGTCATAGAATTAAAAATAATAATGTTAACATGATTCAGCTTATTCTCAAAATGATCTAACAGTAATTTGGTACAAAACTTAATTGTTCTTATATACTCCAATATAAAATAAGAAGTTTAAAAAACTTAATTGTTCTTAATTTTAGAGGTAAGAAATCATTTATTTTACATTGAAGTTAGTACAGTTATATGTTTAAAGTTAATCCATTGAGCTTAGGGCTATATTATAGTATTTGTGCTCAAAGTTTGGCTTTAGATTTTTAACCTCCTGCAATCATAAGCATTTTTTTAACCTTTGCAAGATAACCTTTCATTTGAGGTCAATAATCAAATCTACAGTTTCCTCTATTTACATACGGAGCTGAAAAGTAAATGAATTTAAAATACGCAAGACTCATATTTGCACTTTATCGTTCATAACCTCAAAGGTATGATCTTGACCTACAATCAGACCAGGAGGTAGACCAGGAGGCTGAATTCAGAGAGAAAAGAGGAGACTCATCTCATCAAAGCCAAATTAGCTATATTGTCAGATTTTTAATAATTTATTTTTTCACATCTTTTTCCTTACAAAAGTGTTATTTGATATTATTTAATTGAATTAAAATGAACGCATTTGTTTACCCCACAAACACACATGGGCTGCCTACCTTGCACCAGGCCCTCCCCTAGGAACTGACAAAATCCCTGACTTCATAGAGCTTATATTTTAACCAGAGGAGATTGACCTAAAGGAGGAAAGACGGATACTCAACAAATAAAAAGGAGAAAATGGACAATAAGTGAAATGCTTTTAAGCGCTATAGAAAAATTTGGAACCTGGTGTATCAGGGTTGCTGGGGTCCAGATGGCAAGCTCTTCTATGTGTGGTGGTTAGGAAACGCCTCACTCCCTGGTGACATTTAAACAGAGGTCTGAAGGATAAGAGGAGGTAAGCCTCGCAGACAGAGGAGGAAAAGTTTTCCAGGCAAAGACAAAAGCAAGAGCAAAGGTATTCAAGCAGGAAAGTGCTTGGCATGTTTTAGGAAACGGCGCTTGGGCCAGAGTGATGGAGAGCAGTGGGTCGGGGTGGGAGATGAGAAGAATACAGACAGCAAACTACTGACAGTCCTTAAAAGACTAGGGTAATGACTTTTGTGTCTGCCCTGAGTAAGATGGGAAATCATCTGAGGCACATAACTATTCATTATTAAAGCAATCACTCTAGCTATTCTGTTAGGAAGAGCCAGGACTCACTGATGGATTACATGAGGGTTAGAAGAAAAAATAAATAAAATAAAAAGGAAGCAGGATGATTTGAAGATGAGTTCTAAGGAATGAACTTTGGGACTTACTCCTTTGAAATGTCTTTTGGACAACAAAGGGGGAGTGTTAGGTTGGGAGCTGGGTATACAAACGTGAAGTCAGGAAGAGAGGTCTGGCCTGGAGATATAAATCCGTCAGTGCAGAGATGAATAATTTAAAGCCTTGAAACTACAAACATCAACTAGGAAGAGTGGATGGAGAAGATAAGAGATCCAAGGGCTGAAAACTTCAAACTTTCAAATTTCAAAATTCAAAGGTCCAGGTGATCAGTAAGAACCAGCCAAGGAGACCGAGGTAAGTGGTCCAGAGGAAGATAAAGAGAGCATGGTGGTCCAGAAGCCACACTTTGAAAGTGGCTCTTGAAGGAACACTGCTGATATGAGAATTTTTTTTTCTGTTGGAAACATTAGAAAGTTGATGTCTAGTTATATTTTTAAAGATTGGTTTGATGGAGGGATATGTGTGAAAGCCTGTTTTGACTGATTTACAGAGGTGCCCGAGTGAACACACGGAGAGCTCAAGGCCACAGAAAGGAATTTCATTACACAATTGCCATGAGACCACGGCACACGCACCATGCAGGGTCACCTGGGGGAGCGCCAGTCAGTCAGGAGGCAGAAGGAGTGAGAGGAAAACTTAGTCCAGAGTCTTTATTGGTGTTTTCAAAGAAAGGAATGGGTGAGGCTGGGCAGGTACACTGAGCAAGCTTGGGATTAAATAGTTGGAATACCTTTTGTGGGCTCTGGGCTATAAGGATGGTCTCTAGCTGTCCAGTACCTTGCCCAATGGTAATTTAGGGCAAAGGAAAGGCTGGCTTGGTATGTGAGTTTGATAAAGGAAGAGGTTGGGGATATGGGCTCTGGGTTGGGTGGTCTGTATATGAAAGGCACTCATCGGGGAGTGGTTTGCATCTGTAGGAATCAGCAAACCCTGAGAGGGGCAGTTCCTCCCTGGGTCCACAAGGCCCCTGATTGTCAAAGCATCATAAGATACAGCAAGTAAAAAATATAATTGATACAAAGCTTCAGTGGAGTCTCTGAGAAGAGTCCTAGGAGGGTGAGAATTGGAGAAACACTTTCAATGAAAATCTCTCTAAAGATGGAACAGAGAAATGGGGCAATAGCTAGAGGAGAAAAGGAAGTGTATTTTTCTTATTATGGGAGAATTTACATTCTGTTTCTATGCAGATGGTAAAGATCAAGTGAAGAAGGAAAAAACGTGATAATGCACTGATCCCAGAAGTGTATATGCTGACTTTGAATCATGGATAATTTATCTGCGATTACGGTGGGGGGGGGCAGCGTGCATAGGCAAAGGTGCGGGAAGCTGAGTGAGTGTGGGAACAGATGGAGTTTTATTCTGACTGGTTCTATATTCTCAGTAAAATTGGAGGTAATCTCATGAGCTAATAGTGCAAAGGAGAGAGGCAGCGTAAGACTGACAAAGACAAAAGATAGGACGTAACTGTCTAACAGAGTGGGATAGCAATGAAACTTGGAAAATACATTGTGTGCCAGAAGACACTAAGAACCTACTTCTTATTAGTATTTACAAGACTGAAGTGGACCATGTGGGTATTTTTTCTGTACCTATATTTGGTCTTATGGATCCAGGTAAAAAGTTTGTGGATTAGTTGGATTCAACCAGATTTGAAGTTTTTTCCAAGTGAACAGAACAAAAGAATAGTGTTAAGAATATATGCAAGGAAAAGATTATGATAATGGGCCATTAAACCTGTCTGTGTGAAAAGAGCAGTAAAAATATGTGTGGCAAAAGGGACAATGAAAAATTGGGTCACAGGTGACAGGTTCCCACAGGCTCAAGGAATCAATATTTATGAAGCACTTACCTACTAATTGGAACACCCTGCTAGTACTCTTGGAGATTAAATAACCAAAGAAAATATGCCCCCTTCAAGGATTTTAGAATTTAATAGAGGAAAGAAGTATCATAATGTTTTGTTCATGATAAATTTATTGAGCTTCTTTTATACCACATTATTCTATGTATGGTTAGCTACGGAATACAGGAAAACATTCAGGTTTATTCATGTAAAAATAGTAAGATATAAAGCAACTGCCAAAATACAAACAGTAAAATCACTTACCTAATTTAAGCATGAGGTATTTTTTTTTGCTTCCGGTTTTTATTTTTCCAGATTATATCAGAAAACACAGAGGGAAACAATATTCTCAGAGTATATTAGGCAACAGTGCTAGATAATACACTTCTGAAAAGTAGTTAAAACATAGCCCTGGTAAATAAATATAGTATGTTGATTTGGTTGATTTATTCATTCTTTGTGTACTAGAAACACAAAAGGTTATCTATAAAATGTAATAACTGACTTGAACATAGTATCTGGTTTGATATATTCCCTCAGTCACTAAAGCGATAGAGAAATCCAATCCTGAAATAAAGTTTTACTTTTGGAAACCAAATGTTTTTCTTTGTTTTTAACATCTTTATTGGAGTATAATTGCTTTACAATGTTGTGTTCGTTTCTGCTGTATAACAAAGTGAATCATCTATATGTATACATATATCCCAATATCCCCTCCCTCTTGTGTCTCCCTCCCTCCCTCCCTATCCCACCCCTCTAAGTGGTCACAAAGCACCGAGCTGATCTCCCTGTGCTACGCAGCTGCTTCCCACTAGCTATCTATTTTACATTTGGTAGTGTATATGTAAACATGATGTATTTTAAATCCGTTAGACGTTTAATAGAAAGCAGCTTCCTGCCACAGATTGAGATGCTTTTGTGCTCCTCTCAGAGCATCACCAAGGTGAACTGGATATACATCTTCAGTAGCTTGGCTTATGTCGTTTTTGTACTACAATCTCTCATGAAAGCACACTCCTGAGTAAGGAATGAGGGCTTAGACTGTGTCTTAATCTAGTTTGAACACTCAGCACCCAGGACAGCGCCTACCATACAACAGATGATGTTAAGTGTGGCAGTGGGTAAAGGTAGCTAGCTTTAAATTTGGGAGGTAGTAACCTATTAACATCCACATCAATATCAACACATCAACATCAACTTGGTGGACAGGGTTAGCAGCCATCTTGCCATCCATTCTCTCCCTTTACTAGAGCAATGCCCCTGGGAAAGACAGAAGGAGGGTACCTAGCGAATCTCCTTGGAAGCATGTTTATGATCGCACTCCTGAGATATACAGTGATTGACTACTAAGAGAGTACTTACCTATGGAATGTTTGATCAGGATATATCTGTTTTATCTGGGATTGCTTAGGGCAAACGAAACCGGAATTTATGGAGTTATGGGGAATAGCTTTCTGGCAAATATTCTTTAATTTAGATAAACATCTACATATAAAATGAAGGTGTTTCATAACCAGAACATCTCCTCTTTGCATATACAGCATATGTACGTACACTACTTATATAATTCATATGTTAAGTCTGAACCAAGGCATGTCCTACTGCTGCCTTAGGTAGCTGTGCTGTAACTCTCTGCTTCCTGCTGCTCCTCTGCCTCACAGTTACATATATCCTGGAAACTATTACTGAATTTTGATAGTGAGTAAAATATTTGATTCTTTTGAGTCTGATTTTAGAATCTGATCTTTTGAGTTATCTTAATTATTTTTAAAGGCATGAGACTAAATGAAATCAATTGAATTAGATTATATGTAAGCATAAAACACTGAGGCTGGCCAAAAGTTAGAAATTAGAAATAGAAGGAAAATAACACTGAAAATAAATAATGAGATAGGAGGAAATCTGAGAGTTAAGATATCTAAGAAAAGAATAAATGTCTCAAGTAGGAGGGAGTATCATTTGTGTGGGATGCTACGAACAGTTCAGACAAGATAAACGCATAAAATGTTGCCTGGATTTGGTAACAGGAAAGTTATTGACAAAAGGAGTTTCAATGCAGTGGTAGAGATGGAAGCCAAAGAGGAATTATTTGAGGAATGAATGGCAACTGTGGAAGTAGAATGTATTAAATTTATCTGTGAAAGCAAGTGGAGGTATACATTGTAGCTGTTAGGGAATGTAGTGCAATGATTTGTTTTAGGTTTTGTTTCTCTTTCTAGCATGGAAGATACAACAAAATGATAAAAGTGTGAGAAGGGATAACTCCAGGTGTAGGTCCCTGAGAAGATGGGGGGGGGGGGAAATGGGATCCAGACCAAGAACAGAGAGAACAGCTACCAATAGGAACAAGAGCATCATTTCCACTGAAACTGTACTTGTAGCAGAGAACATCGGTGGGTATATTTTACAGATTTCTTCCACGGTACTGCTAAAATTAAAATAATACATAGTCCTTGTTCTCAAAGTATTGGGTTGGCCAAAAACTGCATTTGGGTTTTTCATAACAAATACAGAAAAACCCAAGTGAACTTTTTGGCCAGCCCAATATTTCTAACTTAATCATCTTGGGCTGCTATAACAAAATACCATAGACCAGGTGGCTTAAACAACAGACATCCATTTCTCACAGCTCTGGAGGCTAGAGACAAAGACCAAGGCAGCAACAGATTCAGTTCCTGGTGAAAACCTCTTCCTGGCTGGCAGGTGGCCCCCTTCTCACGGTGTTCTCACGTGGCATGGTGGAGAGAGAGCTCTTGTCTCTCTTGTTCTTTTCATAAGGACACTAATCCCATTACAGGGGCCCATCCTCATGTACACCTAAACCTACTTATTTCATCTAAACCTAATTATCTCCCAAAGGCTCTGCATACCAGGCCATTGGGGGTTAGGGCTTTCACATATGAATTTGGGGGGTGGGAGGGTAGGCACAAACATTCAGCCATAACAATTTTCATTCTTATAAATTTGGCAGAGAACTGTGTAATTACTGAACTAACCATATAAGTGGTTATATACACCAGGTGTACTACAGTAAGATTATTTTTCTATTTAGATTAAGTTTTAGTTTAAACTGAAAAGTTTTATTTAATTTTTTACTTATATTAAGTTATTTAGGTTAGGCTTAAAAAAGTTTTATTTAATTATTTTGAAATTTAATTAAATTACATTAAGTATATTTACAAAAATAAAACCACTCATAATGTTAGTGTTCGTTGCTAATATCAAACACTGTTACCATGCTCCACACATTACATCTAGATCTGCAGATATTCAAATTTAAGTGTTGTATGACTTGTTTAATGTTGTGAAATGTCAATGTACAGCTCTTGTAAATACTCAACTAAATAACGATGACCTCTGGAATCATAAATAGGAGCACAAAAAGAAGCAAGGAAATGGAAGCACAGCACTAGTCTAAAATGATATTTTATTACAAAGAATCTTGCTCATTTATGCATATGAGACGAAGGATGTGACAAATTAATATTTCTTTTTTCTTGTCTAAGCCCTGCTGCTACTCACATCCTCCCTGACTTCAAAGCAAGGTCCATTCCAAAGTCGGCAGTAGCATAATACACAACACTTCCCCGAATTGGGGTTTACCTGGTCTTTGTTTTGCGTAGAGAGAATAAGAGAAGGATTTCCATTTTCCTGGGCCAGAGGAGTGTCAGTCCTGAGAGCAGAGGGTTAGGATCTGTCCAAGTTCAAGGACAGATCTTCAGTCTGACAGAGGCATTTGTGTTCCTTAATAAGTTATTTTGTGTCTAGTTGTGGTATGTGGGGTCCTCTGAGGTGTGGAGCCTAGGGCAGAGGTCCCCATGCCTGAACCTGAGAGCACTACTGATGGGGTATTCCACAAGCCTACCATCAGCTAAAAGAGAGACAAGGAAATCAGCGTTTCAATGGAGCACATCACTGTCCCCCAACTCTCACCCCCCCAAAAATCATACTTCTGCTATTAAAGAGAATGAACACTGGGTAAGAAAATAAAGGTGTAAGCCACAAAGAAATTACAATCAGAGAATCTCCAGCTGCCCAAATGTGACATCAACATAGTAAAAGACAAAATCTCTACTTTAAAAACTCAGCTGCAATTTGAACATATACCTGCTCTGTAGGCAGAATTCCTCCTAAGGGGAAAACTTCTTGTATGTTTAAGAGAAGCACAGTATGTTTGATTGATTTAAAAAAAAAGTTACCTATAAACATAGACTAAATAGGATACCTTCAATCAAAGTCTTTATATGCATATTGAATAAAAGGAATAATTATTCATTTTGAATACTTGGGAGACAGGTTTTAGGATAGAGAAAACTGGATGGAAGGAATGTCCTCAGCACAGAGAACCTCAAGCCAGCTGCACGCTGAGGAAAAGAAGCCCAGTGATATAGCCTCTGTGATCGACACAGGTGAAGAGCCTTTAGAAAGGGATGCCTCATTCAACAGTGCTTGTTCTAGAAGGAGATTGGCAATTGGGGTAACAAGAATTTGGTGTCAGTGGGAATTCAAAGCAACATGTAACCATGGAAACACAAATGCTCAGAGAATTTGGAATGTTTGAGAAGAATGCAGCCTCCCCATAATATAACACATGAGATAGGAGTTCAAGCCATTCTACTAAGTTATTAAAGCAAAGTGGAGCCTCAGAGTTCAGGAGGAACTTGGAGGCCTCCAGCTGAGCAATATATGATGTACCTGAAAAGCACCTTTTAGCTTGAACTACATCACCAGCCACATGAATCCAAGCAGCCACTGAACTGTTTTGTGCCTCATTTCTTTTTATATGAAAGGATAATAATCAAATCTCCTTTAGAGGTTTGTTATAGAGAAAATGAGTTTCATTGGCCATACTGAAAGTTACCAAGTTAGATGGTGATTTGAGTAAAAATGGAATTTGTACACAAAAATGCAATTACCCCAGAGTAAACAAATCAACATTCTCAGCAAAAGCTCAGCTGTGACATAGGATTATAAATGTTCAATTAATGATCACAAGTGTAAATGTTTAGTTTTAAATACAAAAGATTGAAATAGTTTGACAAAATGTTACAAATCCAAAATAAAATACGTGGAAACAGAGTTGTTCGCCCAGCTATGAACCAACATTAAAGGATATTTCGGTTCTTTGGTCCCACCAAAATTTAAGTTGGAGATGAAAATCATTGAACTGTTTAGTAAGTTCTAATAGTTCACCCATTTGTTCCTGGGGAAAGGGAAGACCACTGGATCATTGTCAGAAGAATTAGGTTAGGATCACATATCCAGTGCACCCCGGATGTCCCTTGACCTCCACTAGCCTCTGGGTCCTTATCTGTAAAATGGGAACATTGGTCTTTCACTGACAGAGTTATTGTCAGGAGTAAATGAGACAGTGCATGTCAGAATGTCCAGCATAAGGCAGTAATATAGTCAAGGCTCAATGCATGTGTTTTCTAATATACTTTCTATTGGAGTCATGTTATTTTGGTTAAGCAGTTTAGTTTTTACTTGGATATACCCGGGCACTGAATCAGTACTCAATCATCTTTTTGATAGTTTTTAGGAAAATTATGTTATTCAAGAAAAAAAGTTCATGGAGTTTTTAGACCCTTTGCTTTGCAATATCTGATGACAGTGAATATTTAACTGTCATGTTCAATACAGTCTGGAAAATTTCTTGGTAGAAAGTGTATCACCTCATTAAGCAAGCCAATCTATCACCAACATTTGATCCCAAAAAAGAAATAAGCAAAAATAGAGTGTTGGAGTTTCTTACCTTCTTCCCAATATATATTGTTCTCAAGTTCTGGAAACACTGGCAGCCCCTGGTTTTCCTCAGGGAATCACAAAGCTGTCCTCAGGCTCAGGCTACCTTTCTCAGCTCATCACTAGACCAGAAGAGGTGAAATGAGATATTAAAGACCCCTTTACTTTCTCCCTAGAGCAAGTCTAATAAAGCAGGGAGCTCCCCATAATTTTTGCACCAGTGACAAAGGCATCCCTGAAACAAGGCTTTTCCACATCCACCTCTAAGCCAAGGGAGCCACCAAATATCCAAAGGCTCCAAAGAAAACCCTTCCCCAAGCTAAGGTCATGGTCTCTTTGATGTTCCTGGACTCAGACTGTGTATGTTCCTAGTCCGAACTGTTCCCTCTTCCTGAACTCTTCCCTCCTCCAAATTTTGAAATCATTTCTTTAGGAGGAAGGAAAAAATGTGCCACTTTTTCCAGGTCTTTTCTGGACAGTAACGAGTTCATCTCTGCCACCACTGTCAAGCACGTGCTCCTTCCTCAGGTCAGGACCACGGCTCCCTTAGTGACTGATGACTTACATACAGCTTCCCAGAGCAGGTGGAATGTCAGGGATACACGTGGCAATGGAGGTCCTGGCGAGGAGGCGGGGAAGTGCGCTCCCAAGGACCGTGCTCTCCCAGGTGGGATACTGGCGTGTCTAAGACCTCCAGCTTCAGGGCTGCAAACAAGAAAACAAAGTGGGAGAGGAGGCTGCAAAGGCTTCCACCATGCTCTGTATTCTTGGGTCAAAAATTAAAAATCAAGATCAGAGACTCATGGCTACTTATGGCTATTTCAAATTTATACCATCTTTAGAAGAAGAGACATAATTCTTTGGTAATGGCAGATTGATCGCAGAAATTAAAGAGGTAGAAAAAACCAAAAGCCATCTAATTTCAGCTTCTCATCCCAATTACTCTTCAAAGTTTTCTATTGGCAGCGTTTGACCCATCTCATTTTAAATTATTCCAGCACCTCACCTCATCACTTTTTTAAAAAACTGTTTCTCATTTTAACATCCTCACCTGCAGCAAAATTTCTAATCTAGAGCCTAAAAATTTTCTTTTGCTTGGTGTCAGACCGTTACTCTTATTTATATCTCACTGTCTTTTTTCACACCAGGTGAATATAAAGTAACTTCAGGAGATGGCCAGCAGGTCGCCACCTGGTGACTGGAGACAGGGGACAGAGTTCTGAGCCGGCTGCACACTATTTTCCTTATGAAGTAGATAATAATACTTAAAGCACTGCATGTGTCTCATTCCATTCCTACTCAAAATTTCCAAATGCTCTCGATCATCCCCAGAATAAAGTTCAATCTGCTGTGCTTGGGATTCAAGGCATATTGCAAACTTGTTCCTAGTTCATGTTTCTAGCTGCGGATTCCACTATTTAATTATAAACAAGTAACAGACCAATCTCTTGAATTTTTTTCAAATAGTCTTTGTGGACTTTTGTTGTTGTTTAAGAATGTGCTTTTTCTGATTATAATGTTTCCTCAGTTTTAAACATATACAGTGAATGACAAACAAAAAAAGGTAAAAAGAAGGAAGGAAGGGAGGAAGGAAGAGAGAAAGGGTGTCAAGGACACAAACTGCCAATTAACAGTGAGACAGAAATGCTTAGCATGGCTATTAGTGGAAGAAACGTAAATTTTATCTCCAATAACATGCTACTTATTAAACTATCATATTCATTAAAAATTTTTTTTAAATTTATTTTTGGCTGTGTTGGGCCTTCGTTTCTGTGCGAGGGCTTTCTCTAGTTGCGGCGAGCGGGGGTCCACTCTTCATCACGGCGCGCGGGCCTCTCACTGTCGCGGCCTCTCTTGTTGTGGAGCACAGGCTCCAGACGTGCAGGCTCAGTAGTTGTGGCGCACGGGCCTAGTTGCTCCGCAGCATGTAGGATCTTCCCAGACCAGGGCTCGAACCTGGTCCCCTGCATTGGCAGACAGATTCTAAACCACTGCGCCACCAGGGAAGCCCAAAATTTTTTAAAGAATGTTATTTTATAAGCATATACAATTTCTTAGCTAACACCTTATTAATAAGTAATTTGCTTATTTAAAGTTTTTCCCATTGTGCTTTTTCTCTCATCTCCCTGGGATACCTTTCTATAACAGGAAAGTCTGAAAGCAACAATAGGTATGTGTGATGTGCCAAGCTGCCCTCCAGAATGTGTGAGCATCACCCCCACTCAGGGCTGGCTCCGAGCACAGTGGTGCATTATGTGCACTGCACAAAGTTTCCTGGCCAAAGAGAGTCTTGGGGGATAGGAGAGTGGGGAGGCGAAAATTCTGGCCATGCTTTACTCGCCAAGACCCATGCCCTATCACAAGTCTGGTCTCTTGTCGTCTTTGTTGTTTTCATTCGTAGCAACACTGAAACTCCCATCTTCTCCAAGGTCTCTGTACTGGCTTCTGGGGTTGCATCAGCAGAAGTGGAATCTCAGTTCTCACTGATACAACCTCTTATTCTCTTAATATAGTGAATAATGTTTATATCAGGAAACTAGTATGAAATTATTTTTGCATTCTAATTCAATTATATATTTTTCTTATACACAGCCCATTGTCCCAACATCATACATTGAATCATGTATTATTTTTAGAAAACTGCCTTTTACCATGCCGGATTTTATCCATATATGGTTTGATTGAATATCATTGTTATAATGTTTTATTATCCATTAATGACCACCCCACATCATTTTTCTTCTTTTAAAGAAGTTTTAGCCATTTTTACACATTATTCACATTATTTTTACTGATACATTTTGGAGTAGTTCAGTTGGAATTTTTACTGCAATTGTATTTGTATTTACACTTAATTTTAGAAGAAATAAAATATTGTATTCTGTTTGCCTTCCAGGAAAAAAGATTTCCTCTCATTAAATTCTATTTTTATGACCCTCAGTGATATCTCATAGTTTTTTCATATAAGTCCTGCACATTTCTTGTTAAGATTACTTATGGGCCTTTTAAAATATTTTCTGTTTATTACTAGGATCCGTTTTTTTATTATATTTTCTAAGAGGTTATTGCTGGCATATAGGAAAGTTATTGATTTTTAAATAATTTTCAACCAGGCTACTCACATATATATTTTTAACTATGTTAATTTTTCTCATGCTTGCCTTGGATTTTCTTAACATACAATTATATACTCTACAAGCATTATCCACAGAGTGCAAATGCCTAGCTGCACTGGGGTGGGCAGAGCTATTACACATCCAGAAACTCAAACGCTGACCTTCCCTCACACATTTCACCTCCAACTTCTCTTCCCAAAGGCTAAATAACACAGCAGTTTTAGCGCAAAAACAAAACAGAACTCATGTCTGATGGCACACCTGTAATTTAGATTCACAGTAAGAACAGGTCTGGCTTAATGTAACTGTTGATAAAAGCCATTGACAAATAACTCGAGCTTCCACAGTCTGCTCAGGGCCACTTACACTCTGTATAAACAAAGGAGTGAGCTTCAGAACAGCAGGTCACGTCCTCAGCAGTATTCCGAAAGCACCTTCATCAAGCATAGGGTTATAACAACTGTTACCACAATTCTGTTAATAACATCACGTCCTCTCACCAGTCATCCTGTGGCACCCAGTGTAGGAGGAACACAGGGGCAGAGGCTGCGGTGTGAGGCATGGGCAGGGGTGGCCCTGTCCAGGGTGCTGAACCGCACTCCCCATCACACACTTCAGAACCCACCGGAGAACATGAGCTAGCTGACCGGGAGCTATGTTGATGGATTACTCATCAAAACTTAGTACCAGCTCTTCAGTTGATCTGCTAGGTAATTTTGTGTTTCTCTGTGATTTTCATGATGTATAAACTATGAATTATATTGATGGCTCCACTGTATTTGTAAACAATATTTTTCAAATAAAAATTGTTACCTTGGCACAGTTAGAAATTCCCACTGCACTTATGTAAATTCTCATATATCACTGCCCATGCCTCTGTTTTCAAACTGGAGCACATCCTCATTTGTTTTCTAAGTACCTATTAGATGGAGCTCTTCAAGGGCAGAGATGGGGTCTTTCGATGTTTTGCATAGTATTGGAAACATAATAGGTGATGTAGGATTTTTGAAGAGAAAAGCAAGGCAAGACAACTCAAAGCAAAAGAAAATAAGGAAGCAAGTAGCTAAAAACTGGCCAGGTATACAGATTCAACAGGAAAAGAAAAAAGGTTTTATACCCTCATGCCCTCTTTTTTATCTTAACCATATTTACTTTGGGATATAAGAAATGAAAGAAAAGCATAGTTTCATGTGGTGATATTAAGCAGAGAATATAGCTAAAGCCTTTGGACAATTTCTCTCACTGATCAGCTTGTGTATTTTCAGTGAGCAGTGTGAGAGGCACGTAAACATCTGAGAGATGCCAATGACATGTGGAGGTCCTGAAAATGTGTTCTAATACAAAGTGTTTTTCAGTGACCTTGAAGGTGAGCCTCCCTGTTTTTGAGTCAATCTTTCTCAGATAAATGACTCACTACAGCAGTAGGACCTTATGGGAATTTTAGGCTCCTGAACTGCCTTACCACTGATACCATAAACATCCAAATTTTAGCTGTAGAATTGGAAAAAAAAAAAAAAGGAAGAAACAACTTTGGTAGGTCTGGAAATCATATCACCTGAGCTTATAAACAAGTTCGCTCACAGGCTGATTTTACAGAAAGTACCACAAATGTGCTGCATACCCAAGCCCAGCCTCTGGATCATGCTTGCTCTCACAGATGTAACTAACAGACAACATCTGAAGATGCAGGCTATGATTTAGGTTAAAAAAGAAAGAGATTTTATTACTAATCATGAATCCAGGTAAATTTTCTGAGGTAACACTTTAAATCCTTTCTTCTTGTAGTAAAATCTCCACATCCTGGTTCTATTGGTCTGCTGGTTTTCCAGGCTCCTTTGGCATTTATTATAGTTTTCTGAACACAGTATGTTCAGAGGACAGAACAGTCACTTAAAAGCTCACAGGGAAGGCTTCCCTGGTGGCGCAGTGGTTGAGAGTCCGCCTGCCAATGTGGGGGACACAGGTTCGTGCCCCGGTCCGGGAGGATCCCACATGCCGCGGAGCGGCTGGGCCCGTGAGCCATGGCCGCTGAGCCTGCGCGTCCGGAGCCTGTGCTCCACAAAGGGAGAGGCCACAGCAGTGAGAGGCCCACGTACCACAAAAAAAAAAAAAAAAAAAAAAAAAAAAGATCATACTGGTTTCAAGATGGTGAAATCTTAAAAATAATTTGTACTTTTTTGTTTTATCACCAGCACTAGAAAATATGTTCTCTTTATTGTGAACATAAAGTTTTTAATCTACGTATGCACAAATTAGGTTTATCTGAGCTAGTCTAGAAATCTAACCAAAGCTTTGAGCAGTTTGCAAGACACAGTGCCATCCAAGTACTAAATATCTGGTAAAAAGACTAGAAAAATAACCAGTCATATATATGCACCTGCTATTTCTTTCTGGCTATTTTTTAGATATTTGTATAGTCCTCAGATTGTAGGACTGTAATTCAAGAATGTGGTTTCGTGACTCTGTCATACAAAAATACAAGTATTTATTACTTTTTTGAAAATTAGTATTCAATTAATCCAATGACTCTTGCTTCCAAAAGAATATGCCTATTTTAAGACAAAGAGGACCAAAATTTAGCATATATATGCACTATATGTATGACGAAAAACATAGCTACTCAACTTTTGTTAAGTAAACTAGTTATGGAGCCTATGAATGCATGCAATTATCTACTCTATTAAAATTGCAAAGTTGTTTCCATAGAAACTTGGCAACTTGGCACTGTAAGTTCCTAGAGAAAAAAGATTGCATTTTATTTATCTTATTATTTCAGGGCCTAACAAAGGGTTTAAAACAGTCTTAATATTTCTTATTTTACCACATAAAGTGTCTTTCTATTTTTTATAATGCGTCTTTCAAAAGTCTATTTTAATTACTTCAGATTTAATTGTATTATGCCCAAACTAACGTTTTCCATGAACAATTACTTAATTATCTACTTAAAATAGATAATCTGAAGTAAATTTCATGACTGCTCAGATATTTTAAAAATAATGAGCACTTAATATTCCTGTTTATCTTAAAACATAATTGCATTTATTCAAATACAGTGAAATGAAAATAAGTGGATAGTTTTTAATTAAATGTCATGACCTCATTACAGGGATACCTTCATCCCAGTTTGCCCAGAACTGGGGAGTTTCCAGAGACATGGGATGTTCAGGGCTAAAACTGGGACACTCCAGGCAAACTGGGACTTCAGTCAATAAACACTGCGGTACATAACAAGTAAGCGTCAACTGCCCTCAGTGTTAAAGTCCGACTGTGATTTTCCCTGTTTTGTCTGTTTATTTAATTCTGAGCTTCCCAAGTAAGAGTGAAAAATTAACACTAAATCGTGACCTGGGAGACCCCAGGACTCATTCTTTGAGGCTGCAATTTGTTCACGCTTCAGTTTGGTCCCAGGTTTTGGCCTGATTGCCTGAGTTACTCATATTTTCTTTCCTGCTGTTCACTAATAGTCTCTGAAACAATAGGAGGACTTGAAAATACTACATGTTCATTCTCATCAGACAAGTTTTAACAGAATGCAGGTGATACATCTACTGCTTAACGGGCCAGACGAATTTTCCATCTGGTCTGTCTTCATGACAGAGGAGATGTTGGTGTGCAAATTTCTTACCACGGAACAAGCTAAGAAGATCAGACTTTCCTATCTTCTCGTACCAATTGGAAACGATAATTAAATGGAAAGTGTTACTGATACATTTGGCTCTTAGAATCCACAACGGTCACAATGAAATGAAAAGAGAAGTAATAACAGGAACGCACTGAAACAAGACAGGAGAGAAAAGACAATGAATGTATACATATATCCCCATATCCCCTCCCTCTTGCTGGTTCACTTTGTTATACAGCAGGAACTAACACAACATTGTAAAGCAATTATACTCCAATAGAGAGGCGAAAAAGTAAAATAAAATAAAATTGTAAGACTAAAAAGAAAGGATAATTAATGTATTTTCTAATCAATATAGTAAGAATGAGAAATTAAAAATTTCCAGTTTGATTCAAAATAAGATTTGAGCAACATGTAGGCAGGGGAAACCATGCAATTAGGGGGTGAGGGTGGTTGCATATATTTGATGTTTTTAACAACATTTTTTATAGAGAAAGTTCATGGCTTTATAATGAAACAGAAAGTCATAATAGGCTGAGACAACAACCAATAAAAACTACTTAGACTGGAGCCACTAAATCTTTTCTTTCTTTTTAAGCTGCATTTGGAGTGAATTCCAGTTTTATACAGATTCACTGAATATAATCAAAACAAATAGTAAATTATCGACTGAGTTTTCTAGTCACCACGAACGTTCAAATGGGAGCACCCTTTTCTTCCTTTTTTAGAATGAAAATTAATCAGAACAAACCAGGCGCTCTCAGTGTAAGGACCTCGCTCTCAGCCTTGGAACCTCTGATCCAGGAGAGCCCTGGACAGTGATGCCAGGGACACAAGGTAGATGGTCTCCTGAATGTCACTTTGTATATATTATCTGAAGAATGAATGTGGTGTCTACATTTGTCACATTTAAATGCCAGATTGGTGTTATCAGATGTGACTGAACTTTTCAAGAAAGCAGAGTGATACTGAGGGATTTAGAAAGCTGCACATACACGACTGGGGAACTTAATTATAAATAATTCAATCTGTGTATGTAAATACCACAGAAACATGTGTTAAATTAAATCACTGGCAACTTAAAAGCTTGTGCTTCTTAAACACTGTCCCACTGGAGTACTTCATGGAAATATAAGTTAAATGAGGAAATAGTGTTAGTCATAATGCCCTTCAGAGACTTAAAAACTATAAATACGCTTTATGTCACTCTAAACAAGGACTTGTCAGCATGCAAGGCTTACATTTTGCCACGATTTACAATTTTGAAGCTTATCTTTCATATATCAAAAACCAATTCTATCAGCTCAATTCAATGTGTAATCAAGTTCTTTGAAAAACATGCTCTAGGATGGGCACAATTTGCTCAGTACTCAGGAAGCAAAAATCTAAATAAAATGTAGGGGTATTTTTGAGAGTAAATACAAAAATGCATAAAAATCAATCAAACACAACTAATGAGCTAGTCTTAAAGGTTATTCTTCCACTTAATTACAAAATCGTAATCCTAGTCATGTGAATGCTAAGAAGCATGGATATCACTGGAAGAAAAAAATGTGGTATTTAAAATGTCAATAACAGGGTTTTGGAAAAAATGAAGATTGTCTTAAAAATATTCACTTGTTATTATGTAAGCAAAACAATTTAATTGTTAAGCACTAGCAGGTGAAAACATAAGAAAAGCCACATCTAAAACACAGCTTGTATATGACCCTTGAAAAATGAAAGTTTGGAGGCACCTTATCCTTAAAAAGATGAAAATTTGGAGGGTACACAATCAAGAAGTTGTGATATTCAAAACCATGGCTTCTATTTATTTATATTGTGTCAAATCATATGTTCATATTAATTTTAGTAGAAAAATACATGTAGTGACAGTTTAGTTAATACAGATGCCATTTTAATATAACTTCATAAGTTATGAAAAAATGAAGCAACACTGATTGATGTGAGAACTTTCTGTGCCCCTCTGTTATTCCACCCTGTGGAAAAAGCCTAGCACCTTGCCCAATATCGATTAACTACCACCATCTCCTCTGATGTATATTTAGTGATGCATTTAACATAGGTTTTCAGTCAGTTTTATTCTCTCCAAGACAGACTATCTTTAGGAAGAATCCTTAGGGATCATCTGGTAACCTCCTCCTTTTTCAGGTGAGGGAGAAATACACATACACACACACACACACACAAACACACATCCCAAGACACTGTGTAAAATTGGTGTTAATTCTTTAAACATTTGGAAAAATTCTTCAGTGGTGCCATCTGGGCTTCTATATTTCTTTTTCAGGAATTTTTAAGTTACAAAATCAGTTTTCTTAATAGTTATGATGCTATACAAATTATCAGTTTTATACTGAGTGAGCGGTAGTAGTTAGGTTTTTCAAGGAATTGGATTATTTATAAAAATTGTCAGATTTGTGTGTGTAAATTGGTTTGTAGTATTCCCTTATTATCTTTTTAATGTCTGATGGGTCCATAGTGATATCCAGTTTCTTTCCTGATATTGATGATTTGTATCTTCTTTTCCTTTGTCAGTCTTACCAGAACTTTATCAATTTTTTTTAATCTCAGAGAATCAGTTCTTTTATTGATTTTCCCTATTATTTTTGTTTTGTTTTCAATTTTATTGGTTTATGCTATTATCTTTATTAGTTTTTCCTTGGTTTGGGTTTATTTTGCTGTGCTTTTTCTACATTCTTGAGGTGGGAGCTTCAATTATTGATTTAAAACTTTCTTTTCTGATGCATGCATTGAGTGTTATAAATGTCCTTCTCAGCACTATTTTAACTGTGTCCCACAAATTTTGATGTGTTGTATTTTTATTTTCAGTACCTTGAGACTTCCTCTTTCACCCATGGATTATTTAGGAGTTGTTTAATTTCTAAGTGTTTGGAGAATTTCCTGTTATTGATTTCCTGTTCAATTTTGTTGCAGTTGGAGAACACAATCTGTATCTATCAATTTTTTTATACTTGTTGAGTTTTGTTTTATGGTCCAGAATATGGTAAATCGTGGTATACATTCTGTGGGACCTGAAAATAATGTGTTTTGCTGTTGTTGGATGGAGTGTCCTACAAATGTTTATTTGATTCTTTTAATTGATAATGAGTTCTTTCATATCCTCACTGATTTTCTGCTTAATTGTTCTAACAATTGTTGAGAAAAGAGTATTAAAGTCTCAACTATAATTATGGATTTGTCTAATTCTCCTTTCAGTTTCATCAGTTTTTGCTTCACATATTTTGTAGCTCTGTTGTTTGGTGGATACATATTAAGGATTGCTATGTTTTTTTGGTAGAATAATGCTTTTATCATCATATAATATCTATCTCTCATGAGTCTTTGCTCCGAAGTCTACTGTATCTAATATTAATATTGCCACTTCTGCTTTTTTTGATTAATGATTACATATATTTTCCCATCACTTTACTGTTAACCAGCCTATAGCATTATAACTGAAGTCAGTTTCTTGCAGACAGCATAGAGTTGGGTCATGCTCTTCAATCCACTTTGCTAATCTCTGTCTGTAATTGGTGCATTTAGACCATTTACACTAAATGTAATAATAGATATGTTAGGGCTTAAGTCTGCCATTTTTTATTTGTTTGTTTAATGTTTGTTCTCTGATTTTTATTTCTCTGTTTTCTTTCTCCTGCCTTACTATTGGTTACTTGAACACTTTTAGAGCTCCATTTTCATTTATATGTAGTATTTTTATTGCATGTCTTTGTATAGCTTTTTTGGTGGTTGCTCTAGGTGTTGCACTGTATATACATAAACTATCACAGTCTACTGGTGTTATCATTTTACCAGTCTAAGTGTTGGAAATTTACCTTCCTTCATGTTCTTTTACACCTCCCCCATTTATAAAATCATTGTATGAAGTATTTTTCCTAAAACAAATTTAGAACTACATCAGACAGGGATACAATTTTTGCTTCAATCACCAAACATAACTGTGAAAACTTGAGGAGAAGGAAAGTTGGTTGTATTTTCCCATATTTTTGTTTACTGTGTCCTTCCTTCTTCCCTAAGGTTCAAAGGTTCCTTCTTTAACCATTTCCTTCCTGTTTAGAAAACCCCTTTAGTCATTATTCTAAAGCAGTTCTGCTGACTACAAATTCTCTTCATTTTTCTTCACCTGATGCCTTGATTTCTCCCTTCGTTCCTGAAAGATATTTTCACTGGATACATAGGTGAGTCACTGCTTTCATGATTTTTTTCTTCTTCTTTTTCAGAAGTTTTACTATGATGTATCTTGGTGTGCGTTTCACTGGGTTTATGCTATTTGGAGTTCACTCAGCTTTTTGAAACTGCAGGTGTATATCTTGTGCCAAATTTGAGAATTTTTTAGCCATTACTTATTCAAGTGCTTTTTAAGTTCTACAATCTTTTGTTTCTCCTTCTAGAACTTCAATGACAAAAAGGTGAGACCTTTCGTTATAGGTTGACAGGTGCCTGAGGCTCTATCCAATACATTTTTCAGTCTTTCTCTCTACTATTCAGATTGGGTAATTTCTATTGTTATAGCTTCCTGAGTAATTTCTATCATTCTAGCTTCCAGCTCCATGATTCTTCCATCTGTCCCCTTCATTATGCTATTCAGCCCATCTGTGAAGTTTTTTAAAATTATGTTAATGTATTTTTCAGTTCTAAATGGTCCATTTGGTTCTTCTTTATGTCTTCTATTCCTTTTCTGAGACTTTCTATTTCTTTGCTGTGATTTTCCATTTTTTAATTTATTTCAAATGTGTTCACAATTGCTTCTTGAAGCATTTTTTTATGAGAACTGATTTAAAATTGTTGTCAAATAACTCTAAAACTCTGTCTTCTTGGTGCAAGCATCTATTGATTATCTTTTTTGTTGTTGTTCTGTTTGAGATCTTCCTGGTCCTCAGAATGCGTGATTAAAACCTGGACACTTTGAATACTGTGTTACGGACATTTTGGGTACCATACTTGTACTTTAGCTGGCTTTCTTTGACTCCATCCTGGCAGGTGAAGGAGGATGCCATCATATCACTGCGTGAAGTGGGCAGAAGTCTAGATTCCCAATGTAACCTCCAATGATGACCATGATAAGGGGCTTCTCATCACTGCTAGGTAGGAGTAGGAATTTTGATCACCTGAAAGGCCTCCACTTATAACTTTCTGGCTGGGAGGGGCAGGGGTGTCTTGTTACTTCCCTACACAGACTGTACTGACACCTAGGGGAGCAGAAAGTTACCTAGTGACCAGCAGGCAGTGGTGAAAGTTCTGACTTTTCACCACACCTCTTAGGAAACCACTTCTCAAAAGGGCTAACTCATTACTGCCTGGTGGGGGTGGAAGTCTAGGCTCTCCATGTGGCCTTTACTGATGCCATTGGGGATAGGGTACTATTACTGTTCTGTGGGAAAGAAAGACCCTGCTCCCTCCTAAGCCTTCTCTGACCACTCCAGGGGGAAGTGGGCACAGCCAGCGAGGTTGGCAGTCTAGGCTACCCACTCAACATTTAATGGAGCAGGTGGGGATAGGGCCACAGTTTCTCTCTGTGGTGTTTGTCTAGAGTACAGTGGTTATTGCCTAAAAGCTTTCTCTTGCAAGAATGCCCCTTTTACTGGTGCTTTGCCAGAAGGGAGAAAGCTTATGTTGGGGCTTTTTCTGGATTTCCAGCTCCAAGTTTAGGTTATATGAGACAAAAAGAAAACCCTGGGGAACTAACCACCATGTCGTTTCTTAGGACCCGAGACCCATAGCTGGTTTGTTTCCTTCTCTCCACCATTCGGTTTTCTTATGTTACTTTTATTTATATATCATCCAGAATATTTAGTTGTATTTAGCAGGAGGAATTGAGAAAAGTATATTCAATACATCTACTCCATTCTTTCCAGAAGTGGAGGTCTTCTCTTAGCTACCTTTAAATGCATGAATTTTACTATCTTTCCTGTGTTTAAACAGAGTGATGATACTTTTTAATAAGAATGAGGAATCATCACATACTGTTCTGGATTTTAAATATTGAATCCTTATCATCACTTCCTTCAATTAATGAAAGTAAATACTTATCTTTTTTGTTGTTGTTGTTCAGTTTGAGATGTTGCATTTGTACTGGACTCTCTTTTGCCAAGTTTATCTCATCTGTTTTTGGCTGGCTTGCAGGACAGTGATTTAAACAGCTTGTTGGCTAGGCTTTATTGACTCCTGGCTTAATTCGTTTTCATACAGATGCTCTCCAATTATGTTTAAAAGGAATCAAGGATGTTTTCTAACTAAGAAATATGTTAGATGCAAATTTCATCTCATATTCTATGGTTTAGGAGTCTAAAACAATTTTAGGAAGTAAGTGCTGTAGTCAGTTATTCCTTCTGCATTTCCTTTTCCTATCCTGAGGCCCTTTGCAAAAATGATACACAAATTTTTCTAAATTTTCCAAAACCTTCAAGTGGTTGTTAAACTATATGTTATATACTAGCTTTCTTTTCAGAAAATGGGATACCCTTTCTGCCCTCTTTCTTGTGCAGGAGAAAAGACTGACAAATTCAAAATTGAAGTCATAAATGCTATGAAAATCCATCTCAAAAAATTACTCAGAGGTCACAAAACTTTTGTGGCATAAATAGCAATATAAAGAGTAAAATTTAACAGATCTGAGATGTAGAGAAACCCTTCTTCAAAGGGAGCTCAAAAATATCGTAGGAAATAGCCCAGATTTAATTGGCAAGTGCTTAAGGGCTGCTCTTTGAGATACTCTTTCCTTCAGATCTGATATAAAGTGGGAGCATTTGCAAGGCACCCCTTTGAAAAATAAGGTGTCAGGGTTAGGTAGTAAAACTATTAAGTGGCTTCCCTTTGTCATGCCCCGCTAGCTCATAAAGGAGTGAACTTAGAAAGCAGGTGACCTGACAAAATATCCCTAAAAGTGGGATCAGGACACAGCAAGAAACTATAGCCCCACCCCCAGACAAAGGAGGAAAAAAGCAGTAACTGAAGAGAACAAGAGCTTCATAGAGCTGACTTGAGTGGAAATGGTTTTTAGAGTGAGTTTGTGCTAAAAAAAAAAAAAAAAGAAAAAAAAAAGAGTCATGCTAAGGTGGCTTTTTGGTTTATTTCCACTTTTTTAAAAAAAAGATGAAAAGACGCCATATATAATGTCAATGGCAGGGTTCCTAAAAAGGGGAGTACTTAGATAGAAAACATCCTTTGATCCCTTTTAAACATAACTCAAGAGCATCTATATGAAAATGAATTAAGCCGGGAGGCAATAAAACCTAGCCAACAAGCTGCTTAAATCACAGTTGTGCAAGCCAGCCAAAAACAGATGAGACAAACTTTGCAAAAGAGAGTCCAGTACAATGCAAGATTATTTCAAGGCAGAGTTCAAATCTAGTCCATTAGAAATGAAAACTGAATAACAGAGACCCAATATGTAAGGACATGAAAACTATTTAACGATGTTAAATTAGTCTGACAAAACAGAAAGAAAAAAAGTAGCAATTACTTCTCCTCGATGAAAAAAACACATGTTCCATTAACAAAAAGAAAACAGGAATGGGTCCATTGTGCTATACCCCACCTAGTTGGAATTCTAAGAATAGAAGTAGAGAAGAGATCCAGAGGCCTGAAACAATATTTAGACTCACAGGTGTTCTGTGCACCATAACAATCAGCTGGAAGAAGGGTGATCTTGATGAACTATTTTTCGTAAAAAGTTTCCATAAAAAGGCTCTACCACAATTGTTCACATTTAAGCAGTGTAATTATTTGAGGACTGGAGATTCAGTGGGAATTAAATGGAGTTTAAGAAGAATACATGGTACTAGTTCTTACCTCTTTCTGGGGATGGAAATAAGCTGCATGAATAAAATGCAATAAATGATAAACTGACTTTGTTCTTTCAGCCTTGAATTCCAATAGACTTGTGGAGAACGCACTTAGCACTAACTCAGTAGAGGAGGAGGGGCTGTGTGAGCAGAGGAGGGTGTGCGGCTTCTCAGAGGCAATCAGTCTTCAGTAGGGAAATATTTCTGAGCTGACATGTCTTGGGGTAAACTCAGTATTGGTTTCAGGCTCTCTTTGCACCTTTTGAGCAGCTGTGATGAAGCTGACTGTCATGAGGTGGCTACAGCATGAGATTTGGAATCATGCAAAACTGAGTTGAAATTCCAGATCTACCAACCATTTGCTGAGTCAATTTAGGATTATTCTTTTCTGAAGAAGCTTCAATTTTCTAATCTGTAAAAGAGATTATAATATCAAAGTTGCAAAAACACTGCATTACTATATTCTTGAGGGTTCTCCAGAAAACAGAGCCAACAGGAGATATCTATATCTATATCCATATCCATATCATATCCATATATTGATGTACCCATCCATTCATCTATCCATTCCATTTTCTTCCTCCCTCCCTCCCTCCCTCCCTTCCTATACACACGATCATCCCTTGGTAAACTTAGAGAGCGGTTCCAGCAGCCGCCAGGGATGCCAAAATCCACAGGTGTTCAAACCCCATAGTTGGTCCTCCTCATCTTTGGTTCCACATCCGTGGATTCAACCAACCACGGATCACATAGTGCTGTAGTATTTACTATTGAAAAGAATCCACATACAAGTGGACCCTTGCAGTTCAAACCTGTGTTGTTCGCGGGTCAACCGTGTGTTTACACACATATGCATACACACATGCACACACACATACATATAATAGAAATGTTACTGTCTGGAATTGGCTCACACCATTATGGAGACTGAGAAGCCCTGAGATGTACAGTTGGCCAGATGGACACCCAAAAGAGCCAATGGTAACCACTCTAGTCTGAGTCCAAAGACCTAAAAAGCAAGAGAGCCAATGGTATACATTCTGGTCGAAGTTCAAGGGCAAGAGAAACCCCATGTTCCAGCTCAGCAGTCAAGCCAAGTTCCTCTTACTCAGCCTTTTTGTTCTATTCAGGTCTTCAGTGGATTGAATGAGGCCCACCCACATCAGAGAGGGCAACCTGCTTCACTTTGTCTTCCAATTCAAATGTTAACCTCATCCAGAAACACCCTCACAGAAACACCCAGAATAACTTTTGACCAATTATTTGGGTACCCTGTAGCCAAGTCAAGTTGACAAAGGAAATTAACCACCACAATTACCAAGGAAACATATCAAAGAACTAACGATGCACTAAAATACAGCAGACACTCAACAGATTATTAACTATGGTGTGTAGCTTCCGGCATGGGACTATCTGAAGTACAGGCTCTCCAACCTTGCTTTCCACTCTGGCTTCTGGACAGTAAAGATCTCACAGAAGTTTAATTAGGTTGATTAAGAAGTTTAATTATCTCTCTAGATAGATAGAAGGAAAGGGAAATATGATTTAAAAACTCAAAAAGTGAACAGTCTAAGTGAGAGTGAACTTTGGGCATTAATCATACCCCAGTCAGGAACAGCAAAAAATTCACCGGTTAAAACAAAAATGAAGCAACAAAGAACAGGTTTCTTACATATGGAAGTTCTCCTCAACCTTGGAACTGTACTTTTTCTAAAATCAATCTCACTGCATAGTGAATGAAATGCAAAATAAATCAGAAAAATTTTGTTTGATGTATGTCATCTGCTGTTCCAGAAGATCATAAAAAAATTTAACAGTGCCACTTAAATTACAAACAGTAGAGTAATGTAAATATTATTCTGGGCTAAATAAAAATACTTTAATCTACAGATTTAATGAAATTGAGAATCTTTTCTTTCTTTTCTTTTTTTTTTGTGTGTGTATCACATTGATATAAATTACCTGGGGCAGAATGGGCTCTGCCCACAGACCATATCATCTGCACATGGTACATAATAGCTATTACCCAATTTATATATAGATCTAAGAAAAAGTAAAGGAAGGGTTGAAGACTGGTATCTTCATGAAATAAATAATATTAGCAAACACTTATTTATTACTATATGCTTATCACTGTTCCAAGTATTTAAAATATTGATATTTTAACAAGTTTTTAATCCTATCCTCCAAGACATACGTAATATTATTATCCACTAAAAGTGAGCAAACTGAGGCACAAATGGGTGAAAATAACTTTTCCAGCATCACCTGGCCAGTAACTAACAGAGCTGCAATTTGAACTCACACAGTCAGGCTCTTCACTCTGATATTTTACCCACTACAAGACAGTGTACATCTCAGTCCTAACAGAAGACAAATTACCAAGCACCATGTATAATAACAATAGAATAAGCAATTTTTTCTCATTTGTATTAATGAATGACATACATACATATATATATATATATAACCAATCTGAGACCTGATTATCATAAACTAGTGATCCATGTGTTCTACTGAGTGTACCAATTTCCTAGGGATACCTCACCAAAATACCACAAATTTGGTGGCTTGAAATAGCAGAATGTTATTCTCTCACAGTCTGGAGGCCAGAAGTCCAAAGTCAAGGGCCTGCTCCCTCTGAAGGCTCCTTTCCACCTCTTCCAGTTGACAGAGACCCCAGTCCTCCTTGGCTTGTGGCAGCATAGCCCCAGTCTCTGACTCCATCTTCCCAGGGTTTTCTTATCTGCGTGTGTCTATGTGTCCTTTCCTGTCTCTTACAAGGACCTTCACTGAATTTAGGACCCACTCCAATCCAGTGTAATCCCATTTTTATCTTTATCTTAATTCCACCTGCAAAGACCCTATTTCCAAATAAGATCACATGCAGAGGTTTCAGTACACATGGATTTGGGGAGATATTATTCAATCCACTACAATGAGTTAAACACATCTAGCTCAAACCGTAAAAGTGCATCAATATTTTAGAGAACCTGATTGTTTTTACTGAAATTCACTTCAGTATTTGTTGGCCTTCATGGATGAGAAACTCCAAATTAGGAACCACGGGTAGAATCCAGCCCTGGTCGTCAGGCAGATATCATGGAAGATTCTGGCAGGAGCTGACTTATGATTGTGAGGCGCTCATGGGGCTGAGTAGGAATCAGAGGCAAGGTCGGGTAAGGAGGGGCTAGACTACACAGGAAGGTAGGCTTAGACTTACACGTCTTATATGTCATCTTATATGTCGACAATAGCTCAGTAAAGCTGGGGAGTGGAGGGAGGTCAGGAGGAGAGCCATGGGGGGAGGAAGAAAATGGTGATACGGATACAACAGGCCATAAGCAGGGCCTGGGAGTACGGACTGGGCTTGGGATCAGGCTCCCCTGTGCCCATATGTGGCTTTGAGACACTGCAACGTTAGAAAGGGCTTAAAGGGAGCATCAGAGAGCGTGGAGGCCTCTCTAGACAAACTTTCCCAAGACCTCAAAACACCCCTGCCAAGGCTGCTGCACCTCCCAGCCCGGCCTCAAGGATAACACTCTTTCCTTTGGCCTTGAGATCAGAGGGTGACGTTTCTAGATAGTAACTCACATCCTCCTTTTCCTCACTCAAAAGGTGTATTATAAGGTAACATGCCAGGCCCAACCTAGGGTACTAACTGGGGAGGGGTTCAGAAAACGCAAAGAATGGCTGCAATTTGGGGCCTATAATAACTTTTAAAAATGAATTAACAATGTTTTAGTTGAAATAGCTTGAAAGAAAATTCAGTGTCCTTGCAAAGAGAGGTGGCCGAGCAGAAAACCTGGCCAGGATGGTAAGGATATTTTATGCTTGGATCTCGGGGAGACAAAACAAAACTCCACAAAAATCAATCCTATTCACTTAGTTTATCTATATATTATTTATTCCTATTGCCCCCATTCTCCATATGCATTCCTCTCCTCCTCCATAGGTTACCATCCTAAAGTGCTTAATATATGTATTTTTGTTCTTATGTCTTTCTGTAACAAGTACAATTTATTTTACAGGAGTGTAGATTTAATTTATTTAAATGGTGTTCTCTAGTCATACTTTTTTCATTTAACAAATTGGTTTAGGATCCATCCATGTTGCTAGGGGTCCATCTAGTTGCTTCTCACTGCTGCCGAGTGCTCTGGGGTGGGAACCCACCAGATTGAAGCTGGCCACCTTGCCCACTGATGGACACTGGGACCACCTTCAACACTGTCACCACAAATGTGCTGTGATGAACACTCATGTGCAAGTTCTTTGATGGCCCCGTAAAATAATTTATTGGGGATGTATGTTCAGGAGATGACTTGCTCCATCTTGGAGGACATAGTCAATCAATTTGATGAAGTTGTGCCAGATTTCTCTCCAGAATGGGTGGAGCTTTCTCCATTCCCATGAGTAATGATAAAAGCCTTATATTAGCACACCCTCTCCATCATCGAGGCTGTCTAATGGGATGTCACCTGATACTTTATAGTCATATACATACATAATCTCTATTTCTCTGATTACTAATGAATTTTTAAGGTTTCTCTTCTGAAAACTGCTTGGTCATGTCATCTGCCCATTTTTCCACTAAGGTTCCTGTTTGGTGTTTGGTGAAGTTTGGAAGCAACACAAAGCAACTTTGGAGCAAAGAAATGAAAAGAGGGACAGGATAAAGACAGGGTGTTACTAAGGATGTCAGAGCTTACATGGCATACAAAGTCTTCAGGGGTAAGAATACTTCATAGATTAACATAGCACCTCTCTCCATGGGGAGAATGGCCTTAAATAACTTAAAATCAAATCTTCTTTAGAGTTGTATAGAGATTCTGGAAGAAGGACTCTTTAAGGGAAAGAAACAAGTAAATAAAGCACAGTTGGGATGAAATGAGGTTGAGGTACATTAGCCCAGAACTGACTCCCCAGCAAAGTTCAGGAAATCTCTTATCACTTGCATCAATGAAAGGTGACAGCCTCTTCTGGAAGAAACACTGAGAAATAAAGCATAACTGATGGTCCTTCATTACTGTGGGAATGGATTAGATGCTGAAAATGACCCCTCCTGCTTTTCTGCCCTGATTTAATGTGGCATGCATGACCACAGAGTAAAGTCCTTCTCACCTGTCCACTGACATCTTTTAAATACTCACGGAGAGAAGCTAGTTGGCTGCCATATCCAGTTATTTTTAAAACTCTTTTTTAAAGCTGCCAATTATTGGTAATTAAGAGAGGTTATGGGCTTCCCTGGTGGCGCAGTGGTTGAGAGTCCGCCTGCCGATGCAGGGGACACGGGTTCGTGCCCCGGTCCGGGAAGACCCCACATGCCGCGGAGCGGCTGGGCCCGTGAGCCATGGCTGCTGAGCCTGCGCGTCCGGAGCCTGTGCTCCGCAACGGGAGAGGCCACAACAGTGAGAGGCCCGCGTACCGCAAAAAAAAAAAAAAAAAAAAAAAAAAAAAAGAGAGGTTATATAGTGTCCACTGACTCAAAGTGAAAGCAGCTCTTTTGCCCCCTTCCTGTTTGCCCGTTTCTATTCCCCTCTAAACCCGAAAGAATCTAATTAACCTGTTGATTCTTTCCTAGATAAAAAGAAGAATGAAGAAAAGTAGTTAAAGAATGACTAGCTCTCTACCCCCCAACAGCTCCCTTAGCAATCCTGCAGGCAGATCACACAGGCAAGATAACATCTGAAGAAAGAGTCAGCCAGTCAGCACGTAATGGAGGATAATACAGAACCCAACCTCCTGCCTTGATGATTCACTGAGATTCTTCCCCCTTTTCCCCTTTAAAAATTGTGATTGCTGAGCAGAATCTTCAGAGTTGGTCTCAGGACACGAGTCCACCTTCTCCCCAGATTGCCGGCTTTTCTGATTAAAGCAACTTTCCTTTCTACTGACACTTGCCTCTCAAATGATTGGCTTTTGAGCAGCGAGCTGCAGAACCTGAGTTCGGTAACAAAAGTAGGGAAGATGGGAGAAAATAACTATTAGGAAGTGCAGCTCTGGTTACTATATCCACAGACCTGACAACTGGGACACCAGGAGTCCAAGGGCTTCCAATCCCAGGGGCAACACTTAAATGATTCACTCCTGGTAATGGCTCTTCTCAGTGAGGTGCACAGCACGTGGGGTGCTGAGTCATTCTTCTTAAGTTGAACAGACATTACGAATGATAGTTGGAAAGGACTTCTGAGGTGGAGTCAGTTCTTTATCAGCTTATAATTTAATTTTATGAACCCAGTTGATGAGGGTTAATTTCCTCCTTTCAGAGTCTTATCTAGAGAAATGACTAAGTCACGTTGGTCTTTGATTACTGTACTAGGTTTTCTGTTCTCACTGATAAATACATATTCTACCATTTCACACTTATATGGAAAATACATCATGCTCTCTTATTTCTGAAACTGAACTTAAGTATACTGAAATCTTACTCACAAGCCAGTTTGTGTCTTAAACTCCATGAAATAAGATATCAATCAAGATCTATTATCTTTTAAAGAAAAGCAGTAAGTTCCCAGAGATTAAAATATGCTATCCTAATAGCTTGATTTTTCTTGTATTCACACAGTGCTCTTTGAATGTGTATGAAAATCAGATTACTAAGCGTGGAAATAAAACACCTCCCTAAATTCACAGGATATTTTCGGCCTTGTGTTTGAGGACACAGAAGACTTGTCACTACGGCTAACTTTGGGCATTAATTAAACTACATGTTATATACGTTCCAGGCCCCTATCCACTGAATAATAGTTATATTTGCATAGAAGTTTACAGGTTTCATACAAATCACCTTATCTTAATGTGACTGATCTAGAGAGTTAGAGAGGTCCACTCCCACTTTCAATTTCATCATCTGCAAAATGAGGTTGATTACAAGATGGCATCTACCCCAGAGGTCTGTGAACCTTTAAAGGGATAATCTATCTACAGCAGTCTGCACTGTGTCCACGTGTCCAGATACATCAAGTACTCAATAAATGTCAGTATGGTTACTAGGAGCACTAAGAAAGCTTCCAGTAATCCTCTGACTTGACCAGGACATACAATCAGTTGATTCTCCCATCTTCTGTCTTCATGCCCATAATAAGCTGGTCTTCCCTCTGAACCCAGTATAAATGTTATGGGCAATCAGTAGAATCACATCCTCAATATTTTGATCCTCTCCAGCCTCATTATACCCACAATTCTTGCTAAATACAACTTTCTGCCTACTCCTTGCATGCTTGCCCTTGTGTAACTGAATGCTGATAAACACACACACACACACACACACACAATCACAAGCATTCTGATTTGTCTGATCTTAAATGTATACCCACAAGTCAACCTCAAGTGGGCCCTTCAAAGGACCCAGCAATCCTTGTACATTTCCTGAGTCACTTTGCGCTCCATGCAACTGAACAATTTTATACCCTCCTCCATGAAAATCTCAATGCATCCTCCACATCCTCACTCCTCTTCAGATCTTTGCTCAGCTGTCACCTTCCTGATGATGATTCTCTGATGCATTTGGAATTGTAAACCCACCCAACCCCCAGAATCCATCCTCCCAGCCTTGCTCAATATTTCCCCCAGCATTCCCTCCATCTAACTTGCCATATAATGTGCTTATTTTGTAGGCATGCTGTTTGTCTTCTCTAATAGCATATGAGCCCCACAAGGACAGAAATGTTGCAAACAAAATCCATTGTGTTTACACATATGTCTCTATAGCCTTGAACACTGTCAGGCTCATAATAGATCCTTTCAGGACAGACTTGTTCAATGAATGAATCAATAGAAAGGATGCTTTCTTATAAAATGGACAAGGAATTGGAAAATCAAGTTTCTTCAGTAATTCAGAAACGTTGGGCTGAAGGCTGAATGATAATGGATGTTTTCCCATTTGGGAAAAGGCTTTTGGGTAATAATGACCAGACAGAGAGATTTTGAAATTAATATGAGAGATTTTGGAATTATTCGACATTTTAGGTGGACATACCTTAGAAACACACTGCGACTTGAGTAGGCACACCGTTACTGCTCCACTTCTGAGAGTGGAGCCTGGAGACAGAAGGGGAGTGAACTTTCCCAAGAGGCTGGATTCTCAAGAGCTGGGGCAGAGGCAGTGAAAGCAAATGCAGGAGGTCTGAGCCTGGGTCTCCCAAATTTGCACTCAGAGAACACAGCAGTAGCAACTCAGAGATGACCATGGGCATTGTCATGGCGGCTGAATCATGTGAAATGGACAGAGTATTGGAACAAAAGCACCAGAAGGCCTTGGATTTCGTTCTGACAGTCATTAACTGTGTGAAAAACACTAATTACTTGGGGCTTAAGGGTTTTGGGGGGGGCTTATTTTGTTTTTTGCTTATAAAATAAAAGCATTTGTGAATTTAGGCACATTTGTTCTCAATTTCTTTCAACACTTCCTACATTCTCATTTTGGAAATAGAGTTTTCAATCTCAAGTCTCTGTTTTCTTGCCCAAAGACTTTTATCGAGATAACAGAGACACTAAAACTTCTTGGATTCTATGTTTTCCTATAAACTCCAAAACACTACCTAGAAGATGCGAATTGTGCCCATTTTACAAAAGTTAACACCTGTTTCACAAGTACTGTACAAGACATTTAAGCTAGTTCATCTGTGAATTAATCTTTGATATATACTTTTATGGAAAAGAATAGACGGGGAAAAGCCTAATAGCTTCTTCCAATGAGAAGAACATCGCATAGGTGGATAAAGTAGAAAGAAAAAATTTAGCTATCAATCAGGGTTTTTAGTAAAAGAACTAAAGACAGAACCCCATCTGTCGATTTGGTACAGAAGAGAAATTTGCTATGTGAATCCACGTGGCTCATGACTCCAGGGAGCTAGGCTCCAGTGCTTGGGGCAGTGTCGACGTGCAGCCTCTCTGTGGGCCTGCCCTGCAGAACCCTGACCTGTCCCCACTGCCCTGAGTCTGTGACACAGACCCAACCGTGAAAACCTCCACCTGGCATCCCAACAAACGGTGCATCTGCACTGCATTTGTCAGGGTGGTTCTCCCCAGAGGGCCTCTGCTCGCTTCAAATCTACCTTGTCTCCTGATTGTTAGGTCCCAAGTCACACGTCTAAGCTAATTAATGAAATGACAGAGACTAAAGGGCAAACAATGAGTGATTTCTAAGGTCCTCTCCAGATCTAAAGAGCCATACGTCACTCAATCATGCCTTTAGTAGGCACTGGCCACGTAGTCAAAACCTGGGACCCTAAATTAACTACTTTTCTTACTGCACTGATTTTGTCGGGTGACATAGCTTTATCTCTTCCAGTCATGGTCATCTTGACAAGTAAAAGGAGTATCTCACTTTAAACGTAGCTTTGACACAGGCACACGGAATACAGGGATGCATTATCCCTATTAACACAAAACAAGGCAGAACATTGCCGTCACCTCCCCTCCGCACCCTCATGGTGGGCTCATACCCGTGGGAACAACCATCACCAACCTGGTGGGTTTCCTTCTAGAGAGTTTCCAGTCCTAATTCGCTTAGGATGTGAGCAATTGAGCTAGAAGTTAATTTTACGGCAAATTAGACAAGTACTGATTTCCAATCATAACGATTTTATATCAAGAAACGCTTGAAAAAGAGAGACTTTCTAAAAAGCGTTGACTATTACATACTAAACTAAATACTAATATTAAATTATAAATATTTGTAATACTAAAAAGTATTCCATTTAGTAAATCATGGGAGTGTAAAAAGGCACAATGTCCTGAAATCTCATTTGAGCAAAAAAATAAATAAATAAAAGTCTTCTGAAACTCCAGAAAATTTGTAGAATGCTTAATTTACCATTGTGTTTAAAAATCAAATCTGTACTTTCAGGAAATCTATTTACATAATTAAATACACAGATAAAGAACACGAATATCATCATACAGCACCAACTTAAAATACTTGCAGACTATATTTTAAAGGCATTTCCATAGGGGAATCTGCAGTAAATCATGTCTACAGAAAGCACTGTCTTTATTACAGAATGTTAGCGGAAAACTCTACATATGTTACTCTCATTGTGTGTCATATTCCATGGGTTACTATTCTGGCCATAGATAATAGGAATTGCCGATTATTAATTGTAGAACTGAATTGAGAGTCATTTGATAATGTGTACCTAAGTGTGTTCTGTGTCAGACCAACAAAATGGGATGGATCTACAGTCAGACCACAGAACAGGCCCACAAACTGTGGAAGATTGCTTAATCTTGTTCTACTTCCATACCCTCGTTGCTAATTTTAAAATGATCATGAGAGTAAGAGGACCTAATTATTGTGAAGAGTAAATGAATTAATCCATGTGAAATGTCTACAACAGTCTTTGGTATAAACTAAGAGCTCAATAAATGTCATTTATTATTATTACCATGCTATTATTATCACTGCTGTTATTATAAGTAGGTTTCTATGACTGAAAAGATTACCTTCACAAACGCATGTATCTATTGAGTGAAGTTTTGACTTGAATGTCTACAGTTTCAAAGTACGGTGTTCTTGTGCCCAAAAATTTTACTTATAACTTCTTAAATTTTTCATGATGTGTTCCTGTAGCCTTTAAACAAAAAATAGTTGCAATTCATACAGTCCATGTTATTTTCTAAGAGTCTTATCACACTCCTCTTGGCTTAAACTTCTTTCCAAAACTCCGGGGGTAGCGGGGGAGACCTTATTTAAACATGCTGAGCACAAATTATTAAAGTGAATGTTTTAAGAGAAAGGAAATTCAATGACGTGTTCTATAACTGGTATAGTATTATAACAAACATATTTACAAAATTTCCTAATCTCTCAAAATGTCTCAAAGACTATGCCAGAATGTCAGCAATAGCCCTGTGGGATGGGTATTTCCGTGTAAGAATCTGACTGACGTGGTCCAATGGGACAGACATGATGCTTCTCTTGCTTACCTTATTCTCCACATTTAATACCTTCAAATTATACAAGGCCATCCATGACAAACCACAGCTAACATCACACTCAACAGTGAAAAGCTGAAAGCCTTTCCTCTACGATCAGGAACAACAAGACAAGGGTGTCCACTCTTGCAACTTTTATTCAACATATTATTACAAGTCCTAGCCGCAGCAACCAGAGAAGAAAAAGATATAAGATGAATCCAAATTAGAAAGGAAGAAGTAAAACTATCACTGTTTGCAGATGACAAAATACTATACATAGGAAATCCTAAAGTTGCCACCAGAAAACTACTAGAGCTCATCCATTTGGTAAAGTTGGTAAATTTAGTAATTTGGTAAATTTGGTAAAGTTGCAGGATACAAAATGAATATGCAGAAATCTGTTGCATTTCTATACACTAACAATGAAATATCAAAAAGAGAAATTAAGGAAACAATCCCATCTACCATCACTTCAAAAAGAATAAAATACCTAGGAATAAATCTACCTAAGGAGGCAAAAGCCCTGTACTCCAAAAACTATAAGATGCTGATGAAAGAAACTGAAGATGACAGGAACAGATGGAAAGATATACTGTGTTCTTGGAATGCAAGAATCAATATTGCTAAAATGACCATACTATCCAAGGCAATCTACAGATTCAGTGCAATCCCCATCAAAATACAAATGCATTTTTCACAGGACTAGAACATTTCTGCTACTTCTAAAACCACACTGACTGATCCTCAGAAGAGACCAGGAAGACTTGATAAACATCAGTGCCGTATCATTTTACATATTCATTTAGTTTCACCCATTTAGTTCCACTTTATACTTTGTTCCAAGCGAAATTCCCTTTCTTTATCAACCCATTTCCTATTCCTTATTATTTCTCTTTTCAGAGCCCTCTCCCAGTTTTCCAGCCTCCCAGTAAATCATCAATCTAAAATTGAACACCTAGTAAACTGAACACATTCTGCCTCTCCCTAAATACTTTCCATCATGTTTCTTTTCTTCCAATTAGAGTGCTTTCTGATGTGTAATTTTCAGAAGGCTTGCTGGTGGGGGAGGGGTTGGGTGATCTGTGCTTAGTATAAGGGTTCCTACTTTCTAGACGGCGATTCATAATTTCCAGTATCTTGCTTACCCTTATATGACATGTGATCACTTTTTGCATCACTTCTGGAAAACTGATTTTTACTGATGCTGCACTCGCTCAATTTATTTTTCTTCGAGTAGATTCTCTTGCACTAACAACACCATTATTTTTATAAATCTCTGTTTTCCAAATTCATCATCAACTTGGTAGAATTACTATGCTTAATGGACATAATATATATTCTCTCCTGTAAGTCTTTCATTAATACAACTAATAAGACAATACTACCACCAACACTGCTTACTGCATTTTACTTACTCCCTTATTTTTAAGTTATTTAGAACCGACTTTTAAATTTGTTTTCCTGCCACTCACATCTGCTTTAACCTAAGACCTCTTTGATCTAAACCATATTTCTACAATGTTTTGATAAGTGCCCTGTGAGATAAAACCTTGAACCTCATTAAGGTGAAATCATATTACTTTTTGCTCCTTGTCACTTACCTTCTAGGGAAATCACGTTCATGTGAGAAAAAAAAAAAAAGCCAGCTTAAGTTGACAGAATTTGTTTGCTTAGATGAATTATTTTAATAACGTGTAACATATTGCCAAGTTTGAAAGCTGCTTTTACCCTCATCCAGCCTCTTTTTTCCTCAGGGTCTCTACGTATGCCCTTTTTCAGTCTTTAGGAATTAGATTCATTGTTTATAAGTTCTCAGAAGTAATGGGCAGCATTCTTCAGTGATGACAACCAGTTCTTGTGTGCCAGGACCACGGCCTGCGTAGGGTAGAACACACCTAACCTGTCAGCACAACCTTTACACAACCCCACCGATTTAACCATGGCCACCAACATCAGGGGTCACCTACGATAGCCAGCAGAATGTAGGTGAACTTCCAAGTGAAACCAAGAGTTTTAAAAGTAATTTTTTAAGTCTTTTCTAAGTCAGCTGACAAGACCTTCCCTTCTCCATCATCCTTTTTAATTAAGCATCTCACTTAGCTTATTTTGGGGATTAAAGACTTTTGCATATCCCTTTATTCCTTATGTAAACTGCATCCACTTTGTTTTGTGTGCCTATGCAGCTGTTCAAGGGATTCCATTAAACCGCTAAGAGCAGAAGATGTTAAATTTCTCTTGTAAATAACAGTGGATAAGAAATCAAGGTATTTAAATAGTACACACCGACCTGCTTTTCCAGATGTTACATTTGCTTACTTCCAATAAATCTCTGTTTACCACGGGCAAATATTATGTGCTACCAACTACAAATGCTCACTTTGAAAGCCAGCTGCAACATTTAAAAAAAATTATAGAACTAGAAATTTCTTAATTATTCTAGTTAGTTGATGCCTCTGCCCCTAAATTATTACGGATTCAAATTATTGCACATATGCAAGTGGTTTGGCTCTTAAGAAGAGATTCCAAAGGAAGAGGAAAACCAACACTCTCTCCTGCCAAAGTAATCTACTGAATCATTATTTGTGAACTTAAGAAGCTCTTCCTAACACACAACCAAATGCCACGAAAGCCCTTTTTAAATGTCTCAAAAAACGGATCCTCTAAAATGTGGGGGTTTTTTTAAAGAAAATACAGTGTGCAGAACAGTGACAAAAGGGAATATACTGTTGAAGAATGATATCAAAGATGGCTCTTTTAATTTCAATATGTTACCGTGACAAATAGCCTGCAACAAAGCAAAGACATACAATTTGTCTTGTAACTATTCCCCTGTCCACTTGCTTGGCTAAACATAGATTGGGTCAGGAATAAAAAATACATATTGATTTAATTTCTGTCCTTACATATTTTAAGATGAAGTCTAGTGAAAAGGTTAGATGCTGACCGTATTTTTAATGGCAGACAATTTCTACTTAATGGGTTTTTTTTTGCTCTATGAATTTATGTATAAATTTTCTCCTGAATCTATAACCTTGCTCCTAAGTGTTGGATTAACAATACTGATAACAGAATATTCACATGGGCAATGGATTATTCATTCCTTAAAAGCATGTATATAGGAGATCTCTGTTACAGTGCTTCACAACTTGGATATAAAGTGTCTACCAATAAGTATTTTCAAAATACTTTAAAATCCATCTTTCTAATATTTTGTTCTGGCAATTCTAAACATCTATAAGTGAAATATTCCAGAATTCAGAACAGATTAACTCTATACTAAATGTACATTAAGTATATATGATACAATGATTCCAGGTGGAAGTTTTTTTTCTCTGTAATCTCACTCTCTCAAGTGAGTTGTTCCAAAGTCTGTACCAAGAGGGATGCACTAGGAAACCTAATTATAGACATAAACCTAATCTGAGTTATTATTCAATCCAGTTGATATTTTGACCACTAGCTTCTGATCCTTACATCAGGTGTCTCTAAACATAAGAAAGTAATAAAGATATGATCATTCTAAATACCCCCCCATTCATGTAATTTACATTATTTGGAGATGTAACAACCAGAGGAACTGAAATCAGAAATGGTTAAAAGAAATGGATTGACTCCAACAATTATAGGGTAGGAATGGGTGGCAGGTGTAGACACACTTTTTATTTTGTGTCATTCTGCTCTATTCAGTTGTTTTATCACATGCATTTCTTTTTTAATGTCCATGACTATACCATGAAGGTTCAAGTCCAATGATATGAAAATACAAATCACAAAGTGATCTGTTGAGACCCTGTTTATAGCTTCAAGATATTGGAAACTATGTTTCTAAGTAAAAGGAAAGGTTAAATCAACTATGGCACATCTACACAATGGAAGACCATGCAGTTGTATAAGTAATTAGGATATCTGACTTTATTTAATAATTAGTTATCTCTGATAAATGAATCAGTGAAAAAAGCTAAGTGCAACATAGGTCTATCATATCTCTTTTGTTTGTAAGAAAAATGGAAAATTAAAAAATTATGCATATCTACTCCCATGGGCACAAAACAAAAGAGAGGACAAATTAGAAATTACTGATATTGGTAATAGAGGCAAAGAACAGAAGGAATTTGGGGGAATAACACATCTCTGACAATAGCTCTTGTAAACAGTTCTAACCTCAGAACTCTGTGTTTCACATACTCACAAAGAATAAGAAATAAAATTAAAAGGAGGAATTGTGAAATAAAAAATAAAAACAAATAAACCAAAACTGTATTTCAAATTAATAATAAAGCTACACTAAGGAGGTGGTAGGGAGGGGGAGGAAAAGAGGAATAACCTTGGCAACTTTTAAACATAGTTTTTCAACTAATTGTCCCCAGGATAGGAAAGAAAACAACTTTAAACAAAGGGTGAACTCCAGACAGGAGACTAATTTCTCAGAGAAGCATGAGCTAGCAATTCAAAATAAAATTTTGTGTGTATTCTAATTGTGCAAGATTAAGTAAGTAAATTGTGGATAATAGGAAACCGGTCTCTCACTATTGGAGAAGCAAGTTGCGAATATGGATAGAGGGAAAAATAAAATAAGCCCGCTGGTGTTGAACTGCAATAGGGAGTATCCACATGAACCCATGGTTTTTATGCTAGATGGACAAATATAGAAATAGGCACAGATATGCATGAATGTATTAGCTCTTTGGCTAAGAAGGCCTAGAAGCAATGATTCCCTGGGAGTACATCTTGAGTTCTAAATACCATTAGCCACCAAGTATCATTGGAGACATGCTTAATTCCAGAGCTGGAGTGAGGAAAGCATGAGATCATTCTGGAACATCTTACTGTGTCATAAAATAAGAGAGTAGCAAAAGAATACAGATTCATCTGGATTTGAGGCTCCTACTAGCCAAATACAAATTACAATTCTGTAAATGACATTAGAATCTTTGAGTCCAAACATATTAATTAATTTACTAACTAGTTAGTTTATTAACTAGTTGATGGATAACTGGGGGGACTGATTCCTTACAGTACGAAGCCACCTAATAAACATGCAACGAATGATAAAATAAGAGAATCATCATGTGTCAACCATTATAATAAAAATTGATTCAGAAAAGAATCTTCAATGGATGCTAAAACTAGTGGGCAAAAATTCAAGGAATAACAGGATGATTTCAGAGTTTCAAAGTTTCTCTCCAGACAACTTTGCCCTTATGTATCTCCCTCTATCCCAATGCCAATGTGTCAACTCCCTACTTCAGGACAGAAAGCTGACATGCAATGTGATCAAAGAAAATTGCCACATCATCATATATGGCAAAACCAATCTGGGACTGCTATGGACTGAACTGTGTCCCTTTTCCTGGCCAAATTCATATGTTGCTGCCTTAACCCCCAACGTACCTGTGTTTGGAGATGGGGCCTATCAGGGTAAGAGCAAGGTTAAGTGAGGTGATAAGGCTGGGATCCTAATCCAATAGGATTAGTGTCTTTGTAAGAAGAGGCACACAGAGCTCACGTTCTCTCTCTCTAAACACATGGGCAGTAAGCGAGGGACATGTGAGACTCTCTGCAAGCCAGGATGAGCTCCCACAAGAAACCAACCCAGCCTGCACCCTGATCTTGGACTCCAGCCTCCAGAACTGTGAAAATAAATTTCCATTGTTTAAGCCACTCACTCAGTATATGGTATTTAGTTATGGCAGCTCAAACTTACACTGGAACCAAGTGCAAACTCTTGAATTCCTTTTTAAATCACTCCTTACTTTGCCATAATTATCTCTTGCAGACTTTTACACCAGTTTACTGCCAGACAAATATAGGGTTTTTTCCCCCCTCTATTACATACACAGAACCTTAGAAAGAAAATGAAAAAATAACTCCATAATCTGTAAAACACAAATCTCCTACCCTCATCCTTCCAAAGAGAAACACCATCACTGGAGGCTATCCACACCCAAGAAAAATGCAGAATATATGGTAGGTTCTCATCTCCAGGTGAACCCCCAATGGTTTAATCTAATCCTGGAGACCCCATTCACCTTGCTAGTAATTGGTTTGGAGGTAGGCACGCATCTCATACAGGATTTAACTGGGAAAACATAAACACAGCAAATATTTGGGGGGAAAAAAACGGAAATTCAATGCAGGGAATTTTTTCCACAAGTGATGGAAGAGTTGAGAAACTGGACGGGGGTAGGAGAGGCAACCAAGCCACAGCCACCCCTAAACTGGAGAAACAGTGGGAATGGGAGTTTAACCAGAGCCCAGTGGCCTGGGTGGGGTGTCTGCAGAGTCTGGACTCACTTCCATGGGTCCAGTGGGCGTTGGAGCAACAGAGCCAGGCAGCTGCTGGACACGCAGCACCAGGGAGAGGGAGGAACAGAAACACCCAATCTCCCCTGCCCAGACTTTAGTCTCCACTAGTGGTTCCCTGTGACCAAACCCAGGAGAGACCAGGGTCCTAGAGACAGCCTACAGAGGTCAGATGCTCCTGTGAAGCAGAACAAACAGGGCAGACCTAGCCACGTGTGTGACCCACTTCTGACAAATGAAAGTCAAACAGGCAGCTTCTGCCAACGATTTCCTTTGTCATAAGAACAGTCACACAAGAAGAGACAGCCCCTACACGTGGTTAGTCTGTGTGTGAAGCCGGGAATTACCACAGCCAACTTGTCACCAGGAGGGGCCTAGGGAAAACACAGAGGGTGGCAGGGAAGACCCAGTAACATCTGCAGTAACATTATTATTTGCTGAGTCAATAAAGCTAGTCGTTCTGCATATGTGATTGTGAACAAAGGGCTTGCTGCTTCCTATCACAGAAATCTTCAGTGTCATTGACTAGAGTGTCAGGTGCTTTGGCAGTGGTTGGACACAGCCTCAGACACTGACTTGGGACGATCACAATGTCCCCACTGTCTGGGTACAGACAGGTCCCCACTATGACAAGGACACCAGACTTTAAGGCTCCGTTTGTTCTGTTTCCATTCACTCCATTTTGAGACATGTTCTGACAAAGAGCAACTCGGGAGAGGTGTTTATTCTGCTGTTTCAAAGACTTACATTTTGCCTTTTTAAAATATTATATTTCCACTATAAACATGAGCCTTAGAGTTTTATACAGGAGGTTATTTATATTAATATATCCACCAGAACTATTGTGAAGGAAGAAATCAACCATCGTACTCATGAGTTATTAAACACAATGCCTTCAGTGTGTGGGGAGATTAAATAAAGCCATGAAGGGCAACGGTGGGAGATGGACTTGAACTTGAAATCTGAGTTGGCCCCAAATGGGTTCTGTGGTCTTGGGTAAACCACTTAATCCCTGTGACGCTCAAATTTCTTACTGAAGAAACGGGACCATCGCGCTGCTTCCCACTCTAGACTTTTGAGGGAATTAGATTGCACAATACATATAAAGTACTCACACAATGTGGGGCATTTACTAAGAGCTCAGCAAGTGTTAGTTTCACACCCAGATCATCTCAACCTGAATGTAGCTTATTCAGAAAGCTACCAGGATCCTCTTCCTGCTCAAGCTAGAACTCACGGTTGTACAACCACATCCACCTGTAATAGCACACAAAGACCATTTAAATAACATCTATTCTCCCAAGCAACTAAAACAGAGCACGTGTAGGGACTGCAGTTCAGTATTTTATCTCCAGAACTCAGGAAAGTGCCCTGACATCGCACAGCAGGCACGTAATCGAGGATTTGCTGAGTGAGTTGTTACTCCTGTCTTTTGCTTTTGTCTGCATTTCCCCCTCAATCCACCTTATATGTGGAGACTGCAGGCTACCTACCACCAGAACAAGGCCATTTGGTTTGAGAAGTCACAGAACTTGAGGAAATGTGGTTTTTTCAACACCTCTTTATCAAATATAGTTAAAACTTTCCCTGTTGGAATATAGAAAATATTGTTCTCTTTAAGACTGTCACACTACACTGCTGTAATTGGAAATAGTTTGTGTTCCCTTCCACAATATTTCTGCCTGGAGGAAAGGCATCTGGGAATTTGAATCTTAAAATAGCAAACAGTGCTTAAGAGGAAAGCTGGGAAGAGAAGAAAGTGAAGGACTCAAAGGAACAAAACATGAAAGAAGTGTGGGGACTGACAGAGGTCGGGTGGAGTCTGTGTGACTCATGTAAACACTGGCTGAATTACAAAAATCAAGGTCAAAAACCCAAAAAAGCATTTAAACGTTTATTTTACTCTAGAAGCCTTTTTAATCATTTGCTTCTGTGCTCATTCCTGCATAGGGTCATCAAAGCAGCTAACTATGGGCTCTAAATCACCCTATTTATAGAAGAACTAAGGTAAAACACACACAAAATTGGGGCACAGTAATGCTGAGAAAGAAATAGTCAAGGAAGTAGTATCATACACTATTATCTTGTTTTCCTCATTTGTTCATTATGTAGCTAATGAAGGTGAATACCTGTGGCTGGAATAATGTTCCCTTCTTTATTCACTGAGATCTCAAGTGTTCAGTTCTGTTAAGAATTCCCCTAGTTTATTCATCAGTATCTGAAAATAGGAGCCTCGAGCTCAGCTCTATCACCCATAGAACATAAGCAGAGGATGTCCATCCTGACAGGACTGCAGGGTCTCTGCTTCCTCACCTGGAGATCAGCCCCATCCATTCTCCAGACAAACAGTGTCTCTAAAAGGGGCCTGAGGAGCCCCAGTGACACCCCAGCACTCTATGCCAGTATACACTGGCCTCTATATCAGGGCTGCTGTTGTCCCCTGGTTCTGATCACTGTTTTCTAATAACCAACTCACTGCTTTATTCATCTATCCCATTCTCTAGTCTATTCTTTTGAGGTCCAGGCCCTGATTATCTTTCCTGGCAGATGTTCAGAAACCTACCAACTCATCACACGCCTCCCCCACTTGCCCACCCACAAGAATCAACATCTAGTTCCCTAAGTTTGCTTTTGAGACATACTTTGCTATGTTCCCCTCTTAGAAAATCCAGATGTTAAACTCTCTCCACACTTCTAACCCATTCTACATTCTAAAAAATATTCACCACGAATACCCTATAAGCACATCTCCTAGACATTCCCTTGAGACTTACAATACTAATTACAATTCCGGGCAGAACTATCTAGCTTTTTTCCCCCAAGGATTGCACGGATGTTTATGTAAAGAGCTAAAGAAAGTTAAAATGATTGCCGTTGTTGAGTTTATTTCCCAGAAAAGAATGTGGGTTTTGCTATGTATTTAGGTTCAGCGCAACAACTAAGTTGTTCATATAAACTAGCACAGAAAAGAACTGCAAGGAACATGTTACAGTCACATTCGGTTGGGTTTGTTGTACATTAAGTTGCTGCATCAAGGGAGACTGAGAGCAGGGGAAGCATGGAGCCTCAGAGGTGGAATTGGTGGGGGGCGGGGCGGGAGCGGGGCTTAGAAAAGGGTGTGCGCACACGCGATGGGGGAAACAGAGCGCTAGCTCGTGCTGTGATGAGGAGCAGACGTTGGGTGTATCTCAGCATCTCTGCTCAGGACACAGAAGGAATAAAGTGGGGCTGAGGGAGTCATGGTGAGAAGAAGCAATCAGTTGAATGATGAGAAATGGCCGGTCACTTTTCAACCACGGTGTGGCCTTGGAAATTATGGTTTATATAACTCTGGCCATATGCTGTTAGGATATTTATTTTTCGCTTCGAATGTTTTTTAAAAACTTTTATTAGAGTATAGTTGATTTAAAATGGGGATATTCTTTCAGATTTTTTAGGCACATCATAACCTGACTACCACCAGTGCTAGGACAGAACTCAGGGTCTTATGTCCTTGGGTAATACAAAATGAAGATATATTGGTGGAATATGGCGTTCAAAAAACCCTTATCTGAAGCTCTGTACCGTTCTGGAAATAGAGCTGCTTTCTGTATCACAGTGACCCTTGTGGCTCTGATCCTTCAGACAAAAGTAGTATGTTCCATTCTCCCAACTACAATTTCAAACAGCAAAGTTTGAAATCATCTGTGATCTTAGAGACAGTTTTCTCAGCACTATGTACCTGATGTTAACAAAAGCAATTTTTATAAGTTCATTACTATGAGTTTCTTTATTTTAGATTTGTTTTCTAAAGAAAGAAATGATTTTTTAATCATAATTGTTAGGAAGCAGCTGGCCAAGTAAAAATTATCTCATTCTTAGAACAGTAGGATTTGCTTCATTAAATAATATAATCTTACCATAGAAAGAGGATTCTATTTCCTTCTCTGAAAATCCTCACCATTTAGTAAATTGTCTACTATTTTTACTTAACAGAGAGAATTCATTTTTAAAATGTTTTTATGCAAAGTTTTGATTTTCTCATAATGTTTAATAACATGAGAAGTATTATAATCATTGCTCCAGTCTTGCTAATTTTATAAAATATTCATCTTCATGGTTACTATGGAAAGAACCAGGATTTTTCCATCTCAAAGTGCTTTTGTTTCTAACCTCATAATCCATGATCTTCCCTAAGCCCATGCAGGAAAATGAAAACGTTTTCTGCATTTTGACGAGGTGATAAGCACTCTGCATTCTGAATTCAGGAAGATGTATTAAGTGTGACTATGTTTCTGTCCTTGTGCAAAGTCTCTTGGATACCAAGATGAACAAGAGCTAGCAACCCTGTCTCTCTTCATACTGTTTATCTAAGATTCCCAAAACAAAATCTGGTCTCCAAATTCAGCAACAATCAATAGTTTATAATTGAGTAGTAGACTTGTATAAAGCAAATTACTTAGGGGACCCTGAGAGTAGACTTCCATCTATTAGTGTAAAGGCATAACCCTAAACCCTTGCTAATGCAGAAGAACGTCCTACAGGAGATAGTCACATTACCTGGCAAGAGGCTGAGACCAATTCAATCAGTAAGACTTTAAAATACATCTTTTCTTAGAAGTCACAGGACCATTAGTCTTTGTGGTGTCATTGAATTGTCCCTATTGGATTAACTAATTGATGCTCATAACAATAGTTTACTCATTTTTTTTTTTTTTTTTTTTTTTTGCTGTACGCGGGCCTCTCACTGCTGTGGCCTCTCCCGTTGCGGAGCACAGGCTCCGGACACACAGGCTCCGCGGCCATGGCTCGCGGGCCCAGCCGCAGCGCGGCATGTGGGATCTTCCGGGATAGGGGCACGAACCCGTGTCCCCTGCATCGGCAGGCGGACTCTCAACCACTGCGCCACCAGGGAAGCCCTAGTTTACTCATTTTTACAAGGGAAAAATAAGAATGAATTATAGCTTTCTAAAAAATAGAAGTCTGTTATAGATGATACAAGGAATTATCTTGTTACAGACGCACATAGGGAAGAAAGAGTAATTTATGTGTTTGTAAGTATTCTTTTCCCATTTATCATCAATCTTCACTCATTGTACAGTATTAATTTTAACAGAGCGTGTTTAAACAGTCGCTCAGTGTGCTGCTAAGATATATGGCAGGGAGGAAGGGAACTAATATTTATTTACAAGTCTATTAGTTTGGGAGAAAAGTGACATATTCCTCGGTTTTCCCCCCTTTTTTCAAAACACTTTCACCCATAAGGCATTCACCCTTGAAAATGTTAGCTTTTTGAGCACTAAGCCTCTTTTAGCAAGCCCTAACTTCAAAGAGAAAGATGAGCAAATCTGATAGAAGTACAGCCGTTGTTATCAGGTGTGGACACTTTTGCCTCCTGTCTTACTGACTCTCCAATTCTTCCCTTCCCACATCTGATCTTTTTTGTCCACTAACACAATCATCACATCAGCTCTGAAGCTAAACTTCACCTCTACAACGTTTTATCTTGTCTCTGCTGTAAGGTCTCCTAAATCAGTTTGATTATTTAGGGACATTTTCTAGCCAATGGCAGGGAGGTACAGCCCTCTGACTACAGTTTATTGGAGATTCAACTACATCCAAAGTCCAGCAACTTCTCAGTAACTTCGTTGCCACCGTCCTGGTCCAAGCCATCATCACATCCCATTGGATGGTGGCAATAGTTCCCTGACATCTCCTTGTTGTCACTTCCCAAGATGGCAGCCAGAATGATATTTTCAAAGTTTAAGTTGGATCATGTCACTGCCCTATTCAAAATTCCAGAATTATTCCCTAGTTAACTTAGAGTAAAACCCAAAGTCCTACCATGGCCAAGAAGGCTCTGTAGGATCTGACTCTCCCTACTTCTCTGACTGACCCTACAATCAGTCTCCTCCTCCCTCCTCCACTTCACCCACCCTGGCCTCTTCTCTGTCCTTCACCAAACCAGATAAGCCCTCCCTTGGAACCAGGGCTCTAACTGTTCCTCCCGCCCAAATGCTCTTCCTCCTGATGTCTGCTCACTCAGAACAACTAGTCTTTTCTCACATCTCACCTCTCAAGGAGGTCTACCTGAACATCCAATTAATACTTGAGTCATGTCTCTTGTAAGCAGCGTACAGTAGGGCTTTGATTTTATATTCAGCCTGGAAATGAGGCTTTCACTTGGAGATATTTAGAGCATTTTCATTTTCTGTAATTACTGACATACTTGCAATCATATGTACCATATGGCTATCTGTTTTTAATTTGATACACTATGAAGGTTAATTTGGTTAATTTTATGTGTCAACTTGACTGGGTTACAGGATGCCCAGATATCTGGTTAAACATTATTTCTGGGTGTGTCTGTGAGGTTGTTTGTGGAAGAGATTAGCATTTGAATTGGTGGACTTCGTAAACCAGACTGTCCTCTGCCATGTGGATGGTCATCATTCAGTCCATTGAGAACCTGAATAGAACAAAACAATACAAAAAGGAAGAAGGTTTGAATTCTCTCTCTGACAGACTGTTGAACTGAGACATTGGTCTTCTCCTGCCCTTGGACTGGGACTCACACTATTGGTGTTCCTTGTTCTCAGGCCTTCGAACTTGGACTGGAATTTACATGCCCACCTTTCCTGGGTCTCCAGCTTGCAGGTGTTAGATTGTGGGACTTCTCAGCTGCATAACATGTAAGCCAATTTCTTTCTTTCTTTTTTTTTTTTTTTTTTTGCGGTACGCGGGCCTCTCACTGTTGTGGCCTCTCCCATTGCGGAGCACAGGCTCCGGACGCGCAGGCTCAGCGGCCATGGCTCACGGGCCCAGCCGCTCTGCGGCATGTGGGATCTTCCCGGACCGGGGCACGAACCCGTGTCCCCTGCATCGGCAGGCGGACTCTCAACCACTGCACCACCAGGGAAGCCCGCCAATTTCTTATAATAAATCTCATTATATATAACCTTTTGGTTCTGTTTCTCTGGAGAACACTGACTAATACAAACATCTTTTTATGTTCTTTTTTCTTTTCAAATTTCTTTTGGATGTAACCCATATTTTTGGTTTTTCCATATTAGCTCTATTGAATTATTATTCACTTGTATCCCGTTGCTTCATCCAGGACATTTACAACACACATCCTTAACTTTTTACAGTAGAAAGCAAATTATTATCTTTAACATTTTACTAATATTTCTTAAACTTTAGAGGACTTTAACTCTGCCCTAATTCCACCTTTTGTTACATTGTCATATATATTAAATTCCACGAGATATTATTGTTTTTAACAATCACTGTTCATCAATATTTACTGCATGTTTATCATCTCTATGTTCTTCACCCTTTCCTCATTTACTGATTTTTCATCAGGAATCATTTTCTTTAAACCTCTTAATATTTATTTGCATTCATGCCAGTTGGTAACAAAATTCTCTGATTTTTTGTTTTTCTAAAAATGTCTCTATTTATGTTTGTATTCTTGAAGGAAGTTCACTCTAGTTGTGGAATTCAAGGATGGTAACTGCATGCTCCCAAGCAATTTAAAGACATTACTCATTATCCTCTGTGTTTTTATCATTTTTATTGAAAAGTCCATTTTCAGCCTTTTTTTTCTTTACTGTTGCTCCTTTGAAGACATTATGTCCACCCATCTCCCAATCCAGTCCTTGCTGCTTCTAAGTTTTCCCTCTGTCTTTGCTTTCCAACATGTTCACATAAGGTGTGCAATTCTCTTTGACTTCATCTTCATTGGCATTCACATAGTTACTTGAATCTATAGGTTGTTGTCTTTCATTGATTTTGGAATATTCTCAGCTATTATTCCTTCAATTTATTGCTACTTTCACACCCTCTCTCCCCCTCCAACTCCTATTACTTATGACGAGCATGATGATTGTGTCCCATGCACCACTTTCGCATTTTCTCTGTTTTCAAATCTATTGTCATTCTGGAATTCAGTTTGGATTTTTTCTATTTGATCTCTCTTCCAATTCACTCATCTTCCATCTGCTGCGTGTACAGTCAGGTTAAGTAGTTGCTGGTTTCAGTTACTGGATTTTTTCATCTTTAAAATTTTTACTTATTACTTTTTACCAGATTCCAATTTTCTGGTGAAATTATCCATCATCTCATCTATTTTCTTTATTTTTTTCTCTATTTCTTGAATACATTTACCAGATATATTTTAAAGTATTTTTCTGCTCATTCCAATATCTGATTCACCTATATGATATTTCTCTTGTTTAGCTTTAGATTTTCACCATATGGTTTAATCTCTTGGTATACCTAAAATATTTTATTAAATATCAGATATCACATACCTGTATAAAAATATAGAAGATTCTGGTGATATTATATTACGGTCACTATTAAAGTTTTCTTAGAGTTAAAAATTATGTTTTCTTCCCTGTAAGATCATTTTGTCTTGATTTGGTACAGAGTTTGATGAACTTTTTTTTAAGATTTTTATATTGGAGTATAGTTAAGTTACAATGTTTTTTTAGTTTCACATATACAGCAAAGTGATTCAGTTATATACATACATATATCTATTCTTTTCCAGATTCTTTTCCCATATAGGTTCTTACAGAATACCGAGTAGAGTTCCCTGTGCTATACAGTAGGTCCTTGTTTGTTATCTGTTTTATATATAGTAGTGTGTGTATGTCAGTCTCAAACTCCCAATTTATCCCTCCCCCCAACCTTTCCCCTTTGGTAATCATAAGTTTGTTTGTTAAATCTGTGACTCCGTTTCTGTTTCATAAATAAGTTCATTTGTATCATTTTTTTAAGATTCCATGTATAAGCGATATCATATGATATTTGCCTTTCTCTGTCTGACTTACTTCACTTAGTATGATAATCTCTAGGTCCATCCATGTTGCCACAAATGGCATTATTTCATTCTTTGGTTTGACATTGTTTCACAACTATTACTGAACTTTGTATTTAAGAGACACCTAAGCCAAACCCATTATTTTTGAGAAAAGAAGAAAATACAAATGTGAGGCAGGAAAAAATTGGTCTCAAATTTCAAACAGACAGCTTAAAAACATACACTTAATATGCTATGATGGTGAATCTATGGATGTGATAAAGAGATACATTTATTCCAATATTATTCAGTGGCCATGTAGACAACATCAGTGAAGAGACAGAGAAAGTTACAATTCTTTTATGTTGAGAGGGAAGTTTGTAAGAGGTGGTGCAAAATGATAGAAAAAGAACATAGTTGAGAGTTAGCTCGAACTGTGCCAGCTTTGAAACACATCTCTGCACTTTGGTTTTTTATATTCATCCATAGTATAGAGATAGTATCTTCCCCATAGTATTGTTATGAGGATCAAATATAATTATTGTGTCTGGTACAGGGTGGGAAATAAATTCATGGCTATATTTTGAAGCATGGTTTTTAGTTTGTTTGTTTGACTAGCTGGTTTGCTCGGAGAATCCTAAACATGGGCTATTCTACAGCCACAAACAGAAATAGGAAACCTCCATATACAGTACTGAATCTCTGTAAAATAGCTAGCCCTTTTCACATCATTCCCGTGGAAGAAAAATTAAGCCATCAGAAGTAAGAAGAAGAAACTCCAGAGCAACTTCTTATTACCTGAGATCACTGAAGGTCTACCACAGATGCACATATCCTGCGATCATTCTAGAACATGGAAAAACTCCTTAACTCAGCCCTTCAGTTCTTCTTTCAAGGATTTCATGAACTGACCTCTTCATGAGAGCTTTCCTGAAATCCAAGGCTCTCTAATTCCAGGCTTTTTACTACAGAACAACTTAAATCCTTACTTTGTATCATTTTCCCTATGCATCCTATTTTTTTCTAGACATTTTTATTGCCAGCAACTACAATGTAATGTGACATAGGACCAAACATATCAGAGAACTGTAAGAAAACTTAAAAGTCGTTAATAAGAGGCATTTATCCCTGACCTTCCTTGAAGTGTAAATATGTTTAAGCTTGATAACACTTAACTTCCTTCATCAGCTGGGAGACAATCATTCATCAACCCGATGGGCTATGGGGTTAAACAGTTCAAGGAGCAGGAGGTATATCAGAAGAAAGTCTTGTTTCCATACAGGAAAATCAAATCAGAACCTTTCTTCTCATTAAAAACTGAGAAAATTCGGCAGACTTTAAAGCTATGTCATCACTGCCATTTTCTAAGAAGAAGCCCCATTATGGCAAAGAGTGAAATTCGCCGAGGACCCTGGAGGCCATTCAGACATACAGGAAAAGAAGTGGGATTGTTATTAGTCTCCCTGATAATTACAGTCAAGATCCTAAACATTTGGGGTTAAAAAATCTCTTATTAATAAGATGCAGACTGCTTGATCTGTATGCTTGAAAAACAGTGAGAGAAAATTCATTAGGTCCTAACTGACCTGTCTTCTCCATGGTTCCTTCTATAGCAGAAACCACCATTTATTCAGTAATGACCCAGTCCTTGTCCTGCTGCTGTCCCAGGTCAGCCACACATCTGCAGGAGCTGCTCTCAAACAGCAGTGAATATACAAACATAATCCCTGAATTGCATTCATTAAGCACCCTCTGGCCTGGACTGTGCAACACTGATAAGTTAATATACAAATGTGACGAGGTACCAATTTCATATGGTAGAAGTGAAAACAAATTAGACTTAGCTCAGGTATCTCTAAGAGTTATTTGTAAGGGAGCAAAAGACAACCAGTTCTCCTGTATTATGTTTCTTGTTAATAGAATGATTCACTGTTAGTACTAGATGTAGTCTGAGGGTCATTGCTCCCTTAGAATAAAATCCAGCACCAGCGTCATCTCGTGTATATTCTACAAGATGCCAGCCCCATCTCCCTTGATTAGCAATCACACCATCTCTAAAACATACTGCCAGGCATGGTCTCGGATACGCTTATCAATAAAGTATTTTCTTGGAAGACACAAGTGATTTTAGCTATTAAAATAATGTCTAGCAAGTTTGAACACACAGTTTCTTGGGGGCAGCCATATCATATTTACATCCACCTACTTCATTAAGTCATATGATGTCAAAATGCCCAGACAATTCACCTGGAAAATACAGGAAGCTATTTTGTATAGTAGAGGTAAAATGTCCCGACAAGAATTCCTTATTTTTAAAACATTCATATTTGTGGCATAAAATATTACAGAAAATCCTATTATATATGGTGGAGTTTTCTGAAAGGATTATGATCATTCTTACGAATTATCCAAACTTCCCAGAATACAAAATTTCACCCAAACTTATTTTCCTAGAATGCTTACAATACTCAGAAGTGGCCCCAAAAACCTTTTTAGATGATTAACCAGATGTTGAGTTGAAAAATATGTTTACCATATTAATTAATGAATATCTAACAGGTGATTTTATTTAATTTTACTACATTAAAATAGCTAATAAAGTTTCAAAAATGTTCTTGGTGATTTTGTGGAAATGTATTAAAATGTCATAAAATTCTTTTCAGAGCTATTGAAATAAGCTTTATTTAGGAGTCATTTTTGTCACTCAGTGGCTCTCACCTGATTCAACCTACAAAATAAGTAGTTTGAGATGAAAAATAAAACAAGCAAGGGAGCCTCAGGGTGATGGGGCTGTGAGACATCTGTTTGTACAGCTAGGTGGGTCGCCCTCCATGGCAGCCATTTGCTTCAGCTGTTTCACTACCAATAGTGGTGGAAAGAGAGCGGGCCAACAAGTAAGAGACCAGTCTCCAGGCTTAGAAAATTATCTTCTGAAGAACCTTGGCCATGGTTACTCATATACAGAAGTGCCCAGAAACAAACAGACCAGAGACTCATTAAGTTTTTTGAGGAAACTGTATGACCAAAATAATCCTAAGTGTAGTTTTCAGAAAGCTGTGCCTATTCAAACTGCAAAACAATCCCCTGGACCGTAAATGTTCTCAGGGAGAAGAGGAACTGGAGAAGCCCACCAACGTCCATCCCAGATGTTTCCATGAAGAATAAGAACCAAGGAAGAACCTTCTAGAGAGTCTGTTCAGGGGCCATGGAGGGTGGTGGAGAGGGTGTTTCCCCCAGAAAAACAGAACCCAGGGCAGCCATGTGGGCTAACTGGGCCCCACCTCCCTAGTTACCCTGGACAGCTCCTCATGGACACAGACGTGATCCGGGCTCCATAGAACTATAATGTGAGACAGAAGAGAGAAGGTGCAGAGATGCAACAAGAGGAAGACAGAGAAGAGGACGGCAGCCAAGAAGCTTCTCCTCTGGCTGTGAACGCCCCCTTTTCCATCAGCTATTACCCAACACAAAGTTTGGACCAAAGTTGGTGGTAGGAACCAGATACTGCTCCTAGGCAGCAGCTACACAATAAAGAAGGAAGATGTTGCTGAAGGGTCTTGGCTGGAAGAAGTCTTATTAAGTGGTGTTCACAGGAAACAGTTCATAAATAAGCCAATCACTAGCCATAAACTTTAAAAATATTAATCTGTATACAAAATATTCCATATAGAAACACTTACTGCAGGCTGGCACAAATAAAAATAAGTGCAAATTAAAATACAAGTTTCAAAAAAGATGTCAAATAAATTTAAAATAGTGGGAGGTTGCAATACATAAGGCAAATACTAACAGCCATAAAAGGGGAAATCGACAGTAACACAATCATAGTAGGGGACTTTAACACCCCACTTTCACCAATGGACAGATCATCCAAAATGAAAATAAATAAGGAAACACAAGCTTTAAATGATACATTAAACGAGATGGACTTAGTTGATATTTATAGGACATTCCATCCAAAAACAACAGAATACACATTTTTCTCAAGTGCTCATGGAACATTCTCCAGGATAGATCATATCTTGGGTCACAAATCAAGCCTCGGTAAATTTAAGAAAATTGAAATTGTATCAAGTATCTTCTCTGACCACAATGCTATGAGACTAGACATCAATTACAGGAAAAGATCTGTAAAAAATACAAACACATGGAGGCTAAACAATACACTACTCAATAACGAAGTGATCACTGAAGAAATCAAAGAGGAAATTAAAAAATACCTAGAAACAAATGACAATGGAGACACGACGACCCAAAACCTATGGGACGCAGCAAAAGCAGTTCTAAGGGGGAAGTTTATAGCAATACAATCCCACCTTAAGAAACAGGAAGCATTTCGAGTAAACAACCTGACCCTGCACCTAAAGCAATTAGAGAAAGAAGAACAAAAATACCCCAAAGCTAGCAGAAGGAAAGAAATCATAAAGATCAGATCAGAAATAAATGAAAAAGAAATGAAGGAAACGATAGCAAAGATCAACCAAACTAAAAGCTGGTTCTTTGAGAAGATAAACAAAATTGACAAACCATTAGCCAGACTCATCAAGAAAAAAAGGGAGAAGACTCAAATCAATAGAATTAGAAATGAAAAAGGAGAAGTAACAACTGACACTGCAGAAATACAAAAGATTATGAGAGATTACTATAAGCAACTCTATTCCAATAAAATGGACAACCTGGAAGAAATGGACACATTCTTAGAAATGCACAACCTGCCAAGACTGACTCAGGAAGAAATAGAAAATATGAATAGACCAATCACAAGCACTGAAATTGAAACTGTGATTAAAAATCTTCCATCAAACAAAAGCCCAGGACCAGATGGCTTCACAGGTGAATTCTATCAAACATTTAGAGAAGAGCTAACACCTATCCTTCTCAAACTCTTCCAAAATATAGCAGAGGGAGGAACACTCCCAAACTCATTCTACGAGGCCACCATCACCTTGATACCAAAACCAGGCAAGGATGTCACAAAGAAAGAAAACTACAGGCCAATATCACTGATGAACATAGATGCAAAAATCCTCAACAAAATACTAGCAAACAGAATCCAAGAGCACATTAAAAGGATCATACACCATGATCAAGTGGGGTTTATCCCAGGAATGCAAGGATTCTTCAATATACGCAAATCAATCAATGTAATACACCATATTAACAAGTTGAAGGAGAAAAACCATATGATCATCTCAATAGATGCAGAGACAGCTTTCGACAAAATTCAACACCCATTTATGATAAAAACCCTGCAGAAAGTAGGTATAGAGGGATCTTTCCTCAACATAATAAAGGCCATATATGACAAACCCACAGCCAACATTGTCCTCAATGGTGAAAAACTGAAACCATTTCCACTAAGATCAGGAACAAGACAAGGCTGCCCACTCTCACCACTCTTATTCAACATAGTTTTGGAAGTTTTAGCCACAGCAATCAGAGAAGAAAAGGAAATAAAAGGAATCCAAATTGGAAAAGAAGAAGTAAAGCTGTCACTGTTTGCAGATGACATGATACTATACATAGAGAATCCTAAAGATGCTACCGAAAAACTACTAGAGCTAATCAATGAATTTGGTAAAGTAGCAGGATATAAAATTAATGTACAGAAATCTCTGGCATTCCTGTACACTAATGATGAAAAATCTGAAAATGAAATCAAGAAAACACTCCCATTTACCATCGCAACAAAAAGAATAAAATATCTAGGAATAAACCTACCTAAGGAGACAAAAGACCTGTATGCAGAAAACTATAAGACACTGATGAAAGAAATTAAAGATGATACAAATAGATGGAGAGATATACCATGCTCCTGGATTGGAAGAATCAATATTGTTAAAATGACTCTACTACCCAAAGCAATCTACAGATTCAATGCAATCCCTATCAAACTACCACTGGCATTTTTCACAGAACTAGAACAAAAAATTTCAAAATTTGTTTGGAAAAACAAAAGGCCCCGAATAGCTAAAGCAATCTTGAGAACGAAAAACGGAGCTGGAGGAATCAGGCTCCCTGACTTCAGACTATACTACAAAGCTACAGTAATTAAGACAGTCTGGTACTGGCATAAAAACAGAAAGATAGATCAGTGGATCAGGATAGAAAGCCCAGAGATAAACCCACGCACATATGGCCAACTTATCTTTGATAAAGGAGGCAGGAATGTACAGTGGAGAAAGGACAGCCTCTTCAATAAGTGGTGCTGGGAAAACTGGACAGGGACATGTAAAACTTTGAGATTAGATCATTCCCTAGCACCATACACAAAAATAAGCTCAAAATGGATTAAAGACTTAAATGTAAGGCCAGAAACTATCAAACTCTTAGAGGAAAACATAGGTAGAACACTCTATGACATAAATCACAGCAAGATCCTTTTGGACCCACCTCCTAGAGAAATGGAAATAAAAACAAAGATAAACAAATGGGACCTAATGAAACTTCAAAGCTTTTGCACAGCAAAGGAAACCATAAACAAGACCAAAAGACAACCCTCAGAATGGGAGAAAATATTTGCAAATGAAGCAACTGACAAAGGATTAATCTCCAAAATTTATAAACAGCTCATGCAGCTCAATAGCAAAAAAACAGACAACCCAATCCAAAAATGGGCAGAAGACTTAAATAGGCATTTCTCCAAAGAAGATATACAGACTGCCAACAAACACATGAAAGAATGCTCAACATCATTAATCATTAGAGAAATGCAAATCAAAACTACAATGAGATATCATCTCACACCAGTCAGAATGGCCATCATCAAGAAATCTAGAAACAATAAATGCTGGAGAGGGTGTGGAGAAAAGGGAACACTCTTGCACTGCTGGTGGGAATGTGAATTGGTACAGCCACTATGGAGAACGGTATGGAGGTTCCTTAAAAAACTACAAATAAAACTACCATATGACCCAGCAATCCCACTACTGGGCATATACCCTGAGAAAACCATAATTCAAAAAGAGACATGTACCAAAATGTTCATTGCAGCTCTATTCACAATAGCCCGGAGCTGGAAACAACCTAAGTGTCCATCATCGGATGAATGGATAAAGAAGATGTGGCACATATATACAATGGAATATTACTCAGCCATAAAAAGAAACGAAACTGAGCTATTTGTAATGAGGTGGATAGACCTAGAGTCTGTCATACAGAGTGAAGTTAGTCAGAAAGAGAAAGACAAATACCGTATGCTAACACATATATACGGAATTTAAAAAAAAAAATGTCATGAAGAACCTAGGGGCAAAACGGGAATGAAGACGCAGACCTACTTGAGAATGGACTTGAGGATATGGGGAGGGGGAAGGGTGGGCTGTGACAAGGCGAAAGAGAGGCATGGACGTGTATACACTACCAAACGTAAGGTAGATAGATAGTGGGAAGCAGCCGCAGAGCACAGGGAGATCAGCTCGGTGCTTTGTGACCGCCTGGAGGGGTGGGATGGGGAGGGTGGGAGGGAGGGAGATGCATGAGGGAAGGGATGTGGGAACAGATGTATATGTATGACTGATTCACTTTGTTATAAAGCAGAAACTAATTTAAAAAATAAATAAATAAACTTTAAAAAAAAAAATAGTGGGAGGTTGTAATCTTAGTTAAAAGTCATTACCTTAGAGCCTATAGATAAATGTTTTATATATTAAACACAGCAATACCATAACTGCTATTTATTTGGATTAGTAACAAAAAAACATTGTTTCCCTTTCTCTTTTAATATTGTTCACAAAAAGACTTTGTAAAGAACTCTAAATCAGTGACTCAGTAATCACAGGGCAATCTAAAAAGTAAAATTTTTAATTAGATCAGAAAGATATTTATGGTTTATTATGCTCCTAGAGCACCAAACCTTACTCCACCTACCAGGTATTCCCCACTACATCCCCAAAGCCATGAAATTTGAGGCTTTGTTTCCAGAAAAACTCCATTAAATCTTCAATCTATCATTTTCATTTTACTATAGAAATCAAGTTTTTTTAGAAGGCCTTAACTATTCTTTTGACCTGTATTTCATTAGTTCATGCAATTTTGAACTAATTAATAAATTAAGAACTTTGAAAACAAAACTTAAAGTGGAAAAGTGCTTGAAACATAGGAATACTTCTCCCTCTTTTAGAAGTTGCTGACCTCACACCTTACTTGTAGCTTATTTCTAACCATCACTCTCCTGCCATTGGTACAAGTAGGGACCCTCACACATTACAATTTAATGAGACTGAGGAATAAGCCATGAGCCTGTACAGGAAAGTATTTCTTGACCCTTCCAATATTTATAATATCGTCTATAGTTTCCGTGTCTAATTAGAGACAGCTAATAATTAATGCTGGTCAATTTGCATCCAGTTAAAGATAATGAAAAATTACAAGTGGAGGAGAGACAAGGTAGAATTACTTGCTCAGCAGTGGGTACCTACCTCACTATAAAGCATGGAACACTGTGGTCCTCAAGCTAAGGTGTGATTTCAAGACAGATTTCAAGGAAGAATACTTAAATTCAAAACAAGTGTGTGCTCTTTTTATTTGAGAAGACGTCATATTCCTTCATTCTTTCACTGTATTTTCCTTTCCTAAAGAGCTTTATTGAATGTAATTGGAATAAAATACACCAAATATATTTAAGGTATACAACCTGATATATGTTGGCACATGTACACATCCATAAAAATACTGCCTCAATCAAGATGAAGAACATATCCATCACCCCAAAAAGTTCTTCTTGCTACTTTGTAGCTTTCCCCTCCCATTCCTCCACTACTGTTGCCAGGCAACCACTGATTTATTTTCCATCATTTGAATATTTATATTATGTAGAATGTTATATAAATGGAATCATAAATGTTTCCTTTTTATGTTTTCTTTCATTCATCATAATTATTGTGATATTCATTCACGTTGCAGCACGTGTCATCAATTCATTGTTTTTTATTGCTAAGTACTATTATTGAACAGATACACCACAGAGTTTATCCACTGACCTCTCGATGGATATTTAGGTTGTTATCAATACTTACCTATCACAATTAGCAGTACTGTGAACATTCCTGTACATAGCTCTACTGGGTTACAGTTGTTTTCGTATGCTACTGGAGTCTGTTTGCTAGTATTTTGTTGAGGATATCTGTGTCTACATTCACAAAGGATAGTCAGTCTGTGAACTCTGCATCATAGTTTTCGTGGCTGTGTTGTTAGGTGCACATAATTTTATAATTTCTATGTCTTCTTTTTTTTTTTTTTTTTCTTTTTGCGGTATGCGGGCCTCTCACTGTCGTGGCCTCTCCCGTTGCGGAGCACAGGCTCCGGACGCGCAGGCCCAGCGGCCATGGCTCACGGGCCCAGCCGCTCCGCGGCATATGGGATCCTCCCAGACCGGGGCACGAACCCGTATCCCCTGCATCCGCAGGCGGACTCTCAACCACTGCGCCACCAGGGAGGCCCTCTATGTCTTCTTGATGGATTGACTCTAGCGTTATCAAATGCCCTTGATTTATCAAAGTGTTAATTATCAAATTGTCTCCAGTAATAATTTTTGTATTAAAGTCTTTTTTGTTTGATATTAGTATTAACCACTCCAGTTCATTTTCAGTTGTTTGCATGGTATATCTTTTTACCATTCTTCTACTTTCAATCTATCTCTGTGTTTGATATACACACAAAGTATGTATATTACTTTCCTATGGCTGCAATAATAAAGTACCACAAACTTGGTGGCTTAAAACAACAGTAATGTATTCTCTTACAGTTCTGGAGGCTAGAAGTTCAAAATCAAAGTGTTGGGAAGACCATGTTCTCTCTCTGGTTCTGGGGAGGATCCTTTCTTGCCTCTCCCTAGCATCTAGCAATTCTCAGCTATCCTTGGCATTCCCTGGCTTGTAGATGCATCACTCCAATCTCTGCCTCTGTATTAACATAGCCATTTTCTTCCTGTATCTTCCTGTATCTTCCCTCTGGGCATGTCGTATCCAAATGTCCCTCTTCTCATAAGGACACGAGCTATTTTATATTGAGGATCCACCCTACTCCAGCATGACTTTGTCTTAAGTAATTAATCTGCAATGACCCAATTTCCAAATAAGGTCACATTCTGGGGTACTGTATTGAGAATGTCAACATATCTTTTTGTAGGACACAATTCAACTGATGAGTCTGCCCTGGCCCCCCAAAATTCATGTCTTTCCCACATTCAAAATACACTCACCCCATCTCAACATCCCTGAAAATCTTATCCCATTCCAGCCTCAACTCTGAGTCCCAAATCCCATCTAAATATGATCAACTCAAAAAGTCCCAAATCTCACCTTCTAAATCATCTAAATCAGGTATAGGTGAGACTCTGGGTACGATCCATACCGGGGCAAAATTCTTCTTTATGTATGGACTTGCAAAACCTAGAAAACAAGTTATCTGCTTCCAAAATACAATGTTGGGACAAGCAAAGATAGATATTCCTATTCCAAAAGAGAGAAACTGCAAGAAAAAAAGGAGTCATGGGTCCCAAGCAAGTCAAAAGCCCAGGAAACATATTCCAGCAGACTTCAAGGCCTTTCAGCAACCCTCTATGGTTGGACACTCGCTTCTCCCAATGACAGCCATGCACTCTGGGCCCATTCTCTTGGTCCACTGGGTCAGCAGCTCCAATCTCTCTGCCCAAGGAGTTCCTGTTGGTCCAGTCCTCTGCATCCACGTCTCTGCCCTCAGAGTCATTCTTCCTCCATTTTACCCCATCTCTGTCCCTTGCAATCCAGGCTGGCAGGTTTTTGGGTTTGTTTTTTGTTTTGTTTTGTTTTGTTTTTGCGGTACGCGGGCCTCTTGCTGTTGTGGCCTCTCCCGTTGTGGAGCACAGGCTCCGGACACGCAGGCTCAGCAGCCATGGCTCACAGGCCCAGCTGCTCCGTGGCATGTGGGATCTTCCCGGACCGGGGCACGAACCCGTGTCCCCTGCATCGGCAGGCAGACTCTCAACCACTGCGCCACCAGGGAAGCCCCTGGGTTTTTTTTTCTTTAATCTGTACTGGAGTATAATTGCTTCACAATGGTGTGTTAGTTTCTGCTTTATAGCAAAGTGAGTCAGCTATACATATACATATATCCCCATATCCCCTCCCTCTTGTATCTCCCTCCCACCCTCCCTATCCTACCCCTCTGGGTGGTCACAAAGCACCGAGCTGATCTCCCTGTGCTATGCGGCTGCTTCCCACTAGCTACCTGTTTTATATTTGGTAGTGTATATATGTCCATGCCACTCTCTCACTTCTTCCCAGCTTACCTTTCCCACTCCCTGTGTCCTCAAGTCCATTCTCTACATCTGTGTCTTTATACCTGTCCTTTCCCTAGGTTCTTCAGAACCTTTTATTTTCTTTTTAGATTCCATATGTGTGTTAGCATACGGTATTTATTTTTCTCTTTCTGACTTACTTCATGGTATGACAGACTCTAGGTCCATCCACCTCACTACAAATAGCTCAATTTTGTTTCTTTTTATGGCTGAGTAATACTCCATTGTATATATGTGCCACATCTTCTTTATCCATTCATCTGTCGATGGACACTTAGGTCGCTTCCATGTCCTGGTTATTGTAAAGAGAGCTGCAATGAACATTGTGGTACATGACTCTTTTTGAATTATGGTTTTCTCAGGGTATATGCCCAGTAGTGGGATTGCTGGGTCGTATGGTAGTTCTATTTTTAGTTTTTGAAGGAAACTCCATACTGTTCTCCATAGTGGCTGTATCAATTTACATTCCCACCAACAGTGCAAGAGGGTTCCCTTTTCTCCACACCCTCTCCAGCATTTATTGTTTGTAGATTTTTGGATGATGGCCATTCTGACTGGTGTGAGGTGATACCTCATTGTAGTTTTGATTTGCATTTCTCTAATAATTAGTGATGCTGAACATCCTTTCATGTGTTTGTTGGCAATCTGTATATCTTCTTTGGAGAGATGTCTATTTAGGTCTTCTCAGGCCGGCAGTTTTGATACTAGTATAAGTCCTCCAAATTCTTGTCAGTCTTCCACAGGTGTCAAGAAGATCCACTCTATGAGGCACAAGGGTTCTGCAGATATCCTGCCTAGGTAATCACATCCTTCTTCTTGACTTCTGGTCCATTGGATCCAGAAGTCAAACTCTTTAGCAAACATGTGTCCAATCACAGCCATGGTCCTGTTTCCAGAACATGCTATCTGGGTCAGCTGAGAATTTTCCAAATCATCAAATGTTGATTCCTTTTTTGTTTAGCAAGGAGAAACCAGGCTGCACCTTCTACACTTTGCTTGGAAATTTTCTCAGTTGAATATCCAAGGTCATTGCTCACAGGTTCTACTGTCCTCCCAACAGCAAAATATAATTCAAAGGAGTTCTCTGTGACTTCATACAACAAAGACCACCTTCCCTCTAGGGTCCAAAAACATGTCCCTCGTTTCCATCTGAGACCTCACCAGAGGCAACTTTAACATTCATATTTCTAACAACATTGTGTTGACGATGATATGTGCATTCTCTAAGGGGGGCAGAAAGCTTTCTTTGATCTTCTGTCTTCTTTCTGAGTCCTCACCAGAATTGCCTTTAACATCCATATTGATAGACAATCTCTTCAAGGCAATTTAGGTATTTTTCTATCAAGCACCTCAAACTCTTCCAGCCTCTACACATTACTGAATTCCAAAGCCACTTCTGTACTTTCAGGTATTCTTATGGCAGCAGCACCCCGTTTTCTGGTACCAGAATCTGCATTAGTGTCCTACATGTGTATTCAATTTCCTGTCTTGCTGAATAAGAGCAAGAAATTGGTCAGTTTTTTTATCTGCTATATCCCAATACCAAGATTCCAGAATAGAACTCAGCATATTAGTACTCAGTAAATGAATGTATAAAATAACAAAATTAAGCACAAAGAACAAAGTTGGTGTCATTCTTTTCCTACAGTCATTGAACATTGGGAAGCTTAGGAACAGTAAAAAATTGGGGGCACTTTTCTCTTTCAAAATTTATGTATATTACTCGCCCCCCCAAAAAAATGTGGAGAGTGTGATAGTTTCTGAAAATGAATATTTTCTATGTTGGAAGGACCAAGGATGTCACTCCAAGCCATGACAGTACATCTGGTCAATTCAAGAAGAAGATAATCAGTTCATTCAAAATGCTTGTTTTTGATATTGACCAGAGAAGGTAAGTCAACTATCAACTTCATCTCTATCGTTACTTGCAACCTGGCCTTACTCAAATATATTTCAAATCATCAGTTAAAATATTTTTAATTTTTTTCAATATTCATTTTTCTCAGTCTCCTGACTAAAAGTCAGAAAATATAAAAGGTGAGAAAGCTACAGTAAATAAAACATGGTAATTTTTTGTCAGAAGTCAAATGTAGATTTAGTAACAGTATACTTCCTTGCCTCCCTCTACTGATAAATTAATAGCAACACTGGGTTCAACCTATTTACTTAGAAAGATGATTATGTTTTACTGTGATCAGTAAGTCAATTTGTTTGCATTTCATTATATTTACTGTGTAAGGAAATTAGCACAGCTAAAAATATCCTTTTATGAAACCTGATGAATAAGAACAAAATGAAAAATAGAGTGACATAGTATACCAATAAAGTTTTAGTACCCACTCAAAAATGATACTTGGGAAAATGTAATATAAATCTTTAAGTAGGATATAATTATACAGATTAGAAAAGACTGGAATATTATTTGAATAAACGGTCACAAGGACACTTTCATATCAAGTGTACAAAATTAAAATGAAGTTAAAATTTTTTTAATTATCTAAAAAAGGTCTTCAGTTATTCTGGAAAATATAGGCACCAAGCCCTTCTCTTTTCTCATTGAGCTAAATCAGTCAAGAAAATAAAAGTATTAGGAGCAGAAGTGTTCTGAAAATATAAATGTTCAGCAAATTTTTCATTCATTAAAGAAAACTTGCCTTCTCATTTTTATCTACAACACATAGAAAATTAGATAGACTGGGCAAGAGAATCTCAACATAGTTTCAGCAAAAGTGCTGCTGAACTCTCTGAAATTTAATACATTAATGTGAAGATAAGCCAGACGTTATTCAACTTAACCTTCACTGTTAGCTTCTGAGATAGGACTAGCCGGCGTTATGTAACCTGTAGTCTTGTTTGGGGACATACTGTAGATGAGGCAGGAAGGAGGTAAGTGGGTTCAACTACTTAGCGGAAGAGCTGGGATTTGAAGGGATGGAGTTTGACTCTAGGATCTTCACCCACCAACCACCACCCGCACGGCGTGTGCAGCCAACCTAAGCAACAGCCTTTGACCCAGTGAGCTCCAAGTCTGGGTACGTTTCTGTATATCGCCTTGAAAGCAGCCTAAGAGGGAGAGGGAACGAACAGGGTGACAGCAAAACGTTCACCCAAACTGACATGCAAAAGAGAAGGCTGTTTCTTGAAATCCTTTCAACTTTCCTTTCATTTTAGTACTTTTGTAGCAAACAAAGCCTGCAGATAACCAAAAAAAAAAAAAAAAAAAAAAAATTAAAATTAAAAATAGACCATTGTAGTAGAAGAAAGAAATTTTAGATGAATTGATTTCAATGCTTTCTGTCACCCTTCTGCCTATGTCAAGTACCAGCTGGGCTTCCACTATCAGCATTTTCAATCCTAAAACTCTTGGTGATTTAATACTAATATTATGTTAATACTGATACTGTTAATTTTAGCATGTGTTAACATTAACACTGTTTACTAACATGATTTTCATTGCAGTGAAATCTGAATAGTATTTCCTTAAGCAAATATCCTTCAAGTATAAAAAATTAAATTGTATTATCTATGAAATGCCATATGTACATTGTATTGTTTCTTTGTTGGATTTTTTAAAGAAGTTTAATTCCACTGTAGAATTGAAGGGAATGAAACAGACGAAATGCATGAGAAATAGTAAGCACAGACGGTAAGCTAGTAGCTTATGAAATTATCAGTGAAGCTCATGGGCTGTGTCGGGTACAGAGAATGGATACATAGCAGCTGGTGAGCCACAGGCAGAATCCATCAGACACTTAGATGGTAAGTTAGTAACTTCTAAAACACGTTAACAGTAAACTGAATAAATAGGAAATATAATGGAATAAACAAAAGCGTTACATCTAAATAGGAAGGCTGGAGAGACCAAATTACAATCACACCACCTCCAGGCTGACAGCTGCTATCTCCAGAAAAGGCACACATGGGTCCTTCTCAGGAGGGTCCCGTTCTAGTCCCATGGGCTCTAAGCTAGACCATAAATAAAACCCATGGCTGCTCAGCCGTCTAAGTGCCACACAAGTTGCGTGGAGCATTGAGGCCTCTGCTTTTCCCTGATAGGCAAGTGTAGGTCAGAGCCCAAGATACCTTCCATTCCTGGGCCTCCTTGCTCAGACCTCCATGCTAATTCTTGTAACCACACCATCAGTGAGGAAGGCTGATGGGCAGAGAGACAGAAGGTGGGAACACTGAACACCCCAAGACTCAACCTCCCACCAGCTGGCATCCTAGCCCATTGCTTTCTCCTTGCTTTTATTTTTTTCAACCTTTTATATCATTTCCATTCTTTGCTACAAAAGTACTAAAATAGTGAAAACATTGAAGAAATGCTAAAGTTAAAAAACAAACAAAACTATGTGATTCAAGCAATTTTGTATCGTCTGACCTTTCCATTCTATCATCTCTTTATGGCTTGCCTGGTAGTATATCTTGAGGCTAGCATTTCATCAGGGAAGCTTTCAACATGATCCAAATTTTTAAAATAAATTTATAGATGGCTTGCTGCAAATCAGTAAAAGATCGACACATGAAGATGTAAAATTACTAACATTACTGTCCAAATGTTGAAATAGCATTGAGCTATTACTATGAGCTGAAGAAAGAAAACAATACTAATATCACAGACTACTTCAAATATTTAAGTTTTAGGGTACAAAAAGAAAATGAGAGAGAAAAAGGACACTAAAAAGGCACAAAGAAATACAGTCAAAAGTATCATTATGTTTTAGAATTTATTTCTTTCCTGTAAGTTTCAAAACTTCCCAACTTGTATTTTTAAGCACTTGAATGGGTAAATGGACTTCATTCCTTCATTCATTCATTCCCTCATTCAACAAATGTTTGGTGGCCTCCAATTACATTCTGGGTTCACCGCTAGGCCCTGGAGATTCATTGGAAATACAATCTCCATCTTCAATAAGCCTATCTATGTATTTGTCTTTCACCTTCCAAATTTGGGAATTTTGAAAAATATCACAAATTTTTCCTTCGTGTTTTTCTCAGCATCCAATTGGCATTTTGCACTATGGCCTAGCACATTCCATACAATGTAATCTCAGGAAGCAGTAACAAACGTGCTATAAGAAAATACAAAATGTCCTGAGTGATGGGTCCCTTTACACTGTTGACCAAAGGAGAAAATTATGTTTGGTCAGTTCAGAGTGATGCTTCCCAACTGTGAGTGCGCTGACCAATCCCGTGTGGACTTTGTTGAAAGTCTAATTCAGTTGGTCCTGAGTGGGACTGAAATTGCATTTCCAGCAACACTGGGTTGCTGGTGCACGGACCACACATCTAGTAGGAAGGCTGTAGACTACAGCATTTTACATCTTTTGCTAAATCTACCAGTTGATGTCAAACGTGACCAGCATCAGTTTTCACTGCATGCTAGCCTCTTCTCCCAATATATTCATTCAACAAGATCTTACAGTCACCTTCAAAGAGTTCTTTATAGTAAGGAAATCAGAGCCTGGTAAGTGGGCTTGAAGTATAAACATGTAACTCTCTTACAGCATCATTATAACAGGATCCAAAAGTATAATTTTGCTATTTCATCCCGGAGCCTTCTCATCCCTCTTTAAGGAAATTTCTGAATTTTCTAGGTTTGCCTACTCAGTAGCTGGACTTTGTTACCCTGAGCAAAACAGGAGCAGAGAGAAAAATGAACCTAGGCCAAGAGAAGCTACATTAATACACACCATAGAGAATTGATCCAGCATGCATGGGTAAGAGGAGGAGAGAGTTGTAACATGCACTGAAGACCAGAGATTTTTAACAGGATGACAGTGGGTGAAAAGAGATTCTCGTAGAGCAGTTTCCTTATGAGAAAAACCTCAGAAGAAAAAATTAGTCGGGAAAAGAAGAATACAGATGGATCAAGAGCAAAGTTGGAACAATGTGAAATACCAATAATGCAATTCCCACACTGATATCCCCTTAAGCAATTTGTATAGGGACTTAGATCACTTTTCAAGGGTTTTTCCAGTTGAAGTGTTTACATTTTTGAGCTGACACCACACTTTACCCCAATCACACAATTAAAGAGTTAAAATTGTCACTGTCCCTTAGTTCAGGCTTTTAGAATGTGAATTCCTTCCTCTTTACATGCAGTCGTTTATTCACTGTCCCTCTAGAATTGATAGATGCAATCAGGTCTCCTCAGCCTGCTTTAAAATGTATTTTTCAGACATAAATGTATTCATCGTGAATCCTCCCTCACGAAAATAGTTATTCTGATTTTTGAATAAATTTCACAGTCGTTTTCAGTATCATTCACCAATTTGAAACTCCTTAATTACACTCAGTGTTTAGAACCAAATATAGCATTGCTTCTGAGGACTTGTAAAGCAGATCTGTGATTTCCCTTGATTCCCAGAACAAAGTTCACTAAGAAATAACTCGATTTTTATAAGTCTTCACGCTTCCAAAGCTCCAAGCTATGGTGCTGAGGACACGGTGCAAACAGAAGAAACAGGACAACTTTGTTCTGCCATCAGGTGCCCAGTCATGGTAGAGATGGGGGGTGGGGGGGGTCTCGCTGGACTCACAGGGAACAGCAACCTCATCTCTGCTAACAGGCAGGCCTGCATCACCTTAGCTGTGCCCCGCCTCCCCGTGCCATGGCAATTGTTCAAAACATTCCACAGAGCCAGGCTCTGATCCTAGCCATGTCTCTTTCATTGCAACCACTTCCTTCTCCTGTTAGATCCTCCATTCAGGGGGACATTTTTTAAGACGCAGGCACCAGAGAACATAGTCATCTAGTCATCCCATTGTTCTCTTTTACATCAATCCTTGCAGCATGGTGTGGAGGAAGAAAGATATAATTGAAGTCAAATAGGCTCTGTCAGTTTCTAACCACCTTCCACCAATGTTCAGTTTTCTCTATAAGCCTGCTTCCCAAACCTTAATGTGCATAGAAATTACCTGGAAATCATGGTGAGTGCATATTTGATTTCAGTGGCAAAGAACAGGACCAAGATCCTGCATTTCTAGCAAGATCCCCAAAGCTGCCAGTGCCGCTGGCCTGAGGACCACATTCCAAGTATCAAGGTGATCAAGACTCATGTACCTTGAGTTCTTTCAAAAAAAAGCTGTGACATTTGTTGCAAAATGGAAACTAGAGAGTGAAGTTCCAGCGTTACTCTGAGTTACACTTAGAGATGGGTCTGGAGAAAGACCGATATTGAAGTTTCTAACAGCCAAAGGAAGGGTCTAGGATGATAAAGGGTTGTGAGCAACCCTTGTGGATCTGCAGAACCCATGAGAGATTGTGTAGTGATATACTGAGAAAACAGACAGGGTCCTTGTCACAGAAGAACCTCCTGCTGAGGACGGCTGGCAGCAGTGACTCTATTCAGGGAAGCTTCTGGAAACCATACATGGGAAGCACCAAAGAGGGCAACCACCGGGAAGGGCACTGAGAGTGCTGTTTGGGGGCCTAATTACTCAGAATTGTTGGCTTCAAGATATCTCTATGCATCTCAAAGCAGAGTGAGGGGTGCTGGTCTTTGATCAGAGGGTGAAATGAGAGGAGGTCAGAGTTTTCTGGCAAATCGTTGATGAGATTGGAAACCCAAAAATTGTGCGTGGAGTGGGGAGTACTGGAGCCAGTAACAGAGGGTCCCAAACAATCCCCAGCCGTCAGCTTTTCAGCTGAAGCGCACATCCCGTTCAAGAGCGGTGACGTCCAGCACTACCTAAACTCGCATGGTCCTCCTGCCTCTACCTGTTCCATCTGTTCTGTTACTGAGCTGCTCCTGGAGCTTGAACGTCCACCTTCAGCTTCTGACCGTTCTGAGGACCTACTTGTTTACCCATCCTGTTGCCCTTCCTCCTCCAAATCCCAACCTACTGCCCATGAGTCATCAGCAGGTTGCATTGCGGGCACACTGAGACCTCATTGCTAAATGAGCCCCATAAATCTTATTTAAAGTATTCCTGAACTCGGAGCCCATGGGAAACCTGCCTGTCAACTGTGCTCCGAAGAATTATTGTCCACGTGTTATTACCTCCTCTGGACTGCCCGTTAGTCATCTATTTTAGCAATCCTCTGCTAATGCCATTAGGTTGGGACTTATTCACATGCTTTTGGAGAGATGTTTTATCAAAAGCATTGCTAAAATCAAGATAAATTATGCCTTGTTTGCAAGGCAGAAATAGAGACACAGATACAGAGAACAAACACCAAAGGGGGAAAGCGGGGGTGGGGGGCAGGGTGGTGGAGGTGGGATGAACTGGGAGATTGGGATTGACATATACACACTAATATGTATAAAATAGGTAACTAATAAGAACCTGCTGTATAAAAAAAAGATAAATTATGCCTTCATAAATTCACTTAGTTACTTCATCAAAAACATTCAGATTAGTCTGACATGATTTATTTTTAGAGAAACCAGGCTAACACCTGCTCAACAACCCAGATAATTGATTTCACTATTTTAGAACAGATTTAACATAGTAGCTCAGTTGGCTAAGAAAAGTTCAAATAATTGACCAATCACCTTCTCCATTAAGAGTCCAGAAAAAAAATCACAGGGATACTAGTCTCTTAACTACATGCAAGAACAGAGGTTTTAAAATTATTTTCGAATTCTCATCCTCAGTAAATTTCAGAGGTATCAGATCTCAATTACTTTGAATAACGTGAAATGTTTTTATTGGCCTATTAATAGATAAGTGCATCTAAGGGATGAGACTTTGTTTCCATATGTCTGTGCGTCACTCATGGTATTAAAACCACTTGGCTATTTTGTGAAATCTCTTCTATACCTGTTTCTTGACAGAGTGAACACAGAGGGCAGAGTTGGAATTATTTATGAGTAAATTATTTATGTGTCAATTTGCATACGTTTCTGCAAGACAGCGACGATGGCTGGGCTGTGAAGTAAACTCAGACATTCCTGTTGCGTGTGACAGAAATGTATGCTGCTGAGGGGGAAGGAGATGGGCTTGACTAGGAAGCTAAAGTGGGGAGAGCATATGAGTACAGACCAACCTCTCGGATAACCAAAGCCACCAGAACGAGAGCTATAAACCCCTCCTGGACCTTCCCTGTCTCCCGGCTTCTCTGTGCTTCCCTCCAAGGTCAGGGGAACGGATCTTCCTCTCACTGAAGACGTGGCCCCTCCCACCTCTTACATTCACATTAATGGCTTCACTAGAGTTGAGCCAGCAATTCACTGCTGGTTCCAGGTTAAAAGACTTGAAGGTCTTTACTGGATCTGGTTTGAATCATCTCTGGGCCAATAAATGGTGGTTAGCGGGAGGGATACACAGTAAACCATGTTCTTTTCCTATCAGAAGCTCAACAACAAAGTAACTGGCAATAAAAACATTTCACCTGCATCCCGCCTTCCGTACAACCAAGTTGTCAGTAAAATAATCTGTAACTTCCACTTCCATATCAGTGCACATGTTTCAATGCATTTATAATAAAAGGAGAATTTAAAAACATATTTAAGAGGGTTTTATTTCCAAAATTCAGATTAACAGTTAGAACCAAGTAACAAATTAACTTTCAGTTCAAGATGGCAGAAAAAGCATAAATCTCACTTAAATGAGGGAATAAAAATAAAATTGAAATAAGAATAAGAGAGTGAAGAAACTCAAAAGCAGCAGCAGCAGGGTTAAGACCATTACTCAAAGTTCTGAGAGCTGGAGAGCTGGTGGGATAGTTTTTCCAGATGGAAACAGACATGAGGAAGCCACAGACCAGCACACACCCCGAGGGGCCACAGTCAAGGGTGGAGCAGCCCACCAGGGGAGTGAGGAACGCTCCTGGCTAGGACTCTGAACAGGACCGAGGCTGGGAGTTAGAAGCAAACATATACACACCACTGCATATAAAATAACCAGCAAGGACCTACCACATAGCACAGGGAACTCTACTCAATATCTTGCAATAACCTATACGGGAAAAGAGTCTGAAAAAGAATATATATATATATATATATATTTAAATCACATATATATACATACACATACATATATATCACTGAATCACTGCTTTACACCTGAAACTAACACAACATTGTAAGTTATAAATTAACTATACTTCAGGGCTTCCCTGGTGGCGCAGTGGTTGACAGTCTGCCTGCCGATGCAGGGGACATGGGTTCGTGGCCCGGTCCAGGAAGATCCCACATGCCGCGGAGCAGCTGGGTCCGTGAGCCATGGCTGCTGAGCCTGCGTGTCCGGAGCCTGTGCTCCGCAGCGGGAGAGGCCACAACAGTGAGAGGCCCGCGTACCACAAAAAAAAAAAAAAAAAAAAGGTTTTGAGATTTAGTTGACTAACACTAAGCTGGCAGCTATTGATAAAATAACATTCATTAAATGGCATCACAATGCCCTCTTCTAGGTATCTAGCCTATAAAATAGTGAGAGAAACATGTCCATGCAGTTGGGGTACAGCACTGTTTGCATTAAAAACAAGTGTCTACCTAACTCTAAAGGTGGACAATATTGGTCTAAAATTATCTCAAAAGGAAAAACTTTCACTTCTCACTACCCTATAGGGTTGGCAAGTGTGGGTTAAACCGCAAGCTTGGTTTAACGAAGCTGCTTTAGGAGAAAAAGGAGTAAAATTTCAGAAACGGTAAAGCTTTCCCACCGAGACTCTTCCTCTGCAGACACTTCAAGGAACTTTGGAATTGAAGTCCTTCAGGACACAGAATTCGGAACTCTGACCTTGTGAATGTACTACTTGCCTTTGTTCAAGAAAGAAAAGAATATTTTATCACTGTGGTCTCATCCTTCACTTAGATTCTTTACGGTGAGGAGGTGAACAGGGAGGAAACAGAAGTGGTGGATGGAAAAAAATGGAACAAAGTGGAAACGTGGCTTCAGATCAGTTCCCAGGAAGGGAGGAGCTGTAGGTGTGAGGGTCTCTGAGCTCTGTGGCCAGGAGGAGAAGGGAAGGAAGACTGAGGAGAGGGAGGGTCGGGGGCGCTGAGTGAGCACACGTGGCTCTGGTCCCTTCCTCTCCCAGTGCTGTGACCTTGGATGCAGGCTGCCTGCAAATGTGACGGAGCTGGAGGGGCACTTTCTTCTGCTTACTTCAGCCCAAAAAAGACAGAAATACTTGAGCCGTGATGAATGGTGTCTGAATTTAGCTTGCCTGACACACAAATCAGTTAAGGTGGGTGAGTGACTGCCGGAACCCTTCAGATTTCTGCTGCATCATCAGAAAGTATTAACAGCATTTTGAAAAAAAAAAAAAACGTGGTGAAATAAATGAACTTGTGGAGGGTTATATTTCAAATTGATGTAAGTTAATGAAATGATAGACTTAAGGGAATAAATTTTTTAAAGGTGATAATTGTGCATTATTAAAGTTTTGATTTCTTAGGTTATATTCAACATCGTAAAGACTTTCTTTGTAAAATTAACTATTTGCAAACTGTTTCCATATCTGTGAGTGAAGAAAGTGATATGCAAATACAGTACCATGGCAGTATAACTCTTCTAAATTTATGGTTAAATTAATATGTATAGGGCTTCCCTGGTGGCACAGTGGTTGAGAATCTGCCTGCCGATGCAGGGGACACGGGTTCGAGCCCTGGTCTGGGAGGATCCCACATGCCGCGGAGCAACTAGGCCCATGAGCCACAACTACTGAGCCTGCGCATCTGGAGCCTGTGCTCTGCAACAAGAGAGGCCGCGATAGTGAGAAGCCCGCGCACCGCGATGAAAAGTGGCCCCCACTTGCCACAACTAGAGAAAGCCCTCGCACAGAAACGAAGACCCAACACAGCAAAAATAAATAAATAATCTCCTACCCCCAACATCTTCTAAAAAAAATTAATATGTATAGTTAAAATTTATTTTAATGTTGAAATTAGAGTATATCAACAGTTCCTTGCTTTAAAAACAAAAACATCTAAGTATGTTAAAAAATATCTTCTAGAAGGCATTGCTAACCCAAAGAATGCGGTCATCACTACTCAGTTTTTATTTATCAGAGAATATGTGTGCCCTTCAAGGCTAACTCTTCTCTCCTAAAAGAAACTGTGGAGGGACTGAGGGCACAGGAGTGAAGGATACAGGTGTCGTCAAGTAGAGGTGGTGCCTGGTGGGGGGGGTTCCCTGGAGTGTATCATACAGGGATCTCTTAGCCCAAATAATTTGTACAAGTGTAAATTAGGTTTTTACATATAAAGTGAATACATAAGAAATCTAAGTTTTACGAATTTTCCAAACTAGGTGAAAACATAGCAAGATAGGAAAAATTTTCTTTTTAAAAATCAACAAAGTGCCAAATACATTTCTGTGTTATAATTCCTGTCCTGAGTGACTTACATCCTTTTGAACAATAATTTATTGATTTGATGGAAAATATTTAGTACCTCCTCTATCCAGGCACAGATCTAGACATTTGGCATAGGGCAATGACTAAACATAGAGATCCCTGCCCTCAAGGGGGCCTACTTTCTAGCAGGGGAACAGGCAATAAAAATAATTATAATAAATGAGTAAATACATAGTGTGTTAGAAGATGATAAGCACTATGGAAACACACAGAGCAAGCGGGGAGATCAGTTGTCAGGATGGGGAGGCAGTTTGCAGTTTCAGAGAGGACCATCCCTGTAGACATCATTTCAAAGGTTACAGCTGAGCAACCAAAGGAAGTGAGTGAAAAGAGGAGGAAAAAGACAGTTAAAAAGTCAGCCTCAGATGGAAGAGGAACTGTTCATTTTAACCACAGGTATGAAGGCAGAGCGTGTAAGGCAGACGCTGCTAGGTGGTGGATGTGTGGGTGGCAATCTGTGGATGTTCTTTTCTGATGGCTTTAATTTGCTCAATGAAATAGGCGACAAAATAATCAGCTAAGACAAATATGGGGAAGGAGAAGTTGGGAGTTTGAGAAGAGAAGGTATGAAATACCTGTCTAGGAGGGGGACAGATAAATGAGCTAGGGAGATGGATCACGGTCGTCAGGCAGCATTAAGGGTCCACCAGGACCCACCCAGGCACACCCAACATGGCTCTGTGTTTTTCATCCCCACCATCACGAGTGCTGGTACAAAGCAGACAGGCCTACGATGAAACACTGAGTGTATGGGTGAGTGCAAGGAGGTGATTAGATAGATTGGAATTTATGCTTCGTAAGAAGAGGAGACCATGAAAGGGTTAAAAGGCAACAGAAAGCTGTAGAATCAATGGATCAGAGGTTTTGTGGGGGTCAAAGGATGGTCAGTGTCAGATTAATTGTGGGAGTTACTTCCAACTTTATACGAAGTGATGGTTAGAGTGGGATAGATAAAATGTAGACAGTGGAGGGATTAGTTATTGGTAATGACAAGGGCCATGATTATGACCGTGGGAGAGCAGGACTGAAGAAGACAAGGACAAAAGTAAGTGAAGAGGCACTGAAGTAACCCAGGGAACAGGTCTTCAGAAAGGTCATCCACGTGTATTTCTAAGTCCCCCAGAATCAACACTGAAATCATGCTGGGGAGAGAGGCAGTAACCCAGGAATTAAAAGTGTAAGGAAATGAGGGAGCCTGAGTCCGGGGTCGGTCGGTAGCAGCTGCAATTAGGGATAATGAATAACTTTTGGTGACAAGAAGTCCAACGCTGGCATTTTAGGAAGGAGGGAGAGAGGAGCATGGAAGCAGTGACAGGAAACAATATGGCACCTGTAGGACCTTCAGAATCAGCCAGAGAGGAGGTGGGCTGGGAGGGAAATGGTTTACCCCTTGAGAAGGCTGCAGGGGAAGGATTCCTCAAGAGGATCTCTGGATGGTGCTCAAGGTCTGAATTGCCATTTAAAAAAATATTTCACACTACATGCTTTATCCTGCCTAGGGGTCAGGCATGGTAAACATGAGTTGAGATCCATGGAGAAAACAAGTCTCAATTCAACAACTTTCTCCTCTTGCCCTCCACCTGCCACAGTGTTAGAAATTCTTCCATGGAGGATTAGGAGGCCACCTGGTATGGGATGCTGATGGCCAGAGAAAGATCACCTTCACTGGGAGGATGTGTCCAGTGTCCCAAACTGAAAGAGACTCTCTGTGTACAGTATAAGCCTTATCACGCTGTGTGCTTATATATGGAGGGGTAAATCCTCAGAGGATACCAGCAGAACATATCTTGACTCATAAAAGTTAGTCGTCAAATTTCAAAACTGTCTCAGGAAGCACACCAGAAGTGGGTAAAAATAAAATTCCTCCATACTTGTAAGGGCCTTGCATGTGATAATTCAGCTATTCAAGAGCAGAGATTTTAGTTTTATTTTTTCATATGGCAGAACACAATCGGGACCTCTCCACCATTTCCTTTAGCTCTGAAACATGTTTATTCCAAATCCCACAATTTTATGTAATATTTATGTACCTTCAACTCTCTACATGTGAAGAAAGGTTTAAATACATCTTTAATTTCACCTCCCTGACTAATGAGTTAAATGAACAAAAAAGTAACGAGTGACAGTTGAAAAGTGAGTAATTCATGATAGGGAGAGGGTGGGATAAAATGCTGATAGATTTCTTTGAAAGTGCAGTTTTTTTTTTTCATAACTTCCTTTAAAGCACACAAGCCTATCTCCATAATAACAAAAAAATACCTTTGCAACACTTTGTAGTAAAAGGATAAAACACTGCTGAGTATTTTCAGAGTCTTAAAAGATTGCCTTCTAAAGGCTCTATGATAAATAATCCAACTTTTCTTTGAATGTCCCCACCACTTGAAAGATAACCCTAACTAGCTTATATAGTGACTAGACCGGTCTTTTACATCTCTGAAAGGCTGAGCAACTCTCTTTAATCAAGTACCATTATATGTGTGGGTTGATAAGACGACGATAGTAAGGATTTTTTTTTTTTTTTTCAAATTCAACAGAGGATGCCCCTGTTGACATTTGACTTTTTAAAAATCTTCCTCTACGGGCTTCCCTGGTGGTGCAGTGGTTGAGAGTCCGCCTGCCGATACAGGGGACACGGGTTCGTGTCCCGGTCCGGGAAGATCCCACATGCCGCGGAGCGGCTGAGCCCGTGAGCCATGGCCGCTGAGCCTGTGCATCCGGAGCCTGTGCTCCGCAACGGGAGAGGCCACAGCAGTGAGAGGCCCGCGTACTGCAAAAAAAAAAAAAAAAAAAAAAAAAAAAAAAATCTTCCTCTATACCCACCTCTTGCCATAATTTCAAGTAGCTTTATTATAAGCTTGAAATATAAATAAACAGCACCTTAACTCTTGAACTCACAGTTTCTTACTGAAAACAATCACAATCATTTTCATCGTGCTGTATCTGAACTAATCCCCCAACCTTTACCGTATCACTTAGAAGAGCTCCACTCCCCTAATCTTAAACTCTGCATTTAGTCTTGCAAAGAAAACTTCCTTATCACTGCCAACTCTCTCACAATTCAAAGCCTGGATTTGTCCTCACTGTGACTTGGAATTCTTAAGATGGCAGAGATGATACATCATTCAACTCCTCTCTTTACACTTTTTTTTTTTTTTTGCAGTAGGGCTCTCACTGCTGTGGCCTCTCCCGTTGCGGAGCACAGGCTCCGGACGCGCAGACCCAGCGGCCATGGCTCACGGGCCCAGCCGCTCCACGGCATGTGGCATCTTCCTGGACCGGGGCACGAACCTGTGTCCCCTGCATCGGCAGGCAGACTCTCAACCACTGCGCCACCAGGGAAGCCCCTCTTTACATATTTTTTAACACTTGTTTTCCATTAAATTTTAAAATATATTTATTTTGTTTAACAGTCAATCAGTCATTATGATCTAATGAAAGATTAAAACCCATTGATAAACAACCAATGGATGTCTCCCATGTATCATTTCTCTTCAAATCATGACTGATCCCTAGAGTTAAATATATAGAAGTTCTGATAGAAAGAGCATCTTGACGGAAAATTAGTGTGAGGAATTGCTTAACTTCTATTAGGTCCTATCTAATTAAGTTTCAGTTTAAAAATCTCAGAAATGTTTGTGTTGATTAGTAGAGCATTAATCATATGAGCAGCTACTGTCTGACAGAAGAAATGTTTACTTGATCATGAAACTGTATCCACATAACTCAAACATGTCTATATAACAGTTGAGTAGATACATAACCAAGATATTTGTCTCACTACTAGAAAAAGCAATGTGCTGAGAGTCTTTCCAGATGAAAACTGCTCACAGTAAATATACTGGGCCCCAGTTCGCTCAGCTGTAACTGAAACAGTAAGTATCTTTCTCAGTTATTGTGAGGACCGAATGAGATAATGCTCATAAAACGCTTAGCAAATCGTGTAGTACATATATTAATTAAATACAATTAGATGTTGGCTCTATGAAAACAATTAAGTGTTAGCTATCATTGCTCTTTATATGACTACTAATATGTGCTCCCAGTACTAGCTTGGAGATTCTGTTACAACCTGTTCCTGGGTTGTCTTCTTGAGTATCCTATGGTATACTTTTTCCACTTTAGCCCAGTGATTATGCTCAGCTCCTTGCCTTTGTTCCTGCTGTTTCTTGATCCAAAACATTCTTCCTCAGCCTATCCATACCCATCACACCCATTCTTTGGGATGTCACCTCAACCCCGCCCCGGCTCTCGCCATCCGCATTTGCTAGGGATGACTGCACAATGAGCTACTACCCCAATCCTGGTGGCTTGACAGAACACTTGCTATCTCTCTAGGTCCAGAGTTCAGGTGTGGCTTCCCTACGTTCCCTGTTGCAGGTTCTCAGGGGCTGTAATCAAGGTGATGCTGGGGCTACAGCCTCCTCTCCAGGAGGGAGGGTGGGCTGTGTCTCCATGTCTCTCCTGGGGCTGGTCCCAGGAGGCAGTTCCTTCCAGGCTGTTGATGTGGGAGCCTTGCTGCTTCCACAGTGTTGGCAGATGCCTCTCAGCTCTCTGGCACAATGCAAATCTCCAACATGGCAGGATTTTTTTGTTTTTTTTTAATTAAAAAAAAACAAAACAAAACTATCAAAGTGTACAAGCTTAGAATAGAAAGAGAAAGCCAGCAAGAGCAAGGTCACAGTCTTTTGTAGTGCAACTAAGCCAGGGGGATTTCATTACTTTGCCTTATGCTCCTTGTTAGAAGCAAGTCTCTAGCCCTCACCCCCTCTCAAAGGGATGTGGATGAATACCAGGAAGTAGGAACCCTTGGGGACCATCTTTAACAGCTATCTGTTATCATCTCACCTTCAAACCACCTCTGACTATTCAGCTGCTACAAACTTTTATGAAAATAATTAGGAAATTAGTGGTTAATTTACTTTCCAGTTTCAACTGGTCTCAAACCCTTAGAATTTTGAAAGCACTAATATCTATATTCACAGTTTTTAATGTGTCATAAAATTGCATGCTTTTTTCCCAACAATATTATATGTCGTCACGTGCCTCTATATCTCTGGGAGAGTTTAGTACAAATGGTGGATTAAATAAATAGTAGTTGAAAGAGCAAATATGATTTCTCACTGATAAACAATCTGGATGATGGAATTCTAACACACTTCCATGAAAGATATTCATATCTCCGGAAAGAAAAAAAAAATTTATCTTTTTCTATAAAAATGATACTTTTAACATATTAATACAAAAGCAAAGTGGCCTATATTCCCTGTCTTTGCAACACAATATGTTTTCTATAAAAACAAAATTATGTGACTTCAGCTATAAGATACTGTATTATAATTGTTTACAAGAACAAAGGAGCAAAGAAGACAAACTTCTTTTAAAGATTTTAGAATTACTTTGTGATAATAAAAATTTAGGCCTTTTTACCATTTTTCCTTCACTCCAGTGGATGTATTTACAGAAAAGAAAATTTAAATCACTTTTAAACAGCACAAATCATGTATGATATATGTCACCTATAAGGATTATATCTTTCAAATGCTAAAAATGATTAATATAAATTACTACAGAGATCTTCCCTCTAAAACATTAACATCCCATAAATATAGCTTTAAATAAGCCTATAAACTAAAAGAAATTAGTCTTAAATTAAGGCTAAAATATTTTTATTCTAAATAGCCTAATGACCTACTTTTCTTCTAATAACTAGATCTGGCAAGTAACACAAAAAATAGAAGGATTGCTTCATATGAATCTAGACTGGACCATGTAATTGGAATTTGATTAGAGAGGTAAGATCAATAAAATCTCTTGAGCTGTATGTTTAGACATATTACACTTTCAAAACTGTACCCTATTCCTTTCTGACCACATTTACATTGGGATTAAATAATACACTTTAAATTCCTCTTATGTCACTAAAAATTGGAATAATGCTGTTAAAATCTTAATTAATTCAGATGAATTCATGTAATTCCAAGGATGCTAGATAATTATTATAATCTAGAAATATTTAGCAATAAAAGAAACGCTGATCAAAAGGAACAAAGTAAAAGCATTAATATTATTTGTAACTTTTCTCAAAACCAATGAAAGCAACTACAGGAAGATAAATAAATAAATAAAGGGTGAGGGCTCCACTCTCAATGGGACACAAAATATCCCTCAAGCTGATATATTTCTCCTCGACTCTCAAGTAGAATTCAAATTTCATTAAAGGTATTATGAGGAAACAATAAAGCTCTTAGAAGAAAAGAAAGGTGAATATTACTGTGTCCTTGGAATGGGAAAGATTTCTCAAACCTAACACAAAAGCATGAACAATACACTAACTCTAAAGAAAAATTTGGTAAACGAACCACTTTAAAATCAAAGAGTTCTTTCCAGCAAACATCACACTGAGACCTCCACTTCTGTTTAGCACAGAAAGTCACAAGAGAAAATTGTCACTATCCAAATGACAAGAACAAGCTGAGAAGCCACAAACTCATATCTTAAACCCACTGGAGAGCTGAGAAGGCAAAGAAACATGAATTTACTAAACTCACTTAAATTTACTAAAGAGGGAGGACAGGAAAACTATGAGAGAAAGTCTCCAAGGACCCCCACTGCATACCAGGGAGAGGATACATATGGCTGGAGGAGGGGCAGGAGAGCTGAGAGGCACCACCCGAGGCACAGACACATCACATTTGTGCAAGATTCAGGATAGAGTTCTAGGATGAGGAGAATCCTCAGGCCCTCTAATCCCTAACTTTGCAAAGAGGTCCTCATCTGGCCTACATAGCAGCTGAAGCCAATGGAGAAAAATCCAGAAAACCCATTTAGCTACAAATGTGATTCAACTCCCAACACTAGCACTCTGACGAAAGGGGCAAGTTCATGACTGAGCAGAAATTGTATTTACTTCAGTCTCTACTGCTCTCTAATGTACAATGTATGGTATAGAATAAAACATTATGATTCTTTCAATAGACTTACTAGCAGTCTGGCCCATCACCAAAAAAAAAAAAACAGTCAACATACACTTGGGTCAACAGAAATTATTCAAGGTGAAATATAAGGAGCAAAAATGAATAAGCAAAAAAGAATAAAATACTCTTTGGAACACTATCAAATCAACTACCATAGGTATAATTGGAGTCAAAAAGAGAAGAGATTAAAAATAAGGCAAAAATTTGAAAAACACACAAATTATAAATCAACTATACTTCAATTAAAAAATTAAATAAATAAATAAAGTTGTATGAACATTAGTGGACAAAAAAATAGAATCACTTTGCTGTACACTTGAAAGCAATACAACATTGTAAATAAACTGTACTTCAATTTAAAAAATTAAATTAAATAAAGTTGCTATGCACATTAGTGGACAAAAAAATTTAAAACACAATGGCCAAGAGTTTTCCAAAGTTGATGAAATCAACAAACCACATATCAAAATTTAATAAAACATTAGGCAGAATAAATAAATCACACCTAGGCCCATCATAGTCAAACTGCTGAAATCCAAAGATACAAGATGGAATTTTAAAATCAATCAGAGAACAAAAGATAGGTTATATTTTTATATATCATGTCACAGGTATAAAAATGATAGCTGAAGTCTCAACAGAAACAATGAAGGCCAGAAAAAATGGCACAGTTTCTTTACAGTACTAAAAGAAAAAAACAATTGTTAGCCTAGAGCCTATAACTAGTAAAAATGTCCTTTTCAAATAGAGGAAAAGAAAAATGTGTTTAGATTAATCATATTAAAGAATGATTGCTGTCGTTTAAATAATTACAAAGGTTTGTACTGATGTTTATGCAGGAGTTACTCTGTAATTGCTGTATCTAGAAAATCTTTTCACTGATTTATATTCCTAAATTCTGCAGGATTTTCTAGTGAACAGGTAAGATTGTAGAGAATGAATACGTTTTTTCAAATGTCCGAAAAAGGTTGCACTGAAGAAAAATAAGGAATCGTGTAAAATGAGAGCATTAGACTGACTCAAGTTTTCTTTGACTTTACAATAACTGTACTAACATTGTTTATTTTGAATGTACTGTTTAAACCACAAGGTTTAGAAATATTAACTATCCCTGAAGTGAGTTCAAACAATCCCAAACCATTGAAACTTATTACTAAAATGAATGGAGATGATTCTCGTTTGTTCTCAAATATTCTCAAATAACATAGGTTCTTTGAGAAGATAAACAAAATTGATAAATCATTAGCCAGACTCATCAAGAAAAAAGAGGGAGAAGACTCAAATCAATAAAACTAGAAATGAAAAAGGAGAAGTAACAACTGACACCGTAGAAATACAAAGCATCCTAAAAGACTACTACAAGCAACTCTATGCCAATAAAATGGACAATCTGGAAGAAATGGACAAATTCTTAGAAAGCTGTAACCTTCCAAGACTGAACCAGGAAGAAATAGAAAATATGAATAGACCAATCACAAGTAATGAAGTTGAAACTGTGATTAAAAATCTTCCAACAAACAGAAGTCCAGGACCAGATGGCTTCATAGGTGAATTCTATCAAACATTTAAAGAAGAGCTAACACCCATCCTTCTCAAACTCTTCCAAAAATTTGCAGAGGAAGGAACACTCCCAAACTCATTCTATGAGGCCACTGCCACCCTGATACCAAAACCAGACAGACACTACAAAAAAAAGAAAATTATAGACCAATATCACTGATGAACATAGATGTAAAAATCCTCAACAAAATATTAGCAAATAGAATCCAACAACACATTAATGGGATCATACACCATGATCACGTGGGATTCATCCAGGGGATGCAAGGATTCTTCAATATACGCAAATCAATCAATGTGATACACCATATTAACAAACTGAAGGAGAAAAACCATACGACCATCTCAATAGATGCAGAAAAAGCTTTTGACAAAAGTCAACACCCATTTATGATAAAAACTCTCCTGAAAGTGGGCATATAGGGAACCTACCTCAATATAATAAAGGCCATATACAACAAACCCTCAGCCAACATCATTCTCAATGGTGAAAAACTGAAAGCATTTCCTCTAAGATCAGGAACAAGACAAGGATGTCCACTCTCGCTACTATTATTCAACATAGTTTTGGAAGTCCTAGCCATGGCAATCAGAGAAGAAAAAGAAATAAAAGGAATACAAATTGGAAAAGAAGAAGTAAAACTGTCACTGTCTGTAGATGACATGACACTATATGTAGAGAATCCTAAACATGCCACCAGAAAACTACTAGAGCTCATCAATGAATTTGGTAAAGTTGCAGGATACAAAATTAATGCACAGAAATCTCTTGCATTCCTATACACTAATTATGAAAAATCTGAAAGAGAAATTAAGGAAACACTCCCATCTACCATTGCAACAAAAAGAATAAAATACCTAGGAATAAACCGACCCAGGGAGACAAAAGACCCGTATGCAGAAAACTATAAGACACAAATGAAAGAAATGAAAGATGATACAAACAGATGGAGAGATATACCATGTTCTTAGATTGGAAGAATCAATATTATGAAAATGACTATACTACCCAAAGCAATCTACAGTTTCGGTGCAATCCCTATCAAATTATCAGTAGCAGTTTTTACACAATTAGAACAAAAAAATCTTAAAATTTGTATGGAGACACAAAAGACCCCGAATAGCCAAAGCAGTGTGAGGGAAAAACACAGAGCTGGAGGAATCAGACTCCCTGACTTGAGACTATATGACAAAGCTACAGTAATCAAGACAATATGGTACTGGCACAAAAACAGAAATATAGATCAATGGAACAGGATAGAAAGCCCAGAGATAAACCCACAGACCTATGGTCAACTAATCTATGACAAAGGAGGCAAGGATATACAATGGAGAAAAGACAGTCTCTTCAATAAGTGGTGCTGGGAAAACTGGACAGCTACAGTTTACATTTACAGTTTCATTACAGAATGAAATTAGAACACTCCCTAACACATACACAAAAATAAACTCAAAATGGATTAGATACCTAAATGTAAGACTGAACACTATAAAACAGAGGAAAACATAGGAAGAACACTCTTTGCCATAAATCACAGCAAGATCTTTTTTGATCTACCTCCTGAAGTAATGGAAATAAAAATAAAAATAAACAAATGGGACCTAATGAAACTTCAAAGCTTTTGCAAGGCAAAGAAAACTACAAAGAAGACAAAAAAACAAAGCACAGAATGGGAGAAAATATTTGCAAACAAATCAACAGACAAATGATTAATCTCCAAAATATATAAACAGCTCATGCAGCTCAATATTAAAAAAACAAAGAACCCAATCCAAAAATGGGCAGAAGACCTAAATAGACATTTCTCCAAAGTAGACATACAGATGGCCAAGAAGCACATGAAAAGCTGCTCAACATCACTAATTATTAGAGAAATGCAAATCAAAACTACAATGAGGTATCACCTTACACCAGTTAGAATGGGCATCATCAGAAAATCTACAAACAACAAATGCTGGAGAGGGTGTGGAGAAAAGGGAATCCTCTTGCACTGCTGGTGGGAATGTAAATTGATACAGCCTCTATGGAGAACAGTATGGAGGTTCTTTAAAAAACTAAAAATAGAATTACCATATGACCCAGCAATCCACTACTGGGCGTATACCCAGAGAAATCCATAATTCAAAAAGACACATGCACACCAATGTTCATTGCAGCACTATTTACAATAGCCAGGACATGGAAGCAACCTAAATGCCCATCAACAGACGAATGGATAAAGAAGATGTGGTACATATACACAGTGGAACATTTCTCAGCCATAAAAAGGAACGAAATTGGGTCATTTGTTGAGACATGGATGGATCTAGAGACTGTCATACCGAGTGAAGTGAGTCAGAAAGAGAAAAACAAATATCGTATATTAATGCATATATGTAGAAACTAGAAAAATGGTACAGAAGAACCGGTTTGCAGTGCAGAAATTGAGACACAGATGTAAAGAACAAATAATAAATAAATTGGACACTAAGGGGGGAAAGTGGTGGGGGGGGTGTGATGAATTGGGGGATTGGGATTGACAAATATACACTAATGTGTATAAAATGTATGACTACTAAGAACCTGCTGTATAAAAAATAAAATAAAATTCAAAAAAAAAGGAAATAACATGGACATAGATTAAAAGAGTCAATAAAACTAAAATATAAATCTTCTCCAAATTTGGGATTTAATTTTATCTCAATAAAATCTGAACAAGCTTTTTTGAAGAAATTAATAAGCTGATTCTAAAAGGTACTTGGAAATCAAAGGATCTAGTTATAGACAAAACAATCTTGAAATATAATAAAGTTGGAAGGCATTTTATCTGATTTAAAGACTTCCTATGATGCTACAATAATCAAGACAGTGTCATTGATAAAAGACTAAATAGATCAATGGAATAGAATAGCAAATAGTATCACGAATATACAGGTAAATAATTTTGACAAATAAACCAAAGTAAATGGGAAAAGGTGTCTTCTCAATAAATGGTACCAGAACAACTGGATATCTATAAGTAGGTAAATGAACCTCAGCGTCTACCATGGACAAAAATTTGTGATCAGTCATAGACCAAAACATAAAAGCTAAAACTATACAACATAGAAAGAAATAGAGAAAATCTTTATAAACTTGAAGTAGCAATATATCCTTAGGGAAGACCCAAAAGCACTATCACTAAGAGGAAAAAGAGCTAACCTTTAGAACGTTATGAATATTAAAGTCATAAAATACAAAAACACCATTAAGAAGATTAACAGAAAAGCCATGAACTGGGAGAATATATTTGTAACAAATATTTTCAACAGAGTACCATTATCCAAAATATTTAAATAACTCCTACAACTGCAGTAAAAAGACAATCTAAGTTTCTAAAGTGGTGAAAGACTCAACAGTTGCCTCAGAAAAGAAGATATAACAATGGCCAGTACACTCTGGAAAAAAAAATGGTTAATATTGTCAGCCATCAGAAACATAAAAATTAAAACCACACTGAGATACCACACACACACAATGTACAACACACACACATACACTAGAATGACTAATATTAGTTTTAAAAGAACTCCTATAAATGTTGATAAAACTCTCATCCATTACCAGAGGGTATCTCAGAATTTTATTAAATCAATATAATAATTATTAATGTAATTAATATATTAATATATAGGCTATAAGGAAAATCGATTTTACTGTCTTGATAGATGCTAAGAAAAAAAAAGCACTTCACAAAATGCAGAACCCACTTTTAATAACTCTCAGTAAACTAGGAAATGAAGGGAATTTCCTCAACCTGAAAACAGTCATCCTACCTCCCACCAATAACATCAATAAAATCTATTGATAACATCAACCTTTAAAGGATAAAACCAGGATCCTTTACCCATCAGACTGCAAACAAGGCAAGTTCCTGCCACTTTAATTCAACACCTTACTGGAGGTTCAAGGCACTGGAATAAGGTAGGAAAAGGAGCGATAAGTTAGGGAATGGAAAGGAAGAGATAAAACTCTATTATTTGTAAATGACATGATCACTTATACAGAAATCTTAAAGAATCTATAAAAAAAAGCTGATATAATGAATAATTAGATTTAGCAAGGTTGTAAGACTAAAAAATTTTGAAAAATTTTGCAAAAGTAGAAAAAGTATTTCAAGGTCTATAATAAAGCTACAATAATTAATATATTGTTGTATTGGCTAGGGATCAATAAAATACAACACAAGGGTCAGCTAACCATGGCCCATGGGCTGAATTGGCCTCCTGCCTTTTTTGTAAATGAAGTTTTATTGGAATACAGCAATGCCCATTTATTTACATGTTATCTATGGCTGCTTTCATGCTACAGCAGCAGAGTTTAGTAGCTGTAACAGAGAGTGAATGGCCTGAAAAGTCTAAAATTTTTACTCTTCCCTTTACAAAATAAGTTTGCCAATACCTACGATATAGTGTTCATAAACATTCATGTATATAGTCAATTGGTTTTTGACAAAGATGCCAAGGAAATTCAATGGGGAAGTAATAATATTTAAACAACTAGTCCTAGAAATTTTTGATAATTAGATGGAGAAAAATCTTTATACTTACTTCATATTATAAAAATTGATTTGAAATTGATCATTAATCTAAATGAAAAAGCTAAAGCTATAAAATTCTAGGAGAAAGCAGGAGAAAACTTTCATGATTCAGGGTTATTTCTTCTCATAAAGGACACAAAAAGTACAAAGCATGAAATAAATAATTGCTAAATTGGGCTTGGTCAAAATAAGAGACTCTTGTTCTTCAAAATATACTAATAAGAAAATAAAAAGGCAAGCCACAGACTGGGAAAAATGTTTGAAAGATACATATCTGATAAAGGGTTCATATCAAGAGAATGTAAGTAAATCTTACTACTCAATATTAGGAAGAAAAACAACTTAATTTTTTAAAAGATAGAAATATTTAAAGGCTTTTCACCAAAAAAGATAATTAAATGTCAAACAAATGAAAAGATGTTCAACATCATTAGTTGCTAGGGATATTCAAATTAAAACCACAGTGAGAATCCATGACATAATCACTAATTCAGAGAACGTCCAAAATTAAAAAAACTCACTCACCTCACACCACTCAGAATAGCCATCAACAAAAAGTCTACAGACAATAAATGGAGAGGGTGTGGAGAAAAGGCAACCCTTCTACACTGCTGGTGGGAAAGTAAATTGGTACAGCCACTGTGGAGAACAGTATGGAGGTTCCTTAAAAAACTAAAAATAGAACTACCATATGATCCAGCAATCCCACTCCTGGGCATATATCTGGAGAAAACCATAATTCAAAAAGATACACACACCCCAATGTTCATAGCAGCACTATTTACAATAGCCAAGACATGCAAGCAACCTAAATGTCCACTGACAGATGAATGGATAAAGAAGATGTGGTACATGTATACAATGGAATATTACTCAGCCATAAAAAAGCATCAAATAATGCCATTTGCAGCAACATGGATGGACCTGGAGATTACCATACTAAGTGAAGTAAGACAGAGAAAGACAATACCATATGATATCACTTATATGTGGAATAAAATAAAATGATACAAATGAACTTATTTACAAAACAGAAACAGACTCACAGACTTCGAAAACAAACTTATGGTTACCAGAGGCAAAATGTGGTGGGGAGGGATAAATTAGAAGTTTGGGATTAACATATACACACATTATATATAAAATAGATAATCAACAAGGACCTACAGCACAGGGAACTCTACTCAGTATTCTGTAATAACCTATATGAGAAAAGAATCTGAAAAAGAGTGGATATATGTATAACTGAATCACTTTAATGTACACCTGAAACTAATATAACATTGTAAATCAACTATACTCCAATATAAAATAAAAATTAAATTAAGAAAAAGAAAGAGCAATGAACACAGGAAGGTGACATAATATGCACCCCAATGTGGATCAAGAACTTTTACTTATTTTATATGTCTATATGTCTTGGGAAGAATATATTAAAGTACAATTTTAATGAGAAAAAATAAAAAGACGCACTACACTAAGTGCTGACAACAATGTGGGACTCTCACACGTTGCTACTGGGAGACAACATGGCACTTACTTTGGAAAACAGTTTAGGAGTTTCTAATAATGTTGAATGTTTCTTTACCGTATGACCCAGTAATCCTATTCCTACGAATTTCCTCAAGATCAATGAAAATGTGCTGCCACAAAGACTTCTATGTGAATGTTCATAGAAGCTTTATCCGTCAGTAACATCCTAATTGTGCATCAACAGGTAACTAGATAAAAACAGTGTCCCAGTCGTACCTTGGGATACTGGTCAGCAATGAAAATAAACAAACTACTAACACATGTGACAACAAAGATGTATCTCAAAAACATTATGCTAAGTGGAAGAAACCAGACACAAAAGAGTACATATTGCATGATTCCATTTATGTCAAACTTTAGAAGAGATGAATCAAATACACACCAGAGAAAGTACATCAGTAGTTGCCTGGCTTTGGGATTTGGGGCGATGGAAGAAAGACTGACTGGGTTGGGATACAAGAGAAAATTTTCTGTTGTGTATATGTGCTGTATTTTGATTACAGTAAGTGGGCTATACAGATGTATGTAAATTTGTAAAAACACATCAATACACATAAAAAACGACCTTATGGTTATCAAAGGGAGAAGGCGGAGGGATAAATTAGGATTTGGGATTAACACATACACACCACTATATATAAAACAGATACCCAACAATGACCTACTGTATAGTACAGGGAACTCTACTCAATATCATGTAATAACCTATAATGAAAGAGAATGAACATATATGTATATATATAACTGAATCACTTTGCTGTACACCTGAAACTAATAAAACATTGTAAATCAGCTATACTTCAGTAAAAAAAAAAAAAGCAAAGCTGCAATTAAATTTAGGATTTATGACACTAAAAAAAAAACCCAAGTCAAAATGTACACTCAAAATAGGTGTATTTTATTGTATGTAACTATATTTCAATATAGTTGATTTTAAAAAACACATGAAAAGCAATGAAGTGATCTCTTTTGATAAAAACCAGTCATACTTTTGTTTCATTTTTCTTGCTGAAAACAGGGGACCATTAGCATTAGCTAGCTAGAGGGGAACTCTAGTATATTTTTGGTTTATTTCAGAATACTTGAAATATTACTACTGTGAAAGTATTAGAAGACTTGAAATATTACTACTGTGAAAGTATTAGCTCTCTTTAATTGAGAGTGTACTCATTGTCAGGCACTTTCCATGTTCCCTTCTGAGGGAAAAATATCCAGGAAAACTAAGTTTCCAAAGAATGTATTTTACTAGCCAATGGGGACCCTGACATTAACTGCCAGAGAGAGGATTTGCTCATTTGATCACAGGTCTGCCTCACTCTCAATTGTATTCTTTATACCATATTGTCTTGGCGGTGCCGACATACGCCATGAGCCAGCACAATGACAATCAAAACTCTTCGTGAATTTTCAGTCTTTATTACAGTGAAAAAACTTTTTAGTTTGTTTCTTTAGCAATCAAACAACTCGTCAATAATTTTTAGTTTCCTATTCCCCATCAAGTTTCTGATTTGACCTGATTATAATCATTGTTCCATATCTATAAAGGTAAGAGATACATCTAAGGTGTGATCTGAGCAGGCTCCCAATTTTGAGGCTTAATGATTTAAAGAACTGCTACCATCAACCTATTGGGACTAATTCAGAGAATGGTTTAACACAGGTGAGCTTACCTGTCCCCTACACAACAGAACCACCTATCGATATGTTGATGACCCTCCCCCCATCACTTTAAACATAATGAGAAATCATTTTTAGCCAACCTCACTCTGAAGCTTGGTATGGATTTTAAAATCACTGCTAGGAATAAAGACACAGACCTACTAGAGAATGGACTTGAGGATATGGGGAGGGGAAAGGGTAAGCTGGGACAAAGTGAGAGAGTGGCATGGACATATATACACTACCAAACATAAAATAGATAGCTAGTGGGAAGCAGCTGCATGGCACACGGAGATCAGCTCCATGCTTTGTGACCACCTGGATGGGTGGGATAGGGAGGGTGGGAGGGAGGGGGACACAAGAGGGAGGAGATATGGGGACATATGTATATGTATAACTGATTCACTTTGTTATACAGCAGAAACTAACACACCACTGTAAAGCAATTATACTCCAATAAAGATGTAAAAAAAAAAAGAATGAAAAAATAAATAAATAAAATAAAATCACTGCTAATTATTTTAGACAAAAATAGAGGGGAAATGATTGCCATTGATTCAAGCAGTTAACTGAGTGTTAATGGGATGCCATTTTGCATAATTCAATTATAGTTTGTTGACATTAGAAAATAATTGAACATTTGTAGTCAGCTTTTAACGGTCAGTTCTGTTAGCATAGTACCCTGGGTACAATCTGGCTTTTTTCCTCAGCACAGTGCAAATTCTAAAGAGTCGATTTGTGCACTATTCATTTCTAATTCGTCCTTAATTGGACAGTTCTCTTAAGGTGCTTGTTTTCCTCCCTTTTTCATTTTTTCTCCTATACTAACGTAAGTTACTTTCTTGGGCTTGAGTATTCTCACCTGTCACATGCCTCTGCACTTATGTCAATTTGTATTTTAATTAGAATTTGAGAGTTTCTTCTTTTGGCCTAAATGTATAGGAAGATTTGACAATAAGACAATGAAGAATACTTTAGATGAGAGTGAAGTGGAGTAAGTTACCAGAAATCATGCCACAACAAAGCAGAACCTGCTGGTAATTCTGCACGATGCCACTGTAAACAAGACCGAGGGCTGTGCATACCTAAGGCTGCTACTAAACCCCTATCCCAGCAGAAGTATTAAATTATGACAGATATCTGGGACATAGAACTGGGAGATACAGCTGAGTCTTTCTGGCTCTCGTTCTTTTGAGGAGCTGTGTCTAAGTTTCAAATGACTAACCACAAGGAAGAAAGACCACTTGGTATATCTCAATAATTACTTAATTCTGTATGTACCACATTTCTACTAAAATCCAGACAGTGTTTTAAGCACTGGTGACACAGTATAAATAAAGTAGGAGAAGTTCTTGCTCTTAGGAACTTAGATCCTAGTGGGGAAGTCAGTAATAAACAGATATATAAACAAATACGTATCAATTAGGAACAGTGCTGTGCAAAAAAGCACAACATGGAAAATGCAAGGGAGGGTCGCTATTGTATATGGGATGGCTCAGGGAGGCGTTCTGAGGAGCTGATGTCTGAATAAGGTGAAAAGGTAAGTGATGTGCACATGTGCCTGAGGAATATTCCAGGCAGGAGGAGCATGCAAATACCTGCCGGAAGGAAGCGTTCAATAAGTCTGAGAAATACCGAGGGGGCTGACGTGGCCAGAGCCCAGCACAGGGAGGTGGAGGGTGCTGACACTGGACCCAAGACCAGGGGTCAGATCACGTCTACCTCAAAAGACCTGGGAAGAACTTTGGGTTTCATCCTAAATCGGATGGGAAATCACTGATTATGTAAACAGAATTATAGGCAAAGTATAACAAAGTGAAAATTAAATCTTTACTCACTTGCTCTTAAAGACCGCTGTGTCTGCAAGAAACAAATCTATAGGCCTAAACTAAGGGCACTTACACATTGGTTCTAAAACTTGGTGGATGCTGTCCTTTGCATCTCAAGTACATATCTGGCTAGATTTATGCTATGCCTTGTCGCATTCAATTATAATTAAGTGGGAGTATCTCTCTGCTACATTATGAGCTACCTGAGCATAAAACCTTTACAGAATGTATTCCAGAACTCAGTGTAGGGCCTGTACGTATTTTAAAAATTGACAAGAAGCTAGTAAACTCTGTCTGTTAACAAGATCGTTGGTATTTCCTCAGTCAGGAGAGTAATATAGACATCTCTCCTTCCATACTCACCATAGGAGGTTGTCCAGTAGAATTAATCTGGCCTTTTACATGTTTGCACTAAAATTGAGCCCAACACTTCAAAACAAAAGGGAGACTTCACAGGCCCACGGATGTTATCTATTCCTGATTTTGCTAATTCGAAAAGAAATGAGAGTCTTAAAAATTCCTATGAGACTGTGTTTTCTATAACAGGTTTGTCATTTACCAGTCAGTAAACTAGCTGATTTCAAAAACCCATTGTTAAAAGTGAAAGATGTTATTTACAGATATCAAATGACATGAATCAACCTTTTCTAAAATACTAAGAATGCTGTTGTTTCTCTTGTGCTTAAATTTCTTAAATGTCAGACAAAAGTAAATGCCAAATGTGAAAAATTAAAAATAGTATGAAAACATATGCTATTTATAATTCTTAAAGGACAAGTACTCTTTGTGTCAATTTGTTATGTGATTAAAATCTCAGGAAATCATTTGGCATAGCTTTAAACACAATCCTTCATGAAATTCACTTCTTTTATCTTCCAATAGGCATATATCACCATTACTTTATTTCATATTTATTTATTATATTCTCATTAAACCTAATGAAAAATACAAATTATCTATAGTCAATCATTTTAAGTGTTTTCAACATATATAGTTTACTGTGAAGAGGCAAGGGAGAACAAGCATCTTTTCTAATACACAAGAATAATTTTTCTTACCATCTGACTGTAAACATCTATTTTTAAAAATGGACTCCCCTGAGTATTATTCAGTTAAGTAGCATATATTCAATTGTCTTTCCTTTGATTGTTTATCCCAAGAAGTCCTCCTAAGTCTTTTAAATTATGAATTCAATCACGCAACAAACTGGTTGAGACTATATACTGTGCCCTCTGCTGTACGCTGAGGGAAAATAAATTTGAAGCGGTAAGTGGACTCTTGTATCCCAACCTCCCAAATTACACAGATAACATGTCTGAAAGGCATACTGCTATTTTTCTCAAAAATGGTAATGCTCCGAAAATAATTTTCAATGCAGAATATTCCTAACTATAAATAATGTAGCATTTAAACACTGAAAAATAGAAAATTTACGGGATTGATTTACATTTTTCTTTCTGAAATTGAGAACAATCTGACTTTTCAGGGACAAAAAATAATGTGTTGCAGAATTATCACTCTTTTGTTGAAATGAATATATCATTTTTCAAATGTCATGGTTCTTATGTTCTACTTAGAAATTTTTACTTGTTGCAAGTTCACTAAGATTGTCTCCTATGCTCTTTTCTAGAAATTTTATAATTTTAGCTGTTATACTTATAGGACTTTGATCCATTTTGAGTTAATTTTTATGTATGAGGTGAAGTAAAGATAAGAGCTCATATTGTTGCATACAGATTTTCAATTGTTACAGTGTCTTCTGTGGGGGAAAAAAAACTATCTTTTACTCACTAACTTGCCTGGACCTTTCCTAAAATACTAAGATAATTTTGCTGAAAAGCAATTGGCCAATTGGCCATATATGTACAGACTGATTTTTGGAATTTTCATTCTGTTCCATCGATCAATATGTCTGTACTTATAGAAAACTTATCCTGTCTTGATTAATATAGCTTTAAAAAAAGTCTTGAAATCTGGTAGTTGAATCCTATAAGTTTTTCTTTTTCAAAATAATTTTGGTTATTCTGTGTCCTTTTTATTTCTGTATTATCTTTTAAAAGCTTGTCAATTTCTACAAAAAAGTTTGGCTGGGATTTTGATTTGGATTGCATTTAACTGTACATTAATTTGGGGATAACTGGCATTTCAGCACTATTGAGTTTCTCAATCTATTAGTGTGGTGTATATATATATATATATATATATATACTTAGATAGATTCTTTATTGTATTTTAGCAACGATTGTAGTTGTCAGTATGTACACCTGGCACATACTATGTTAAATATATCCCTAGGAATTTCATATTTTAATACAATTATAAATGGCATTGCTGTCAATTAACATTTAAAAGAAACTTAAAACTGAGAAAAAATGTGTTTCGTATTTACCCACATAGTTCCCACTCTGCGGATCAACAGCAACACCAGACTCACTACCAGAACCTCTCTGTGGGTCCACAGAGACAACAAACTCACAGATGCAACAGGGTCCCGTAGAACTTTCCGAAGTTCATCCCTCAGGTCCTGACTTTGGTGACTGCACACACCTGGCATCCTGAATTTCCTTGCAAGGTCCATCAGCTAGCCACCTGACCCTGTGTTTTGGGAAGATTGGTTAGCAACTCTTCATCTGATCTCCTCTTTTCCAGGTCTTCACTCCCCAGGCCCTTATTCCCAGAGTACCGCACTGTGGCTCTGCTTCCCTGACTTTGTCATTTCTATTCGCTCTCCTTTCTGTAGGAGCCCTTATAAGTTTTTAAAGAGACCTCAACACCCTCCTAACCATGCAGTCATAGTTAATATCACCAGTAACGGGACAGATGATGTCATACACACTTTGATAGGTGCGCTGAGGTGGGTATGAGAGCATTTCTGATGTACTGCTGCCAAAAATGCATAATCTGAATCTAATCCTGAGGAAACATTCGATAAGCCCTAACTGAGAGGCATTTTACAAATATCTAACCTCTGGTATTAAAAATATGCCAAGGTTATGAAAGATAAAATATCTCAGGAAGTGTTCCAAAGTAAAGGAAAGTAGAGACATGACATCTGAATGTAATGTGTACTTGTGAATTAGACCTTGGGCAAGAAAAAAGTTTTCTTCTATAATAGAGGACAATGGTTAGACAACTGATACATTTTAACTACCTATAAGGTATTAGGATCAAAGCTAATTTCCTGATTTTGATAATTGTACTAGTATAAGAATGTCTGTTTTAGAAAATGTACACTTAAGTCTTTAGAGGAAAAAAAAGGACATCTTGTCTGCAACTTCCAAACATCTCAGGGAAAAAAAGTAATGTAAATGTGGTAAAAGGCTAACATTTGGGGAATATGAGTAAAGGGCATTTGGGAATTTTCTGTATTAGTTTTATAACTTTGCTGTAAGTCTGAAATGTTTTCCAAAAAAAATTTTTTAAACCCCTGGACCAAGATTGCAGGTGAGCATATGCTTTTATCTCCTCCTCCTGAGCTACCATTAAAATATAGGGAAGAAAGAAAGACAAAAAGGCAAAGAGAAGGAAGGGAGGGAGGAAAGATATAAATCCATAACAAGTGGATAACAAAGACATAACATAACACACATACATAACAATGTAATATAGACACGTAACAACAGAACAAAGACACACCTTGGCTTAGGAAGTTATCTGAGGATCTCGAAGAAGTGAAGCAAGAAAGAGCGACTGGGAAGAGTGTGCTCAGCTCAGAAGGGTAGTCGCCGAGAACGTCCTGTCCAGCTTGGAATAGGGAGGATGGAGAGTGGGAGAGGGAGGCCCTATGGGGCACAAAGAATACAAAGTAACTCAGAGGCTGATGGAAATGGCCATCTGACAGAGGTCAAGAATTCCTTCCTTAAAATGTAAGTAAACTAAAAGCTCCATAAAAACAAAAAATGTGTACAAAACAAAATGATCCAAATTATTATATGAGAGAACTGGTCCAAATAAAGAGAGAAAGTCAATGGAATCTAAGCAGCAGAATGAATTAATTACCACAAAATATAGATTAAAGCTGAAGAATATTAGAATTATGGCCAAAAGATATATCTTTCTTTATCCAAAGGTTTTGTATAAAACACATGATCCAACACTCCAGCAACACTAACAAGTAAACCAACATACAAGAAACACATACAACAAAGAGAAAGGCTTCAAATATAAAGGTTTCATTGGAGCTACTCATCCATCCATCTATAAAAATACTCTAAAGACACTGGAATATAAAATAGTAACAGAAGACAAAGACAAGATCAGAGAAGGTTACAATTGTGTGTTTAATTTTTTTGGTAATATTTTCAATCTTTGGCTGTGTGGAAGGTACGTGGGGAGTCTTTTTCTGTTTTGCTGTTCTGACTTTTTAGTATGTCAAATATTCCATAATGTTATTTACAAAGTAAAATTAGTCAAAATATAAAAGTGTACATTTGTGTGTCCATGTGGGTCTCCATTTTTCCAAGGAAGGCAAAAACTATTGCCCAAAGAGGAAACAGTCTCCCTGGACTGAAAGGTACTTCATTCGTGCAGATTGTGTGTTGGAGAGACTTACTTTCTTGATAAAAACTCTGACAATAAGTAAGAACTTGATTGGCTGATTTATCAAGTTAAAGCAAGATCTGAATAAGACTAAATTTAACCATACCCTGCTCTATATTTCATGAAGCAGACTTTCATCATTTGTGACATCTTTCCAAGGACATTTGTGTCAAACTTTACTATGACAACTATATCTTTGATATAACCTCTAACCTCCATTATTAACAAAATTTCTTGGCCTGAGAGCATTTTTTTAAGAAAATAATGTTAGTCAGTAGAATATGTGCAGGTAACTTTTCACTGTAAAGTAGGAACGGCATTCTGTATCCCTTTTCCCTTTACATTTTCTGTTCCCTAAAATGTCAGAAAAAGCCACAATATCTTTTTGGTGTTGATTATTTTCTATTATCTACCTCACTTTTGTGAGAGACTAAGAAAGCTTACAGAAACTAGAGCTTCTAACAATGGTACAAATAGACAAAATGCAGAATTTTATTTATGCTCCCAGCAAACTTCTGCTGTCATTTAGATTTAAACAGAGAATTGACAGGACAAATTTCTCCACTGCCAAATCCTCAGACACTAAGTGAGGTTATAAATCCCTAATGGGAATTTTAAGAGTAGAGTTGAGAACTCCTGTCACATTACCGTTCATGTGTGGAGCTGGGCACTTCTCTTTTTGTCACTGAACCTGTAAGAATTCCCTCTAAGACAAAGTAAAGGGAAAGGCTTAAAGGTATTGAAAGTTATTGCAAAGAAAATGTAGCACATTTTCTGTTAGGTCAAATCAACAGAGACAGAAAAGCTTCTCTCCAGCAAATGTGGGTGCCTTTTTCCTTTTTAAATATGAATCAACTTGTTAATTGAAGTTTAATGGAAATTAGGTTTATTACTACTGGGTAAAAAGCCTTGAATGCCTCAGAGCAAATGTATTTTGAAGAGGAACTTTTTTTCAATGTATTTCATTCAGTTTGCAGTAGTGGAAGGAAAAGGTCATGTTTAAATTCTTGCATATGTAACTGTCAAGACATAATCAAGCATTCTTTCATTTGGCAGGAAAATAGCAGAGTATACCAATTCAGTGTGAGAGAACTTTCCTTAGACAAGTCTGTAAGCGTCTTAATTTGTTATGAACATACATATAAATTTACTAGCATGAGAAAAGAAATTAAATACTAGAGGACAATTCAGTAAAAATAACAGAATTAAATAATGTATCTGGATTTTTTAATTATCAAAAGTTTACATTAAAAGCCTTAAAAAAGTGTACACATACTCGGTTGACTAGAGAATAAGAATCTGAGCAGGAATTACTGGAAATTTTAATGTGGGGAGAAAAAGCTTAATGAATTCCATTCTTTTAAATCTTTTTGTATTTCTCTTCTTTCTCACATAAGTCTCCAGGTCAACTGCGGAACTTGTAGGGATAAAAAGGTCAATCATTTCATGCATGGACAAAAGGTCAGTTAACCTCCTCCTTTCCTCCCACCTAGTCACAAAAACTATCAGTATTTAAACACGTAATTTAAAAGTTTCCTTTTTTTTTTTTTTCCCCTCGTTTGGACTAAGTTTAAAGTGTTATCTTAAACTGAGCTCTACTTTGTATACTTAACTTTTGAATTTCACATCTAATTTTGGTTTATATAGGGTTAGTGTTCCTGCTGAGCTATGAATTTAACTAGTAAAAAGGAACTTAAATTTTCAAGTGGACAACATGACAGAAATCAGTAGTTGTTTAAAAGCTAGATGTGTAAACAGCCTAACCCTGTGTATCTTGGTTCGAGTCTGCTCAGCCGGCAAAAAGACCCTTCCCAGGACACCTAATTTTTACTAAAGGCTAATTCTTAAGAAATTTATCCCTACAAATTAGAAAAGATTTCCAGTTGAGAAATCTTTACCTTTAATTTTAAGTTTAAAGTAAGTGAAAATGTAACTAGTAAGTTTTAAATAAATCAAGATTATTTTAATTTTAAAATTTACATAATTCAAATACCTAGGAATAAACCTACTTAAGGAGGTAAAAGACCTGTACTCGGAAAACTATTAGACACTGATGAAAGAAATTGAAGAAGACACACATGGAAAGATATACCGTGTTCTTGGATTAGAAGAATTAATATTGTTAAAATGACCATACTACCCAAGGCAATCTATAGATTCAGTTCAATCCCTATCAGAATACCAACAGCATTTTTTACAGAAGTAGAAAAAAATAATTTTAAAATTTGCATGGAAACACAAAAGACCCCTAATAGCCAAAACAATCTTGAGAAAGAAGATCAAAGCTGGAGGAATCACACTCCCTGGCTTCAGACTATACTACAAAGCTACAGTAATCAAAACAGTATGGTACTGGTATAAAAACAGACATACACTTCAATGGAACAGGATAAAAAGCCCAGAAATAAACCCATGTCAATTAATCTATGACAAAGAAGGCAAGAATATACAATGGAGAAAAGACAGTCTCTTCAATAAGTGGTGCTGGGAAAACTGGATAGCTACATGTAAAAGAATAAAATTAGAACATTATCTGACACCACACACAGAAATAAAGTCAAAATGGATTAAAGACCTAAATGTAAGACCAGATACTACAAACCTCCTAGAGGAAAATTTAGGCAGAACACTCTTTGACATAAATCATAGCAATATTTTTTTTGGATCCATCTCCTAAAGCAAAGGAAAAAGAGCAAAAATAAACAAATGAGACCTAATCAAACTTAAAAACTTTTGACAGCAAAGGAAACCATCAACAAAATGAAACTACAACCTACTGAATGGGAGAAAATATTTGCAAATGATATGACTGATAAGGGGTTAATATCCAGTGTATACTAACACCTCCTACAACTCAACATCAAAGAAACAAACAACTCAATTAAAAAATGGGCAGAAGGGGCTTCCACCTGCCAATGCAGGAGAAACAGGTTCGAGCCCTGGTCCGGGAAGATCCCACATGCTGCGAAACAACTAAGCCTGTGCGTCATAACTACTGAGCCTGTGCTCTAGAGCCCGCAAGCCACAACTTCTGAGCCTGCTCACCTAGAGCCCATCCTGCACAACAAGAGAAGCCACCATAATGAGAAGCCCGTGCACCACAATGAACAGTAGCCCCTGCTCGCTGCAACTAAAGAAAGCCCACGCACAGCAACAAAGACCCAACACAGCCAAAAATAAATAAATTAATTTTAAAAATGGGCAGAAGAACTGAGTAGACATTTTTCCAAAGAGGAAATGCAGATGGTCAACAGGCACATGAAAAGATGTTCAACATTTCTAATGAATGGGGAAATGCAAATCAAAATCAAAATGAGATATCACCTCACACCTGTCAGAATGGCTATCATCAAAAAGACCACAAATGAAAAGTGTTGGTGAGAATGTGGAGAAAGGGGGTTCCTCCTACACTGTTGGTGGGAATGCAAATTAGTGCAACCACTGTGAAAAACAGTATGGAGGTTTCTCAAAAACACTAAAAATAGAGTTACCATATGACCCAGCAATTCTACTCCTGGGGATATATCCAAAAAAATCCAAAAGCTGTAACTCAATAAGGCACCAGCACCCCAATGTCAATAACAACATTATTTACAATAGCCAAGATATGGAAGCAACCTAAGGGTCCATCAACAGATGAATGGATAAAGAAAATGTGGAATATATAAACAATGGACTATTAGTCATAAAAAAATGAAATTTTGACACCTGCAGCAACATGGATGGACTTGGAGGACATTATGCTAAGTGAAATAAGTCAGAAAAAGAAATACTATACGATATCACTTATATGTAGAATTTAAAAATACAACAAACTATTGAATATAACAAAAAAGAAGTAGACTTACAGATACAGAAGACAAACTAGTGGTTACTAGTGGGGAGAGAGGAGGGGGAAAAAGCAATATAGAGTACAAACTATTAGGTATAAAATAAGCTCCAAGGAATATATCCAATATTTTATAACAACAATAAGTGGAGTATAACCTTTAAAAATTGTGAATCACTATACTGTACAGCAACTCTACTTCAATTTTTTTTTAAAGTGCATTTATGGAAAAAAAATTACATAATTCCTCTGACAAAAAAAAGTTCTTTTAATAAACTGAATTAAGAATAATGTGGTTGGGGGCTTCCCTGGTGGTGCAGTGGTTGAGAGTCTGCCTGCTGATGCAGGGGACACGGGTTCGTGCCCCGGTCCGGGAAGATCCCACATGCCGCAGAGCAGCTAGGCCCGTGAGCCATGGCCACTGAGCCTGCGTGTCCAGAGCCTGTGCTCCGCAATGGGAGAGGCCACAACAGTGAGAGGCCCGCGTACCGCAAAAAAAAAAAAAAAAAGAGAGATAACAAATGTCATGGATGTGGAGAAAAGGGAACCCTTGTGCACTGTTGGTGACATTGTACAACCACTATGGAAAAGAGTATGGAGGATCCTCAAAAAATTAAAAATGGAACTAACACATGATTCAGCAATTGCACTTCTGGGAATATATCCAAAAGAAACAAAAACACTAACCCCAAAAGATATCTGTACCTGCATGTTCACTGCAGCACTATTTACAATAGCCAAGACATGGAAACAACCTAAGCAGACATTGATGGATGAATGGATAATGAAGTTATAGTATGTATATATGTATGTATGTATACACACAAACACACAATGGAATATCATTCAGCCATAAAAAATGAGGAAATCCTATCATTTGTGATGACATGGATGAACCTTGAGGGCATTATGTTAAATGAAATAAGTCAGAGAAAGACAAATACTATATGATCTTACTTATACATGGAATCTTTAAAAAACATAACAAAACAAAAAACACCTCAGAGAAAAAGAGGTCAGATTTGTAGTTGTCAGAGGTGGGGCGAGGGGTGGGGTGGGGGGCTGGGGAAAGGTGGTCAAAAGGTATAAACTTCTAGTTATAAGATAAATAAACACAAGGGGTATAGCATACAACAGGTTTACTATAGTTATAACTGCTGTATGATACACAGGAAAGTAGTTAAGAGAGTTAATCCTAAGAGTTCTAATCACAAGGGAAATATTTTCTTTTTTCTTTTCTTCTTGTCTTTTTATTGTATCTATATGAAGAGATGGATGTTAGCTGAACTGACTGTAGTAATCACCGCACAACATGTATAAATCAAACCATCATGCGGTATGCCTTCAACTTATACAGTGATGTATGTCAATTATTTCTCAATAAGATGGGGGAAAAAGACAGCTTCTAGAGCTGCATTGTTCAGTATGGTAATCACCAACCATATATGGTTATTGAAATTAAACTCAAAGTTAAATAAAATTTAAAATTCAATTCTTCAAACTAGTCACATTTCAAGTGCTAGTTCTCATATTGGATATTGGACAGATATAGAACTTTTCCATCATTGCAGAAAGAACTACTAGCTTCCCTAGAGTGAACACACTGCTTATTATATTTCTTCTTGACCCGAAGTGACTCAATAAGGGGATGACAGAAATAGGCTTGGGGGACCTTAGTACCAAGTGCAGTGTGAAAACCTAACAAGTAAGAACAAGGCCATATTTTTATATATGTATCTAGACACCCATAATTACTACCCAAAGAGGTGTTATTCAGGCACATTCACATCAAGAATCCTCTATATTTACAGTCCTGTGCCCTCCATTTCTCTTTTTATTTCATTTACTGCTTTTGAACCTGCATGTAAAACACATCTAGTTTTTCTCCACAATAAAATATTTTCCAAAAATGCTATTTCCCATGTAGAAGAAAAACACCTTAGCACAATTCTCTCATGAATGTATATACTTCCCAATTAAGAGGAGACATAAATCATTATCCTAGCCCAGAAAGTAATTTCATATAAAATGACAATAGAGAAAAGGTTAGCAAGTTGCACGAGCTAGTCTAGGACTGAGTAATAGGTTCAAATTTCCCAACAACAAATAAATTGAATCTGTGGCCCCTAATCATTCAAAATCCACCTAGGCCAAAATAATGGATGCAAAAAAAATAATGCAATGGCTCATACATAAAAATTATTAACCTTACACCTGTTTGAGTTTATGTTGTCAGCATAAATGAACAGGGTAGGGTCGGGAAGCAGGTAATACAGAAGAAGATGGGGGAAACTGAATCATGATACAGTGATGCTCACATCTAACGTGAGACAGCAAAAGTCTATTCTTTTTCAACGGAGAACTTTACATTGTACTTTTCAGTAGCATACAGATGAACTCTTTGTATATTCCTATGATAACTGTTTCAGAGATGATGCTATTCCCACAATACTGTAGACCTGTATTCCTTGGGGCCCTAGGGTTCCCCCAGAAGCAAATCAGGAAGGATTATTAATTATAACTACAATTCCTTTCAGAGAAGAAAATTCCATGAATAGTTCCTAGATTCTTTTTCCATGGATTTTGAATTAAAGTCCTGATTTCTAAACTCTTGATTTTCCAATGCTAATTGAGAGGAAGAGAGAGAAAGAGAAATACGACTGGGCTAAGGAATTCCATCACTCCACTATAAGATTTGGGCTCAGCCGTCTAGCTGGTGTCCCCACACTCACCCCATCTCCTGGCCTAGGATCAAGGCAGACGTAAGCAGCTTTTCACCATGGCTGCTAAGGGACCTCCTTCTCTCTGTCTCCCTTGGGTCTATCTCCTCCCAAAGTTACTTCTCTGACAGCAAGAAGAGGTAAACCCATGGGAAACTACCAAGAAGCAGCAGCTTAGTGATCTGGACATGGTCTTTGAGGCTTCAGGATACAGCCATCAGGCACCTCTGAAGACTCATTCAACCTCATTCAGCCAATGTGGGCCCATTCCTAGAAACGAAGCCCCAGCAGTTTTTGCCTTCTCTTGAAAGCTGGCGAGCCCACATGTAAAGATGGCGGCATCAAATGAGAATTGTGATAGTTAGTCAGATTGCCAGTGGGTTTCTCCATGAAGAATCGGGGAGTCTTTTCCCCCATCCATCCATCCATCCATCCAATAACACCATAGATAATGTACTACGTGCCGTAGCTTCTCTCCTGTGACGAGTCCCGAGGAACAATGAGAGGCAGGGTGGCAGAGGAGGGGAATGATCATATCTGCACATCCTGGATGCCCTGTGGAGAACAAGGTGGAGAAGGTGCAGTCCTGAGCCAGGAAGATCTGTTAAGGGACTTTTTCATAGTCCTGTTAAGGCAGGTGGTGATTTGGATTAGGCTGAAGGTAAACATGGAGAGAAGTGGCTGGATTGAGAGATATCTGGGGTATAAAACTGATCGACCTTGACTATGAGTTAGAAATACAGAACACAGAGAATAATGGTATCATATCCTAGTGTGTCACCCATTATACAAACAATATGTCCATGTGGATTACATGCTGGGCATCAGTCTAGGTGTTGGGATACAACGGAAACATTTATAAAAACCGCCTTGCCATCATGGAGTTTGCAACAGTATGCTTTCCTGAACAAGGCAGCACCAGAGCAATTGTTTGGAGACTGTTTAGAGAACCAAAGGAGAAAACTTTGCCGCAATTTCAGGATGTGAGGGGCAAACAAATGCCTATAAATTGCAAACTCAGAAACTGGATGGATACAAAAGGTTCATTTTTATCTTAAGTGCAATATAAGTAAAATAACAGGACTAGCATAGAGACAAACGGCAGCGACATTCAGTCTCAATGCAAGGGACCGATGCGGTCAGCCAGCTACTGCATGAGGACATGTAGATCAGTATTAAAAAAGAAAAAAGAGCCAAAAAATCATTACATACACACATATTACATATATATATAAAATCTCTTAATTTAATGTTTTGATGTCAGCAATCAATTAATTAGCAGTAAACATTTTAAAGACAAGATATGATCCAACACTGTTAAAAGCCAAACAAACATCTACTATTGAATATCAGGCACATGGCATCCTGATTTCCAAAGCCTGCCTAGAAACCCTAGTAGGGGTCAGATGTTTACAGTGTTCAAAGAGCAGGAATCATCATATACCAAATGGTGAAGGAGAATAGGAAAAAGTCAGCACGTTCTTATCCAGTAGAATATTTCTATGCTGGGAGAATGCTTTGGAGTATTCCCAGGACTCAGCCCCCATTCAGGGACCAATGGACCACACTGCTTGGAGGTATGAGAAGATGCTAATTAATTATAATAACTATATTTTGGAAAACTTTGAACAAGATTTTCATGTCTTTGAGGTATACGACTTCTTTGTACATTCTGGGAGTATCTTTCTCTGCTCTTCCAAGGTGTTTTTTCTTTATCATTGTAAGCATTACAAAGACAGACTAAAAGAAGTTGTATCCAGTTTTGCTGGCCAAATACCAGTTAAAAAGTAGGCAAAGGATTTGAATAGACAGTCCACCAACGAAGACATACTAATAGCTAATAAGTGCATGAAACGACGCTCAACATCATTTGGCATTAGGGAAACGCAACTTAAAACCACAAAGAGCATATCACAGCCATGAGAATGGCTATCATAAAATATAAATTAAAAAAAAACAGACAAGAATAAATGTTTCCAGGAATGTGGAGGAACTGGAACCCTCATACATTTCTAGTATAAACATAAAATGGTATGACCACTGTTAGGACTGAACTGTGTCTCCTCAAAATTCATATATTAAAGCCCTAAATCCCAGGACCTCAGAATCTAACTGTCTTTAGAGACAGGGCCTTTAAAGAGATGATCAAGTTAAAATGAGGCTGTTAGGATGGGCCCGAATCCAGTATGACTCATGTCCTTATGAGAAGAGGAAGCTGGGATACACGGAGAAGATGCCGAGTTAGGGTACAGGAGAGGGTGGCCAAGTGCAGGCCGAGAGGAGAGCCCTCAGAGGAGAACGGTTCCAGCAGAACCTTGAGCTCACACTGCCAGTCTCTACAACAGAGAGAAAACATATTTCTGATGTTTGAGCCACGCAGTTCATGGTACTTCGCTATGGGGCCCTAGCAAACTACTACAGCCACTGTGGAAAGCAATTTGAAAGCTACTCAGTTGATAAAAATAGTTACCATGTGACCCAGGAATTCTCTTCCTGGGTATCTAGTCAAGACGACTGAAAGCATATATCCCCTAAAAGACTTGCACGCAAAAGTTTTAGCAGCATTACTTATTAATAACCCAAAATTGGAATCTACCTAAATATTCATCAACTAATAAATGGATAGAATAATATGGTATATTCTTACAACTGTTGAATACTATTTGGCAATATTACTTGACAATAGATAGGAATGAAGAACTGATACAAGCTAAGACATGGAAATAGAGCATTACATTCAGTAAAAGAAGCCAGACACAGAGATTGTATACTGTATGGTTCAGTTTACATGAAATATCCAAAAATGGCCAATCTATGGAGACAGAATTCAGATTACTGGTTGCTTGGAGTGAAGGGGAAAGACGATTACAATTTAATAGTAAGTGGGCATAAGCAATCTTATTAGGATGACGGAAATAATCCAGAACTGATTTATAGTGATGGCTGAACAAGTTGGTCAGTTTACCAAAAATATCATTGAATTGCACACTTGGGATGGGTGGTGCTTTTTCTTTGTCACCAGTAAAAGTATAAAGCATTATAACTCAATAAACTTATTTTAAAAATTATAAAATCATGCCTCAATGAAGTTATTTTTTTAAAGTGCCTTGATACAGTTTTTTTTTTTAAATCTTGTTTCCAGAATGAAAAGAGAGACAGACAGGTTGCAAGGAACAAAAATAAAGGCCAATCTTGTGAGAATTCCAAATGAGAAGAGAAGAAAAATTAGTCAGTAGCTTAGTGGGGAATGAATTGAGGAAAAATTTAATTTGATTCCTTTGAGACTAAAGAGTAGCAGTGAGAAGAATAAAGTCCCCAAATAAGTGAAAGATACAGTTTCTGACACCGAGCCACTTTCCTCTGTGTAACTCCTAAAGAACCAAATCTTCAGAGATAGATTTCAGAGTGGTATTTGGCCACCAGAACTGGACACACCTCTCCTAATCCCTCTGTGCAATACCTGTAAAGATGAAGAAAAACATGCAAGTCTCTATTAAAAGCTAGCATTTGCAGTCCAGCTACTGCCAAATGTGTAAGAAACTCTGTCAATTGGAAAAAAAAAAAAAGCACAACCTAAAAGTTGAGAATTATGTCTTATTTGGCACTCAAAACTGAGGACTTTAGCCCGGGACACAGCATCTCAGATAGCTCTGAAGGACTGCTCCGAAGAGGTAAGGGGGAAGCGAGGATACATAGGAGTTTTTGCAATGAACACCAGGTAGTCAGAACATCAAAAGATTTCTGTTAATTCATGAAAACCAGACACCTCAAGTTAATGAATTTAGCACTTTTCTATGTATGAAGATGCAAGAGTCTGGGCTCATTGAAATCATTCCTTTGACCTGAACCTCAGCTCTCTACAGCCAGTGTCCTGCTTTTCTCCATCCTGAATCCCCTCAGATTGCACAGTTCAGGGGGTGTAGTGGCTGGGGGCTTGATGGCTGCAACATCCATCATTTACTAATATGGCAGGTGGCATTTTTCATCCATATCTGAAGGAGGAATAAATCACAAATCATTCCGTGGCCTGTCATCAGCTCCCTCTAATGTCTTACATCCAGGGCCCTATGGCAGAGTTGTTAATTTTTCCCCAACATCTCTTTATTCTGAAATAGTAGAAGTGTTAGCTAGTCATGGTGACTCAAAATAAAGTTCGCATTTCCCAACATCCTTTGCAGCTCCAAGTGGCCATGAGGCGAACTCCCAGCCACTGAAACATAAGAGGATGTACCTTAAGTAGCTCCTGAGACCCTTCCTTAAAAGGAATCTGGTGCATGTCCAACCCCTTTCTTCTTCCCTTTCTCCAGCCTTCTCCTTTAGAGGCAAGTGCCACCATCTTGGACCAGGAGGAAAATGTGACATCATAGAGATGGTGGAACATGGCATCATGGAGAGGCCCTTGTTCACACAGCCCTGGACTTTTACACAAGAGAAGGAGTTTCCATTCTTGGTTAAATTAAATCAAAACCCACTTCTCTATGTTCTGTAACCAAGCTCATCGCGCTGTGGAGTAGGCTCCGGCAGAGGGACACAGAGAGCCCACCGGGTCTTGCCAATTAAAAGTCAGTCAGAAAAGATCTTGCTGTGATTTAAGTCATAGAGTGTTCTTCCTATGTTTTCCTCTAAGAGTTTGATAGTGTCTGACCTTACATCTAGGTCTTTAATCCATTCTGAGTTTATTTTTATATATGGTGTTAGGGAGTGTTCTAATTTCATTCTTTTACATGTAGCTGTCCAGTTTTCCCAGCACCATGCAAGATGGGAATAAAGACGCAGACCTACTAGAGAATGGACTTGAAGACACGGGGAAGGGGAAGGGTAGGCTTGGACAAAGTGAGAGAGTCGCATGGACATATATACACTACCAAACGTAAAATAGATAACTAATGGGAAGCAGCCACATAGCACAGGGAGATCAGCTCAGTGCTTTGTGACCCCCTAGAGGGGTGGGATAGGGAGGGTGGGAGGGAGACGCAAAAGGGAAGAGATATGGACACATATGTATATGTATAACTGATTCACTTTGTTATAAAGCAGAAACTGACACACCATTGTAAAACAATTATACTCCAATAAAGATATTTTTAAAAAAGGAAAGTCAGTCAGTCTTCTTCAAAGTAACTTAAAAGAGACTTGAAATTCTCTTTAGGGTCGATGCTCAGTCGTCCATGGCACCTTCCCCACTCCTGCTTCATTTTCTCAAGATGTCATCTGATTCTCCCAAAGCGAACAGTTATCTTCATAGTCGTGGCCAGAGGAGCCTCTTTTCTATGTGCTGTCTTCTGGGGCTTCGTTGTCCCCTGGTCAAGGTGCCTCATCACACTGCTCTCCGGACATCAACCTCTGTGTTCCCTGGGGCCACATCAGTGGTCTCCCCCGATCCCGAGGTGTCTGCCCACCAACCACTACCCCTGGTTGAGGGTGGACACTGGCATTGTACCTCTGTGTTCTCCCAGTCCCGACCCTAGGACTCTGCTGGTCCACCAGGACTCTGACCACTTCTGCTCCCTGGGAGCCTTCCTGGATTTCCTGCCCTCTCTCCATAGGCTGCAGGAACTCAGCTACAATCACTTATCTGTGTACTTCCTCTAACCTCTGATACTGTGCCTGTGCCTGGTGACATGTGATCGAACGTAGAACAAGTAAGCAGAGGACACCACCCCCAGATGTCCTTGGATTGTCCCTCAACATATCAGGGGTTTCTGCTGACCAAAACTTAGCCAAGGATTTCCAAAACATACCTTCTGCCCAGCCCAATCTCTCAGCAGATTCCTCTGACCTCCTGTCCCTCCTCTGTCTGTTCTGCTTCCATCCACTCAGAGGGTGTGCCTTTCTGCTGGTCACTTTCTCTTGCCCTGAATGTAAAGGAAAGCTCTTTAGCTTGATTCCAGCACAACGCCTCTTGATCTATTTAGGGAGAAATTCTAACCTTTCTCTCTTTACAAAGTCCGACTCCTTGGGAGAGTGCGATCTCCCAAAAACAGCACTGAGATTTTGAGCTGATGGATGGCTTCTCACAACCTCTCTGTTCCAGGTGGTGCATGCTCTCTCCTTCCCTAGAGGGTAATAAGCCTTCTCAGTGGTCTAATAATTTCACACTGTTATTTACAGTAGCATCACATGCCAACAGAAACACGTCTATATAGAAATAAAGGAAGGAGGGCTTCCCTGGTGGCGCAGCGGTTGAGAGTCTGCCTGCTGATGCAGGGGACACGGGTTCATGCCCCGGTCCAGGAGGATCCCACATGCCGTGGAGCGGCTAGGCCCGTGGGCTGTGGCCGCTGAGCCTGCACGTCCGGAGCCTGTGCTCCGCAACGGGAGAGGCCACAACGGTGAGAGGCCCGCGTACAGCAAAAAAAAAAAAAAAAAAAAAAAAAAAAAAAGAAATAAAGGAGAGAGAATCAGATCTTGGAAAATACCAACTCTAGTTGTTTGCAGTATTGTAGACAACTCTCCTCAGAAGCTACCTGAATGGTGCTCAGAATCTTGGGTGCATTTTTAATTCATTTGCTCTTTCACTTGGTATTTGTAATCATGGATGTTTTATCACAGGCTCTAAGCTTGGTACTAAATAAAGAAAAAAGTTCTCTGACAGCTGCACAAGGAGCTTAATTAGGAACCTCTTTAAGTTTACTTGGAAATGCATAACCGATGGAGAAACATGTGAAGCAAATAGCACCCCCTTACAGCCTAGCAACATTTTCAAAGTTGCTGATTGTCACATTTGTTTCATATCATTTGGAAGACTTCATTTTCGAGCTCCATTTTATCTTAATCCAGGGCCACATTTCAGTTAAATAATTCATTAGCAGATCTTTGCAACTTATTGCCTGCTGAGTTTACTGAAGACTGATTAGTAATTTTATCGTTTCTAAGTTTTCTGTATATATTTTCATAAGTGTCATCTCCTGCTGATTCTAATACTTTCTTGTTTGACACTTTTTTCCTTTTCTGCTTTGCCACTGTGCATTGATCAATCATTCCCATCCCCCAGAGTATGCATCATTGAAATCTGAGATTCTATCGTCATCTTATCTATTTTTAAAATATTTTACTGAAGTATAGTTGACTTACGATGTGCTAATTTCTGCTGTACAGCAATGTGATTTAGTTACACATATATTCTTTTTCATATTCTTTTCCATTATGGTTTATCACAGGATGTTGAATATAGTTCCCTGTGCTCTACAGAAGGACCTTGTTCTTCATCCATCCTGTATGTACTAGTTTGCATCTGCTAATCCCACACTCCCACTCCATCCCTCTCACACACACCCTCGGAAACCACCAGTCTGTTCTCTATGTCTGTGAGTCTGTTTGTTGCATAGATATGTTCGTTTGTGTCTTACTTTAGATTTCTGTGGTCGTTTTACATCATACAGACCTGCTTCAATGGCACATCCATGTTTCAGAGAAGCTTTATTCTGCCTTTTGCCCAATAACCACCAATCCAAATCAGTTGTGTACTCAGTTACATAAGGCATAATTGGGCAAAACATGGGCATTGGAGCAAGACCCAGCTAGAATTTGAAGTTTGCCTCTATTACTTTCTAGCTGGACTGTAAACCAATTATTTTTTTTACTTAACTTCCCTACATTTCAATTTATTCATCTGCAAAGTTGTAATGACTTCCTAGTGTCGCTATGAGGAATAGATGAAGATATATATGTAAAATATGCTACCACTGAAAAATTCTATATATAGTATTTTTGTACTATACTATACATAAAAATACTAAAATACTATACCCGAAAAATGACAGATATACCATTAGATTTTTATTTCATCTATTTTGTTTCTTTTTCTTTTCATCCATTTGAGTCACTCATATTAACAAACTTTTCATTGGTTTCATTGTAACACACATGGCATTATCTGAGACACCGAGAAATAGTCCTTCTCCTAATTTTAAGTCATAAGTACTTCCAATTTTGTTGTACCATGTCAATTTCACATTCCATTATATGGAGAGAACTCTATTTTTAAGACTGTTTGATAAGCCTCTTCTTTTTTTTCTTCAATTTTTTTTTCTTTTTTTCTTTTTTTCTGGCCACACCGCATGGCTTGCGGGATTTTAGTTCCCCAACTGGGGACTGAACCTGGCAGTGGAGCACTGAGACCTAACCACTGGACCACCAGGGAAGCCCCTAATAAGCCTATACTGATCACCAAACACTCTCTCAACTGCCATCTGCTCACTCACCATCCCACTAAGATCTTAAAGACAAAGAAGGGGCAGTACTGACACATGTAAACACAACTCTGTGCAAAGCCACAGGTGATCATCCATTTTAATTGGAAGATCATTGATAAAAACAGTCTTCACAGCTGCATAGCACAGAGAGATCAGCTCAGTGCTTTGTGACCACCTAGAGGGGTGGGATAGGGAGGGTGGGAGGGAGACGCAAGAGGGAGGGGTTATGGGGATATATGTATATGTATAGCTGATTCACTTTGTTATACAACAGAAACTAACACACCATTGTAAAGCAATTATACTCCAATAAAGATGTTAAAAACAAAACAAAACAAACAAACCAAAAATAACAGTCTTCAGCAAACCCAGACTAATCTCACGGAAATTCAATGCTGCAGTGAACTGCTCTAACCTTAGGGGGTTTTGCCAGGCAGAAAACTGAGAATTTCAATCCGAGGATTTCAATAATAGCTGTTTCCAGAGATTTCTGGTTGGTGCAGTGCTGCATAACCCAGTTTTTATACTAATATTGATGTGTCATTTTTAAATGTTGAAAATCATCCTCTTTGATTTCCGGCTTCCTCCTAATAAATGTACTATGTGTTCATTTCTGAAAATTTAGAAAAGTCAAAGAAGTAACAAGAACAGAGCAAAAAAGGCTTGATGTCTTGTGCACTCCCATTTCTGTTAAGGGTGGAGCTGCCATAGAAACTTGGTATTTTGGTTCATGTGGTGATGTCTTGGACTTAGATATATGAGGGAGCAGGGAGGGGGGATGGCAATTTTCACATAATAACCTCACCTCCTCCACCTCTGGGTGATAAGAGTACACTGCTCCTGAGGGGAGTCCGGTGAGAGCCAAGGGAAGAGAACAATAGTGAGAAACACTAAAGTGGGAGAAATACATTGCTTCACAGGGTCACCTAGACAACGACCCATGACAACACAACCTGCCTCAGAAGTGAGATTTCTGCCTCTGAGACATGTGTTAACACATCTACTTGAATTGAAAAATGAAGTCAGACCTTTTCTGACTGAAATTAGGTGTGATTTAGTAGATTGTTTTTGACTATGGGAAATGGCTTTGGCATCTACATTATAAACTAAATATTTTCCACAAACTAAATGCCCTAATTCTACAGCACTATGATTTAAAACAAACAAACAAATTTAAAACATGATTAGGTAAAAGCATTTCTGACCAAAAGTTCTTTTGGCCAAATGCATTTAAATAACAATAATTTAATTTTCTCAGTCTTTCCTAGGTAAACCAGGTCAAACCTAATGTCTCTAAACAAATGAATAAAATCTTTTATATACATTGGATATATCTTGAAAAACACATTACTCAGAAACTGAGAGAGTAAATTCAGTAGTGAACCAGGTAACAAATCAAGTCAGGTGTTTTGCTTTCAAGAATATTTAAGGGGTGGCTTAATCATGTTGCTAGCTAATAGATCATTAAAAAGAATGTCTGATTACCCTCTTTGGTTGCAAAGAAAAAGGATAATCAACAAAAACCTTTAAGCAGATTAATGTACATATAAATTCTGTGTGTATACTGCGTATTGTTTACATTACCAAATGCATATCTGATAAAATTTTATTTTCATATTTAACAATTATTTATCAAACTTTTTAATATATTTGTGCTGCTTTGACCACTTATGGAAATAAGTGATTGTTATGATAGAAGAATTTTTTAATATCTAGAGTCTAATAATTAAAAATAAAACACTGAAAAATTTAAATCTCTATATATGTACAATATATATGTACAAGACAAATAAAATACATACACACTATACACATACATGAATTAATTATGTGTGTGTATATATGTATATATACACATATATAAATATATACCAGTATAAATATATACCATATATACACACATATATATATTTTTTATTATCATATTTCTTTGCAACCAATATAGGGTTATCAAGAGCGCATTTAATCATAACAATGTAATAAAGTAAAGAAATTTTTTGAGGGACAAGGAATGAAAATACAAGGTCAAGGAGAGAAAGGAACAAGGTAAATTTTCTGACTTTAAAAATGAGCTTATTCACATATTTTTAAAATGAATGATGACAGGTCATCAAATCACCATGATATTTATATTGCACTGATACATTTAAAGAATGACACAGTGGTTTCATTTTAAAATGTCAGTAGTCACTAGAACTGTAAACTACATTCCTTAAAACTATTTTAGGAGAGGGGCTTCAAGATGGCGGAAGAGTAAGACGTGATCACCTTCCTCCCCACAAATACATCATAAATACATCTGCATGTGGAACAACTCCTACAGAACACCCACTGAACACTGGCAGAAGACCTCAGACCTCCAAAAAGGCAAGAAACTCCCCACGTACCTGGGTAGGGCAAAAGAAAACAGAATAAACAGAGACAAAAGGATAGGGATGGGACCTGCACCAGTGGGAGGGAGCCGTGAAGGAGGAAAGGTGTCCACACACTAGGAAGCCCCTTCGTGGGCGGAGACTGCGGGTGGCGGACGGAGAAGCTTCGGAGCCGCGGAAGAGAGCGCAGCCACAGGGGTGCGGAGGACAAAGCGGAGAGATCCCTGCACGGAGGATCGGTGCCGACCGGCACTCACCAGCCCGAGAGGCTTGTTCTCCTCACCCGCCGGGGCGGGCGGGGCTGGGAGCTGAGGCTCGGGCTTCAGTCAGAGCGCTGGCGGTGTGAACACAGCCTGAAGGGAATTAGTGCGCCACGGCCGGCCGGGAGGGAGTCCGGGGAAAAGTCTGGAGCTGCCGAAGAGGCAAGAGACTTTTCCTTCCCTCTTTGTTTCCTGGTGCGTGAGGAGAGGGGATTCAGAGCGCTGCTTAAAGGAGGCTCCAGAGACGGGCGCGAGGCGCGGCTGAAAGCGCGGACCCCAGAGACGGGCGTGGGACGCTGGGGCTGCTGCTGCCGCCACCAAGAAGCCCGTGTGCGAGCGCCGGTCACTCTCCACACCTCCCCTCCCGGGAGCCTGTGCTGCCCGCCACTGCCGGGGTCCCGGGATCCAGGGACAACTTCTGCGGGAGAACGCACGGCGCGCCTCAAGCTGGTGCAACGTCACGCCGGCCTTTGCCGCCGCAGGCTCGCCCCACCCCCATATCCCTCCCTCCCCCAGGCCTGAGTGAGCCAGAGCCCCCGATTCAGCTGCTCCTTTAACCCCATCCTGTCTGAGAGAAGAACAGACACCCTCAGGCGACCTACACGCAGAGGCGAGGCCAAATCCAAAGCTGAGACCCGGGAGCTGTGCGGACAAAGAAGAGAAAGGGAAATCTCTCCCAGCAGCCTCAGGAACAGCAGATTAAATCTCCACGATCGACTTGATGTACCCTGCATCTGTGGAACACCTGAATAGACAACGAATCATCCCAAATTAAGGAGGTTGACTTTGGGGGCAAAGATATATATATTTTTCCCCTTTTTCTCTTTTTGTGAGTGTGTATGTGTATGCTTCTGTCTGTGATTTATAGCTTTACTTTTACCATTTGTCCTGGGGTTCTGTATGTCCATTTTTTTTAAATTATTACTTTTAAAATTTTAAAATAATTTTTTATTTTAATAACTTTATTTTATTTTATTTTACTTTATTCTTTCTTTCTTTGTATTTTCTCTCCCTTTCATTCTGAGCCGTGTGGGTGAAAGGCTCTTGGTGCTCCAGCCAGTCATCAGGGCTGTGCCTCTGAGGTGGGAGAGCCAACTTCAGAACACTGGTCCACAAGAGATCTCCCAGCTCCACGTAATATCAAACGGCAAAAATCTCCCAGAGATCTCCATCTCAACGCCAAGACCCAGCTTCACTCAATGACGAGGAAGCTACAGTGCTGGACACCCTATGCCAAACAACTAGCAAGACAGGATCACAACCCTATCCATTAGCACAGAGGCTGCCTAAAATCATAATAAGGCCACAGACACCCCAAAACACACCACAAGATGTGGTCCTGCCCACCATAAAGACAAGATCCAGCCTCATCCACCAGAACACAGGCACTAGTCCCCTCCACCAGGAAGCCTACACAACCCACTGAACCAACCTTAGCCACTGGGGACAGACACCAAAAACAACGGGAACTATGAACCCACAGCCTACAAAAAGGAGACCCCAAACACAGTAAGATAAGCAAAATGAGAAGACAGAAAAACACACAGCAGGTGAAGGAGCAAGATAAAAACCCACCAGACCTAACAAATGAAGAGGCAATAGGCAGTCTATCTGAAAAATAATTCAGAATAATGATAGTAAAGTTGATCCAAAATCATGGAAATAGAATACAGGAAATACAAGAAACATTTAACAACGACGTAGAAGAACTAAAGAGCAAACAAACAGTGAAGAACAACACAATAAATGAAATTAAAAATTCTCTAGAAGGAATCAATAGCAGAATAACTGAGGCAGAAGAACAGATGAGTCACCTGGAAGATAAAATAGTGGAAATAACTACCACAGAGCAGAATAAAGAAAAAAGAATGAAAAGAATTGAGGACAGTCTCAGAGACATCTGTGACAACATTAAATGCACCAACATTTGAATTATAGGGGTCCCAGAAGAAGAAGAGAAACAGAAAGGGACTGAGAAAATATTTGAAGAGATTATAGTTGAAAATTTCCCTAATATGGGAAAGGAAATAGTTAATCAAGTCCAGGAAGCACAGAGAGTCCCAAACAGGATAAATCCAAGGAGAAACACACCAAGACACATATTAATCAAACTATCAAAAATTAAATACAAAGAAAAAATATTAAAAGCAGCAAGGGAAAAGCACCAAATAACATACAAGGGAATCCCCATAAGGTTAATAGCTGATCTTTCAGCAGAAACTCTGCAAGCCAGAAGGGAGTTGCAGGACATATTTAAAGTGATGAAGGAGAAACACCTACAACCAAGATTACTCTACCCAGCAAGGATCTCATTCAGATTTGATGGTGATATTAAAACCTTTACAGACAAGCAAAAGCTGAGAGAATTCAGCACCACCAAACCAGCTTTACAACAAATGCTAAAGGAACTTCTAAGGGCAGGAAACACAAGACAAGGAAAAGACCTACAATAACAAACCCAAAACAATTAAGAAAATGGTAATAGGAACATACATATCGATAATTACCTTAAATGTAAATGAATTAAATGCTCCAACCAAAAGATACAGACTGGCTGAATGGATACAAAAACAAGACCTGTATATAATGCTGTCTACAAGACACCCACTTCAGACCTAGGGACACATACAGACTGAAAGTGAGGGGATGGAAAAAGATATTCCATGCAAATGGAAATCAAAAGAAAGCTGGAGTAGCAGTTCTCATATCAGACAAAATAGACTTTAAAATAAAGACTATTACAAGAGACAAAGAAGGACACTACATAATGATCAAGGGATCAATCCAACAAGAAGATATAACAATTGTAAATACTTAAGCACCCAACACAGGAGCACCTCAGTACATAAGGGAAATGCTAACAGCCCTAAAAGGGGAAATCGACAGTAACACAATCATAGTAGGGGACTTTAACACCCCAGTTTCACCAATGGACAGATCATCCAAAATGAAAATAAATAAGGAAACACAAGCTTTAAATGATACATTAAACAAGATGGACTTAGTTGATATTAATAGGACATTCCATCCATAAAAAACAGAATACACATTCTTCTCAAGTGCTCATGGAACATTCTCCAGGACAGATCATATCTTGGGTCACAAATCAAGCCTTGGTAAGTTTAAGAAAATTGAAATCGTATCAAGTATCTTTTCCAACCACAACGCTATGAGATTAGAAATCAATTACAAGGAAAAAAACGTAAAAAAACACAAACACATGTAGGCTAAACAATATGTCACTAAATAACCAAGAGATCACTGAAGAAATCAAAGAGGAAATCAAAAAATACCTAGAGAAAAATGACAATGAAAACACGATGACCCAAAACCTATGTGATGCAGCAAAAGAAGTTCTAAGAGGGAAGTTTAAACCAATACAGTCCTACCTCAAGAAACAAGAAAAATCTCAAATAAACAACCTACCCTTACACCTAAAGCAATTAGAGAAAGAAGAACAAAAATACCCCAAAGTAAGCAGAAGGAAAGAAATCATAAAGACCAGAGCAGAAATAAATGAAAAAGAAATGAAGGAAACAATAGCAAAGATCAATAAAACTAAAAGCTGGACCTTTCAAAAGATAAACAAAATTGATAAACCATTAGCCAGACTCATCAAGAAAAAAAGGGAGAAGACTCAAATCAATAGAATTAGAAATGAAAAGGAGAAGTAACAACGGACACTGCAGAAATACAAAGGATCATGAGAGATTACTACAAGCAACTCTATGCCAATAAAATGGACAACCTGGAAGAAATGGACAAATTCTTAGAAATGCACAGCCTGCGGAGACTGAACCAGGAAGAAATAGAAAATATAAACAGTCCAATTACAAGCACTGACATTGAAACTGTGATTAAAAATCTTCCAACAAACAAAAGCCCAGGACCAGATGGATTCACAGGCGAATTCTATCAAACATTTAGAGAAGAGCTAACACCTATCCTTCTCAAACTCTTCCAAAATATAGCAGAGGGAGGAACACTCCCACACTCATTCTAGGAGGCCACCATCACCCTGATACCAAAACCAGACAAAGATGTCACAAAGAAAGAAAACTACAGGCCAATATCACTGATGAACATAGATGCAAAAATCCTCAACAAAATACTAGCAAACAGAAGCCAACAACACATTAAAAGGATCATACACCATGGTCAGGTGGGGTTTATGCCAGGAATGCAAGGATACTTCAATATATGCAAATCAATCAATGTGATACACCATACTAACAAATTGAAGGAGGAAAACCATATGATCATCTCAATAGATGCAAAAAAAGCTTTCGACAAAATTCAACACCCATTTATGATTAAAAAAAAACCCTCTAGAAAGTAGGCACCGAGGGAACTTTCCTCAACATAATAAAGGCCATATATGACAAACCCATAGCCAACATCATCCTCAATGGTGAAAAGCTGAAACCATTTCCACTAAGATCAGGAACAAAACAAGGTTGCCCACTCTCACCACTATTATTCAACATAGTTTTGGAAGTTTTAGCCACAGCAATCAGAGAGGAAAAAGAAATAAAAGGAATCCAAATCAGAAAAGAAGAAGTAAAGCTGTCACTGTTTGCAGATGACATGATACTATACATAGAGAATCCTAAAGATGCTACCAGAAAACTACTAGAGCTAATCAATGAATTTGGTAAAGTAGCAGGATACAAAATTAATCCACAGAAATCTCTAGCATTCCTATACACTAATGATGAAAAATCTGAAAGTGAAATTAAGGAAACACTCCCATTTACCATTGCAACAAAAAGAATAAAATATCTAGGAATAAACCTACCTAAGCAGACAAAAGGCCTGTATGCAGAAAACTATAAAACACTGATGAAAGAAATTAAAGATGATACAAACAGATGGAGAGATATACCATGTTCTTGGATTGGAAGAATCAACATTGTGAAAATGACTCTACTACCCAAAGCAATCTACACATTCAATGCAGTCCCTATCAAACAACCACTGGCATTTTTCACAGAACTAGAACAAAAAATTTCACAATCTGTATGGAAACACAAAAGACCCCGAATAGCCAAAGCAATCTTAAGAAAAACAGAGCTGGAGGAATGAGGCTCCCTGACTTCAGACTATACTACAAAGCTACATTAACCAAGACAGCATGGTACTGGCACAAAAGCAGAAATACAGATCAATGGAACAGGATAGAAAGCCCAGGGATAAACCCATGCACATATGGTCACCTTATCTTTGATAAAGGAGGCAAGAATATACAGTGGAGAAAAAACAGCCTTTTCAATATGTGGTGCTGGGAAAACTGGAGAGGTACATGTAAAAGTATGAAATTAGAACACTCCCTAACACCATACACAAAAATAAACTCAAAATGGATTAAAAACCTAAAGATAAGTCCAGACACTATCAAACTCTTAGAGGAAAACATAGGCAGAACACTCTATGACATAAATCACAGCAAGATCCTTTTTGACCCACCTCCTAGAGGAATGGAAATAAAAACAAAAATAAATGGGACCTAATGAAACTAAAAAGCTTTTGCACAGCAAAGGAAACCATAAACAAGACGAAAAGACAGTCCTCAGAATGGCAGAAAATATTTGCAAATGAAGCAACTGACACAAGGATTAATCTCCAAAATTTATAAGCAGCTCAATATCAAAAAAAAAACCCAATCCAAAAATGGACAGAAGACCTAAGTAGACATTTCTCCAAAGAAGATATACAGATTGCCAACAAACACATGAAAGGATGCTGAACATCACTAAACATTAGACAAATACAAATCAAAACTACAATGAGGTATCACCTCACACTGGTCAGAATGGCCATCATCAAAAAATCTACAAACAATAAATGCTGGAGAGGGTGTGGAGAAAAGGGAACCCTCTTGCACTGTTGGTGGGAATGTAAATTGATACAGCCACTATGGAGAACAGTATGGAGGTTCCTTAAAAAACTAAAAATAGAACTACCATACGACCCAGCAATCCCACTACTGAGCATATACCCTGAGAAAACCATAATTCAAAAAGAGATATGTACCACAATGTTCACTGCAGCAGACTTTACAATAGCCAGGACATGGAAGCAGCCTAAGTGTCCATCAACAACAGATCAATGGATAAAGAAGATGTGACACATATATACAGTGGTATATTACTCAGGCATACAAAGAAACGAAATTGAGTTACTTGTAGTGAGTTGGATGGACCTAGGTTGTGTCATACAGAGTGAAGTAAGTCAGAAAGAGAAAAACAAATACTGTATGCTAACACATATATATGGAATCTAAAACAATAAAAAATAAAAACATAATGGTTCTGAAGAACCTAGGCACAGGACAAGAATAAAGACACAGATGTAGAGAATGGACTTGAGGATATGGGGAGGGGGAAGGGTAAGCTGGGACAAAGTAAGAGAGTGGCATGGACATATACACACTATCAAATGTAAAATAGATGGCTAGTGGGAAGCAGCCACATAGCACAGGGAGATCAGCTCAGTGCTTTGTGACCCCCTAGAGGGGTGGGATAGGGAGGGTGGGAGGCAGGGAGACGCAAGAGGAAAGATATATGGGAACATATGTATATGTATAACTGATTCACTTTGTTATAAAGCAGAAACTAACACACCATTGTAGAGCAATTATACTCCAATAAACATGTTAAAAAATAACTATTTTAATGTATGATTAGAACTTTTAGATATCACCATTAAAATGCATGAGAGCACACAAAACTTTTCGACATTCTCCTACAGGGTAAATGAGCACAAATCTTGGAGTCCACTGCTCCAGTGAACCCACCAATATTCATAATTAAGAGGGCAACTGGGTGGTTTTGTAGACGTCACATTTCATTCTAAACAATTATTTCTGGCACTCTGTCCCAGTCAATATACTAGGTTCTAACGATGCAATGGGGAAGGCCGACCTCCCTTCCTCAAAGGGCTGGAATTCTAACAGAGGCGATACAAACACAACAGACAACCTAACAGCAAGGAGAAGAGCTATCAGAGGGGCAGGTGCAGGATCCTGCAGACTTGTTTCATGGGGGCCAGAGGAGTCTTCTCATTCCTGAAGACTGAGTCAGGGGTATCCAGGTGAAAGGACCAGAAAGGAGGAAATACAATTCCAAAAAGACGAAACTGCATGTGCAAAAACCAAATGGCGAAAGAAAAAGCAAATAGAGAAAGGAGGAAAAAAGTAAAGAAAGAAAGAAGGAAGGAAGGAAAGAGAGAGGGAAGGCATTTATATAAAGGAACACCTTACAAAGAATATGAAAAATCACTGTGATGCTGGACATGACAATGAGTACGTGTGGGTGGATGGGTGGGGCCACGGCAGGGTGAGAACACAGCCACCATGGCACCTACGCCTGCACCGCGGAGGGAGGACCTGGGCTGACCACACAGAACTTTCAGAGGGGGGCTTCAAAAAGATGACTTGCGAGCCTTGGCTCCAGTCCACCTCAGAAGTACGAAAGAAGTGAGGCTAAAGAACTTCACTCCCTGAGAAAGACAAAGAGCATAAGCTATCAGGTCCATGTGCCATCTCAAGTATGACACAAGTCAACCAGAAACAGACTCACATACATAGAGAGCAGGCTGGTGGTTGCCAAGGGGGAGAAGGTGCAGAAAGAGTGTGAGTCTGGGGTTCACAGATGCAAACCATTGTATAGAGGATGGATAAACAACAAGGTCCTGCTGTACAGCAGAGAGAACTCTATTTAGTGTATATCAATATATATCACTCTGCACGTACCTCAGGACCTTGTTACTGATGCTCCCGGATTAAACTATCACTGAATGACTCAGCACATTGTGGTTGGGTTGGGGGGGGGGGGCAGTGATGGACTTTGTATTCCATTCCCCCCAAGAAAGGAGGGTTTCAAAAATGAGCTTCTGCAAGACAAGCAACAATTATAGTCTAAGGCTGGGATTCTATGAGGGGCAGATTGGAGATGGGGCTCATCAGGTAATTGACCAAGAAATGTGAGGGGTCATTATCCCCGAGAGGATGACGAGCATTAACGGGTGACAAGAGTACCAACAGGTCAGACTCCAGGTAGCAAACAAGATGCTCGATTGCAACAGTGTTCAGGGAACTGAACAAAGGGGCAGATGAACTGGAAACACTGCAGGACAGGACAACTATCCAGGAAGGGTCTGTGTGAGAAGAATCCGTGTTAAGTTTCAGCTCCTGTGCTCAAAAAGTTCCTGGGTCTGTCACCTTGAAGAAAGGCCAAGAGACAACTCAGACCAAGATGTGGTCAAAAGGAAGTTAACAGCATCCTGAGCTGTATTTTAAAAGAATATGTGTATGTATAATTGGTATAATAAAAATAAGAAATAATATTTCAGGACCTTGTTAAAGGGTGTGGCCTGATTGTTTTGAGTAGCTCAGGACCACACAAAGTAGCCTGTTGGTTCTTAGCGGTTTTGCAAAAGAATTCATTCATTTTTTTTTCAAGAAATGTCTAGTGTTTTTAGTGAGCTCTGCAGCTTTCCCATAAAGGACTTTGAACTTCCAGTCCTGACCTCGTTGTCACCATGGATTTGGAGAAATGGGAGCGGAGGCGTCTGCTCAGAGGTCTTTTCTGGGAACCATCAATCAGAGGAGTGACAGCTCTGGTGTCAGCAATCCTGACACCAGACCGCTTCTCTTCCACTTTCATACCGCAAAGAAATTAAGAAGGAAAAAGTTCCTTTTTCCAAGAAAAAAGGAACTTTACAGAACGCTACTGCAGGGGAGCTGGGTCAAGTGGTCATGTCTATTTAAGAGGCGGGGCACACTGTAAAAGGCTCCACTCTTTTACCAAAAGAGGTTTTAAATATCTCACAGGTTCTGGCAGCCCAGGAGGACGAATAGAGCATTGCATGACTATTTTTTCTCCCAAGATGTCAAACTATCATCACACTGCACGTCCATCCATGGGCATGGCTCCCAATCAGGCTGAGGAACTCAGGTGACCTTTCTGGGCCCCTGCATATCGGATGGCTGTGCGCACAGCCTCTGAGACAGAGATCTCTGTTTCCTGACTTCCAGCACCTGCACCGCCCACACCCCCTCCCCCCCGGGACATCAGCCACAGGAGGCTAAGGTGTGTGGCTGCGGCAGTACCAACTCCAGGCTCTCGAGCGCAGGTGCCCTGACCTGAAACTTAGAAATACCACCTTAAATGATGACTTACTGGCCCAAACTAGTTTTTAGGCAAAGAAGTGTTGGTCCTAGTTTTTCAGCTAACAAATCAGAACCGAGAATGGGCAGTTTATACTTTTGGAGTGTGGCCACAATGAGATTGGAAGATCATCGTTGTCACTTGTCATATAGATTGTACGCCTGTGCTATTGTTCCCAAACTTTCCAATGTAACCAGTTTACTGAAGAGTCTGAACTTGGCGCAGTACAAACAGGTAACCATTTTGCTTTTCTACAATCACTGACTACAACCGTTCTCTGCCACCATTTCTTATCCCCTTAACAACATCCTAAATAAATCCTAAGGCTTCCCACTCACTTCCAGGGAGTAAAAGTTCCAATTCAACTCGATGCAGTTTACCACCACAATATTATATCAACATCACATCTGCTTGATGTCTTCCCCTCCCCCTCCCCAGCATCACCCACAGGGTTCAGACGAGTGCAAGGGCTGGATCACCTTCTTCATGGCTATTCCCCCAGCACCGTAGCTAAGATTCTAGCCAGAAAACGAGACCCCGAAGCTCCCTCCTAGATCTCTCCAGGCTTCATGAGTGATTCTTGGAGCACCCCATCTTGGGGTGCTGAGCAACCTCTGTTTGCCCCTCCAGACCGACACCCAGCTTCTCATTTCTGTTCTGGGCGCCCAGGAGGCTGACTTCTACCTGAAGCTTCAACTGAGCTCTTTTGCTCCCTGCCTTCTGGTGGGAGACCAGAGTTTGGACAAAGATACTGAGGTATTTATTTCCTTGACCCTCTCCTTGCCAGGCTGGAGATTGCCAGGGACCAAGTCCGTCTTCAGAAGCCCATCGGTCCTGCTGGGCTGACCTCCTCTTCAGCTCCAGCTCTGGGTCCTAGTCACCATGTCCCCTCCTGGCCTCTGGGTTTGCGGTGGTTCAAGCTACCCCTGCTGTGATGGCCAGGATGCTTCACCGCGCCTTGCTGGCTTCCCCAGCTCTAGTCACACCTGGTAAACCGTCTCTTCATCAATCTCTCTTGAGCTGCCCTATGTGAGTGCACACTACCTGCTTACTGTCGGGATGTGCCCGACACTAAGGGCCAAAGACTTTTCCTGCCTCAAACAGAAAGGAGGAAAAATGCCAGCACCTCTGACTGCTGAGAACAATGTCCTCTTGACCCCTGTCTCTCCTTTAAATTGGGTGCCTATTAAGAAGGGGATAGACTTGTGATAATGGATCAGGGTCAGTTTGAAGACCTCAGTATAAGCCCTGAGGGAGTCCTAGACTTCACACGCAAAAAGCTTCTTTAGACCGTGTATCACTTCATGCTCCTTTGTTCTTAATTCAGCAATTTTCAATTTGGGGGCGGCAGAAACAGTCCACTCAACATCCTGAAAGACCTACATTTACCAATTTATATAGTCAAAACTCAAGATAAATACACATCGTCATGAACTGAACTAATCTGTCAGGACTAGATATATCTGTAAGTTCAGATCCTCCCTAGCTGGAATAATCAGCTGTTAATGGATACTTGAGGATTTATCTTTATCTGCCTTATTACCTTCCCAAGAAAATATCAAGTTTTTCATACTGATTTCTAGCATTTGTTCTCTGAAGCCTTTTAGTATGTTTTCAACACACATCCAATGTCAAAACAGTACTCCCAGGACACTAATACAGAGATTCATCTAATGGTGTATTTAGCAAAATGTCTGCTTTGAGAAAGAACAAGGGTACGATCCTTTAGAGGCACTGTACTGGGTTTCATTTAGTTGGAATAAAACGCTACCTGAGAGCCATCTCCAGTTAACCTTATGCTTTATTTGCATTTTTCTTTTAGCTTATTAAAAGTGAAGGCATTCAGAGGTTGAGTGAAATTGCCAGCAAACTGTATTTCATGTCGAAGATCAGCAGGGGTCTTTTGGAGGCCTTCAATTTTTCTCTGAGTGTCAGGAAATCAGATTATTGCATCCAGCTGCAAGCTGTTTTGATTGCACTGAAAGTCTGATTTAATTTGGTACAAATGGCAAATTACTCCTCTATCCTTGAACTGCATGTACTCCTAAAGTACTATATTTCAGGATGTCCTTAAAAGTTTAGAGTAGAAACCTGATTTCTAAAGGTTCCTTCTCCATGCCTAGACCATTTGTAAAATGCCAACATGTCCTGGAGTAGCAAAGACATCACACACACATGTCCTACCCTCCCTCTCCTCAGGCTGTTACAGAATATGTGTATGGACTCCATCATTCTATGCACAGTGAGAAAGATTCGGGAAGATTCTTGACAAAATGGAACAGAGCTTGGAGTATTTATTTATTGATACCACTTAAAGGGCCACTGATCTGAAGATGATCCTATCCTCTAAGTGATACTGCTATTCAAAATGCTAAACAATGCTAAGAAAGAAAATCTTCCCGAGTGTCAGGTCCTGTATGGATAGTATTTGAAGGAGGCAAAACAACTTCGGTTTTGTTAAATCTTCTTGTACCGCAGAGCTTTCAAGAACTGCTCTTTACTAGAACCTATTCAGGGTGGACAAAAGAACTCACAAACAATAGTGTTATTTCAACACCACACTTTAGAAGCCATTCACAACTTCTGAGGCTTTGAGTTGAGAAAACATACAACTTTAAAACACACAGGTCAGGATGTCTCAAGATGGTCCAACGCCCATGTTTATGTGGGAGCAACGATATTCATTATGAAGCTTAAATGCTATAAAATGAACGGTTGGATGGTCTTCTTTTAAGGAGGTTTAAAAATAACCAAAAAATGAGTATGTTACATTTAGCTCCATGTAAAGGCAACAGTGATGATGAATTTTTCACTGGCTCTTTAAATTGTCTTCACTTAACACAATCATATTTTCAGAGATAAACACCATAAAGTCTTTGTAGGCAGCAAGTCACAATACACTCTTTGAAGAACAGTACTTCATAAATCTGGTGCTAGTTGAGCTTATGTGGTTCTTCCACTCTGCAACTTCTTTATCTTCTCTTTCCTCTTCCAATTTGTGTGCATCTTCAACCCAGCTCTCCCATGTATTCAGGAGTCTTCCCCCAAACATAACACGTCCTTGCTCTGAACAGATACAGAATGCAGTTATCCTATTTACATAATATAGAAATATGATGTCCAAAGGTTTATATCCTCTTAAGCCACACTATAATCTTTTCCTTGATTTTTTTCCAAAACTTACAATTTTTAAAGTCCTCCTGGGAAAATGGGAATTATTGAGGCCAGCAATTCCCACAGAGCACAGTGTTTGAGAAAAATATGCTTATTACTCTGATGTCTGAGAAAAGAATTAGATATGATTTTCTGTTAAGGGAATTTCAGGCTAATACATGCTAATAAATGCTGAACTGAACTTATTAAGATAAAATGTTCTTGTATATCAAATGATAGTCATTTTCTTTAAAAATGATGATAGCAGGTGTTCCAATCTGAATCACTCATTTGCAGCATGATTTAAAATTAGCAAATGTCAACATGATGGATTACGCAGACCACGTTCAATGCATGCACTGAAGCATAAATAATAATCCTTCATGGTGCTTTTCAGTTTACACTATGATTTTTTTATGTACATTACATTATTTGCTGCTTGTTACAACTTTGTAACAGAGAAAACAAGAATATTTTTAGTATTCTCGTTTTTCAGATGAGGAAATCAGGGCTCAGAAAGATTTAATAACTCATCCAGTGTCACATAACTTATATGTTGCAGACTATAGAGCAAGAATTAAAAATAAGTCTTCTGACTTGCTTTCTATACCTATTCCAACATATCACGGAGAGCCTCCAGCATTTTGAATGTTCCACCCAGAATAATGGACCCTAAATGCAGACACTATGACAGCCTCATGGCTGTGGCCTTAGAAGACACCCAGCTTGGATTTCCCTGGTGGCGCAGTGGTTAAGAATCTGCCTGCCAATGCAGAGGACACGGGTTCGATCCTTGGTCCGGGAAGATCCCACACGCCGCGGAGTAACGAAGCCCGTGCGCCACAACTACTGAGCCTGTGCTCTAGAGCCCGCGAGCCACAACTACTGAAGCCCACATGCCTAGACCCTGTGCTCCGCAACAAGGGAAGCCACCTCAAATGAGAAGCCTGTGCACCACAACGAAGTGTAGCCCCCACTCGCAGCAACAAAGACCCAGCACGGCCAAAAAAAAGAAGACACCCAACTTATGAAGTAGAGGCAGTGGAGAGAAAAGGATAAATCACACCATTTTCCATTCTCTTCTCTCTCATTGTTTTCTTGATGATTGATATATTTTTCATTTAAAAAAATGCATTTGGCCTGACTCTGCATTCTAATTTTGTTCTTCTAATTGTATTCTCCTGTTTAAGATTTTCATATACCTAGTTTTGTCAAAAGTGATTCAAAGATAGCAGAATTTGGATCAGCCTTACAACAGATACAAAAAACTTCACTGAAGCATAAATGACAAGAACTGAAGGTGCATAGAGGCTTCTCACTGTGGTTCAATGTATAATGGCCCACTTTGGCAGATAAATGGCCAATATTTCACAAAATTGTCTATTTTCTCAGTGAAGCAGGATATCTCTTCCTTGCACATGGCTCACAAATTACAAATCTGTTCTGATTGCTGGTAATATTATAGATGGGATGATTAAAAGAACATTTGAATGATAAGGCTTCCCCTGTACGCAGCCCAAGAAAGAAAGTAGGGGGAAATATATTCATGACTCTAAGTTTAAGGAACAAAAGGTACACTGTGCCAATGGTTTTGGTACAAATGGCAGGAGATAAAATACAGAATTTCATGTGAACGATCTCCTGTCACCAAAATAAGAAGCTAGCCTAAGGCAGCCGGGTCATTTGTCCTACATAGACCACTGTTCCTCAGTGTAGACACCCAACAGGCAGCAAAGCCTGAAGCTCCCACAAACCAGAGGGACCAACGCCAATGTTTTATAATAATTTGAAAATTAACATTTAAGAAACAGCATTGAAACAGAAATCATGTGAAAAATCAGAATGCTGTTGGTATTTCCTATGAATTTTAATTGTTTTAAATTACATATTAGGGGTTTGGGGCAACATAATATTTTCAATGCTTATTAAGAACCCAGTCGGTCTTATCCAACCCATGCTTCTACTTGGCTGCATTCCTCGTCTTGATGTGGAAATGTTCTTTAATAAAAAAGAGCATCCATAAATTAGAGCTGGAAGCTGAGCAAGTGAAAGAATGGGATTCACAAATAGGACTTGAGCTCCTTATAAATCATAAGAGAAATTCTTATAAGAACAAGTATTTTTATAAGAACAAGAGGAGCAAGAGATGAAAGTGATCGAGACAGCCTTAAAGCCTTTCCCTCAGCTGCACTAAACTTCAGAAAGGCTTCTTCCCAACTCTAGACTCCTGGCTTCCCTTCTCCTATAACATTAAGTTTAGAACATTTGTAATTATAAATTATTTCTCTATCCTTGTGAGATGAAAATATTTTGAAAAGTCACTTGCCAGTTTGGCAACCTAGGAGTTATCTTTCTCCAGGACCTGGGAGCTGTCCCTTTGAAGTGTGATCATGAAGAAAGATACTTCCATTGTCTCCCAGGCTCTGTGGGAGGGAAGAAGCCTAACTTCCATGGGTACCAACCAGCAAGCACAGATGGCCTCATCACAGACAGAAACACGGCAACACATCTCATGGATCCACCTCTCCCCAAATGCCCTCTGGCACTTTGTCACCAGCTCACCCCACTGCTCTCAACTTTGGTCTCAGCAGGGGTGGATGAGTAAAAGGATTTGCAAAATACTGGAAAATGTTGAAGCTGCATGAGTGCTACATAAAGTCATTTTTTTCTTTTCGAGCAGTTTTAGGTTTATAGAAAAATCATGCAGAAAGTACAGAAAGTCCCACATCCTTCCTTCCTCTCCCCTCTCCACAGTTCCCACTATTATTTACCTTTTACACTAGTATATTTATTACAACTGATAAGCCAATATCATTACATTATGATTAACTAAAGTCCTCAGTTTACATTAGGGTTCGGTCTTGGTCTTGTGCCTTTGTGACAAATGCATAATATCATCATAGTATCCACCATTACATATGGTACAGAAGAGTCTCACTACCTTAAAATCCCCTGTGCTTCACCTGTTCACTCCTCTCCCCTTCCTCTGAACCCCTGGCAGCCACTGACTTTTTTATTGTCTCTATAACCTTGCCTTTTCCAGAGGGTAGTATAATTGGAATCATACAGTATGGACCTTTTCAGACTAGTCTCTCTCAGTCAGCAATATGCATTTAAGGTTTCTGCATGTCTTGTTGTGGTCTGATAGCTCATTTCTTTCTATTGCCATAACATTCCATTGTCTGGATGGACCACAGTTGATCAGTTCACCTGCTGAAGGACAACAGATGTGTCCAGTTTCTGTCAATTATTAATAAAGCTGCAATCAACATCTGCATGCATGTTTTTGTGTGACACAAGTTTTCAACTCGATCAGGTAAATATCTAGAAGCATAATTGTTTGATCATATGGTAAGACTGCCTTCTGAGAACTGCCAAACTGTCTTCCAAAGTGTCTGTGCCAGTTTGCATTCTTTCCTGTTGTCCCACATCCTTGTGTGCATTGGGTATTGTTAGTTTTTTGGATTGGAGCCATTCTAATGAGTACATAATGCTATCTCATATTTTTTAATTTGTAATTCCCTAACAACAAATGATTTTGAGAAGCTTTTCATATGATTACTTGTCATCTGTATATATATGTTGAGGTGTCTTCAGACCTTTTGCCTATGTGTTAATTGGATTGTATGTTTTCTTATTGTTCCGTTTTAAGAGTTCTTTGAATATTTTAGATACATTCCTTTATCAAACGTGTTTCACAAACAATTTCTCCTAGTCTGCAGCTTGTCTTTTCATCCTCTTGACCGTATCTTTCTTATGACAGAAGTTTTTAATTTTGGTACAGCTGAGCATAACCATTTTTTTCTTTCATGGAGCGTGCTTTTGTTGTTATATCTATGAACACATTACCAAACACAGGTTACCTAGATTTTCTATGTTTCCTTCCAAAAGTTTTATAATTTTGCATTCTACACTCAGATCCATGATCCATTTTAAGTTGAATCGATTCATAAAATATATAAAGTCTGTGTCTAGAATTTTTCTTGCATAAAAAATCTAATTGCTCCAGCACCATTTGTTGAAAGACTGTCCTTTGTTCATTGAACTGCCTTTGCTCCACTGCTAAAGATTAAATGGCTATATGTGTATGGGTTGATTTCTGTGCTCTCTATTTTGTTCCATTTATCTATGTGTCTGTTATTTCATAAATGCCATGCTATCTTGATGATTATAGCTTTATAATAAGTCTTCAAGTCAGGTAATATCACTTCAACAACTTTATTCTTCTTTCTTTCATGTCTTTTGACTATTGGGGTGTTTTGCCTCTCCATATAAACTTGACAGTACTGAGTCTTCCAATCCATGGACGTGGAAATAACTCTCCTTTTATTTAGGTATTGCTTGATTTTGTTCAGAGTAATTTTTGACATATAGATTCCACATATTTTGTTAGATTTATACCTAATAGACATATCACATCATCTGCAAACATATACAATTTTATTTCTTCCTTCCAATTCTATACTCCTTTTCTTTTCTTTTTTTGTGTTACTGCATTGCTAAGACCTCCAATGCAACACTGAGTAGGAGTGGTAAGAGAGGAAATCCTTGCCTTGATCCTGATCTTAGGGGAAAAGTGTCCAGTTAACACCATTAGGACTTCCCTGGTGGCACAGTGGTAAAGAATCCACCTGCCAATGCAGGGGACACGGGTTAAAGCCCTGATCCAGGCAGATCCCACATGCCACGGAGCAGCTAAGCCCATGAGCCACAACTACTGAGCCCATGTACCACAACTACTGAAGCCCGCATGCCTAGAGCCCATGCTCTGCAACAAAGACAAGCCACCGCAATGAGAAGCCCACACACCACAACGAAGAGTAGCCCCTGCTCGCCACAACTAGAGAAAGCCCACACGCAGCAATGAAGACCTAACACAGCCAAAAACAAATAAATAAATAAATAAATTTATTTTTAAAAAAGACACACAAGTAACTATGATGTGAGGTATAGGGTTTTTGAGATGTTCTTTACCAAGTTGAGTAAGTTCCCCAAATGCCAAACTTTTAAATACATATCACTGTGAAAGTATACCATGGATATTAATTGTCTTTGGACTCTATGGTATATATGGCATATAGTATATATGGTAAAATGGTAATATAGAAAGAAAAATACTTTCAAAATATATTTAAATTGTTTCCTGGACAACTTCCCAATATAAAAAATTAAGCTTGTCACTATTCCTTTTCATTGATAAAATAACTATTTTTACATGATTTTTATATTTTAAGGAGGAAACACAAAAACTAAAACTAACAAAGTCACCATTTAGTGCATAACACGTGCCTTTAAAATCCTGGGCTATCACCTATTGAAAATATGGGTAACAAATTAATTTCTAGGTACAAATGCAACTTTTTTTAAGTGAAGTATAGCTGATTCACAATATTATATTAGTTTCAGGTGTACAACATAGTGACTCAATATTTTATAGATTATACTCCATTTAAATTTATTACAAAATAATGGCTGTATTTCCCTGTGCTGTACAATATATCTTTAGAAACCAAAAATCTGTTGGTTACATAAGTCATGAGACTAGACTCTAGAACCAGTATGCATTTCTCTTAAGAAATCCCTTTCTTAAACAGTTAGCACCCTTGGGCTTCCCTGGTGGTGCAGTGGTTAAGAATCCACCTGCCAATGTAGGGGACACAGTTTCGAGCCCTGGTCTGGGAAGATCCCACATGTCGCGGAGCAACTAAGCCTGTGCGACACAACTACTGAGCCTGTGCTCTAGAGCCCGTGAGCCACAATTACTGAGCCCACGTGCCTAGAGCCCGTGCTGTGCAACAAGAGAAGCTACCGCAATGAGAAGCCCACACACCGCAACGAAGAGTAGCCCCGCTCGCCGCAACTAGAGAAAGCCCGTACGCAGCAACAAAGACCCAACGCAGCCAAAACATAAAATAAAATAAAATAATAAAATAAATTTATATTAAAAAAAAGAATTAGCACCCTTTATTCTCTATAGTGTCGCACATGTTCAAGTTATATGAATATCAACTTCCTGCTTGAAGTATACTGGCACTTAATTTGTACTAAACCAGAAGGAACTTAATTTTTTCAGTAGGAAAATTCTTTCTTTTCAAGACTTTTTAATACAAAATAGTACATCAACTAAAGAATAGGAATATAATTTAAATGAGTAAGGAAAAGTAGAATAATCTGAGCTAAGGGCAACTTCTAGACTACAGAGGTACCATAGTGTATTTTCAAAATCTTCAAATCTTTAACATTTTCACATGAATCAAGCAAATAACTAAAATGTCCTTTCCTGACACATAAATATGATCAGGAATTTGTTAGTCCTTCAGGGTCTTGATTTCTTTGGTCTCGTCAAACTTAATTTGGTCCCAATTTTAGTTCTGTGCTTAAATTTAGGACCAAATTAGGTTTAACCTAGGCCAAAGAAATCAATACCCCCGAAGAATTAACAAATTCCTGGAGATTAAAATCCCTGGATTAGATGGGATAACGATGAAAATTCTGCTCATCCAGCCTTGGAAAAAAAATGAGACACCACGTTTCAAAACGATGAAACATACAATGCTTTATAGCCTGTGCAGTTAAATGGGAGGAGTGGGAAAGATGGAGAGGTGGCAGGGGTCCCAGGACAAGGCTGAGGTCTGTGGGCAGGAGCAGAACTCTCCTGACAGTGGACAGTGGGGACCGAGTTGTCCGTGCTGGAACCAACTCATAACTCACACAGCCTGCCCTTCGCTCTTCTTTATTTGCTGTGGAAGCATTTAAAAAAAAACAGCATCCACCCTTTTTTTTCATCCAAGATCCATGGCCTATGACTCCATGTAGCCTCTCTTGGCGGCCAGCACACACCCTAAACCCTCACCTCTGCTGTGCTGTGTGAGGCTTCCTATCAGCCATTTGGTCTTTAATTTTACAAGTTTGAACACAACATTTTCAAAAGGTGAAATGGAGCAAAATGTGACTCACTAGAAAGAGGATGATATGGATCCTTCAAAGTGAACATAGGTAGAAATTAGAATATTAAGTCTTTGAGTACTTCACGATATTCTGAGCAAATAAAACTTTAAGAGGCACAAGCCTCTGCCTATCACACATATATTGAATAAAGAACTGAAGAATCATTCTTATGTTTAAACATCAGACCTCTGAAAGGTTTTAATGGACTCTATAATCAATTCCAGGATGGTACTTATCTGTGAAAAAGAGAATGCGTCTCCTTTTGAAGCAAAATACATAAACAGAACAAAAAGATTCCTTTATGCTGCTGTTTCACTGATGGCTTTTACACAGCCCACAGACTCTTTACAATTAACTATCAATAAAGCTCAGCTTCTAAATGTCCCCCAGCATGGGGATGGCCTCTGAGCTATGCACCCTGAAAAAACTGATAAGATCTTGAGATTCAAGCCAGGCTGTGTGGCCATCCTAGCTCCTAGGTTGGCAGGCAGTCACGAATAGGACTTATTTGCAGGTTTCTGAATCTCTTACTGGCTGTAAGCAATGTCTGTGGGTCTAGGACCTGCCATGCCCCACAGGAGGTCTATCAGAGAAACATTCAACTATGGATTCTGCTCTATTGTGTTCCTGCACTAAGGGATTCTGCCTGCATCTTTGCTTCTTTAGACCTGGATAACATTCTTGGTTGAATCTCTTTTGTTTCTAAACACATTGCCACCCCTTGCTTAGCTGTATTCTGGGTGTATTCTATTTGATTGTAAGCCATTTCTCAGCTTGACTGGTGCAAATTTCCCAAGTTCAACAGGCAGAAAGGCCAAGGCAGGAAAATTTCAGTGGGCGCTCTCATCTTATGAAAAGGTGACTTGTACCCCTGCCAGATTTTAGCCACCACTTTGGACCTACTCCTGGAAGGATATAATTTCTATTTTCTCTATGGATGGAAAATGCCAAGAGTACTAATTCTCAATGTCACTCCATGTAGAAATCACCATCGGGTTTTGATAAACGTGCAGATCCCAGAGTCTACAGCTAAAGACTCAAGGCCACCGACCTGGAATGGATTCCACAAAACTGAAAGCTGAACAAACTTGAGCAGGAGGTTTGTAAATCATTTGGAGAAGCACTGCACACTCCCCAAGGAAAGATGTCTCACTTAACAGATGATTTGTAAATGCTTGCTGGTGAGTAAGTGTTAAAATCTCTACTATAACAATTTATCATTCCTATTGGAAATTATTAAACCTATAGGAAAGGTCAGTTTGTCACAAGTATTTTTAAAAACAACTAGTTTTTTAGCTAAACGTTAACTTTTTTGTAATTCTGCAATTCAAATGTATCCTTTATTTAAAAGTAAATGCACAGGGCTTCCCTGGTGGCGCAGTGGTTGAGAGTCCGCCTGCCGATGCAGGGGACACGAGTTCGTGCCCCGGTCCAGGAAGATCCCACATGCCGCGGAGTGGCTGGGCCCGTGAGCCATGGCCGCTGAGCCTGCGTGTCCGGAGCCTGTGCTCCGCAACAGGAGAGGCCACAACAACAGTGAGAGGCCTGCGTAGAGCAAAAAAAAAAAAGTAAATGCACATAATGTCTGTGAGCCTAAACAATGCCTCTAGGATTTAATGTATTCAGACCACTGTGTACAGAACAATCGTCCACAATAGGTTAAAAATAATGAGGATGAAGGGAAGAAATGCACAGGATATTTTTAGATTCCTTCAAAGAACACAAACTGCTTTACAAGGACAAAGAAAATCTAAATTCTAATCTGAGTGTGAATCTTTTTTTTTCTTTTGTGGTCATAAATAATTGCTCTTTGGAAGAACTGAGAAAAAAATGGGATAAAACTTGTGGGTGAGAAAACAGATTTTTTTTGTCCTAGAGAAGCAACTTGAACTTTGGGACATTCTCTGTTCTTGCTCTTATAATACATTCACACATTATCTCTTTCCAAAGCATGGTTCGTTATACCTGCAAAAAGCAAAGTTGCACTAAAGTATTTTTGTTCTCATAGTAGAAGAATGATTCCTACTCAAGACAACCTCCTCAGAAGCAAATATCTTGTCACTGGTTTAGAAGTAACCCCCCTCTCTCTCCCCATGAGAGTCACTAAAAGCATTTATCAAAGCCTACATAACCCAACTCTGGAGCATCACCTGGATTCACAGATGGTACTGATGTTGTGCTAACCCAAGGGTTGCACAGTAGGGGCCAATACTATAGGTCAGCACAATGAACTGTAATGTTCTACCATGTTGCTCACTTAATGAACTTTCACTTAATTGAGTGACTGGATTTATCCATGTTCTCCAGTCTTCTCCCAAAACTTACTGATTGTTGTGGACAACCTGCTGAATCATGTGAAAAGAAGGCTAATCTTTATTCTCCTGAGCCCTCCTGCTTCCATGTGTTGAACTGCATGGTTGCCAGGAGTCAGTTTCATCTGTTCCCAAACTTGTTCATGCTTGACTTATTTTACATTGTAATTATATAGATTAATTAAATAGTGTGTAAACTGATGAACCAGGCGTGTGAAAAGAGAACTGCTTCTAAGAAAACTAATTTAAATGCTTTGGTTAAAGTCACTAAAAATAAAGCAGCCTCATTTGGGGACCAGAAAATGTGAAAGTTGGAAGAACGTCATAGAAATTTAAAAGGATTCTGCCCTCAGCCTGCCTGGCTAGTGTTTATATTTCCCCCTCTGCTTTAAGGAAATGGAAGCTAGAAATGGAGGACACTGAGTGTGGTCTACACAGGAAAATTTAGCAATACAGTCAGTGAACTCATACCCAGAGAAAAAGCCTTACCCGCACATGAAAGGATTGCTGAATTCATATGTTCTAATGTAACATAAAATGTTTGGCATAGACATCATGGTGTATTATTCTAAGAATTTCACAATACAGGTCAACCATTTGTTTATGCTTTGCCACTTTACCTGCCTTTCCAGCTTTACCTGCCTTGACCAGCTACCGACTTTGATTATGTCAGATGAGAATTCTACCATAATCACATCATCAAGAACAACAAACTTCTCTCTAGAGCTGAAATTGCAAACTAGCAGCCTGCAGGACAAATGCAGCTTATATGGGTGTGGAATTTGGCCAGTCAAATTCCAGAGGAAAAATAAAATTTGGACATTCCACGTAAAAATTCCAATCTCCATCTCCTCTTGAAAAATTAGATCAGGTACCACTGGACTTGACTGTGGCAATAACAGCTCCTGCTGACCAGCTTACCCTTTGGAAAAGGTTACCTACCACCCTCCAGTGAGACCCATCTTCACTCTCCAACCTGCCAGCCACACCCTCATCCTACTGCCTTGTTTCCATGGGCATCTGCAGTTATTAACTGTGCTCTAAGGCCTTGCTTACGAGAAGTAAGTATTTCTAACTTGCTTAAGCTATTAGGCAAGAAAAAGCACTTCCTTCCCAGCTCTACAAGCTCATGCAATACATTTTTCTCAAGCACCTATTCAACAGTATGAAGAAATCCAAAAACACATATTCACAAATGTAGAAGACAGCATCTGTCCTTTCAGGAGCTTAAAATATAATTAAAACAAACGAGCAAAGAAAAAAGGAACACATATGATACATAAACACAGGCTGGACAGTTATGTTTCCAACTACTGAAAATTTACAGACTGAAGCAACTGAACACTGAATTCTATTCTTCCCTACGACGCCAACTATACTAAAGATCATACCAAGTGAAGTAATCCAGACAAATACCATATGATACCACTTACATGTGGAATCTAAAAAAAGGATACAAATGAATTTATTTACAAAACAGAAATAGACCCACAGACATGGAAAACAGACTTATGGTTACCAAAGGGGATAGTGGGGGGAGGGATAAATTAGGAGGTTGGAATTAACATATATACACTACTATGTATAAAATAGATAACCAACAAGGACCTACTGTATAGCACAGGCTGAAACATAACATTGTAAATCAACTATACTCCAATTGAAAAAAGCCCCATGAAGAAACCATATAATAAATTACTTTTAAAATTCCCACAGCCCCACTACATAATAATGTTAAACAAATTTATTAACACAAAATAGTTAAGAGATCAGTGATATTTGCTAATTTTTCAAAATAATTAAAAAGCAGTGTCTGAGATGGGAGAGGGGAAGTCAATTTGTATTGGGAGTGGACAGTGTGATGTATTTTATGCATAGCAAAAATTTTCACATAGCCAGAATGAGACATAGGTTCTGTTCAATATTTTGGGAAATGTGTGTAAAAAGGTAGCAAGGACAGATTATGACAGGCTTTGAAGTTTAGACTAAAGGATTTAGATTGTGTCTTGTGTATGACAGGGAATGACTGAAGGTTTTAGAAGCACAGTGATAACATGAACCAGGTACTTAGAGAAATAGATCTGTGGACTGCACGTAGTATTAGTCTAATTGGGCAAACAATTTAAGTAGGGAGATTAATTAAAAGGCACTTAAAGGAGTGCCTGAATGACAACAAGGCCTGTGAGAGAAACATTTTTGTTGTTTTAATTATGTGAGAGGCACCTGAATGTAAAATTGACAGGATTCTGTGACATTAGGTACAGGTAATGAAGGAGAAAACATCACAAAAACAATTAACAGACATAAGGTTTCAGAGGTTTTAAACTAGTGTCATTCTGGACAAAAGGGACTTGAAAAGAGAGTTACTTTGATGGGAAGACAATGATGAATTCAGTTTTGAGGAATGAGGTCCCGTTCAAAATAAAATGCTAACAGAAGCTTCCAGCAAAGGGTCACTGCCATCAATAACCACATCATCATGACTATATCAAACATCCGTGGAGTGGTGTTTTTCCTGTTCTAACTTTGGGGTAAAATGTAACTTACATTAAAGATAATGCAGCCTCATCCGATAAAAGCTCCCTTTATTAAAGTGTGAAAGCAGAGCTTCCTATTTTGCTACTTTCTTTACTGCTTACTGAAGAGAAATCCATATAAGAGTATGTTTTATGAACACCAAGAGGTTTAATGTCTACCTCACTGGCAAGCCAAATGATGACTTGTTGTCGGATGTGTCACATTTCTTGGTCATGATGAACAGTGGAGTTCTCCACACGCATTGACAGGAGACCCAATTTTCTCAAGGCAAAATTTCCTTGAGATAATAATTTCAATGTGTGTTTTTTTCTTAAAGAGACAGCCTAGTTTATCTGGAATGACCATCATGATTTTAGACACTATTACAGCAATATTATAAGTATAGATGTGAATAATGATCATTTCTTTTCCCATCTTCCTAATTCTCACTTGCCATTATATGATGGTTTAGTCAGGCTTCAGAATTTCAAAAACCTGGAGTAGAAATTGCTCTCTGGCACCTTTTAGCTATGCCATTGTGGCCAAAACACTTCTCAAAACTCAGTTTTGTAAAAGGAAATAATAATAACCTCATGGATGACTATGAGTGTGCAATAAGACAATGCATATAAAGGTCTTCATATAATGTCAGAGATGAAAAAGCCATCAATAAATGTTAACCTATGCTGTTGCAATTACTATTATTTTTGTCATCCTATGTCATAACCAGAATCAAAGTATAAGAGTGAATAGAAATCTAAGAACTTGCTATTTGCAGCTATGCCCACATTAGATACCAGATTCCTTGCAGTCCAGGGTCATCTTTTTTATTTCAACTTCCAGCAAAATGCTTGGCACACAACCAGGTCTCTCCAAATGAATATTCAAATGACCTACAAGCTAAGATCAGGAGAAAGGAAGACTCACCTTATACTACAAGAAACATTTTAAGATATATGTTCATTAGCATAACAAGATATTTTCATAAGATCTCATTTCCATACAATGTCTGAGAAATAGAAAATGTCTAGGTAATTGGATGTTCCATCGTGGACTTTTGAGACATTCCATCTATAACATGCATGATTGTGTATATAAACATATATATAATCCATACAGTATATGCCCATATAGTGTGATAGAATAAATTCTGATGTTTACTTAAGATTCTTATTTACTTGAGATTCTTATTCTAAGTGAACTGAGAAGCCATTTCCTATTTCAGCAGGGGAGTGACATGAAGAGTTAGCTCTGCAAGGATCCCTTTAGCTACCCCACAGAGGATGCGTTGTGGGCAGCCCAAGTAGAAGCAGTGAGACTAGTTAGAAGATGGATTTCGGTGGTCCAAGAAAGAAAATAAGGTGAAAGGAGTTGGTGGTTAGGACTAGAGTGTTCAGTTAAGATAAACAGATGGGATATACTTTGAAAGTTGAAGGACTGAAAAGGACCAGTGGTGGAGACGGGAAATGGAGCAGGAGGGTGGGGATGGGGGGCGGGAGGCAGGTGAAGGCAAGGGTAACCGAGGGAGATGTCAGGGTTTGAGCCAAGCAGCAGTGAGGGTGGGGGTGCCATTTACTGCAGAGCACAGGGGTGTGGGGGAATCTAGACTCCCCTTTACTCTGGTTGATCACTCAGGATCCCCTCAGCCCTAACATTCTAATTTTTCCCTCACAGAGAAAAGCTGTCTTCTGGATACTGTAGATTCCTTTCACTTGGTAAAAGCATTGTCTCTCTTTCTTTCTTTTAAATTTTTTGTTTTATTCCATCTTGTCTCCTCCACTCCTAGTTAGAGAACCAATGGTTCAGAAGAATGTAAGAGAGAGACAGAGACTTGACATAAATCCCTCTCTCTCGGGGAAAGGTCATGGAGCCCATGAAGGAAGAGGAACAAACTACTTTGTAAAACTCGTCATTAAACTCAGTTTACTTAGTGCCCTGCACTATTTATGACAAGTCACTAAAATGTCAGTCAATTCCTCCATGAAATGAGCCACACTGTTTTACAGTGAAGCTTTTCCTGAAAGCATTTTGGTGAATAATGGATATAGGATGCAAAAAAATTTTATTTTCTCAGTACATGGAGCATTGATTAAAAAAAACCATGGATTATGCAAATGTCAGGTAAACGAGGATCCTTTTCAAACAATCTCTCTCCGATTGATTTTAAAGCATTTCTCCATAAAAGCAGTAGGCAGGAAGCACTGCGTTCCTTTCTCAGGCAGCAACTCTGGGATGCCCGTTACTGGATGATGGAGGTGTTGAGCTAATGAACCTCAGAATCACCTCTTGGACCAGACTAGCTGACTGAAACACATGCTTCATCTGTACTCTTCCAAATAATACCTTCACAGCAAACCTTTCCTTAATAGTGTCAAGGAAAAATAATAGACACACTTCACAATAAATTATTGAAGACATATCTGGTAGGCAAATGACCTCAGCTGATCTCATTTTAAAAAAAATACATTAAGTAAAAAAAAAGAGCAAAACAAAATAAAATGAAAGGAAAAAACCCTCTGTGCTGCATCTCTAGAATATTAAAACACTGAGAAATTGTTGAAGTGTCCCTTCAGGAGAGCCATTTGGCTACTGGAGCAGAATTTTAGGCACCAAGTGCTTAGATAAGTTATGATATATGAAATGCTTGACAGGTACAGTCCCCAGTCCAGAAAACTGCTCCTGGATGAGACAGGTATTGGCACACAGTGGATAATAAAAGGCCCAAATCACTGTCCACGTGTCAGTTGAAAGGACCTAGCAAAAGAAGTCCAGTCTCATTTCAGCGCACACTTTTAGGACTTGATCAGTTACCCTGATACAACCATACATTGAATCTTATTATTACATTAGCTCCCTGGTGAAGACATACCAATTTTTTATCTGACCTGAAAGAGGAGGGTTTCATGTCACCTGGGACCTCATTAGAGGACATACATTTTGCGATTAAAACTGCTGAATTCATTATAGGCACAAATTCTAACTCAGAGGGAAAAGCTAAAAGCTTGGGAATCAGATCACATTATGGCACTGAGCTATTCACACTCAAACCTAGAAATCACCCAAATTATTAACATACACACACTGCTATATATAAAATAGATAACCAACAAGGACCTACTGTACAGCACAGGGAAATCTGCTCAATATTCTGCAATAACCTATATGGGAAAATAATCTGAAAAAGAATGAATATATGTATAACTGAATCACTTTGCTATTCACCTGAAACTAACACAACATTGTAAATCAACTATGCTCCAATAGAATTTTTAAAGAAGAAAATAGGGGGAGACCTTCAAGATGGTGGAGGAGTAAGATGTGGAGATCAGCTTCCTCCCCACAAATACATCAGAAATACACCTACATGTGGAACAACTCCTACAGAACACCTACTGAATGCTGGCAGAAGACCTCAGACTTCCCAAAAGGCAAGAAACTCCCCACGTACCTGGGTAGGGCAAGAGAAAAAAGGAAAAAACAGAGACAAAAGAATAGGATGGGACCTGCACCAGTGGGAGGGAGCTGTGAAGGAGGAAAGGTTTCCACACACTAGGAAGCCCCTTCACTGGCAGAGACTGTGGGCGGCAGGGAGGAAGCTTCAGAGCCACAGAGGAGACCGTAGCCACAGGCGTGCGGAGGGCAAAGCGGAGAGATTCCCGCACAGAGGATCAACCGACCGGCACTCACCAGCCTGAGAGGCTTGTCTGCTCAACTGCCGGGGTGGGCGGAAGCTGGCAGCTGAGGCTCAGGCTTTGGAGGTCAGATGCCAGGGAGAGGACTGGGGTTGGCGGCGTGAACACAGCCTGAAGGGGGCTAGTGCACCACGGCTAGCTGGGAGGGAGTCCGGGGAAAGGTATGGAGCTGCTGAAGTACAAGAGACTTTTCCTTGCCTCTTTGTTTCCTGTGCGTGAGGAGAGGGGATTCAGAGCGCTGCTTAAAGGAGTTCCAGAGACAGGCGCGAGGCGCGGCTAAAAGCGCGGACCCCAGAGACGGGCGTGGGACGCTGGGGCTGCTGCTGCCGCCACCAAAAAGCCCGTGTGCGAGCGCAGGTCACTCTCCACACCTCCCCTCCCGGGAGCCTGTGCTGCCCGCCACCGCCACGGTCCCGGGCTCCACAGACAACATCCCCGGGAAAACGCACGGGCGTGCCTCGTGCTGACGCAACGTCACGCCGGCCTCCGCCGACGCACGCTCGCCCCGCCTCCGTGCCCCTCCCTCCCCCGCGGCCTGAGGGAGCCAGAGCCCCCGAATCAGCCGCTGCTTTAACCCCATCCTGTCTGAGCAAAGAACAGATGCCCTCAGGCGACCTACACGCAGAGGCGGGGTCAAATCCAAAGCTGAGACCCGGGAGCTGTGCGAACAAAGAAGACAAAGGGGAATCTCTCCCAGCAGCCTCAGAAGCAGCGGATTAAAGCTCCGCAATCAACTTGATGTACCCTGCATCTGTGGAATACGTAAAGAGACAACATACCATCCCAAAATTGAGGCAACAGACTTTGGGAATAACTGTAGACTTGGGGTTTACTTCCTGCATATAATTTGTTTCTGGTTTTATGTTTATCTTAGCTTAGTATTTAGACCTTATTATCACTGGTAGATTTACTGATTTGGATGTGCCCTTCCTTTTTTTTTTAAATGTATATTTTTTCCTTTTTCTCTTTTTGTGAGGGTGTGTGTGTATGCTCCTTTGTGTGATTTTACCTGTATAACTTTGCTTTTACCATTTGTCCTAGGGTTCTGTCTGTTCTTGTTTTTGTTTTTTTTCAGTATAGATTTTAGCTCTTGTTATCATTGGTGGATTTGTTCATTGGTTTGGTTGCTTTCTTCTTTCTTTCTTTTTCTTTTTAGTACTTTTTAATTTTTAGTAATTTTTAAATTTTTCATTATTATATTTATTTTGTTTTCTTTCTTTTTTACCCTCCTTTTTCTTCTGAGCCATGTGGCTAACAGGGTCTTTGTGCTCCAGCCGGGTGTCAGGCCTGAGCATCTTATGTGGAAGAGCCAAGTTCAGAACACTGGTCCACCAGAGACTTCCCAGCCCCACATAATATCAAATAGTGAAAACTCTCTGAGAGCTCTCCATCTCAATGCTACGACCCAGCTCCACTCAACAACCACCAAGCTACAGTGCTGGACACCCTAGGCCAAACAACTAGGAAAACAGGAACACAACCCCACCCATTAGCAGAGAGTCTGCCTAAAACCATAATAAGGTCACAAACACCCCAAAACACACCACTGGACACAGTCCTGCCCACCAGAAACACAGATCCCGCCTGATCCACCAGAACACAGGCACCAGTCCTCTCCACCAGGAAGCCTACACAACCCACTGAACCAACCTTAGCCACTGGGGCCAGACATCAAAAACAATGGGAACTACGAACCTGCAGCCTGCAAAAAGGAGACACCAAACACAGTAACTTAAGCAAAATGAGAAGACAGAGAAATACACAGCAGATGAAGGAGCAAGGTAAAAACCCACCAGACCAAACAAATGAAGAGGAAATAGGCAGTCTACCTGAAAAAGAATTCAAAGTACTAATAGTAAAGATGATCCAAAATCGTGGAAATAGAATGGAGAAAATACAAGAAACATTTAACAAGGACCTAGAAGAACTAAAGAGCAAAGAAACAATGATGAACAACACAATAAATGAAATGAAAAACTCTCTACAAGGACTGAATAGCAGAATAACTGAGGCAGAAGAACGGATAAGTGACCTGGAAGATAAAATAGTGGAAATAACCACCACAGAGCAGAATAAAGAAAAAAGAATGAAAATAATTGAGGACAGTCTCAGAGACCTCTGGGACAACATTAAACACACCAACATTCGAATTACAGGGGTCCCGGAAGAAGAAGAGAAAAAGAAATGGAGTGAGAAAATATTTGAAGATATTATAGTTGAAAACTTCCCTAATATGTGAAAGGAAATAATCAATCAAGTCCAGGAAGCACAGAGAGTCCCATACAGGATAAATCCAAAGAGAAACACACCAAGACATATTAATCAAACTATCAAAAATTAAATACAAAGAAAAAATATTAAAAGCTGAAAGGGAAAAACAACAAATAACATACAAGGGAATCCCTAGAAGGTTAACAGCTGATCTTTCAGCAGAAACTCTACAAGCCGGAAGGGAGTGGCAGGACGTATTTAAAGTGATGAAAGGGAAAAACCTACAAGCAAGATTATTCCACCCAGCAACAATCTCATTCAGATTTGAAGGACAAATTAAAACCTTTACAGACAAGCAAAAGCTAAGAGAATTCAGCACCAGCAAACCAGCTTTACAACAAATGCAAAAGGAACTTCTCTAGGCAGGAAACACAGACAATAACAAACCCAAACTATTAAGAAAATAGGGACATACATATCAATAACTACCTTAAATGTAAATGGATTAAGTGCTCCAACCAAAAGACACAGACTCTGAATGGATACAAAAACAAGACCCGTATATATGCTGTCGACAAGAGAACCACTTCATACCTAGGGACGCATACAGACTGAAAGTGAGGGGATGGAAAAAGATATTCCATGCAAATGGAAATCAAAAGAAAGCTGGAGTAGCAATTCTCATATCAGACAAAATAGACTTTAAAATAAAGAGTACTACAAGAGACAAAGAAGGACACAACCTAATGGTGCAAGAAGGAGATATAACGATTGTAAATAATTATGCACCCAACATAGGAGCACTTCAATACATAAGGCAAATGCTAACAGCCCCAAAAGGGGAAATCGACAGTAACACAATCATAGTAGGGGACTTTAACACCCCACTTTCACCAATGGACAGATCATCCAAAATGAAAATAAATAAGGAAACACAAGCTTTAAATGGCACATTAAACAAGATGGACTTCATTGATATTTATAGGACATTCCATCCAAAAACAACAGAATACACTTTCTTCTCAAGTGCTCATGAAACATTCTCTAGGGTAGATCATATCTTGGGTCACAAATCAAGCCTTGCTAAATTTAAGAAAATTGAAATCATATCAAGTACATTTTCTGACAACAACGCTATGAGACTAGATATCAATTACAGGATAAAAAGTGTAAAAACTACAAACACATGGAGGCTAAACAATATACTACTAAATAATGAAGAAATCACTGAACAAATCAAAGAGAAAATCAAAAAATACCTAGAAAAAACTGACAATGAAAACACGATGACCCAAAACCTATGAGATGCAGAAAAAGCAGTTCTAAGAGGGAAGTTGAGAGCAATACAATCCTACCTCAAGAAACAAGAAACATCTCAAATAAACAACCTAACCTTACACCTGAAGCAATTAGACAAAGAAGAACAAACAAAACCCAAAGTTAGCAGAAGGAAAGAAATCATAAAAATCAGATCAGAAATAAAAGAAAAAGAAAGGAAGGAAACAATAGCAAAGATCAATAAAACTAAAAGCCGGTTCTTTGAGAAGATAAACAAAATAGATAAACCATTAGCCAGACTCATCAAGAAAAAAGGGAGAAGACTCAAATCAATAGAATTAGAAATGAAAAAGGAGAAGTAACAACTGACAGGGCAGAAATACAAAGGATCATGAGGGACTACTACAAGCAACTGTATGCCAATAAAATGGACAACCTGGAAGAAATGGACAAATTCTTTGAAAAGCACAACCTTCCCTCACTGACCCAGGAAGTAGAAAATATCATCAGACCAATCAGAAGCACTGAAATTGAGACTGTGATTAAACATCTTCCAACAAACAAAAGCTCAGGATGGCTTCACAGGCGACTTCTTCCAAACATTTAGAGAAGAGCTGACACCTATCCTTCTCAAACTCTTCCAAAATATAGCAGAGGGAGGAACACTCCCAAACTCATTCTATGAGGCCACCATCACCCTGATACCAAAACCAGACAAAGATGTCACAAAGAAAGAAAACTACAGGCCAATATCACTGATGAACATAGATGCAAAAATCCTCAACAAAATACTAGCAAACAGAAGCCAACAACACATTAAAAGGATCATACACCATGATCAAGTGGGGTTTATCTCAGGAATGCAAGAATTCTTCAATATATGCAAATCAATCAGTGTGATAAACCATATTAACAAATTGAAGGAGAAAAACCATATGATCATCTCAAGAGATGCAGAGAAAGATTTTGACAAAATTCAACACCCATTTATGATAAAAACTCTCCAGAAAGTAGGCACAGAGGGAACCTACCTCAACATAATAAAGGCTACATATGATAAACCCATAGCCAACATCATTCTCAGTGGTGAAAAACTGAAACCATTTCCACTAAGTTCAGGAACAAGACAAGGTTGTCCACACTCACCACTATTATTCAACATAGTTTTGGAAGTTTTAGCCACAGCAATCACAAAAGAAGAAAATTAAAAGGAATCCAAATCGGAAAGAAGAAGTAAAGCTGTCACTGTTTGCAGCTGACGTGATACCATACATAGAGAATCCTAAAGATGCTACCAGAAAACTACTACAACTAAACAATGAATTTGGTAAAGTAGACGGATGCAAAATTAATGTGCAGAAATCTCTTGCATTCCTATACACTAATGATGAAGAACCTGAAAGAGAAATTAAGGAAATGCTGCCATTTACCACTGCAACAAAAAGAATAAAATACCTAGGAATAAACCTACCTAAGGAGACAAAAAACCTGTAGGCCGAAAACTATAAGACAATGATGAAAGAAATTAAAGATGATACAAACAGATGGAGAGATATACCATGTTCTTGGATGGGAAGAATCAACATTGTGAAAATGACTCTACTACCCAAAGCAATCTACAGATTCAATGCAATCCCTATCAAACTACCAATGGCATTTTTCACAGAACTAGAACAAATAATTTCACAATTTGTATGGAAACACAAAAGACCCCGAATAGCCAAAGCAATCTTGAGAAAGAAAAACAGAGCTGGAGGAATCACGCTCCTGGACTTCAGACTATACTACAAAGCTACAGTAATCAAGACAGTATGGTACTGACACAAAAACAGAAATATAGATCAATGGAACAGGATAGAAAGCCCAGAGGTAAACCCACACACATATGGTCACCTTATTTTTCATAAAGGAGGCAAGAATATACAATGGTGAAAAGACAGCCTCTTCAATAAGTGGTGTTGGGAAAACTGGACAGCTACATGTAAAGAATGTAATTAGAACACTCTCTAACACCATACACAAAAATAAACTCAAAATGGATTAAAGACCAAAATGTAACACCAGACACTATGAAACTCTTAGAGGAAACATAGGCACAATACTCTATGACATAAATCACAGCAAGATCCTTTTTGACCCACCTCTTAGAGAGATGGAAAGAAAAACAAAAATAAACAAATGGGACCTAATGAAGCTTAAAAGCTTTTTGAGCTTTTGCACAGCAAAGGAAACCATAAACAAGACGGAAAGGCAACCCTCAGAATGGGAGAAAATATTTGCAAATGACACAACTCACAAAGGATTAATCTCCAAAATTTACAAGCAGCTCATGCAGTCAATATTAAAAACACAAACAACCCAATCCAAAAATGGGCAGAAGACCTAAACTGACATTTCTCCGAAGAAGATATACAGATTGCCAAGAAACACATGAAAGAATGCTCAACATCATTAATCATTAGAGAAATGCAAATCAACACTGCAATGAGGGATCACCTCATACCAGTCAGAATGGCCATCATCAAAAAATCTACAAACAATAAATACTGGACAGGGTATGCAGAAAAGGGAACCCTCTTGCACTGTTGGTGGGAATGTAAATTGATACAGCCACTATGGAGAACAGTATGGAGGTTCCTTAAAAAAGTAAAAATAGAACTACCATATGACTCAGCAATCCCACTACTGGGCATATACCCTGAGAAAACCATAATTCAAAAAGAGTCATGTGCCACAATGTTCACTTCAGCTCTCTTTACAATAGCCAGGACATGGAAGCAAGCTAAGTGTCCATTAACAGATCAATGGATAAAAAAGATGTGACACATATATACAGTGGAACATTACTCAGGCATACAAAGAAACGAAATTGAGTTATTTGTAGTGATGTGGATGGACCTAACATCTGTCATACAGAGTGAAGTAAGTCAGAAAGAGAAAAACAAATACCGTATGCTAACACATATATATGGAGTCTAAAAATAATAATAATAATAATGGTTCTGAAGAACCTAGGCTCAGGACAAGACTAAAGACACAGATGTAGAGAATGGACTTGAGGACAGGGGCAGGGGGAAGGTGAAGCTGGGACGAAGTGAGAGAGTGGCATGGACATATATACACTACCAAATGTAAAATAGATAGCTAGTGGGAAGCAGTCACATAGCACAGGGAGATCAGCTCAGTGCTTTGTGACCACCCAGAGGGGTAGGATAGGGAGGGTGGGAGGGAGACGCAAGAGTGAGGAGATATGGGGGTATATGTATATGTATAGCTGATTCACTTTGTTATACAACAGCAGCTAACACACCATTGTAAAGCAGTTATACTCCAATAAAGATGTTTTAAAAAGAAACGAAAAGAATGGAGGCTTTGTGGATGTGATGTCATAAAGTGGCACCACACTAAACAGCAAAAAAGCCTTAGAACAGCTGAATCAAGTTTCAGGGGGTAGGGGATGTGCATCTATCATGAAACTGCATTTCCCTGAGAATGATTTATAAGATCCTTTCATTCCAAAACCTAAATGAAACTCTGCTTAAGAGAAAAATCAGGTTAGTAATATGCGTGTCAGTAGAGTGATTTTTTCCTAGCTTACTATCTACTGGCTCATGTTAATTTTATACTATTTCGTAGGTTATTTCTTCACTAAGTCTCAAAACTTTTAAGTCATGATGTCACACTACTACATCTTATTAAATTTCAAAAGGAGATACAAGAAGGTCCCTCCGTCGGTGTTTTATCCTTCTTCCTTGCAAATCCCTTATTCCTCATTGCACTTATTAGCAAAATATTTTGATATCTTACTCTAATTCAGAAATCCCTCTGATACCCTCCCTCTTCCTCTACCTTTTCTTTCTCAGCATCCCAAGACTTTACCCAGACATGCCAACCCTGGAAACCATCCAAAAGTGAGCATCAATGTGATTAAGTGCTTGGGAAATAGGATGTGTAAAGAAAGATGAAAGGCACTGTTTTAGATAAAATAGAAAGCTGCTATCAGAATATACTCAGGAGCAGTTCTCCAGAGCAAGGTCTTGAATTTCAATGACACTTACTTAGGTTTACTTCAAAAAGAAAATGTAAGTGAAAATTCTAACAGCCCATCCTCCAGAATTCACTTGTCTGACATTTTCACCTTTGCCCACACCCTTTATCACATCACTGTATCACACCTTCCTCGGGCTACCTGTCACACACACAGACCCCTGGATGCTTCCGTTTTCGGTATTACAGCCCCAGAGACATCTATGTAGTCAAGGATTTACCCTCTAGAACAGTGGTTCTCAATCGGAGGTGATTTTGCCATGTCTGGAGATAATTTTAGTTGCCGTTACCGGTAGAGGGGATGCTAGTGGCATCCAGGGCGTAGAGGCCAAGAATGCTGCTAAACATGCGACAAAGTGTAGAAGAGTCCCAACAACACAGATGCGCCCAGTCCAAAATGTCAGTAGTGCCCTGCTCCACAGGACTTGGCAGGAGACGGAAGTCCTGGCTGTGTCCTAGGTCACCTAAGCAAGCTTCAGCTCTCAAGATGGGGACGAATACCTGCCTCCTGATGGTGGTGAAAATGGGGATGCCTAGATGGGGGCTTATCAGTCACTGAGACCGGTCCACCCAGGCCACCCTCACACCATTCTCTATGTAACAGCTCCTCTCGGGCAGGTGAGCACCTACCTGTGAACACAAAGGGATGTTGGAAACCAACACGCTCTGTTGATTCATTATAAGGTCACCTTGCTCCTGATAACTAAAAGTAGCGTTAAAATACAAACTGAAAGCATTAATACTACTACAGCTTTTTTCAATTTATGAGGTATTTTCTCACATATTATATGATCTATTTTATCACAGATTTCGATGGAAGTCTAAGCAATAATTTCCCTTATATACTTGAAATCATTGATTTTTCTACCATTTAAAATACCATATGATATCACTTCTATGTGGAATCTAAAATAAGACACAAATGAACTTATCTGCAAAACAGAAACAGACTCACAGACACAGAGAACAGACTTGTGGTTTCCAAGGGGGGTGAGGGGTGAGGGAGGGAAGGATTGGCAGTTTGGGGTTAGCAGATGCAAACTAGTACATACAGGATGGATAAACAACAAGGTCCTACTGTAGAGCACAGGGAACTATATTTAATATCCTGGGATAAACCATAATGGAAAAGAATACAAAAAAGAATATATATATATATATGCATAACTGAGTCACGTTGCTGTATAGCAGAAATGAACACTACATTGTAAATCCACTATACTTCAATAAGGTTAAAATAAAACGAGAATAAAATAATAACATAAGTAAATGTTTCTCTGCTGTGAGAATTAACAAAATTAATCAAACCCAAGGAAGGGGGCGTGAGAACCTCCAATTTGTAACCAGTCAGTCAGAAGCGCAGGGGGCACCCTGGACTTGTGACTGGCATCTGAAAAGGGGGCAGTCTTGTGGGACTGAGACCTTACTCTGTGTGAACTGAGGCCGCTCCAGGTAGACAGACGGCGTTGGACTTCAGTCACATTTGCAGGATGCCCGGTCGGTGTCTGCGGAGTATCAGAGAATTGCTTGGTGTTGGGGGAACCACACATCACAACTATCCACTCACCACCTGCCTAACAGCTCTTTGATAACAGGGGATGTTATTCCCGGGCATCTCCTGCAGGCACTTCCCAACCACGCACTCAACTTGCGCAGAAACCCAGAAAGCCTGTAGGTCCAGGACGGCTGCGGTGTGGCGACACAACAGCCCTGAGCCAGAGCCCGCCACCCCTGGAGAGGCCGTGGGACTCCCTCCCCTCGTGGTCAGGACACAAGGAAGTACATCTGTTGAGTGAGCTTCACCTCTTCTTACATAGAACCTCTCACCAGAAAGTTTAATCAAAACGTTAGGGCTTCCCTGGTGGCGCAGTGGTTGAGAGTCCACCTGCCGATGCAGGGGACACGGGTTTGTGCCCCGGTCTGGGAGGATCCCACATGCCGCGGAGCAGCTGGGCCCGTGAGCCATGGCCGCTGAGCCTGCGCGTCTGGAGCCTGTGCTCCGCAACGGGAGAGGCCGCAACAGTGAGAGGCCCACGTACAGCAAAAAAAAAAAAGTTAAATTACTGAAAAGAATGGACCCCAAAGGCTCTATTTTGTTAGATTGGAAACAAAACCCACTTTCCTGGAACAATAAACACAGTAGACTTCTATTCCACCTGTTTTAAGATGGAAATAGGATAAAAAATTTCACATGTGAGGTCCCCGTTGCCTTCCTGTCAAAGATTCTGAATTTAATACAAATCCTTTACTGTCTGTATTCCATGATTTCCCTTGCATTCTTCCTGGACCCTGTAAGCTTAGAAAGGAACTCTTTTGCCTTCACAAGTTCAAACAAATGACTGGTATTTATAGTTTCTGTCTTTCTGTGAGAATCTCTACTGATTGCTAACTACACAGCACCCCTCTGGTGCCTTTCCTGAGGGACAAGCACTTATATCAGCAAGAAGGCAAACAGCAGTAGCCACTCTGGGCCCTGCAGAGCAGATGCCGGGGCAAGAACATGGCTTGATTTGAACAGCACAGCAAAACTTTTGTGCCAAAAATGCAGAGCCTGCAGCCACTGAAACAGATTGCCATAGAAACCAATATAAAACTTTAAATAAAAAGTGCTCTAAAGACTCTTTACATGAAAAGGACATTATCTTATGGCTATAAATCTGGAAACATAAAGACTTGAATTCATTTGCTTGATTTAAAGAAAAAATAAAAAACTCATCCCCTCCAGGGGATTCCTCTACTATCATGATTGGTTTTGTACACCCCGCAGAGACCCAAGTCTTAGTTGGAAGAAAAGAAATACGGCATTTCCTTTAGGACAGAGAAAGTGGAGCTTCCAAAAGAAGCCTACCAGGAGCCAGAACATTCTGGAATGCTCCACGTTGCAGTCTTAAAAGGTTAGTTTGTTCAGTTAGGTAATTCCCAAAGGTCACTGTGCCCACTTTAATGTTATATTTCCATACCAGCTCGACTCACATAAACCATTTTCTGGAAGGAAGGCTGCTGTAGACTGAAAATCGTAGGTTGAAACCTAATCCCCAAATGTGATGGTATTTGGAGGTGGGGCCTTTAGGAGGTGATGAGGTCAGGAGGGTGGAGGACTCAGGAATAGGATTCGTACCCTTATAAAAGAGATCCCAGAGGGCTCCCAGTCCCTACTGCTGTGTGAGGACGCAGTGACAAGACAGCCAGCTGTGAACCAGGAAGCTGGCCTCACCAGTCTCTGAATCTGCCAGCACCTTGCTCTTAGCCTTCCAGCCTCCAGAACTGTGAGAGACAAATGTCTGTTGTTTAAGTCACCCAGTTTATGGTATTCTGTTACAGCAGCCTTCACAGACTGAGCGAAACACTGGAAGAAAGCTGGCACCTCTAGACCAGAAGCTGAGGATGGACAACAGGACCTCCATGGGGAAATCTAGACGTCTCCCCTTGTATCTGGGAATGCACCACTGGAATCATGTCCTTTGTTTATCAGCTAGGAGCTTATTACCCCATCATGTGCAGTTTCTGACTTGCTAATTTACATAGTCACTTTAGAAAACGTATTAAGTCACAATTTCCCTCCCGGAAACATTTTAAGAAAAGCCAATATATGTCCTCAAAAGCCTAGGAATAGGAATTGATAAGAAAATAGATGGGAAGAAGGAAGTAGGAGAGCTGAATCCCTGTAAAAGACAAAAAAGGGGACAATTTGGCATTCTCCAGTAGGAAAAGGTCAAACCCACAAAGATCCAGATACATACAAGCCCCTGCAGCTACCGACTGTAAGATTTCCAGCACTGAGTAGCTCAGGCTAAATTCTGCTGACCGCAGTTTCATCCTTAGACACAACCTTTGGCTACTGCACCCATAGTCATCCCCAAGCATCAATATCTGTGATATATGTTTCACACAGTTTTGGAACATGTTTAAATGCCTTAAATCCTTGGAGAAACTCTATCAAATCTCCCTTGATATCCTCTGATCCTCTGCAATCTCACTACAGCCATCTTCAGGGACATGATCAGGTTGAAAACACTTCTTCCTGACATAGGTGTCATTTGGGGGAGCTTTCAAAAGAAAATATCAGCTCGACAAAGATAAAAATATATTAATAAAAATAAGTTTCACTCCATCCCTTGCTCGTCCCAAGCTTTATGTAAAACCACAAATGGTGAGGGCATTGTAATCTCATTAGGGGCAGCAAAATCCACACAGAGTTTGCTATAGCCTGATGCACAGTTCTGCCTACAAGTCCTGATTCACCTTCAAAACTCAATGAAAGACCCACTTGTCGCATCTGAAAAAAAAAAAAGGTATACGTAAATTATGTTTTGAAAAAATTGTAATATTTAGGCCTCTGTTTTCAAATTTAAACTGTCACATGGTCTAGCAAAAGCTTTTATCTTAGCATTTGATTCTAAAATATTGTAACCAAGCAGGACCCTGTGGGGCCCTTCTGGGCACAAAAGCCTTTCTGTCTCCCGTCACCCCACTTTCTTATTTGTAGGAAATAGGCTTCATTCACCCTCCTTGACCTTTCCTGAGCTCCAAAGGGCAGGTTCAAACAGCTGCTAATCAGGGAAGGGAGGGGATGCAGAGACAAGGAAGGAGCAGCCAAGAAACAATAGTGCAGCCTTGGGGCAGGGTCCTGGCTCCCCCTCAAGGGATACACAGAACAGTATCTGTGAGTTCTTCTGCAGGCACTAAGGCTTCCCGCCCACCAACCAGGTAGAGGATGGTAACTTCAGGTTGAGTACAAGATTCCTGGAGCTTCACCCTGTTACCTCACCACCAACCAATCAGAAAAAAGCCACACACACTGCAGCCCTCATCCCAAATTTTGCCTATAAAAACTCTTCTCTGAAAACCATGGGGGAGTTCAGGGTTTTTGAGCACAAGCCACCCATTCTCCTTGCTTGGCCCTGCAGTAAACCTTTCTCTGCTCCAAGCTCCAACATTTAGGTTTATTTGGCCTTGCTACATGAACTTTTGTCTGGTAACAGTATCAAGATATTTTGAAAACTGTTTTAGTAATATATGACAAAACAATGTTTCCCGATAAGTCCCTAGAGAGCAATTAAAGAATACATGACAACTACCATTTTGGAAGGTACTGAAGGGCACGGCAGGTAGGAAGATTGACGTGTCAGATAGTCCTTTCTTACAATGATATCCAACACTCCTGTCGACCCAAGAGTCCCTGCCTTTCCTCAGAGATCTGTGAACATGAAGTCATTCTGCTTCCATAAGGTTTTCTTTCATCAACCTCAAAGACATGAGGAGCTTGCTTTCTTCAAGACCCACTTCAGTATTTCTGCACAATACATGGATCCTTAGATTTTATTAATTTGGTTGTATTTTAAGAGGATTTTCCTAACTTTATGTCATTTTCTGATTTCTCTTTAATCCCAACTTTTACTTCCAACTGTATACATTTATAATTGTTTGCATCCAGAGAACACCTCAACATTTGCTGAGACATAAAGTCCAATTAGCACTAGGAAAAGCAAATACAAATACCAAAAAATGCATTCCTACTGAGTCATATTTCTTCCTCTCCTTCACTCCCAAGTAGGAAAACTCAGAATATGAAAGTTTGTGGTTGGTGTAAAAAGGTCATGTAACAACAGTGTAAACACAGTGTGGAATACCATGAGAAACAGTAATAATCAGTTGATGCATGCTACTCATCCTCCCACCAGCAAAGACGAAATTCTTATCTGAGTCAGACTTCTAACTACGACCCTGGAAGAAAATGAAGATTGCTGTGAACAGTAAGGAAAACAGTGACTCTGAGCTTAGCCAATGCTTATGTAAACATTAGTTTACAGAAGAGGTAAGAAGCTCCTTCCATCCCTTGTAACCAAGTGTGTCCTAAGTAGGGGAAGTAGACTGGGGTCATCCCTCCGTCTTGAGCTGAGGTTAGTCAGACAGCATGAGATCAACATGACATACACCTCACAGAGGGCCCAAGAAGTCAGAACGGGGTGTATGTCCATCAGGACTGAGGCCGGTGGGCTCATAAACACGAGTCAGTGTAAACCAACAGAGCAGAAAGGAACTTCGCATAACTGGCATAACTTAAGAGTGTGAACAGCAATCCAGGAAGGTTCTGGGGCCTGGGCCTGAGATAAACAACAGAGGGAGGCTGACCGATGAGAATTAAGGACAACCTCTTCTTACCTTGGATTGCTCAGGGGTTACTGGTCAGACCCGTCTAGAGACACATACCATGCGGTGATATACACCAGCCATGAAGGCACATTGTAGTCACTAAAGACGTGTGTTCTCATCCACTCATGAGTCTGTCGTTATCAAGTTGAAAGCACTGTAGTTCCAAAAGTACCTGAGTCTGTGTAGCGGGGGGGGGCGGGGGGGGGCGGTCCAGTGGATACACTGGGAGGGGTGGTGTGGCATCCCTGGAAACTGGTCCATAATTCACACGGACCCTCATTTCTTCTGCTGTCAAGTCTGCTGCCCGAGTATGTCCTTCTCTCATTAGCACATTCTGTCTCCAAATGACGACTGAGTAATTCTGTGTGGTTCCCCAGTTCTGCCTCTCTGTCCAGAACTCCATCCTTGAACCACATCAGCTTTACCTTCTCTCTCCCCTCCTCGCTCCACTCGATTCAGCTCCCAGGATCTCCTAGCTGGACGCCACTGCTTGTCCACTAGGAAGACTGGAGCAGAGATAAGGACACCAGAACTGAACGAACGACAGAAAACCAACAGCTGAGAGCCAAGGGAAAGCAGGCCAACGATACGCAGCGTTGAAAACCCAAATTCCCCATGTGAGCCTCATCAGTAAATGAGTGTGCTCTGTTTTAGAAGTGGTATCTCCAAGGCATTTTAAGAGCTTCCCAAGGGAAATAAACAGATCAAAATAAGTTTTGTGCTTCATTCTCCACAATCCCTGACACATGTAGAAAGTCAACAAGGAATTTCAATTGAATCAACAATAAACTAATTAATTAAAGCCAGATAAGCTAGATGATAAACATTATAAATAACTGGCTTCAAGTGTCTACAGAAAAACATCCATATACTCATTAAAAATCTGTGTGAATGTTTCTAAATATTGCTTTCTGCAAAGAGGTAAAAAAATCACTTCTAAAGAAGGCTATCTTTATCCCGTGCAGAGTCATCTAGTGTGTGCTGTTTGTAAAGAAGACTAAGCAAATGGAAGAGGGAAACTTGTAAGCATATTAGTAAGACAGCTATAAAAGTCTTCTGTGTATGTTTAAATGAAGTCAGTGTGTCATACTGCACCATATTGTTTTCCTTTGTTTGCTGGACCATGACAAGAAAGAAAGCAAAGACAGAGACTAAAGAACTGGGAAAATCAAACAGGTACATTTCTCTGACATGTAATAAGTAGTCATCCTTTTCTTGCAAAGTGGTGACTACTATAGTGAAACCTTGTAAAGGAAGAAAAGCATGATGTAAAAATGAATTAAAGACGAGAATGACACTGTCAAGACTGGGATGGGTCCTGAAAGGTCAAGTAAGGAAATACCACAAAGGTGGCTGGAAGAAATGGGGGGATGTTGCTCAAAGGGCACAAGATTCAGTGCTGCAGGATGAGTGAGTGCTGGAGATCTACACACAGCAACCTGATACCATATCTCATATGTGAAATGCGCTAAAAGAGTTGATCTGAAGTGTACACACCATAAAAGAAAAACAGAAACGACGTGAAGGGGTGGACATGTCAATTAGCTTGGTTGTGGTGACTGATTCACAACATTTATGTAGATCAAAGCATTACATTGTACACCTCAAATATATACAATTTTCATTTGTCGTTATACCTCAAAAAAATGGAAAAAATAAACAAAAACAAGCAACAGAAAATGAGGAAAGACAGAAAGAAGTAGAAGCCACGAGAACCAGGAGAACTGACATGCAGATAGCGGGAGGCCCAGCCCTCCCCTGACCCCCGCCGCCTCACGCCTGCTACACCCACACACGTCACTCCATGGCAACTCTCTCCCTCCTGCTACTCAGAAGAAAACGTGGGAACCTCACCTGACTCTCCTGGTCCTCACCACCCACGTGCAGTTCCTCAGCAAGTCCTGCCCCATCTGCCATCACAAGTACCTATGGTCAGACCTGACCACGGTCCGTGGCTGTATCAGCATCACAGTTCTCTGCCCTGGTATCTCTTCCTGGGCACCCACGACGGCTGCTGTCTCCCTCTTTTTACCCCCACCAGCCTTTGGTCTGTTCTCAACCCACCAGCTGGTGTTGTCTTTTTAAGATCAGTCATGTCAATCTGCTATTCAAAACCCTATGTCCCTCAAAGTAAAAACCGTAGAGGGTATACTGACCCATAAGGCCCGAGACAACCTGGCAGCTGTTATTTCTCTGACCTCAGCCCCCCACCACCCTCACACTGCACCCCATTCATGGTTTCCAGAACCACTGGCCTCCTAGGCATTCTGTTACAGATGGAAGTGTGTCTCCAAAAATTCATATGCTCAAGTCCTAACTCACGGTGCCTCAGATGGTGACCTTATTTAGAAGTAGGATCATTGCAGATGTGGTTAGCTAAAATGCAGTCAGGCTGGGGACACGGTGGGCCCCTAATCCAAATGTCCTCATAAAAAGGGGAAATGTGGGGGCTTCCCTGGTGGCGCAGTGGTTGAGAGTCCACCTGCTGATGCAGGGGACACGGGTTCATGCCCCGGTCCGGGAGGATCCCACATGCCCTGGAGCGGCTGGGCCCGTGAGCCATGGCCGCTGAGCCTGCGCATCCAGAGCCTGTGTTCCGCAACGGGAGAGGCCACAACAGTGAGAGGCCCGCGTACCACAAAAAAAAAAGGGGGGGGGGGAAATGTGGACAAAGACACGCACACAGGGGGACACCATGTGCGAACACAGAGGCAAAGACTGGAGTGATGCATCTCCAGGAAAGGAACCCCAGTCGCTGCCAGCAAAGCCCCAGAAGCCAGGAGAGAGCCTGGAACAGACTTGTTTGCACCTCAGGCAAGGCAGCTCCGCCCTGTAGCCCTGGGGTCCAAGTGCCTGTAGGACCCAAGCTGTGTTTAAATATTCACTTTTTAAATCACATCTCCCATTTGTACTTAAGCACTACCCTCTGTGGCATGGCCAAATATTTGCAGTTATGTTCTATGTTGAGCATTCTGCTGCAAGACAAGAAAAACAGGACACAGAGAGAGGGAAAAAAGGCCACAGAGCCTCCTAAGGAGCCAACCTGCAGACATCTTGATCTCGGGCTTCTGACCTCCAAACTGTGAAAGTCAATTTCTGTTGTCTAAGCCACTCAGCAGGTGGTACTTTGTTCTGGAGCTTTAGGAAACCATACATACTCCTCAAACATCTAGACCCACTCCCAGCTTTGGGGATGCCATCCAGGTTTTTCCTCCTGACCAGACTCTCATGAGAGGCCAGGACTATAGGAAGAACACCTGAGAATCAGGTCCGACCTTCCTGCAGCTCCTGGTATCAGTAATTCACACAGGAGTGATCACAGATGGCTGAGGTTTCCTGCATCGTATGGGGCCCAGGGAGCCCCTGCCCGTCATGCGGATTCCACGACACAGGCTCCCGTCCATCCCGATGTCTTTTGAGCATGAGCATTGTTTGTCATCCAAGGACCCTTACATTCTTGAACTGTGTTGGCAAATCTGTCAGACACATCCCTGTCCTGTTACAGAGCTGACATTAGTGAAGTCAAAGATTCTTCATTCCCTCTGAGCTCATACAGAAATAGCACACGTTACAGACATGATCAAAGTCTGGAAAGAAATACTTAAAAGTATAATCTCCAAAGACAAGGGGAAAAAGTAGGAAAATCAGAAGGAAAAGGTGAACAATGAGACAAATTTGGAAATAGAAAGCCATGAGAGTGTGAGTGTGTGTGTGTGTGTGTATTTGAAATTCTGAAATAATAAAATGATTACAAAATGCCATTAAGCTCTTAAGCATTAAAAGTCTTAGGAGTATATTAACATTTAAGAGTTACTATTTTGGAAAATTGCATTGCCTACTTTGCTATTTTTTGGGGGGTGGATGTGTCTTCCAAGTCCTTTTTTAGTGCCAGATAACCTTCAGAGTATCTGAAGCCTTCCAAACCTTTGGAAACATTCTCATTCTATTTTTTTACAGGGGAATTGCATATCACACTTTACAGAGGACTTACTTACATATTAAACCATTTAAGAATATGGGCCAGCCATAGGAGAGCCATTTCTTATATACAAATTTAAATTGCTATAATGTCTTATTACAGTATTTCAGAAAAAATGTAAAATATTTACTATATTAGTAATAAGGCTGTAATACAGATGGTTAATTTCAATGTAACACTTTTTTAAGAGCAAAATTCTATAATCATCACTTTCATTACTTAAATAATCACCCTTGGCTCTTTTAAATGTATATATTCCTTATTTAATTTCAACATGATTGACAGAAGTCTAGCAGTTAAGAGTATGTTTAATTTCCCTAAAACATGATGCTTATTTGATTTAGCCACGAAAAACATTTTCATTTAATAGAAACCACTGTACATTCTTTCACCTTTCTTTCAATTAGAAGCAGTCATTTTTATCTGCCCCAAACAAGAGGGCTGAAATAATGGATTAGATAACAGGCTGATGGCTTCCAATAATCTTCATCATTAAATGTCCCAGGCACAGTACATACATCATGGGCCAAGGACCATTTCTTTTATATCTCCCCCTGCCTGTTTATATGTCCTTGTCAGCACTGGATAGTTTCACTAACTGAGTTTGGAACTTTTTTTTTTTTCTGGATGCCCTCAGGCCACATCACCATCACCCACACACCATCCAATAAGGGTGAACTGCTGATTAACTAATGCAAAAAATTCAGCACATACAGATGTTTACATTTCCTCTCTCTTTCCCTGAAGCAGCGCTTCTGCAAAGTCTGGAAAAGGTAAACCAGAAAAACCGAAGTTAACGACATGCCTCCTAACGACGGACGTGCGTGTAATGAGAACGTTTGACTCTCTTACTAATTCTTGCTTCTGGAACCAATGCAGTTCAAGGCCGCCCGTGCCATCGTGCTCTGCTGGTTTACCTAAGGCTGTCTGCGGCAATCCCGTCTTGGGGTCTTTCCTGCTGGAGGTGTGACTGCTTTTGCCATTATAGATTTTTGTCTATGTGGTTTGGATCATGGATGGTCAGGCACCACAGCGAGCTGGGAAGGAAAACAGTGGTATTTTGACAGCCCTTGTTTGTATCTATACTTGAGTCATAAACATCCATAAATCACCAAAATACCACAACCACCAAGCTGATGAATTTAGCCTTCAAGCAGCCATCTCCCCATAGCCAACTGTGGATGATTAACTAGTAAGAATATGAAAGAGAAGAAAAGCAGGGACCCAATAGAGACTCGCTATAGCACGAAGTAAAGAAAATAAGGCAAAGACAGAAAAAAAACCTCTTAATTTAAAAACCATTAGGCTACATAATCATCAAGGGAATTACTGCTGAAATTTTCTAATCTTAATAACAAAATGGTGTGAATAATTGCACCTGACAGCTTACAAAGGGCTTCTCACACGTAAATCGCCTAAGAGTTTGTAGTACCCTAGGCTACATGAAAGGAAATACAGTAAATGTCAGCAAAGTTAGAGATAAATCAAAAATTAGTTTAGTAAAATGTTAATGAGGTTACCATGTAGATGTAACTATTTTTTTAAAGGTTTTACTTATTCTTATAGAAAGTAATTAGAATTATTTCACCAATTATTGAGCATTTAATATATAAACATGCAGATAGAACACAGGAGAGCTTCAATGTCTATAGGAAAAGGAAATATATGAAGTCAGGAAATAGGTAAACATATTTAAATTTTAAGGTGCCTAGAACTACAATTCTAAAGGGTCTACAAATTCTACATCCCCAAATTAGACAGACTGACCCAGCCAGCCAAGGCAGCACTGAACAACCACAGCCTGGTTCCGTGGTGTGAGTAGTAAGCTAGACCGTGTTTCCAGGGACCACCTGTCACCCAAAAACAGGTGAAGAGAGAGGAGCTTAGGTCCATGGGCTCCAGTTCTGTTTCCAAACTACCCACCAGACTCCACCTCTTCACTCCAGGTAGGAGACCCCGAATCAGAGCCTGGGAGTGTTAAACTAATGTATATCCTTTCCCTTGGAAAGAAATCTCAGAAGTCAATAAAAAAAACAACACCCAAACAAGATTCACAGAGGAAAACGGTGTTACTTCAGACCACGCTTGAATATCAGAGCTTCATCATGTGAAAAATGTAACATCAACACTGTGAGCTTAGAGTATGTGGTTCACACACGGGTTCATTCAACCTTTGATCACGTGCGTGTACAAGACACCATGCCATGTTCTTGGGTACCAAGTTGAAAATATATGGCCCTCATCCTCAAGGAGCTCACAGGTTAGAGTAGGAAATGGATAAAACAGAAACGTCACGCCACGTGAGAAACACCATCTAGGTCTTATGTGTCTACACTGTAGGTGTCATATACACACGGCACAAAATATGTGTGGAAACCTCATAGTGGGGCTCCAGGGCTGGTAACTGGGTGAGATGTGGGATGCAGTGACCAGTCGGCCTGGAGGCAGAGGGGACCTATACAGTGAGTGTCACATCGCCAGCTGTGCGGAAGCCAGGAAGCACCTTCCATGGAAGAGGACTATGTGGCACAGACGCCAACTGGGCGCCCCGATGGGTGTGGACAGCACGCTGAAGGGAAGAACACCACCAGGGGCTACGCAGACGTTCAAGCCTGGACGTTGTGACGGGTTAGCCTAGCAGGTAGGAGTGCGATGCGATCACGGCAATGAATAAAAATACAGTATGAATAAAGGATTAACACATGAATGTGGAGGAAGGACAGGGTTTAAGAAACCAGAGGAGCGACAAGAACAGACTTCAAGCCTGGATGACGTGGCGGGGAAACACCCTTTGTCTAGAGAACAGGGAGGCTGTCTAGATAAAGTTTAGTTTGAAAGGGGTTTTATATACATGACTGGAGGGAAATGGCTTGAAACTAAAAAGTGATCAGTTGTTCTTATGCAGAAAGACCAGCAAAGAGGAGATAGGGCAAACTGAGGTTCAGAGGAGTTAAGTAGCTCGTCGGCAACCGGAATACACGAGTGAGGTCTGACGCTCGCTTACACTTACAGTGTGAATTGTGAAATTTTTGTTCTAGTTCTGTGAAAAATGCCATTGGTAGTTTGATAGGGATTGCATTGAATCTGTAGATTGCCTTTCACCATCGGCTCTTAAGAAGAGGGATATTCCACCACAGACTGTCTCCCTTCAGACAGGACTTCGCCCAGTGAAAGCTCCCTTCTTTCTCATCCCCTAACCAGGGTTCATCCAGCTCATTACAGTCAACATTTGGGGCTGGATACGTCTGTGTTGGGGAGAGGGGGGAGCCATCCTGGGCAAAATGGGACGTGTAGCAGCATCCCTGGCCTCTACCCACTGGATGCCACAAGTACAGTCTAGCACACCTGTATCAAGCCGAGAACCAAGAACATATCCGGGCATCACCCGCTGTATACTGGAGGGCAGAGTCTCCCCGCATTGGGAACCACTGCTCTAAACCCACATTGAACATAAAAATAGGTATCTCAGCTGCTGATCTGGATAAAAACAGACTCCTGGCCATCAGAACACCATGCTCACATGAAAAGTTCCCAGTACAGGTCTTCTCCACATTCAACAGCTAAGGAAAGTGTAGACTTGAGAAAATTGTCCTTTTCCACATCTAAAATTATGATGTCCTGGAATGGAATTCTAACTCAGATGTGACTAACCCCAAATCTCATGCTCCTCCTTATAATTATAATATGAAGCAGTAATGGGCTATAACAGAAAGCTTCTTGCCCTCATTGTAAATTTTTTAAAAAGATACATTTTAACTGCAGCGTGGCTAGATAAAATGTTGGAAGAAACAGTCATGTGGCAGACATATCAGTGCAGAACAAAAATACTTGTAAGTGTGAAGATTTTCTCTCTATTCTTTATATTCTGAATTTTTATTTTATAATTTCTGAAATATGTTAAAACAGGTTCTAAAGTTTTGATACAGAAATGATCTTTTCCTTCTGGAGTGCATTCATCACCAGAAGTCTAAGAACTGGTTAATAAAACCAGGTGCTTCTGGGAGGATCCACATCCATACAAGTTTCTTGTAAAGCAATTATTTACTCTTTCTTCTCAGTAAATAATAAAAGACAATAAATAAAAGACAAGTATTAGGTTGGCAACTACAAAGAGTAACCCACCACATTCTCCCTTATATGGCTCGTGCTCAATCGGCAAAGGCTGGTAGGTACCAGTGAAAAATGCATCCTCTCCAAATTGGTACTTAATTGGATTGTCCCAGGAGAAGATGTGGAGGGCAGTGACTCTGGATGCAGGTCCCAGAGAACGTTCTCCCCAGATGCTAGTTGTCCTCTTCAGCTGCGCCTGCTGGCAGCAGCCCCAAGGGGCTCTCACCAGCTGCCTGCGGCTGGGTTTCTCCTACCTCGTGTCATCCGAGAGCTGCTCCTGGAGGAGCCGAGAGTACGTCACACCGCCGCTAAACTGGATGAAATCTGTGCACAGGGGAGGGGGTTGAGCGGTGGTTACACGTGCTGCAGAGACCAGCTGCCGTGTGCAACACAGAGGGCTTTGAGTCACTAAATAACGTTTCTTGACATCCCACAGTGGTCCTGGGAGGACAGCACTCAAACACCTCTTCCAGGGCACCCAGGGACCACTGTGGGACGTCAAAAATGTTATTTAAAGCAGCAGTCCCCAACATTTTTGGCACCAGGGACCAGCTTCATGGAAGACAATTTTTCTGCAGACAGGGCAGGGGAGGGGGGATGGTTCAGGCGGTAATGTAAGCGATGGGGAGCGATGCGGAGCGGCAGATGAAGCATCGCTCGCTCGCCCGCCGCTCACCTGCTACTGTGCAGCCCGGGTCGTAACAGGCCTCGGACCGGTACCAGTCCACGGTCCGGGGGTTGGGGACCCCTGTTTTAAAGGATTCAAAGCCCTCTAGATTGCACAGGGCAGCTGGTCTCTGCAGCACATGTAACTTCCCCTCAGCCCCCTGACCTCTGCATAGATTTCCTTCTGTCCAGGGAAAGCTCCACCTGAGCCCTTGATCTAGACCACACTGGCAACCCTACCTCCAGTTCTGTCTAATCTCAGGGCTTTAATACACTGATCAAGAACCCCCAATGTTTCCTTGTATGCCCGCTCATAAGGAGCAATAGCACACCTGCAAATAAAGCTGTAAGAACATCCCTGGGTAACCTACACTTTGTCAAGGAATAATATTCAACTCACATACACAAGGACGAAGCAGAAGTTTGTGGCAACTAGCTCCACCTTTTCAGCCTGCAAGCCTTGCTTGGACAAAGTAAAATTTCACCACGTGGGGGCAACTGAACACAAACAGAAGCTCGGGCAAGATCCTAGGTACCTAAGGCACCACCTCGATAAAAGTACCACATGAGAGGGGTGGGGGGAGGGGCAAGGAAGGGGAAGCGGATTAAGAGGTACAGGCTACTAGGCATAAAATTAAATAAGATAAAAGGACAGAATGTACAGCACAGGGAAAATAACCAATGTTTCATAGCAACTTTAAATGAAGTATAATCTGTAAAAATATAATTCATTACACTGTACACCTGAAACTAATATAACATTGTAAATCAACTGTATTTCAATTTTTAAAAAGTCAATAATGCCGAATTCTGGCATATATCCCTAAGATGAGACAAAATCTCCAACTATTTTAATCATGTATTTTTGCAGAACACATAAAGAGTGAGCTGAAGAAATGTGTTATCCAGAAGACAGAGAGAGGAAAGAGAAAGCCAAACCCAACATCTATCACAAGTTGATACACTCCTTTTTGAAAGTGGATTAAGGTAAATTTTAAAATAAATCAAATTATCACTTTAGAAAACCAGAATGACAATTCCTCAAAATGCAAAGCAGAGTTACCATGTGACCCGAAAATCCCATTCCTAAGTATATATCCAAGATGAATGAAAACAAATGTCAACACAAAAAACTCATACATGAATGTTCAGAGCAGCATAATTCTCAATAGCCAAAAAGTGGAAACAACCCAGATCTCCACCACCTGGTGAATGGGGAAACAAAGTGGCATGGCCATATAATGAAATATTATTCAGCCATAAAAAAGGAATGAGGGACTGATAGAGCCTACAATGTAGATGAACTGTGAAAACATTATGCTAAGTGAAAGAGGCAAGGCACAAAAGGTCACTCGTTGTTTGACTGCACTTATATGAAATGTCCAAAATAGAAAAATCCATAAAGACAGAAAGTAGACCACTGGTTGCCCAGGACTGAGGAGTGGGTGAGGGCAGGGAGGAAGTCGACAGTGATTGTTAATGAGTTCCAGGTTTCTTTTTAAGGGTGACAAAAATGCTCTAAAACTGATCATGATGATGGTTGCACAACTCATGGTATACTAAAAAACGTCAAATTATACAATTCAAGTTGGGGAATTGAACAGTATGTGAATAATATCTCAATAAAGCTGTTAAAAAATAAACACAAGCAAAGCAAATAAATAGGAAGATACAACTCTCATTGATTCCAGAGAAAAAAATCCAGACAGTCACCTCTGTAACTTAGTATAACAACAGTCCCATTGGCCCTTTTGGAGTAAATATCAAGGGCAACCTTGGCACACAAAGGAACAAAAGCTGTGAATCCCTTTCCCTTCGTGTTTTCCAGCTTCTGAAAGTACAGAAGGAAAATAAAAAGGGGGGGAAGTTTGATTATGATCCCTGTTGTATTTTCACCATATTGGAAAGAAAATATATTGGATCAAAACAAGATACAAGTGGTGTCGTCAAATGTTTTAAATTAATGAAATGTTTAATTCTTTCTAAATTCCTTCCCAACAGCTATACTAATAACACTTAGCACACATGCTCCCTATGTCCGCAGTAGCTAACATATAAAAGTTCATGTCTCACAACTTACATTTTGCAGAAAAGCATGCAATGTTAAAGGCAAAAAAGCAAATTTTAAAATGTATACTTGGAAAGAACAAATATTATGGAAACAGTAGCATATACATTATTTGTGTAGTCTAAAATGAATATATAAAAGTAACATAGTACATAATGTCAGATTCTCTCATTCTGAAGTACATTGTTAAAAATGAAAATTACTCCATTTAAGCCTACAGATCTATTATTGAAATATTAAAAAAAAATTTAATTTATTTTACTTATTTATTTTTGGCTGTGCTGGGTCTTAGTTGCTACACACAGGCTTTCTCTAGTTGTGGCAAGTGGGGGCTACTCTTCACTGTGGTGCGTGGGCTTCTCAGTACAGTGGCTTCTCTTGTTGTGGAGCATGGGCTCTAGGCGCGCAGGCCTCAGTAGTTGCAGCACGCGGCCTAAGTAGTTGTGGCGCAAGGGCTTAGTTGCTCCGCGGCATATGGGACCTTCCCAGGCCTCAAACCCGTGTCCCCTGCATTGGCAGGTGGATTCTTAACCATTGTGCCACCAGGGAAGTCCCTGAAATATTAAATTTTAAATGGGCCCCTTTATAAGCAACGTTCTATAGTACAAGCAAATATTAAAATAATATTTTTAATGAACATTGTAAATCTCTATAAAGAATCCACCTGTCCATATATGAAGGCATAATTATGAATTTGTAAATATTCTTTTCTAGGACATAAGAGAATATATTTGTAGTCTTAGACCGTATATTAAAAAAAATAACCATAACATTAAAAGTTGACAAATTGGACCTCAAAGAAAATAAAAAATCAAGGTATACCATTAATAAAATGAATATGCAAGCTATAGACTAGAAGACACATGCAATACACATATCTGACGAAGAACTTGGATGCAGAATATGTGAGTAATTCCTACAACACAAAAATAAGAAAAATAAATTTTTTTTACAAATGAACAAAATACTGGGACACGTCACAAACGATGACAAACAGGCCAATATAATATGAAATGCTGTTGAATATCTTAAGTTATCAGAGGAACACAAATTAAAATCACCATGAGATACCAAGGCACACACGTTAGAATGGATAAAATTGAAAAGACTGACAGTATCAAGTACAAACAAGGACGTGGAGCAACGAGAACTCTCACACTTTGCTGATGAGGATAGAACGATACAACCTCCTCAAAAAAATTTTGGTAGTTTCTTGCAAAACCAACCTACCCTGTAATCCAGCAATTCTACTCCTAGTTATCAACTCAAGAGAAATAAACACACAGGTCTGCAAAAAGACTTCTACGAAAAAGTTTACGGCAGCAACTTCATAACAGTCAAAAACTGACAACAACCCAAATGTCCACTGCTATGGTCTGAATGTTAGTGTCCCCTCAAACTCATTATGTTGAAACCTAACCTCCAAAATGATGGTGTTAGGAGGTGTAATCACCTTTGGGAGGTGATTAGATCATGAGGGCAAACCCCCATGCATGGGATTAGTGCCCTTATAAAAATGACCCACGAGAGCTCCCTTGCCCCTTCCACCATGTGAGGACATAGCAAGAAATGAGCAGTCTGTAACCCAGAAAAGGGCTCTCACCAGAATCCAACCAAGCTGGCACCTTCATCTTGGACTTCCAGCTCCAGAACTGTGAGCAATATATCTCTGCTGTTCATAAGCCACTCAGTCCATGATATTTTGTGATAACAGCCCAAAATAACTAAGACGTCCATCAACAGGAGAATGGATAAACTGTTTCACACCTTTTCATTCCACTATATGGTATGAATTCCTTAGTATCACCTTTCAATTTACTAATTTTCTCTCTGACTGGGTCTCGCCATCAGTTCATCCAGTTTAATAAATCTGTTTTATATCAGTGATCCTGTTATTTATTTCTAGAATTTCTAACTTGTTCTCTTTTGTATTCATCTATTTTAGTTCTGCTCACTGTTTCATAATTTCTTGCTCTTTTATGGATGTCACTCCTTTAGCTTTCAAAGTCATTATCAACTTTGTCTCTTTTTAAATTTGTCTCCTTATTGTTGACTGTGTTGTCTATCCTCCTTAATATCAGATCTTCTGACGTGTCTTAGTAATTTATACTGACTCGCCTGAGAAAGTGTCTCTCTTTGCCTGACTCTTCCTCCTCCTCCCTGCTTTCTTATCTAGAGGTTTGTAAGCGTCCTCACCGGGTCTCTCCCTGAAGCCCCAATTCAGGACCACGTCTTATACTTGCAGTGCAGGTTTTCTATCCCATGGAATACGGCAGATACCGGAGAGCCAGTTGACATTAGATTTGGTTGGGTACCTGCCTCTAATCCTTTCTTTCTCCCTTTGTAGGTGTGCAGCTTTGTATAATCCACTGACCTGTAAAGGTGCTGCAGCATTTTTTTTCAGCTTCCTCTTCTGAGAAAGGAAACTTCACCCCAGTCTCCTGTATTAAGAAGCTATCAGTACTGTGGGTCTATTTCTTTTCTGTTATATTTGTTAGCTTTGTTTTTTAGATTCCACATACAAGTGAAAACATGCAATATTTGTCTTTGTCTGTCTGACTTATTTCACTAAGCATAATGCCATCCAGGTCCATCCATATTATCACAAATGGCAAGATTTCTTTTTTTGGCTGAGTAATATTCCATTGTGTGTGTGTGTGTGTGTGTATCACATATTCTTTATCCATTCATCTACTGATGGACACTTAGGTGACCAGTGGATGCCAAAGGGGAGGGGGTGGGATGAGGGGCAAAATAGGTGAAGGGGATTAAGAAGTACAAACCACGAGTTACCTGTTATCAGGTACAGGGAAAAAATGTAAAGCACAGGGAACACATTAAATACTTTAAAACAACTTTGTATGGTGTGTAATCTATAAAAATATTCATCACCATGCTGTGCACCTGAAACTAATATAATACTTAAGTAAATCATACATTAAGGGCTTCCCTGGTGGCACAGTGGTTGAGAGTCCACCTGCCGATGCAGGGGACACGGGTTTGTGCCCCGTTCCAGGAAGATCCCACATGCCGTGGAGCGGCTGGGCCCGTGAGCCATGGCCGCTGAGCCTGCGCGTCCGGAGCCTGTGCTCCACAACGGGAGAGGCCACAGCGGTGAGAGGCCCGCGTACCACGAAAAAAAAAATCATACATTAATAATTTTTTTTAATTTTTAAAGAATTTAGAAATTAATTACATAAAGAAAGAAAACAAGAAATCAGTACTGTCTACCTTAAAGAAGGCCACTAGTGGCCAAGATTATTACAGCTTAAGTAGATACTCATTTGGAAGTCTGTCAACACAGGAATCTTTCATCATTAAGCCTGCTCTAGTGCCTGGCTTAAATTAGATGTTTAGGGCTTCCCTGGTGGCGCAGTGGTTGAGAGTCCGCCTGCCAATGCAGGGGACGCGGGTTCGTGCCCCGGTCCGGGAGGATCCCACATGCCGCGGAGCGGCTGGGCCCGTGAGCCATGGCCGCTGAGCCTGCGCGTCTGGAGCCTGTGCTCCACAACGGGAGAGGCCACAGCAGTGAGAGGCCCGCGTACAGCAAAAAAAAAAAAAAAAAAAATTAGATGTTTATTAAATATTTTGTGAAAGAACGCATGAGCAGATGAATACACTGTTATGGTTAAAGCTGAGTTCTGAGATGAACTGGTAGACCTTTGGGCCATATTGAGAAAGAATGACCACCACCAAGGTAATTTGGCCCACATCAGATCTATAAAATTAATATGGGTCATTGTTCCATCTCCTATAGGAAAATCCAGACTTACTACGACGTATAAGATCCACTTCCTTCCAGCATCACCTTCCCACAACCCATCCGTACACGGCAGTTCCAAACTAGAGCCTCTGAATCCTCTATACCTCTAGAAAAGTCACTTCCTCTGCCCAGAGGACCATTCCCTTGTCCACTTGGAAAAATCTTCAACATCTTTCATCAGTCACCCCTCACCAACCTTTCTGCTCCAGTCTGCCAGCCAAAGCGCCATGTACACACTCTCTGCATGCCTATAGCATCCCAGCTCACTCTATAAAGGGTGTTTGTACATCATAGCTGACTCTTATAAAGGGTTCCACGTGTCTTTTCCCCATTGGTCAGAGAACTATTGCATTCAGAGATCATGTGCCACTCATTTTTGATTTGTAGTATCTGGCAGTGAGCTTGAAATACAACAGACGCTTAATAAATATCTGATGATGGCTCCATGAACAAAGTAATAGTGCTTTGTTTGAGGTAACCAGCGTTTGAGCCGATGCTTAAAGCTTTCTGAATTTTTTTTTCAAATTTGAAGCAAAAGATACAATTTCGCTTCCCAGTGCATTGAATTAATGAAACCTGCTTCCTCAGGGAAGCTCTTCACTCTACTTGGCAATGCTTATTGAATGGTTGCCACCTGCCAAACCTTGTGGCGGGTGAAGGAGAGACTGTCACGAAAGATCTTCCCCAACTTCCAAATCATTGTGTGATTACACACCCCTGGAGACAAGTGAGGTTGCCATAGTTCCTGTACGTCACTCTGATAGACTGCTTACCTGGGAACAGACAGCGAGCGTGGAGGCCAGTGGAACCCAGCAGAACCCTGTGGGCCCCCCCAAGTACAAAACCAAGCAGTTAACGATTATGACAACAGAGGCACAGACTCAGCATCTAAGGCATATTCCTGAGTTGTTTTACAGATACTGTAACTGCCACCAGAGGGAAAAAGCTAACTGCATGATGACTGGACTGTAGCCATGACATAAGCTGCTCCATCTTGAGCAGCACTGAACCTATGGCTGGTACAGTTCCAAGAACTGGCCTCAAGAGAATGAGATTAACAATATTGCTCATACTAACCCATACTTTTGTGGGTATCAAAATAATTGTAGCTTGCTCTGCCTGTGTATGTAAGCAGGCAACTAAAACTGTCAGCAAAGAGATGCTACAGACCCATGTTGATCCACTCTGAGAATTTGGTGCCCTATGTCAGCATAAAGAAATTACCGAAGATAGATCTTCACCCCTAATCCCATAGAAATGGAATGATGTCTGACAAGTAGGGATTTGTAAGCAGCTCTTTGTAGGAAAACGCCCTCAGCAGGAAGCCCCTTTCCTTGTCACTTTAGCAGAGCTGTATTGTGACTTTTCACCAGGCACCCCATGCTCTACTCATCTCCAGCCCAAGTACACCTTTCAAGTCTGTAGATCACACAATACTTTGCTTAACTTGTCGGTTCTTCCCATAGATCAAAGACGTAGAAATGAAGAGTCAGTAATTAACAGGTGACCAGATCTCTTCCCAGGCTTCCCCTTCAGTAATCTCCCGAACAAACTGTGTGAACAAGAGAACAAACACCTAGAGGAAGATCACGAGGATTCCACGAGCCTGCACACAGTGGGGGACGGCGGTGACCCTGACCCCCCATCTCAGTGATTAACTGAGATTACTCTCCTCCTTCCCTTTAAAACTTCCATGGCCTAGAAGAATCTTTGGAAGTGGTTTTCGGGGCATGCTGAGTCCACCATCTCCCCAGATTGTTGGCATTCTTATTAAAGGAACCTTTCCTTTCTACCGACATTTGTGAGTATGTAATTGATTTTGTGAGCAGCAAGCTGCGGGACCCAGCATTTGATAACACCAGGATATACAAAGAAATCTTTCAATGCTGACTACCTAATTGTACACAGATATTATAGTTTGCATTTCTATGGGCATTTGACCCTTAAATTCTGAACACGTGATGATGTAGTCTCATCAGCCAAAGCATTTTCTTGGGCCATGGTGAGTGCCAATTGGATTCAATTAAACGTGCTGCTGGTGACCCTCACTGGATGAAATCTAAAAATATGCCAAACAGAGGTGTGACTGAAGCAGGAGCAGCAGAATGACTGCTGATTCAGTTTCCATTATTTTAAATCTTTGTGGATGAAAAATGACACCGGAGACAAAAGCACCTCCAAAACTTCAGTAAATTCATCAAATGTCCCCATGTTAGATAAAGCAGTAAAGTGTACAGTCTTACATTATATATTTCAGGTGCCTACAAGAGTCAAGAACATACCATGGGAGCTTCAAAACGTATCAAAGTCCCCTCACACTTTCAGGCACCAGCCTAATTGTCACGGGACCTGCCACTCAATGATCCTTAGAGCAGCATCCGAAGTGGAACTACGTGCAATTTCCACCCAAGTGTCCTCGAAAGCGGTTTACAGTCCTAACACTTCTGGTTCCCTTTCTGACAAAATTCAATCTTCACTCTAAAGATGATTTGCTGGACAGCAGTAGAAAGGGTCCAGCCGATCGGGTGGTCTTCAATGAGAGGATTCTTAGTATGTGCTAAATCTAAATCCAAATTAACCAAATCATCTAAGTAAAAAAAAATCAGAGTCTCCGCAGTTTGAGTTAATTATTCAGAGTTGCCTTTAAAAGAAGATTTTGATTCTCATTCAAGGGTTCAAATGGAAACTACAGAATAGTTAGCTTTCATTTTCAAAAGACCCTGGTTTTATGTATGTCCCAACAATGATATCCCCTCCTCCTTTAGACTAAGTGGGTAAAGCCAAGATTAATATAAACGGAAGAAGATGTACCAACTACAGGTGGTTCTCTTAGATTCTGAAGGGGTGCATTCAATGAGCAAAAATAAAATTTCTGTTTCTATGGTTATAGGATGTTGAATCCTTGTGAAAGGACATTTCAGATTCAATAAACTTCACTCAAAATATACACTGTTGAGGACCACGATCGGCAAAACATTCTTTCACATTTTATTTTAAAACAGGAAGACGCAAATAGATGTGTTTCAATAACCCTGTGGCAGCACTTATGTCAGTGATCACTTCCGACAGTAGGTTTAGGAAGACCTAGAGAACAGACTTGTGCCGGCCAAGCGGGGGACGGTGGGGGAGGGAGGCACTGGGAGTGTGGGATTAGCGGAGGCAAACTGTTATATACAGGATGGATAAACAAGGTCCTACTGTACAGCACAGGGAACTATATTCAATATCCGGTGACAAAACATAACGGAAAGTAAAATGAAAAAGAATATGTATATGTGTAACTGAAGCACTTTGCTGTACAGCAGAAATTAACACAACATTGTAAATCAACTATAAAATTTAAACAATAAAATTTTTAAAGAAAATAAATAAATAAAAACAATAGGCATAATAATAGAACAGGGAATAAAGTGTCTCATTTAATTACTGCCAGTTATCAGCATCATGATAATAAATAAACAAATGTGTTTAAATGGAGTTATTCTAACACTCCATGAGCCCACTGCAAGCTAAATGTCCCGTTTTTGCCGCAGCTTGATGCATGTTAAACGTACCATCTCTTAAACTTTAACTCCGTGAGCTCTCCCATTCCCCTGCAAGGGGTGTGAATTAAGATTTAAACAGCGGTCTGTTTCAACATCTACTGGCAAGGTGGTCACACAAGAGATCAAACAAAAACAACTTCTTCATAGGCTTTTAAGTGAAGGAAATAGACAAGGCTGGCCCTTTGGGAAAATGTACGAGAGATTTAAAAGTCAGGAAAAAATATGTTCAGAGGAGAAAGACTAAAATACTGCCCAAAGAAAAATTAGGAAAATGTGGACATCTGTCACTCATGTCTCCTTGCTAAATGGGAGATCAAGACCTGGCTTTTCTTCCTTCTGCTTTATCCAGAGAACCCACGGAGCAATTAAACCCTGGGCTTCTGCAGCCACAAAGGTGCTGGATGGCCTGACACTGAAAGCATCAGAAAGGAAGGACTTCTGCACAGTGGTAGGTTTTTTCAGGTTTGACTCTGCCTCGAAGCTACTCTATTCCTGCCAAAAAGCCAAGGCTGTCTCTCGGTGCAAAGAAGAGGCGACACAAAGCTAAGAGGATTTTTAAGAAGAGCAGAGCCCTATCTGGTAGCTGGCAGTGGGAATGACACTTTCAGAGCCTGCGCGGAAGGAAAACACACCTTTGGCAGCAAATTAGGAACACAGGTGAAGCTGTAAGTATAGTTGATAAAGCCTGTAATAATTAGCAGCAGGCCACTGCCTCCAATGAGAACAAAAGTGCTCCCCCTTCAGAGTCCCCCTTGCCTGTCACCTACCGCCAGAGTCAATGAGTAAGTAAGAGTTTAAAGTTCTAGTGATAGAACTCGTGTTCTATTTCCACAACACCTAAAAACAGTCTTTAATTTGTGGGTCTCCTTTTTTTTTTCCATTTCAAAAGCTTTGGTCAAGGTGCAAGGTAGGAGAAATTTGGAGAACACATACCCAGAAAGCCTCCCTCCCCGCCATACCTCTGCCACCTAAACTCCCAACGCTAAGAACAGGCAAGCCCAGAAAGCACCACTGAATTGATCGTGCCTGGATGCCCTCAAGGCCACTGAAGTCCCACAGAGGTCTCTGGACAATGACATCATGAAGTGGCAAGTGGCATTCGGCCGGATGTGCCCTGTACAGCTTCAGGACGTTTCCACGCACATCCAAGAACGGGAGAGGCAAGATGGAGAAGAGGTGTCATGGAAGGGCTTCACAAAGAAGAGGAGGGTCCACCATATGCAAAGTAGCACAGACCTCACAGCACACGCCCGCTAGGAACAGTGCAGCATCTTGAAATGACTCCTTCCAGGGTGTCGACATCTAGCAGCAATGTTCAACCTTGTTATAAATAGCCATGGTTGTTTCAACATTCATAGGGCAAAGTACAATAAGGGTATATTACTTTTATCATTTTTCTTGTCGCTGAAACAGATTTAAACTAGGAACGTAAAATTGATGATCCTATGCATGACATTAAAAGATCAGCATTGTCTTAAAAAAAGATATCCTTCTCTCAGGACAAATGTCCTGAGAGAAAAATGTAAGACACAGAGGAGAGAATAAGATCAGACTCTGATGCTGGACTCTACACACCAGAGCCCCAGGCTCAGGGGGCCCCTGTGGCCTGCCAGACACGGCTGTAGTGAAACTGGTCACCTTAATTTTTTGTGGACAGCCATGATGCAGTGACAATTAAATGCCTTTCCAATAAATGCAAACTTCTGGATTCATATACAACTGGCGTAAGAGAGAGAACGTGCAAAAAAATGGCTCACATCCTATGTCTCCCTAATTTAAATGTGGCAGGAAGAAGCGGGGGACAGGGCTTGGATACTTAGTTTTGAAAAAAATAAATATATGAGACTGTGGGGCTTTTTTGCCCAATTAAATTTGTCAAGTACAATTCACAGCAAATGTGTATGTAGCTAATGATTTAGTAAACTAGATTGTCTCTAATATTTTCCTGCTGGTATGAGTTTAACATACTGAAACCACCCTCTTTGGTTGTCTTTATAAACGTCGAGACCCCTCTGAGGTAGTTTCAGAGGAGTAACTGAAGCAGGAGGCCAACTCAGCTGACACCTCCAGACAAGACAAGCGGGCACCCGGAGACAGATGCAAGCGAACCCCACTCCTGTGTGACTCTCCCCGTAAGGGGGTGTCCCTGACAGGTCTTTGAGGAGACTCTGGTGCCTCCATTTTCCAGTGAACTGGGCCCAGCGTCCACTGCACACTGACTTCCGTCAATTCACAACCCTGAGGTGTGAAATATTGTACAAATTTATATTTGCTCTATGCTTTAAAATCATGTACTATGACCAGCATCTTAACATGTAAGTTACTTGCTATACTAATAATAATAATGGCACTGTTACTATTATTATCCACATAATATTTGCTTCATATCTGGCTTAACCTGGGCTTTTTATAACTTTTTAAGGCAGCAAGGCATGGAACTCAGTATGAACTCATGCTTTGAATAGGAATCCAGGGCCAGCTGCTATTTCTGTGAACCCCAAGTATCTGTACTCACAATAGTAGATAATAATAAAAACCTCCTTTCTACCTTTTTTTTTTTTTTTTCATCTAAACCACAAAATATATTGCTGCAGTTACATGGTACTTCAGGTTCTGGCTAACTTTCTCTGTGTGTTTCCAGCACTGAACAAAAGCTACTTAGGCAGACTCAGAGGACTTGAGTGATTTAGTTGAATCTTGGTGTTTCTCCCTGTTTGGGTCTCACTCGGCAGCACTAGGCCCTCCTGTAAGCTCTCACATCTGTCTGCTCTGCCTAGTTGGGCTTCAGTGTCCTGGAAGCCAACAATGTCCTGTGTCCAGCAACACAGGCTGGAAAAAAACTTTAGACACTTCCTATTGTTGATGTTCACCAAAGACACATGGACTGTCACTCCTTAAACGTGGTATCTCGCCCAGCCTTTCATGAGACCAGGATTGATGACAGTGACTGAGGGCAGGGGTTCTCAACCAGGGGCGATTTTTGCCCCCCTACCCCCCTGGGAACACTTGGCAGTGCCCAGAAATCTTCTGATGGTCACAACCAGGTGGATCTCCCAGACGGAGGCCAGGGACGCTGCTAAACATCCTGCAAGGCCCAGGAGAGCATTCGGAAACAGAGAGTCATCAAGTGCAAAGCAAGTGTCACTGACAGTGTATTCCACCCTCACCAATATCCATGTCAGTGGTGGCGTCTCCCTCTACTGTGGCATCGTGGCTCCTCTGGCTTGGAGGTAGCACCTAGCACTAATGAAATATTTCTCATCTACCCCTCAATCCCTAGCCATTTCATGTGCCTTTATGTGGCTATGGTGACTGCCATGACTTTGAAGTCTAAAAAACTTTGAAAACTCCTTGGGGAAAAAACATCTGCTGTAATTGTCACATGATTATTGAACTATCTAAGAAAGAAGGCATTGACAAGGAGACGCTGTCAAATTAAGAGGAAAAACAAATTCCATTTACTCTTTGTCAGAAAAAAAAGCACAGAGATTTAGCAGCCGTCAAAGATGAAAACTGCCATTTACACCTAGCCATTCCTAAGAAGAAAAAGTGACAGGAAATGCTTATGACTCACGCTGTGATGCTAGAACAGTTCTTAACAGGGAAGGTATGAAAACAAACTATACCCATCAACTTGAAGAAGTTTACAGAAAGAATTCTGCCTCTGCAGAAATAGGTTGTTGTGTAAAAATTCTGGGGGATTTAACATGTACAAATGTCCTGGATGAAAAATTTCTTAGGGATTTCTCATTTTGGGTACTATTTCCAAGTACAGACCGAGTCAGAGAAATGGAGGTAAGTAAATCAAAACAATTTCTTTGAAATGCTGTAATTCATATACAAAATGCAGCTACGTAAACACCAGCAGTATGATGGGTGATTTGCATCATTTTTCTGTACTGAATCTACCTAAGAGCTAATATGTCAGTAACTCACATTTTTGTACAAAGGCACAAGTCCTCTAGAGCTGGAGTTTCAAATGAAGAAAATGGACACCCACAGGGGAAGAAAATGGACACCCACAGGGGAAGCCACACTTATTTCCTCCTGAGTTTTATGTTCTAACCAACGGTGCTGCCAGCATGGTCCCCCAAACACGACTCTAAACACCACCTTCTGTGTAATATGCTCACTTCAAAAAGAACGTAGATATCTCTGGGCTAGTGGGTCAATGTGATGCTGAAAAACTACATAGAAAAATGTGCTGACCCCCTGTCATATAGGCAGAGTATGGTCCCTGTTATGCTCTGTCTAGAATCATAATTTACAGGAGCAATAATACGGCCCAGAAATCCTAACTAACATGTCACAAGGATACTTTTCAGACTTCTGAGATAGAAAAGAGTTCAGGAAAATATCTTTTTACTGAAGATATGGCCCTAAAATATATAAAGTGTTTTCCCCACACAAGAGTAAGAGACAATACAGTCTCCTACAAAAAGGAATCATGTTACTGAAATTACCCTAAGTAAAATGTTCCAGAAAGTTGTCTTCAAAAGGAAAATATTCTCAAGCTTGAAGAATAATTCTAGAAAGTCAAAAATGTACAGAATGAGAAATATAATTGTGATGGTTGATTTTATATATCAACCTGGCAAGGCCATGGTACCCAGATGTTTGGTCAGACACTAATCTGGATGTTGCTGTGAAGGTTTTTTGGGTTTTTTTTGGTTTTTTTTGTTTGGTTTTTTTTTTGCGGTACGCAGGTCTCTCACTGTTGTGGCCTCTCCCGTTGCAGAGCACAGGCTCCGGACACGCAGGCTCAGCGGCCATGGCTCACAGGCCTAGGCGCTCCATGGCACGTGGGATCCTCCCAGACTGGGGCACGAACCCATGTCCCCTGCATCGGCAGGCAGACTCTCAACCACTGTGCCACCAGGGAAGCCCCGTGAAGGTATTTTTAGATGAGATTAACATTTAGATCAGTAGACTTTGAGTACAGCAGATTACCCTCCATGGTGTGGGTGGGCCTCGTCCAATCAGTTGAAGGTCTTAAGAGGGAAAAGACTGACCTGACCCTCAAGGCAGAGAAAATTCTGCCTGTGGGTCTGTCTTTGAACCTGAGTGGCAACATCAGCTCTTCCCCGGGTATGCAGTCTGCTAGCCTACCTGCAGATTTTGGATTTGGCTGTCTTCACAATCACTTTAGCCACTTCTTAAAATAAATCTCTCCCTATCTTCACACACACACACACACACACACACACACGCACACCCTACCAATTCTCTGGAGAATCCTAATAATGACCTTACTTGGACATCATGAAAAGAAAAACAAAGAAAACTACTCCATATAACTAAACAAATACAAAGAATTTATGGATTATCTATTTGGTTCTCTTTCAAATCTGTTAGGTCTGTTTTACAATTCCTTATTCTCTGCAGATGTTTTCACAATCTTTTCTGTTACCTCTTTAAACAGCTATGTCAAAGTTTCCTTCTTTAACAATCATTCAATTTCTAATAACCTAACCAATTTACAGGACATGTTCCGGCTGTGTTTTCGTGCTGGCCCACAGATGTGTGCTCTGTTACTTGTATGGGTAAGAATTGTTTACAGCGAGCTACTTTCCACAAAATGTTATCTGTAGGAATTCTTCGAGACTGGGATGAAGTTGGGTTGCTTCAGAGAGAATTTGCTTTAGCTTCTGCCAGGAAATTTTAAACTGCAGTATTTCACTGACTGTAAGCTATTGACAGAAGGATGCATTTTGATTTTACAGGTGTTAAAATGGGAGGAAAAGAAGCTGCATCACAAAATCAATGCAATTCAATGCACGTGTGGCTTAAAGTTTTATGGGCAATACAAAATACATGAGTTTGGCCTCTGAACACAGCAGGCTTGACATTTTAACTTCTCAGCGTAATTCCCTCCACCCTGTTCTCTAAGGCACCGGGGCCAAATACCTTCCCCCAGGGAAGGTGGGAGGGTGAGGGCACCTCTTCCTTTCACCCTCCCCACAAGGAGTGACACCATTCAGCCCCCATGTTGTAGGTCTCCCGGTGGACACCCCAGCCTGCAAGAACTTTTACTTGGAAGACAACTGAGCTGGAATTCACGATGGCAGGAAACACACACAACTGCCTCCCAACTTCCTAAAAAAATGCTAAAAAAAATTAAATAAATCGTGACAGTAAAGAGAACAAGGAGGAACATGAGCAGACTACAGACCTTCAAATATTGTTGGAGGACGGGGAGGAAGAGCAAGGGTATTTACTGATTTAAAATAAGGACAAACACAGTCCCACTACCTGCAGGCCCAGCGGCACAGCGCTAGGATGCATTGGCTCCTGAAGAACCCAAAGATGGACACGTTGGCAAGGTCAGCACCAGCCCGGCCCTGGTCACCAGCCCCCATGGCGGGAGGCCTTTGTGGCACCCATACCCACAAGGGCCTCCTGACGTGAGGGCGGGCTCTGCGCAGCTCCATCTCACCAAGAATACAGCAGCGGCACACTGCAGGGGATGGACGGGCCCCCACGACCACCACATCCTCCCCGCCGCACCCGCCGCTGGACATCACTGCCTGCTCACTCCCAGGGCCCCGGACACCCTCTGCCCTTCCTGGCCTGTGTGTCACTGCGCCAGGCAGTCAAGGCCCTGGCTGGCCGCCTGCAGCATCTGACGGTAGCACCTCCACCTGGAACCACCTGAAACCACCTGCCACCTGGCTCCCTGGCTGGCTGTCTGCCTGGCAGGCCCAGGGGTGGCACCCCAAGCCCGGCTACTTCCCGGAGACCAGACACTGACGGCGCCCCTTCCTCTCTGCCTGGCCAAGGATGGCCTCTGTGGAGCCTGGGGACCAAGAACGAGCACCTGCCACACGACCACCAGCACAGACGCCTCCCCCTGACCGGGCCCCCACCTGCTGCCTCTCCACTTCCACCGACGTGCTTCCTGTTTTTATAGCCAGCGGAAGTGGGTAGACATGGCCTGGACGGTCACTTTCTAGTCCACGTCCTCCTCACCTATGTACCCTTCTTGGGAACGAAGGGCTTCCTGGGTCACTTCTTCATAGTCAGGTTCCGAGAAAGTGACTACACTGCATGGGTGACACAGATGATCCACATCCCCGCGCAGACTGATCACAAGGGAACTTGGATGGGCTCTCCACCACGTCTACACAGCCTGCAGCGCCCACAGGCCTGCCTTCAGGAACGGCCCAGTGGACACCCCAATGTCCAGCTGGTGCACCATCTTGTTCCCAGGACACCTGGAGAGAGTTACCCAAGGCGGCCCCCCATGCTGCCCCTGGGGCCCGGCACGGCCCAGAGTCCAGTCCAGCCCTGCGCTCAGCCACCCTCAATGCACCCACTCGCTGCAGGGGTCCCGCGCTCTGGCTACAAGCTGCCCTCCCCCCACCAGGAACAACAGCCCCACCTGCAAGAGGAGCCGGAAGCCGGAGTAGAGGGAGCTTGGGGACAATGCTGCTACAACCCAGGATCCAGCACAGGTGGGCTGGGGAGATGAGGCTCTGACCTGAACCCTCCCCTTTATCTTCCAGGTGCAGATCCAAGACCCAAAGAGCAGCGGGCCCCAGGAGGGGGTGATACCAAGCAGGGCCCCGTGGGGCTCCTGGGCACAAAAGCCTTTCTGCGTTCCCCCATTTCTTGATTCCTAGAAATAGGCTTCATTCAGCCTCCATGACCTTCCCCGAGTTCCAAAAGGCAGGTTCAAACAGCTGCTAATCAGGGAAGGGAGGGGATGCAGAGACCAGGGAGGAGCAGCCAAGAAACAATAGTGCAGCCTTGGGGCAGGGTCCTGGTTCCTCCTCAAGGGATACACAGAACCATATCTTTGAGCTGTTTTGCAGATACTGAAGCCTCCACCAGGTGGGAGAAGTTAACTGCATGCTGCCCACAAGCACGGAGACCCCAGACCAGTTGGAACCAGAAGGTTGATGATGCCCACTCCCGATGACCTCACCACCAACCAATCAGAAGAATGTCCACGAGCTGACCACGCCCTCTTTGAACCATTCCTATAAGACTTCTCACTACTCCCTCCAGGTTGGGACACACAGTTTTGAGGGCATTAGCCCGCTGTGGCCCCCCTTTGCCTGGCAAAGCAATAAAGCTGTTCTTTTCTACTTCACCCAGCACTCGGTCTCTGCGATTTAATTCGGTGTCGGGGTGGAGAGGCCTGATTCAGCTTCAGAAGGATGGAGAGTTTGGGGCAGCTGTAAGCACTCTGTTGCTTCCCTTTTCTGCTTTCGCAGGGGCAGGTGGTTGGTGAGCAGAGAGGGAAGCTCTACTGAGCCCAGAAACCAGGAGAGATTTAGCAGTGATGTTCCACCAGGTGAGGGCTGAGCCCGCCTCACGGGACCCCGCAGTGCCTTCCACACCCTCGCCTGCAAAGCTCGGGTGTCCACAGGCTGGAAGGAGATGGAGCTGCGGAGCCTTCCGAGAGAGATTTAGAAAGGAAGCCGGTGCTCAGAATCTGAGGCCCGGCCAAGGCAGTGCCTGGGTGCTCAGCTCACTTGGGGGCTGGGTGTGACCCACGTCTGCCTCAGCTCTTGAAAGAGTGATTTCCCCACTTTCAGAAGCAGGCAGGGCACAGGACTGTGATCTTGGAGACATCGGGCCCCGAGGGATCTACCGATTTGGGTCTCCTGTTCCATCTGGGGTACCAAGTGGGCACCTGGTCTCAGGTCTCGCCTCAATAGCTAGTAGAGAGGGTTGCTGGCTGTTAAAAATCCCTTCAGCTTTTGATTCACCTCTTCTAACCACCACCCAACGAACAGGACACTCTTAGGACGAGGAGTCCACATCTTGTTCCACAAGCAAGTGAGCAGATGGGGCAATTCAGTCTTTTCTCCTTCCTAGAAATAAATGGGGTTCCCAGGGGTTTCCCTTAGCTCCCCTACTTGTAATTCCAAGTTTAATAAAATAGCAGTCAGTGAGCACAAGTGGTGAGATATGGAATTTGCAGTCACAAGGAAAACACAGGCTTCAGTCATAAAGAACATAAAGGCTGTGAGAAATATTCTGTAACCTAAATTATGTTACAGCATTATTTCGGAGCACAAGCAGTGGGTTAAATATAATCACTTCATAGCTCTAAACCAGAAACAGGAAGATAAAATCAGCGCAGTTTGGGATTATCACTACTGTCATTAGGCATCTTACACGGTCAACTCTGTTCAAGTACCTTTCTCCGCTGGAGACCAGCTAGGGATTCAGGATAACCTCTTACAAAGCTTATCAGCCTAATACTGAAATATAGTTTTTTAGTCTCCTGGTTTTTAAAAGATAAAAACAGCTTAACCCCATCTCTAGAAAGCAAACTAGGAATGTGCCCCAGGGGGCTCGCCTGAACTCCTGGGCTCATCCTCCCCACTCACGCCCTCCCTGCTCCCCACAGCCTTTCAGCCTACAATAGGGAAGGACAAATCTGACTCCACATTGCATCTGTTCCTTTTACTTTAACCTTTGTATTCTATTGCTTTCACTACAAGTTAATCACTAAAGGGATGTTGCCTATAGCTGAAAGTGTACACAGTGGCCCATCTCATGGCCCTCCTTCCATGCCTGAATGTTAAGCTAAAATACCTCTGTATTTAGCTCACAGGAAACATCCTGACCAGGCCCACCTGTGAATGGCTGCAGGAAAGAAGAAACTAACACATCCCCTCCAGAGGCTGGCTGGAACCACACTGGAAATATTTGCACCAACTTACCACTTTTTTTTTTTTTTTTTTACTTTACTCCCTCTTTTTTTTTTTTTTTAACTTCACCTCTCCCTCTTTGTTCATGAAAGAAACGAGCATCCAAACCCAGGCGAGATGGTTCTTTGGGACATGAGTCCACCATCTTCTTGGTCTGCTCGTTTTCCTAATAAAGTCACTATTCCTTGCTCCTACACCTCACCTCTCGACTGATTGGCCTGTTGTGCGGTGAGCAGTATGAGCTTGGACGTGGTAACAAGCCCAAGGTGGTGGGGGTGGGGAAGGGTTATTCACCTCCTCAACAGCATCTACTCTGAGCATATGCAGCATTTTGGACACTGGGAGGGGAGGACCTCAAACTAGAAGAAAACAGCAGAGCCCTGGGAGAGCTCATATTAGTTTAGGGAGAGAATGGCAGACCATCAGGGAGATGAGGGTCCTAAGGTATGTCAGGATGTGGTTGGAGGCACCACCTACAGAGAGGCTGCCATGATTACTTGGAGGTTTGTCAAAATAAACACAGATTTTTTTAAAACAACAGATGGGGGAGAACAGTTTGCAGAAGAATTCAGATGTTTTCCATTTGGGCAGAACCTGGTTTAAGACAAACAACCTGGGTAGAAAAATTAGATTTGAAGAGTGCAACCTTCATCGGGTCCCTCCCTCCAGAATCCTGAAGGTGCCGACCCTTCCCCATCCCTCTGTGCCCTGACAGCTAAGGTTGGATGTAGTGTCACCAGCCTGCTGGGCCACCTGGCTTTGGGCCCAAGCTATACAACCTGAGCCAAGCCCAGGTCCTCAGAGCACCTCAGCCACTATGGTCTTCTCTCCGCAGCTCAGATGAGCGTGTCCTCACGTGGCCACGAAGTGACACGCCAGTGACAAAAAGCTCAGAATGGAACAATGTGAACATGAGTGATCTAAAGCCAAACACCGACAGATGAGGAAATATGCTTAGGGAGGACAACTCATCTCCTGTCACCTAAAACATGTGGCACAGGGAGATCAGCTCGGTGCTTTGTGACCGCCTGGAGGGGTGGGATAGGGAGGTTGGGAGGGAGACGCAAGAGGGAGGGGATATGAGAACATATGTATATGTATAACTGATTCACTTTGTTATAAAGCAGAAACTAACACACCATTGTTAAGCAATTATACTCCAATAAAGATGTAAAAAAATAAATTAATTAATTTTTTAAAAATGTGGCACAACTAACACTGAACTCACTTTTTAACAGTTCCAACTTCATGTTTATCTTGGCCACTTTGATATTCCTACCACCTAGCCAGAGACACTTTCTGTAATTAGGTCCAATATCAGCTTCCTTCTCATGCCAATTTGTTACCACATCCCAATGAAATAAAGCTGAAGGATAAAGTTAATTTTGACAAAACATCAAAAAACAAAAAAAGGGAAAAACAAAAAACAACCAAAAAACAGATCTGAAGGCCTCAGATCAAAACACTTGTGAGAGGATCAAAGAAAAGTACTTGGAATCCTACAGCTTCATCCCTGGCTTCCCACCGGCTCAGCCTCAAATAAATCTGCCATTTGCCAAGCCCTAACCGTTCATGTAGAACTGTTGGTCAGGCTTCCTATTCAGGGGAAAGACAATGTTATAAAATTACTAAAAATTATTGACTTTTACAATTAAAGTGGATAAATTTTATGATGTATAAATTATACCTCAATTAAGGACATTTTAAAAGGGCAACAGACTGATTAAAAACAAGTGTTAAAGCAAAAATCACACCAGGCAAAGTTAAACAGGCAAGGAAAAATATCCAAGGCTATTGCCACAGGAGAGAGAGGCCAGATTCACTCTGAACTCCACTAAGACAAGGGACGAGAGAGTTTTTAAGAGGGGGAGGACCAGTGGCCATCTGCTTTTGACGACTGGACTTGCCAAAGGAGTTCGCTCCCTCATATTTCAAGACAGGAGGCAGTTTCACAACACGGAGCAAGGCAGCCAGGAAAGCTAGACCCCTGCCCAGTCACACTCCCCAGGAGATGGGCGTGGTCTTCCATGATGTTTGCATTTCAAAATATGGCTCCCAGGTCCTTGGGAAAAACATTCCCAGGTCTACAAGAGGCTTTAAAAGTGATTTGCATCTCCAAGGGGCAGAGAGAGAAATCACAATTATAAATTTTCTAAACCTCTAAGAAAAGGGAGGTCAGGATCACAAGTTTAGTCAAGGGCAGGGGAACTTTAAATCCCCCTTGGCCACAAGCAAACCAAAAAAAGAACTGGCCCATGCAGGCAGGGGTGGGGTGGCGGGGGGGACACAGAAACAAGAGGGCAAAAATATTAACTACTGAAAAGCTTTTAAAATTATTTTTTGCAAAAAGATTTATTAACATATTGGATCCCTAAAACCAGAACTGAAAGATCAGATTTTAGTAGTCATCTCTTAGCCAAAATGAGAATAATAAAAACAAACTTATTATGTTGTAGAAATTTCCCAGAATAAAATGGGGAGGACAAACATAACATCGCGATACAAAATACTAGTCTATTATTTATCTGGACCCTTGAAATCCCCAAACGATGTAAACACAAACTGTGCTGAAAAGCAGGACACAAAAACCAAATCCCCTATTTACTAAGGAAAGTCTGGGCAGTAAAACCTGTCAATTCATATTATCTCACTTTGCTTCTCACAATCTTTTCTACAAAAACTAAAAAAGTCATCTCGTTCTCCTATGTTGAGTCAAGGAATAATCTGGAGAGGAAAGATGCTACAGACATTTGGGCTACATTTACTTTTTAAGAAGTAGGAAACCACAGAGAATAGCTGGGGCTTTATTGTAGACACTCACATACTTGCGTATGAACTGCTAAATAAGCACCTGAATTTTTTGTTTTATAAAATATACTTCACCTGTGACTTGGCCTCTAAAAATAATGATCACAGGGAGGTTCTGTCAAATACAAGTGAAAACGCTAAGATTAGGCTTTTAAAAGTCACTGTTCAGAGCTTCCCTGCTGGCGCAGTGGTTGAGAGTCCCCCTGCCGATGCAGGGGACGTGGGTTCGTGCCCCGGTCTGGGAAGATCCCACATGCCACGGAGCGGCTGGGCCCGTGAGCCATGGCCGCTGAGCCTGCGCGTCCGGAGCCTGTGCTCCACAACGGGAGAGGCCACAACAGTGAGAGGCTTGCGTACCGCAAAAAAAAAAAAAAAAAAAAAAGTTACTGTTCATTAAAATGCTTTGCTTAAGCTTTAATATATCTTTTATGTCATATTATTTTACTTTTTTAATTCTTTTTCCTTTTGCTTTTGATCTGTTTTTTGAACTAAAATGTAATGAAAAATAAATTGCATTAGATTAAAAGGTAATCACGGGCTTCCTTGGTGGTGCAGTGGTTGAGAGTCCGCCTGCCGATGCAGGGGACACGGGTTCGTGCCCCGGTCCGGGAAGATCCCACATGCCCCGGAGTGGCTGGGCCTGTGAGCTATGGCTGCTGAGCCTGCGCATCCGGAGCCTGTGCTCCGCAATGGGAGAGGCCACAGCAGTGAGAGGCCCGCGTACCAGAAAAAAAAAAAAAAAAAAAAAACACAAAAGGTAATCACAAGAACCACTGAGAATTTCCAACATAAAAACTCATAGTAACCTTGCTGCTGTTAGAAACACGAGTATTTCCTTTATATTACCCAGGCAGAGGCCAGAGATTATGACTCAGTTTACAATGTACGCATATGTCATGTCACCCTTGATACTCGATCAACAGTAATGCCAAAGGGGACAGCAGAAAGCTTGTTTCCCTGGTGGATCAGCCTTCGGTGGCCGAGACACAGGACCATCAATCTAGTTAGTAGGTAGGTGTTGGAAGAGGGAAGGGAGTCCTTAAAAACATGAAGAGTCTGGATGGGGTGTTAGCTAATACAGAGAAAGACGTGAATGGCAGAGGTACATCAGGATAGTGGAATCCAGAAACATCAGAGCTATGAGTCTGGTTTAAAAGGTCAGAAATTGGGATGGGGGAGGAATCCTTACATATATCCAGAGTCTGTAAGGATACCCCAAGCTTCAAGAAGGAGAGTGGGTTTCCAATTGGCCTCAGGGTTCTGGTGAGACAGGCTGGGACCTGGGACCCTTTGTTGCAGGGCTGGCAGCTGGACAAACATCTCCTCCAGCAATAAAATACAAAGAAACAATAAGGGACTAAAAATAACTGCATGCATGCACAGTTGGGGCAAATTATGGATGCAAAGATACCAGAAGACCAAAAAGCACAACTGCCACTTCTGAAGAGCCAGGAGCAAAAGCAGGGTACTGTGCATGCCCCGTGCACTCAACACCATCATAGGGGTGGGCAAAACACCTAAGCTACCCCTCCAGCCTAACCCCTGGACACATCCCCACCCTCACCCCATACAAGAAACCAGCTGGCACCTCCCACCTTGGGGAGCGAGCAAGGGAACCTGTTGTTTGTTCTTGCTTCCCCCTGCTGCAGCAGGGGCCCCAATAAAGCCTTGCTTGAATTTCCTGTCTGGCCTCATCAATTTCTATTGACTAGGGAAAGTCAAGAACCCTGGATGGTAACACTGGGACCCAGAGGACTAGGAAAGCATAATCCAAGGCATGGGGTCTGGCATTTGAGGAACTGGCATTAGAACCCAGGCGGAAATCTAGGCACCTGATAAAAGAGGCCAAGGTAAAGAAGAGCATATTTATTCTCTAAGGCAAAGGCTCTTTATTCCCTACCCAGGGCAACACAGAGGCCAACCCCTGGGCAGATGGAATTCACAGGTGGGTAAGAGTGGACCCACCAGAGTAGAGAAGTGTGCAGCCGTAAAAGCAAGAAAATTCCATCAGCCTCTGTTTCTCATGTGTTCAGATCAGGACTTCCTTCCAGATGAAAATCAGAATAAAATTTCACATTCTACAAACGGACATATTTTACTAGTAGAGGTTAAAACAATATAAGCATTTTTAACATGTCAGGAACACAAGTAACTGGAGATAACAGAATACTGAAGCTAGAACGACAAATTCAAACATTCCTTATTTGGCTGATTCTGTAGATTAAATGGATATGCTGAGCTATAAAACTGCTGGGATGGGACTCCCCTGGTGGCGCAGTGGTTGGGAATCCACCTGCCAATGCAGGGGACACGGGTTTGAGCCCTGGTCCGGGAAGATCCCATGTGCCTCGGAGCAACTGGGCCCATGTGCCGCAACTACTGAGCCTGTGCGCCTAGAGCCCATGCTCTGCGACAAGAGAAGCCACCACGATGAGAAGGCTGTGCACGGCAACCAAGGGTAGCCCTGCTCACCGCAACTAGAGACCACGCACAGCAATGAAGACCCAAAGCAGCCAAAGATAGATAGATAGATAGATAGATAAATTAAAAAAAAAAACTGCTGGGATGAAGCACCTTAATACTTTGACCAAGAAATGTACCTTCACTACTTTTAGCTGAAATGTTTTAAACAAGATTTAGCCTCAGTTAGGGTAATGACCAACTGACTTCATGATATTAATTTTATTTGTAAGTCCATCTTTGCCTAGAAAAATGATACAATCTCACACTAACCTCTGATTTACTGGAATTTCCATTTAATGAACACACCTAGGCTTATAAGAAAGAATCTTTAACAGCACACTTTTTATTATCTTCTGTTCAGTGTGTTGAGGGTTCTAGTTGTGCTATTTCTGAAGCTCTTCCTAAGGCTTAGCCAACACATGGGAACCAGGCAGAACCCCCAACTGCAGCTCTCTTCATAATTCCTGAAATGATGACACAGAAGAGGAAAGAGGGGACCATGTTTCCCATCTGCTCCGTCATTACACTTGAGGGAACCAAAGATACTGACTAACCTGTATGTTAACCCTGCCTGCACACTGGCATCATGGGCCTCAGCCAAATTCAATGAATTTCCAGGTGTGTCACCCAGACAAGGGGAAGTTCCAAATGTGTCCCAGGTGATTCTCCTGTGCATCCAGGATTGAAACCACAGGGTCAAGAGCCCCTTCTTACGATTCAGAGTTTTGGATTCAAGTCTGTTTCATCTTCTTAAAATTTCTTTGACTTTAAGTCACTTCACCTAAGTCTGTTTCCTAACCTGTAAAAAACACCTACCTCTCAGGGTTGATATAGGGGTTAAGTCATGTATTTAGGCTCTAGAGCCTGTAAACTCTCAATGACAACTGGGTTTTGTTTTTAAGTGAAACCTAAAAACCCATATTAATAGAAACTGTCAACTGAAAAAAAAATGCACAACCTAGAAGTTGAGAATTAAGTTTTCTTTGGCAGACATACTGAGGACTTAAGCCTGGGAGACAGGCTCTCAGATGGCTCTGAGGGGCTGCTCTGCAGAGGTCAGGCAGGGGCCAGGACATACAGGAATTTTTTGCAAAGAAAAGAAAGATAGTTGAACATCAAAAGGTTAATGCTAGACTCACAGACGGAAAACAAACTTATGGTTACCAAAGGGGAAAGGTGGGTGGGGAGTATAAGTTAGGAGTTTGGGATTAGCAGATACAAACTACCATATATAAAACAGGTAAACAACAAAGACCTGCTGTATAGCACAGGGAACTATATTCAGTATCTTGCAATAAACTAATGGAAAAGAATATGTGTGTGTGTGTATATATAAATTGAAGATATATATATATAACTGAATCACTTAGCTGTACACCAAAACTAACACAACACTGTAAATCAACTATCCTTCAATTACAAAAACGATTACTGCTAATGAAAGAAAAAACAAACATCTCAAATTAATGAATTTAGCACTTTTCTATAAATTCCAATGAATTTTAAGCTCATCTTCCCATATGCAAGAGTCTGGACTCACTGAAACCTTTCCTCTAATATGCACCTCAGCTATCCAGGGCCAGTGTCCTGCTTTTCTCCATCCTGAGTGCCCTCAGGGTACACAGTCAGGGGTGGCTACAGAGGCTGCTGGCTTGATGGCCACAACATTCACTGTTTGCTGTTATGGCAGGTGACATTCTTCGTCCACATCTTATTAGTCAACTTTTTGATGATACTGAGCTGTAGTATTTAGTGGTAACTTTTATGAAAGCAACATTGACATACATCCCCTTGTAGGGAAGGAAAAATCTTTTTCCTCTATCCTTCTAAGTTCTTGACTGGGACCCCTATAACAAAAGACAGATTATAGGAGAAAAGCATACAAGTTTATTTAACATAAGTTTTATGTGACACGAGAGGCTTCATAAGGAAATGAAGAAACAGTGTTAATCTAGGTTTGATGAAGCCTGGAGAGTCGTGGAAAGATGGGAGAAGACGGAGTTTGAGCTCAGTGCAGTGAACCCTGGTAAACAGCAAGGCCTGTTTGCTTGGATGACCCTCGGTGCCCTTTTATCTTCAGAGCTAAGGAGGCTCCTTCCTCTGGGTACAGGGAGGGCACCTCTCACGTGAGGGTCTTACAACCTGCCTCAGGAGAAGTTTAGAAAAGCCTTCCTGCACCTGCCATTTCTCAAAGTCCTCCAGTTTATAATAATTAATATGCCATGGAGCCATATTTTGGGGTAGTGTGGCCTAAGCCCCATCACCCCTAAGTAAATAATACCCTCATTTCAATTGACCTTTTCAGTAAGAATAAGTTTCCACACTAAGGAAATGGGCAGGAGGTGCCTGAAAGGAAGAGGCATATTACAATAACTTCTTCTATGTATACCAGAATTTACTATTTATCAAAGATGAAGCAAGGAAAAAACAAAACAAAACCAAAGAGACCTGAAGAGGAAATTCAATGCCTGTCTCCAGAGAAGAGTATTGATCACACCTGATAACATGTTTTCTATTGTCTCTTTTAATGAGAGTTTATCATCCATCCATTTATAAGGATAACCATACATGTTTTAGAATCCAATGTGATTATTGGTACTCTTTTACGGAGTTTTGACAGGCTCATCAATAGGTAAAATGAGAAGAATTCAGACTTCGGTAAGCATTTCAGAAGGCCAAGTGGACATTTTACATAGAGATTAGAAGGCAGATTTCCTGATGCAGTGTTGACACAGCATTTTTTTCCTTTTGGCTACATGGAGAGATCACTTCTGTGCCCCACAGGGCTGAAATGGAAAACTGGGCTCTGGATGAATTCATGTTCAAATCCCCAAAGAGGACTCTGCCATTCGTAAAATATATGTGGATGGAACACAGCAAGTAAACACGCCCTCTCAAGTCTGTTTGGACAAAGTCATTAAGCCCCTACTGTGCCCAAGCCAAAAAAGAGCTTGCAGGCTTTCTTTCTACACAGGAATGTCCACTGCATTGTCTCACTTAGCCCCCAAGAGGGCTGTCAAATAGGGTGAGAAGTTGTACTCATCTTGTCCCGCTGACAGATGTGACATTAAGACAGTCAAGCTAACAACACTTAAACTTGGAATTCTCCTGACTCTCCATTTGCCCTCTTACTGTGGCAGAAACAGGAGACATCTGCATTTGAGGGGTTAATAATCCTGGAATAAGTCCAAGATCCATGCTCAGGAAGAATCACCTGCCACCAACACGACTCCATTTTAAACTTGAAGGGGTCTACATTCAAGTGGAACAGGTGATGGTTTTCCTATGAGCTACTGAAGAAGTTTCTCTGTATTCTACGTGAGACTGTTACTAGGAAAGACTGTGAAAAATACAAACCAGACCTAGACAGACATTTCTCCAAAGAAGACATATAGATGGCCAACAGGTACATGAAAAGATGCTCAACATTGCTAATTAGTAGAGAAATGCAGATCAAAACTACAATAAGGTACCACCTCATACCGGTCAGAATGGCTATCATCAAAAAGTCTAAAAACAATAAATGCTGAAAAGGGTGTGGAGAAAAGGGAACCCTCTTGCACTGTTGGTAAGAATGTAAATTGGTGCAGCCACCATGGAGAACAGTATGGAGGTTCCTTAAAAAACTAAAAATAGAAGTACCATATGATCCAGCAATCCCACTCCTGGGCATATATCTGGAGAAAACTCTAATTCCAAAAGTTACATGCATCCCAATGTTCATAGCAGCACTATTCACAATAGCTGAGACATGGAAGCAACCTAAATATCCACTGACAGATGAATGGATAAAGAAGATATGGTACATATACACAATGGAATATTACTCAGCCATAAAAAAAGAATGAAATAATGCCATTTGCAGCAACATGGATGGACCTAGAGATTATCATACTAAGTGAAATAAGTCAGAGAAAGACAAATACCATATGATATCACTTATATGTGGAATCTAAAAGATGACACAAATGAACTTATTTACAGAACAGAAACAGACTCACAGACATAGAAAACAAACTTATGGTTACCAAAGGGGAAAGGGGAGGAGGGGTATAAATTAGGGGTTTGGGATTAGCAGATACAAACTACTATATATAAAATAGATAAATAACAAGGATAGCACAGAGAACTATATTCTATATCCTGTAATAAACCATAATGGAAAAGAATATACATACATGTATAACTGAATCACTTCGCTGTACAGCAGAAACTAACACAACATTGTAAATCAACTATACTTCAATTTTTTAAAAAAAGAAAAGAAAAATACAAATCAAAGCCTTAAGAGTAACTAGCCCAATTCACAGGAGTAAATTCTATTCCAAAGAATTCTCTTCATGCGTGTGCCTTATTTCATGGCTCTGCCAATTTCTGAACCAAAACAATTCATATCCTCAGTTAGTTCTTATTGCTTATCTTTGTAAAAGTCCTCTTAACACACATGGGCAAAGCTAAGAGTTACTAAGTTAATTTTAAAAGTTAGTTTAAAAAGGAATCAGGGGCTTCCCTGGTGGCGCAGTGGCTGAGAGCCCGCCTGCCGATGCAGGGGACACGGGTTCGTGCCCCAGTCCCGGAAGATCCCACATGCTGCGGAGCAGCTGGGCCCATGACCCATGGCCACTGAGCCTGTCCGTCCGGAGCCTGTGCTCCGCAGTGGGAGAGGCCACAACAGTGAGAGGCCTGCGTACCGCAAAAAAAAAAAGGAATCAAAAACTGACATATTTTATTTTACCTGAAAACACATAATTTGTCAATATATTGACATAGAACCAAGGCCTTTTCTTTATGAATCTGCTGATTGAAATCCTGAAATATCTTTCTTGCAGTAACCCATGAGTCCCAGTATGCATGTTACTGAAATAGAGTGAAAACCTAAAGACTCCTTAAATAACTAATTTGAGTGTAAAACCTTTAGGGAATTTAAGATATTCCCCAATCTTTTGTAGTCATCTTGCCTATATACATAATTCAAGAGAATTATGTTTTATTTACCTTTATCATCTCCAGAGTATTCAACTTAGTCTTCATAGAAAAAAATACCCTTTTTATCCACATTCAATGTCATTAGTTTCTATAGTATCAACTTACATAAATACAAAGATATATACACCTGTCATAAAGTGGTTTGGAAACCAAGTCATTCTTGGCAAGAAAATGACTCAACCTGTATAGGAAGAAGTATTCAGGCTTGTATGTAATCTTGTAATCTACTACTTATCCTGACCATAAGTCAGTATATGTTTCCAAGGGAACAGAGAACTTAGAAGATTCACTGAGTCAGTATAACAGGTGAGTTTAAAGAATATCCATTCTATTTTATGAATATATTAATGTCAATTAAATGATCCCCTGCCTCTCTTAACCTGATTATAAACTCCATGGGATGGATCTCTCTAAGGAACTAACACTTAACTCACAAACCAGCCAGAACATCCAGACTAATTTTAGTAAAATGTATTTTTAAAAAGTGAAATCATTAGTAAATCATTCAGGAGCCAGTCTACCTAACTGCAAAGCCATGATTTTACATGTCTGTTATGTTTAAATATGCTTTAAAATGTATGTACCAAGAAGCTTGGGCTGTAACTGAAAGCAGAGTGAAGCAGATGCAGGTTAGTAAATGATCTGGAAACCTTATAGGACCACTGCTAAGGGAACCAGCAGAGCAGCATTTAATGAGGAAGCCACATTTTTATTTTTAAATTACCAATAAGGCACTAACTAAGGGAATAGAACATTGAAATGGACCTGCAGGGAAGCTGGTGATGGTGGTGATAAAAATCATAGGAGGATTCACACAGAACAATCCACTCAACTGTTTCTTCCTCTTTCCAATTGTGTCAAATGAGAAAGTTTTAGGAAGAAAGCAGAAACCTTCCAGCAGCTCATCAGGAATGAATGAAACACAGAAGGCCTTGCCTCTCCAATGGACAGCCTGGAGGAGTGAAGAAGCCATCTGTGGCTGTAAATGGAAAGCAGCTGCCAGCTATGGGCCCCGGAAAATGGAACCTGAATTCAAGACACTTTCAGAATGAATCTGCTGTATTCAAGTGTGGGTAGAAGTAGTGTGAGGCAGGTAAGAGAGACGTTTGATGTTTTCTCACTAACTTGCAACTAGTGTTCACATTTCTTTAAATCTTACACCTTATTGAATATCAGATTTTTTTAGATTTATGTTAATATCAATTATTGACTATTTAATTAACAGTCCTACTTTCACAGCAAAAATCTGAGTAGAAATGTGGACTCTTCTCTGTATCTCAGTTGAAGTTGGGAGCCTGACTTTTCAAAGCCAAAGCTGAGCCACAACTATGATCCAGTCAAAAGACCCTAATTCCAGACAAAATTATCAAATGAACAGCTTCTGGAGTTGCAAGACAAAAACAAGAGAAAGAACCATCATACAGATCTTTCAGTGACTCATTAAAATCTTACGTTCTATCCACATATTTGGAATTATCTGACTAGTCGTGTGATATCAACATCAACTATAATACAGGTTAAATGAGGCTATTAAAAGATAATGGAATTTGTAATTTGGTAACTAACAAAAACTGCAAGCAATTTTAGCAACTTTTCCATAAGACTGGCAGTCAACACCTCTTTAATAAAAAAAATCATTCTTCAAACAAGCAACTTCCATCACCTGTCTCATAAAGGCACAGAGAAGCAGCTGAGAAAAGAGGTAAAGCGAGAAAACTAATGAGGAATTCCTACTGAAGGAACGTAAGTCTGGCGGGAAATGTAAAATAGGTGTCGTGAGATGTGTGGATACCCTTCAGCAGGAGAGACCGCATTCCAACCGGAAGCAGCTGTTTGAAAATGCCTCACGGTTTTATTAGAGAAAAGAATTTCTCATTTAGAACACACTCTTTGATCTCAATTCTACTTACTGGATCCCAGTGGAATATACAGATCTTCCCACACACCCATTTCACATTCAGCTCGCCAACCACACACACTCATACACACACACACACACCCCACACACTTCTTTTCATCAAATTAAATATCTCCGAGGTCCCCTCGGTTCTTCTATGGCCTGGGACCCTCTCCTTCCCCAGTCTCTCCTTTTTTTTTTTTTTTTTTTTTTGCGGTACGTGGGCCTCTCACTGTTGTGGCCTCTCCCATTGCAGAGCACAGGCTCCGGACGTGCAGGCTCAGCGGCCACGGCTCACGGGCCCAGCCGATCCGCGGCACGTGGGATATTCCCGGATATTCCCGGATCGCGTCCCCTGCATCGGCAGGTGGACTCTCAACCACTGCACCACCAGGGAAGCCCCCAAGTCTCTCCTTTAAATGTCCTCAGTTTCTGCATGTTCCCCCTAAACGGTGGCACTTGGGCTAAAAGACATTAGGGAAGTGTGGCCTGACACCCAGAAGAGAAGAGAGTATTGCCTTCTTCATTCTCTTAACATTTCTGTTCATGCAGCCAAAGCTGCGCTTGCCCCTGTGACACCCACATCGAGCAGATAATCATGTCATCTGTGTTTCAACCGAAATCTCGATTCCTCCCAGAAGGAGGTTCTGTGCCACAATCCCGCCCTCACGGTGCTGGAGGCCACAAGTGCAGGATCTCATTCATCTTCAATGGAGCAGGAATCTGAGACCTCACAAAATACTGCAATCTGATCCATTTTTTAATGCTTTAAACAATAAGGATGTTTAATATTTCATACAACAAGAAATTCAAAGGAATGGTGTTTCTAACATTGATTCATCAGGTTGTAGGCTTGTGCCTTCAAGACTGCAAAATGATTGCTACAGTTTTTCTTAACGTTTTATTTGATATTGGGGTAGAGCCAGTTAACAATGTTGTGACATTTCAGGTGCATAGCAAGGTGACTCAGCCACGCGTATACGTGTATCCACTCTCCCCCAAACTCCATCTAATCACTTCTAAACAGATCCTGACACCACTGTGCACAACAGGCTCACTTTTCTTTCACCATATTTTTAGAAAACGAGTTTCTACATATGCATTAGGTGTATTAATTTTAAAAATTATATTGCAAAGGAACAAGGATACAGCTACACCTTAAATAGATTTTTTTTTTCTTTCTGTTGACAATAGTTCACTAACAGGCACATCAAAAGCACACACATTTGATTAGGGGTTCTGGCATCTAGCTTATATTTCTATAACTAATCCACAGATATATCAGAGGTAATATGCAAAGTGTCTTGATGAAGTCAACACCCTAAATGTACATATTTTGTTCTGATCTATCAGTGTAGTTATCCTGTCAAAGGAAATAATGAGGTAAGAGCATCAACTGGTATTCATGAACCCACAGGTAATTACCATTTCTCTCCAGGGAAGCTTGGATTATAATTAGTAGGATACTGAATAGCTGAAATGAGGTAGGGAGGTGGTACTTAAGAGTAAGAAAAAAAAGAAGTAAATAAGAGTAATGAAAGGCAACCTCATCTATTTGGCCGTTTCACTACAATTAGCCCCATCTCATACCCACTTCCACGTGGACAAGCAGAATCCTATGATGAAGAGTGTCCTGTCCTGAAATGCTAACTATATCTAAAGCTTAGTAAGAATATGAAAATTTTTCAGGAATTGATAATTTGTATGAATTATGAAGGGAAATTTTAACAGGATAATGTAAACATAAAAGGTGTGTTAGCTTCACCATTATACACACCCACACATTCAGATAGTTCTCTTATCTCTAAGGGCAAATAATAAGAAACTTGGGGCTAATCTTTTGGGAATTTTAATCAAATAACATATCTTTTTAGTAAGAGAGCATCATTCATGTAGTAAAAGTAATAAAGCCTTCAGTTGGGGAGTTTATCTTTCCCTTTTTAAAACCTAAGCCAATAAAAATAATTTAAAAAACAAACTTTTAATGGCCTATATATAATGACACCCCTGCTAAGATACCAGTTTAGTATCCTGCAGTTTAAACAACTGCCATTTGTCAGATAATTGCTTATGTTATTTCCCATCTTTGCATTAAAGCAGAAGGCTAAGTTTGCATTTTTGACCCACTTTGTTTTTGCAAGCAAAGTTGGCATTTAAGAACCATTGAAACACCCTATCTTATTGTCTCCACTAGTTGGAAGGCTGGGGGAAAACGTCCAAAGAAAACTCAACATCATAAAAAGTGACTTGTTGCGTATATAACCTAATTGTCCATCTTATCTCTGGAAAGAGGAAAGGATAACTCAAGGAGACGTCAACCTGCAGAGGGAGGGAGCGTCACCTTCACCCTCCATCCATCCTCATCTCAAGGTTCCACGTTCACTTCCCGTCTGCACAGCTTAGCATTCTGCCCCAACTAATTTTTATTTTTCTATGTTGTTAAAGATCTTCTGGCCTAGACTTCAGCCCACTGGAATACCACTCAAAGATTCACTCTGTGCATGTAGATCTCAAGGAGAGAAAGCATGCTTTCTCCCTAAGTTTTCACTATCTCCAGTCACGGAGCATGAATACATGGTACCGTGAACCTGACACTGGACCCTCTGTTGGCCATAGTTCTAGGCGGCCATCTTTCAGTGAGATGCTAAGCCCACCCCATGTCAAAACATAAGTGCAATGGACAAGTTAAACAAAAAAGGCAGACTTTTTTCAAGATGATTGCAATAAGGGAGAGAGACTGAACTCAACTCCCCAGAAACAAAAAGTGGGCGAGTTTTTAAGCCAGGGTGAACTAGTAGAAAAGTACTGAAGGACATGGAGGAGGTGCTGGGCTGGACCATGTGATGAGGCCATCTGTGCTCTAACTGGTCCTGCTGGAAGTTAGGCTCCTGCCCTCCCACAGAGCCTGGGGGCAGGGGGCAGGGGGCTAGGAGCTCTATCTTCCCTGATGATCTTGGTTCAGAAGAATGGGTTCCACCTAGGGGCAGGACAGGAATAAAGATACAGATGTAGAGAATGGACTTGAGGACAAGGGGAGGGGCAAGGATAAGCTGGGACGAAGTGAGAGAGTGGCATGGACATATATACACTACCAAAGGTGAAATAGATAGCTAGTGGGAAGCAGCCACATAGCATGGGGAGATCAGTTCGGTGCTTTGAGACCACCTAGAGGGGTGTGGGATAGGGAGGGTGGGAGGGAGACGCAAGAGGGAGGAGATATGCGGACATATGTAGACATATAGCTGATTCACTTTGTTATACAGCAGAAACTAACACACCATTGTAAAGCAATTATACTCCAATAAAGATGTTTAAAAAAAAGAAGAAGAATGGGTTCCAGGTCCTTGGGAAAGACGTTCCTGGATCATAAAATTGGCAAGAGGCTTTTTAAAGTATTTACATCTGAAACGGCAGAAAAATTGGAAGTTTTCTAAAGCAAATCGTCCATGAAAAGAGAAGTCAGGGGCCCAGAGTCAGGAAGAAACCTGTGTAAACTTCAGTGGTGCTCAGGAGAGAAGCAGGCCACCTTGTTCACTGTCACAGTTAGATGTGCAGAGCGGAGCTGCTCTGGAGTCACACTACGTCAGGGAGTCGTGAGGCATCAGGCGATGAGACAGCCAAGGGTGCAAAGCCCATCCAGGCTCACCATCTCCCCACACACCTGGCCGTCTTCACGGAATCACAGCTGAGATCACTCCTTCACGGAAATCAGGGCTTTTGTTTCTTATTACTTTGCTATTTAATGATTATGTATAATAATTATTAAATAATGAAAAAGGACGACATATAATTGAGTATATTGCTTCTCTCACTGCTGCTAAAATCACATCCTCTCCACAGCAAAAAAAAAAAGACTGAAAATTTCCATTTCCCCAGAAATGACTACGGTCTTCTAAAACTCATGCAAAAATCAAACAGGCCGATACCGGTTTCTCCAGCAGGACTCAGGCTGCTGCTACCTGGGTGTCTGATGCTTCTCTACAGACACACCAGGACCCGTACCACCAGCAGCCACTCCCTAGAGAACGCCACCTAAGAAGCTTTTACTGGGAAGGCTGGTTCTCAGTCCTGCCTTCAACGCACTCAGACATCAAGCTTACCTCAAATGACCCTATTTCAAGCACTGTTTCGAGCCCTGCCCATCCAGAGAGGCACCTTACTTTATGGAACACTCAGCTGTCCACTCATCTGTTTCACCCTCCACTATGACTGGCCCTGGATTTTCTCAGGGGCACCAGCTCCCTGGAGGTGTCAGGCTGTTTGAGGGCTCCCAGCCATTCTACCGTGGGAACCCTTTCCCGTCGTCAGCAAGCCAGCAGGAACCCGCTCTTCCAAAACTGAAGCCCATGCGCTCCTCCACCTTCTTCTCAGAGCCTCCCTGACCTTCCTTTCTGAATAGTGCCCTTGAGCTTCTATTACAGCTCCTTACTGTGCTGCAATTATAGGTCCGTTCATCTGTGTCTCCCACTTGACTGGCTACTTGTGCAAAAATAACAGTTTCTTCATTTATCCTTGATCCCTTAAAGGCACTCAAACATCTGTTGAATTAATTGGAAATCTATTTTACACCTTCCCCATATGGCTGACTCCATGACCAGCCCTAACTAGATGCAAGGCAGCACCCTGGGACCTGTCTCTTTCCTCGCTCTGGACATAGTGGATTAGACCCGTTTTTAGAGCTTATTATACTTCTCTCTTTTCAAGAGGGTATACAGTTAGTGCCCTCAATCATGAAAAAGAGAAAAGAGTGCTATAATTACTATGATCTAGATGATATGCTCTGTAGAACTAATAAGCCCTGCATCCTTGAATCTCATTTTCCCTTTCAGAAAAAATATTTTTAAACATATATTTTTGGACAATTAGGACTTTAACTAATAACCATGATAACAACTTAAAAGGCAGAAAATTCGCAAGATATCAAACACAACCGTTTAATTTTTATGAAAAATCCACCTGGGTGTTTTCCTGTCTTACTTTGATTTAGGCTTTTGAGGCTATATCTATTCTGTTTGAAGCATCCTAGACTTCATCTACTCAGGAAATGTTTCCCAATACACTCTGCTATTCATTCCAGAATAACATTTTGCTACTCTATTTGGTCTGTTATGGGAAAATGAAAGAACAAAGAAACAGAGAGGAATTTCCAGATGCCTTTGTAGTAAAGCCCATTTTATAGAATCTAAAACTTAGAAGTTTTGGTTTCTCCAGATCACACCGTGACTCTACCTACTGTCCACCAGGAATTTAAAGCACAGGAATTGACCAGCCCTTCACTAGGGCAGAGGAGTCTGACTCTCAACAGAGAAACTGGCCATGATGTTCCCCACAGTGATTCCCCACAGTGCTGAGCAAATGGCTTGTCAGATAACTAACATTTTAAAAACAGATAATCGTGAATGTATTTACCACCTACTGTCCTGGATATCACGTGTCTGTGCCTTATTTCATTAAATCAACAGAAAGGAATATACCTAGACTTCAATATCTTAACTTCCTACAGCATAATGTCTAGTGAGTTAAGATTTAATGGTACGCCCCAACTTTGACAGAGGATCAAATAAAGGAAGTATACATTTGAAATGTGCCTTTGAAACATAATTACTGAAGACTCACCTACTCTACAATTCATTGGCTCACACAAGAATGTATTTGCCAAAAAGGTAAACCTTGACACAGAAAGATAGGTACTCTGTATAACTAGGTAAAAAGCAGTATACAGCCCATTATGTTTCTTTTTTCCATAGCTCTCATAAGCTAACTGCTATATTCAACTAAAGGAAGGCACAAGATAAATTTCATCCCTCCCTCATTTTAATACATCTGGTGCTCCTTTTATTTTTATTATGAATTTTTATTGTGGAAGGTACACGTACCTGAGATCTACTCTCTTCACAAATTTGTTAAGTGTACAATACATTGTTGTTGATTCTGTAACAATGTTGCAGAGCTCAAGAGCTTTCCCCATGTCCACCCTTCTCCCAGGGCCTAGCGACCACCCTGCCACTTTTTGATTCTATGACTCTATTTTAGGTTTCTTATAAAAGTGGAATCATAAAGTATTTGTCTTTCTAGGATTGGCTTATTTCACTTAGATCAAATCATCAAGGTTCACTCCTGTTGTTGTATATTATACAATAAGTTTTACATAAACTTTTGATTCAGACTTTTTTTTTTTTTTTTTTTTATGCGGTATGCAGGCCTCTCACTGTTGTGGCCTCTCCTGTTGCGGAGCACAGGCTCCGGACGCGCAGGCTCAGCAGCCATGGCTCACAGGCCTAGCCGCTCCACGGCATGTGGGATCCTCCCGGACCGGGGCACGAACCCATGTCGCCTGCATCGGCGGGCGGACTCTCAACCACTGCGCCACCAGGGAAGCCCGATTCAGACATTTTTTAAAGTACACAAATTATTTACGCAGAGCTTGGCGAACTGCACCAAGTGATTACAAAAGAGAACAAAGTAATGTCCACATAGACCAAAAACTGGAAACTGACCAGCAACTCAGAGGCCCCCATGTGCCACCCTGCCCCCAGCATCAGTCTCTACCATCTATTACAAACCACAATCGAAAGAAGTAAAATATAGCATCTTCTCCCCCCCGTTTCTCTTCATCTACTTCCCAATGGTCACTCACTGTAGTAAAATTCTGGGGTGATTTAACACAGAGGGTGACCTCAAATAGGAATTTCAATGCTTTGAGGAAGTGATTTAAGACCCCATTTGAATTCTTTAATTCCTTTGTACAGTTTATTCTTGAACCTTAAATGTTGTGTCTGGGTTTCTTTTCTTCATTTATTTTTGCCTTCGATTTTGCTTTTTGGGGAGGATATACAGAGAAGTTGAAAAACTGCAGCAGCATGAAAGGACGTGTGAGGGTGAAGAAAAGAGACAAACACACTTTTAAGTGTGAGAGATCCTCCATGCCCTTCAACAATGGGAACTTTTCATGGAACAGATTAATTGGACGTCCTGTGGGGCTGGCGTGTGCAGTTCCCAAGAACTGCTTCACCCTGAAAAATGTAACTTGTTTCCTTGATATTTTCGATCTGCCTTCGTCATGCATTTCTAGGCAACTTTTCAACAACAAATATTGTCTTTGTTATAAAGAAAATAACAAACGCACATGTGTGTCAGTGAAATGAAACAGAACTGCATTTTGTTCTTTGCCTGGCAAATACTATGGATTTAACTCTTCAGAGAATAAAATGATACATATACTGCAATACAGGTTAGTAGAACAAAAATAATTGGCATATATTTTAATAAAGTGCTTGATTAAAGAACTTAATGTTCATGTGCTCTATTTTTCTTTTTTCTATTTTTGACCTCAAGAGACTGAGCACTTACTATGTAGCAGGTACTGATCTAAGTGTTTTACAAGGATTATGTTCTTTCTTACAATAATGCCATGAGACGTACTATTACCATCATGTCTTTACAATGTTATCACTGAAGGCTCACCTACTCTACAATTCACTGGCTCACCCAAGGACTTACATTCCAAAGATATAAACACCCACACACAAATTTGGGCATATTATTCTGCAGATTGTAAGAAGGATACAGCCCACTGTGTTGCTTTTTTTCCATAGCTCACTGCAGACCCAACTGCAGGAAAGCACAGTTTTTAGAGGCAGAGAGAGGTCTAATTACTTGCCCAAGGTCACACACCAGGAAACAGAATAACCAAGGTTTACCTGAGACTCCAGAACCTGAGGTATCAACTGCTAAGCTATTAGTGTCTTTTGAGAGCTTTTTACTAATTATCACATAACCCCCAAATAATTTTTTAGAACATTTCCTCAGTGTGTGTGTATATATATATATTCACAATATAATTTGAATTTGTCTGTCTCTAAACATATTAACAGTTTTGCATATATCTACTTCCATTTATATTTATATACCCAGATTTTAATTCTGAAGTTTCAGAAATGTTAATTGGACAAGTTTCAGAAATGCAAACTGTGTAATATGAGGAGTGATGGAAAGGTCCCAGGATGGCCCCAGAAACCTGCCACCCGACATGAAATTTTGTTATCGGAGACCAATTCCTGTGGATAAATTAGCAACGTTTTTAAACATGTAAATACCTCAGGAAGACTTAATACATTATCCATTTTTTAACAAATATTTATCAAGTGTCTATGTGTGAGATACTATACTCAGTCCTGGGAAAACATCAATGAATAAAAACTCCACCTTGATGGAGCTTTCTGGTAGAGAGAGAAAATAAGAAAAATATGGTAAATAATGAGTAAATTATATGGAATTAGAGATGATATGTGCTTTGGGGGAAACAGAACGGAATAAGGAGTATTTATAAGAGTGGGTGGGGTGGGATAAGGGGCAGATCACAGTCTTCAGTCCCATGGTCAAAGTAAGCCTCGTGGAGAGGTGAGGCTTGGACACAGATTTGATGGAGGAGGTGAGGGAGTGAACCAAGGGGATGCTGGGGCGGGAAGGGGTGTGGGCAGGGGTTCAGACAGAGGAACTAGCCAGAGTGAAGGCCCTGAGGACAGGGGACACCTAGTAGCCTAGTGTGTTACAGAAGAAACTAGTATTTGGCTGCAAATTGGGAGGGAGGAGAAAAGTCGTGGGAGACCTGACCAAACAGAACAGGGGTTAAAGACCCTGATCATGGAGGGCACTGCAGAATGTGGTCCAGACATCAGCTTTTACTCTAAGTCAAATGGGGAGCCCTACAGGTTTTGAGTGATGTGAACTGACATTTTAAAAGCATCATTCTGACATCCATGTTGAGAATAGCCCCAGACGGATGAAAGCTGAAGGAGAAGACCCTACTGGAATGTTTATTACCTAATGCAATAGTCCAGGCAAGGAATGATTTTAAAATTTCTCAAGATGGTACTTGTTGCAAGTAGTAAGAAAGGACCAGATTCCAGAGATAAATTAAAGTTTACACAGCAAGACTGCCTGATGACCGGAAGTAGGTGGGAGGGAAAGAGGTGGTGAAGAGGTACCCCAAGGTTTTTCGGACAGAATGCCGAGTAGGATAGAGCTCCCCTCAAATGAGGCAGGCAGTAAATGGCTGCTGGTGGACGAGAGGGGAGATCAGAGGTTAAGCCTGGACATGCTGAGAATGAGGTAATTATACATCCAAGTATAGATTTCAGTAGAAACACGGAGTGTATGAGTCTAGAGGTTTGTGGAGAAGTCCAGGTTGGACTTTTTAGGTTTGCTGTTAAATACTGATCATACCTACACACGTAAAGGCAAAGTCATATGGACAGAAAATATTGGCTTGGCCAAAAAGTTAGTTTGGGTTTTTCCATAAGATGTTACCGGCCAACCCAATATTTCCCTGACAGGTGTCTGAATAAGGTTGGCAATTTTGATGGGAGTTTTGGATGCAGGAGGAAGGGCAGTGAAGAAAGGTGGTATAACTTTAGCCTGTTCAAAGACCCCTGAGGCCCATCACAGGGCCCACATGATTACCATTACTGCCATAAGTACCCAGGAGTTGAACAGTGGGATCATATGGTAGCTTTATTTTTAGTTTTTTGAGGACCCTCCATACCGTTTTCCATTGAGGCTGCACCCACTTACATTCCCACCGACAGTGCATAAGGTGCCCTTTTTCCACACCCTCACCAACAGTTACCTCTTGTCTCTTTGATCATGGCTGTTCTGACAGGTGTGAGGTGGTATCTCATTGTGGTTTTGATTTGCATGTCCATGATGATTAATGATTTTGAGCATCTTTTCATGTACCTGTTGGCCATCTGTATGTCTTCTATGGAAAAGTGTCTATTCAGATCTTCTGCCCATTTTTTAATTGGGTTGTTTGCTTCTTTGCTATTGAGTTGTATGAGGTCTTCATATATTTTGGATATTAGCCCCTTATCAGATATATGGTTTGCAAATACTTTTTTTCCCATTCAGTATGTTGCAATTTCATTCCATTGGTTTCTTTGCTATGCAAAAGCTTTTTAGTTTGATGTAGTCCCACTTGTTTATTTTTGCTTTTGTTGCTTTTGCTCTTGGTGTCAGACTATAAAAATTATCACCAAGACTTATAGCAAGAAGCTTACTGCCTATGTTTTCTTCTAGGAGTTTCATGGTTTCAGGTCTTCATTCAAGTTGTTAATCCATTTTGAGTTAATTTTTGTGTATGGTGTAAGATAGAGGTCCAGTTTTCCCATCACCATTAAAAAGACTGTCCTTTCCCCTTTATACATCCTTGGCTCCTTTGTCATAAATTAATTGACCAATTTAATGTGTCAACTAGAGGTAAGAAATAGAGGTGGGGAAAAATGTCTAAATAACTTAGAGAAGTTGTTTGTCATCTATGAATCATTGAAAACTTGTTTAGCTTCCTTCATTTATATTTCTAACCAGAAAACTGCCTAGTTTTTAAATTATTTTATGTAAGCATTTTTTTTAAACAAAGAAAGTAATGCCGGTGGGAAAATAATTCTGTTTGGATAATGTATGATCTATGAATTTCAGTAGGCTTTCACTTTCCAACATGTTTTCATACAAAGCTAGTTCAAGGTTTACACGGAGAATGAAATATATTTTAAGAATAATGTTACATATTATGTTTTCATATATTGTTTTTTGGAAATCAGTTTTTAGTGAATGTAGTTTTTGGTATATTACACACTTTCAGCTTTCATTTATATTTTCCAAAATAGCAAGAGGAAAAAAAGTTTTTTTTAATTTTAAGGAAAAATTAGCAAATTAAAGCTTACTAGAGAGCACCCTGATTACCTATATACGAGTGAAAGGAAACAATATTCAAAATAATAAAAATTTTTGTTGAAATTGAATCTTGCTTATATTTCTATTGTCAAGTATAATTATATATTCATAAATATTCTAACAAAATTAAAGCCATTAGTATCTGGAAACTTCACTACTGAATTTGATTTAAATATATTTTTCAAGCTGATAGTTGAGGACTCATTCAATTCCTTCAAGTGCTAACTTATGCAAACCAAGCATAAACAAATCACTTTTCCCATAGAAACATAAACTGAACAGTGAGATATGATTTCTGTTTTTCATTACCAAGGCTATCAGCTGGTATTCAAACAATAGCATATGCAACAGGAGACTTATTATTGAAGGTGATTGCAAAACAGAGAAAATAAACTATAAAGAAATGTGGTTAGGACACAGGAAAGAAAATTTCTACAGAATGGTATATAGAAGAAGTCAGGTCCACAGTATCACCCCAGAGATGTTATCAAACCCTTGAAAGCAGCCCAAGTCTTCCTAAAGCTCACACTGAGTCCTTTGCTTTTTTGTTTGGCAAATCAAAGGAGCCTATAATAGGAGAAGAAAAACTTTTAAAAATAGAAAAAGCATCAGATAAAATAGGAAAATTATCAATTCAAACAAGGAGATTGTTATTCGAGGGAATTCATAGAAAGGCCTAGAACACGAAGGGATTTCTGTGGTTCCTTCTGGCAGGCAAAGGGCTCGTCCTTCACCAACAATGATAATTCAAAATCTCATGATTAAAACTCTTCACAGAGTTTCCCCAGCAGTCCCCAGTAAAGCTTAAATGCCTTTGTTTTAGTTAAAACCAGTAACTTCTTAGAGAATCTTTGAAGAAAAGTGTTCCCAAGTAAGCTATTAATTTTTTCCCATGACCTTCAATATGTACCAACACAGAGTCTGCAAATGGCAGGTAGTCAATAAATGTTTGTTGAATGGCTAAGTGAATGAATTCACTTGCACCAATAATAAGCAAAATGGTATCAGTTTTGGAAGAGTAGATATAGTAAAAGACACAGGTTTACTAAATGCAAGAAAGAATTCAATAGGTACCTTTACAACTCTAGGATAGGAAATTATAAAGATAATCATTAAAAAATGGACACTTTTGGGCTTCCCTGGTGGCGCAGTGGTTGAGAGTCCGCCTGCCGATGCAGGGGACACGGGTTCGTGCCCCTATCCCGGAAGATCCCACATGCCGCGGAGCGGCTGGGCCCGCGAGCCATGGCCGCGGAGCCTGTGTGTCCGGAGCCTGTGCTCCGCAACGGGAGAGGCCACAGCAGTGAGAGGCCCAAGTACCGCAAAAAAAAAAAAAAAAAAAAATGGACACTTTTGTTCTAGAAATGTTAGCAATAGTTAAATTGTATTCAATTTTTTCTGATTTATATGTTAATATATAATAATTTCATTAATTAACTGAGAATTTCTATTCTAAATTTTAATATAATTAATATTGTCAACCTCAGTTATGCACTTATAAGACCTTCAATTACTTTGGTTTTACTGTATTATTATTGAGTCAAAATATGGTATAAAAACATTTTCTTTTCTACTCCTATATAAAACTATAATCATTGCAAAATATGTGTCCTGTGTCTAATACTGTGAGTCTCTCTACATGTATGCATGGGAGAAATTTCTAAATGAAGTTATTTATGTTAAGAAAATTTCTATAAGCACCTGATTCACTGTGAATCAGATCTATGCCAGGCAGAGAGGATGCAAAGTCAGTGTCAAGGTCAAAGTTTCCCAAATTTCCTCAGTGCCTCCATCATTGTTTTTTTCATGGTGCCTTGAAGCCAAAGGTCATCTAACAGTTCCCTTCACTAAGTACTGAAGTCCAAACAACCTATAAAATAGTCATGTCTTACAACAGTCCAAAGCAATCCTGATAAAGAAAAACGGAGCTGGAGGAATCAAACCCCCTGATTTCAGGCTATACTACAAAGCTACAGTAATCAAGACAGTATGGTACTGGCACCAAAAAATAGAAATATAGATCAATGGAACAGAATAGAAAGCCCAGAGATACACCCACACACCTACTGTCACCTAATCTATGACAAAGGAGGCAAGACTACACAGTGGAGAAAAGACAGCCTCTTCAATAAGTGGTGCTGGGAAAACTGGACCACTACATGTAAAAGAATGAAATTAGAACACTTCCTAACACCATTCACAAAAATAAACTCAAAATGGATTGAAGACCTAAATGTAAGGCCAGACACTATCAAATTCTTAGAGGAAAACATAGGCAGAATGCTCTGACATAAATCACAGTGAGATCTCTCTTGACCCACCTCCTAGAGTAATGGAAATAAAAACAAAAATAAACAAATGGGACCTAATTAAACCTTTTGCACAGCAAAGGAAACCATAAACAAAATGAACAGACAGCCCACAGAATGGGAGAAAATATTTGCAAACGAAGCAACCGACAAGGGATTAATCTCCAAAATATACCTACAGCTCATGCAGCTCAATATCAAAAAAAACAAACAAACCAATCAAAAAATGGGCAGAATATCTAAATAGACATTTTTCCAAAGAAGACATACAGATGACCAAGAGGCACATAAAAAGATGCTCAACATCACTAATTATCAGTTTTAAAAATAAATAAAGTGAAATAAAATAATACCTTTATTTCATTTTTAAATGAGCACAATTATTTACTAATAGGGTGCCCAAGCCTGTCAGGCCCCACACTCCTTCTCAAACCTTCCCGAACTTTTCAAACAACTTCTCAAGCCTTAGGAATCGAACCTTCCATCCCACACCTCCATTTCCTGCTCCACTTAATTTTCACATGGTGCTTGTTTTTATAACTGCAACTGCAGAAAACCCAGCTTCACAAAGATGACATCATCTAAAGGAATGTAGCACAAATAAGCCAACAGTGCACAGAGCATCTGACAAATGTCACTGTGTTTCCCTCAAAAATTTAACATACCCTGGAATGCTGCTGTAAATTCACTGTACTGCCAGTTTAGAAACCCCGGATCCAGGTGCCAGAGTAATTCAGGGTTAAGGGACAAGATGAAACACAAGAGCAAATAATTACAATCCCTTAAGGGCAGAGCTGCACAGCTAGATGACAGTAACAAGAGTCACGTGGAAAGTTTGACCATTTTTATAAAATGTTAGAGTAAGTAGTATATTAAGGACTTCTGTCTTTTTTTAATTACGAGTTCAAGAAATTTTTAGGCAAAGAGAATAGATGAAATATCAATTGGCAGTAAGAAAGGAATGGAGGCCACTATACGGACAATCGTTCGGTCATTCAACAATATCTAAGTCCCCCTTCATGGTCAGCAGACAGTAGCTGCCACAGCAAGAAATAAGAAAAGAATTCAACTGCAAATATCCTCCAGTTCTTACCTCTTCCTACATGTCCCTTGGACAGAGTGACTGTATGTTGGCACCAGAGCAGAATGGTGCCTGGGGTGTAGTAGGTGCTCAATAAATGATCATATGATGATAATTAGAAGAGAAAGAACATATAGGAGTTACTTAAGATGTCACATGTGCAAGACGTGAACAAGGGCATGTGCATCTATTTATTATTTATAGTCAGCATGTTTCCAAAAAGTACACAGAAAGACACCTCACCTATCCAACTGAGGGCAGAAGATCAAAAACTATGCAGTTGGAAGAAATAAAACAGATTTACTCAAAGAAATGTTGCACTGTTAGCAACAAGACAACAGGCCCCAAATGGAGTTTTTTATGCTAAGCCCCACATACCCAAAGCAAGACTCAGGCTTAGCTTACTTACAGCTTTGGCTCTCCCAGAAGTGGACTCTTACACCAGTCAGCCGGGCATCCCCAGGCCAACACGAGCGAGCCCATGGGCCACATAGCCCCCGCCGGCCCCAGAGGTCAGGGACCCTGACACAGCCCGCCCTCCTTACTGGTGTCACTGCCGCGTTCTGCTCCCCCGCCTATAACATCTTCCATTTGCACAGCTCCTTGGGCTCCTTTCTCTCTGCTGATGGGATGCTGCCTGACTCATGCATCACTGAATAAAGCCAGTGAGATCTTTAACATTTACTCAGTTGGAGGTTGGCTTTTAACAGCTCAAGTATTTGAAGGGGGGCTGAGAATGTGAATTCTGTGTGTTGTTTTTGAAGCACAGTAGAATCCTTAACAGATCAGAATCTCAGCTACAGTGACAAAGGGGGACGGTTTCATGCGCTGAGTCACAGGGGGCCCTACAGTGAAGTGCGCGTGTCGGGGAGAAGGGACATTGTTTTCCTCCACAGCCCTGGCCTGAATTCCCACTCCACACAGCAGCAGGCAAGTCTGGCACTTACACAACTTGAGGCAGCTTGCTTAGTGGTGGCTCCGCAGGGACGGAAACCTCGACTCTCTTCGGGTCAGTGATGGAGGGATGGGCCTTGGAACCGACGAAAGTCAGAAGAGCAAGAGAAGAGATCGGGGATTCACAGAACAATATCCCTCAAAGGGTAGGGTTTAGGGCTTATATACCGCCTTCATGGGGGAGAGGAAAGGGAGAAGGGCACTTCTAGGCAAATGAATAGACTTTTGTAAAGATAAATGGGCCCTTAAGAGGACAGACGGGAGGGGTGACTTGTCTGCTCAGCCAGTTGCTATTATGAGTCTTCTTCTCATCCTATGAATATAAACCCTTAAGCCACATCGACTCAAAAGTGACCACCATCACCCCTCCCCCCTCCCACAGAGCCGAGTTTAATGAAGGTCAGAGGGGCGGAGAGAGTGAACGCTGGAGAAATGCCAGCAGTTGTGATACACCCACTGAACGCCCCCCACTGACACTTCTCTCCATTAGGGCCCGCCCACGCGCTGGTTTACTGTCGCACTGCCCGTTCCATCTCCACTCACCTCCACTCTCTCGGATGCCCCCGGAAATGCTTTTTCTTGCACATAAAGCAGCTGGATCCACCATCTCCAGCCCCCATGGCCCAATTCAGATCCAAGCTCACGTTTGGCAACAACAAAATCCATCAGCTCCCGCGACTGAGCCAAGGTGACATTTATATAATCATCAGCAGCAAAGACTGTCAAAGGCCCCTTTTAAAGGCGGTTCTTATTTTCATATCCATTTCCCTTTTCACCATTCCACCAGATTTCAGGGTCCAGGAAGACCTGGGAGATACTGCAGACTGGGTCCCAGACACCACAATGAAGCCAATATCGCAATAAAGCAAGTCACACGAATTGTGTTGATCTCCCAGTGCATGAAAATGTGTAATAGCATTATGTCTAAAAGAAATCACATTCGTACCTTAATTTAAAAATACCTTCTTGCTAAAGATGCCAACCATCCTCTGAGGCTTTGGCAGGTTGTGTGGTAACATCAAAGATCAATGATCACAGATACCATAACAAATATGAGAATCATGAAAACATTTGGAATATTGAGAGAATTACCAACGTGTTGTAACTGAGCAGGACCCTGTGGGGCCTTCCCAGGACAGGCCCTCCCCCCATATCCTCTGCTTTAGCGCCTCTCTGAAGTACCCGGATAACAGTATCTGATGCACATTTCCCGAGTTGTTTTACAGATGTGGAAACTCCCCACCAAATGGAAGAAATTAACTACTTGACGACCACGAGCACACAGCCCTCATCACACTCCAATCTGTTTTAACTCATTCTGACTTGCTTTTCACAGATGACTTGTTTTTCTTTTTGCTTAGCCCTATCATTGTACCTGGTATTCTTCTCTTTTCAACGCTCCACTTTGCACTCCGTTCTTTGTAAGCCTTCTTCATTCCAGAGAAGGTCACAGTTTGATAACCTCGAGAATCACAGGAGCCCGTAAAAAGACCGCCTGACACCAGCCTTGATGGTCTTCAGATGATCTCTGGGTGGAAAAGAATGCAAGCCCTGTAAGGACCCTGATCATGATCAGCAACCCTGCTCCTTGAACCATTACTATAACACTCCTCGGTACCTCCTCCGAGATGGAATACAGTCTTGAGGGCATGAGCCTATGTGGCCCCCTTTGCCTAGCAAAGCAAAAATAAAAGCTATTCTCTTCTGCCTCACCCCAAACCCTTGTCTCTGAGATTCAATTCGGTGCCAGTGTAGGGAGGCCGGGTTTCAGCAACAATGTGACACAGAGACATGACGTGAGAAAATGCTGTTGGAAAAATAGCACTAATAAACTTGCTCAAGGCAGGGTCGTCGCAAACCTTCCATTTGTAAAACCGCAGCATCTGCAAAGCACAATGAAACGAGGTGTGCTTGTACCAACTTTCTGTGAAGCCCTGGTTTAGTGGAATGTCGCTGTCCCTCCACCCTTGCCTGGGCCCCATCGTCCTCACGGCCCTGTTTCCAAAACAACGCTCAACCTTCCTCAGTCTCATCACTCCTCAGATTCTATCCCTGCTTCTGCAAAGGAGAAAAAATAGTGAAGCAGGATGAGCAAACAGAAATAATCATCAGTTGCTAAAAATGTGAACTTGTAATCTACTTCATTTTCCAAGAGTGGAGAAGCGCTGGGTCGTCTGAGCTCAAATACTCAGACCTGCCATTCAGTAGATTCCACGTCAGCGAAAGAAATTATCCCAAAATCCGTTTTAATGAGAGAAGCTGTCAGTCTCTAAAATATTCTATACCGCATTTGACTGCTTGCTTAGCTTATTTTTTTAATCGGAAAGCACCAACAATTCTCTCTGCTCCCACACTTCTGATTTAATAAAGATGCTTTTTCGTCTGCTGTAAAGGTCCCACAAGACAATGTAATTATGAAATGTGTGCGAACCTAACAGAAGAAAGCTGAGCCTTGTAAAAAGTGAGAAAAGAGAAGATTGCCCTAACCGGGGAGTCCCAGAAATGCTCAGTTTGCAGATAGGTGAGTTAACGGTCAGGTCTGATCTCAGCTGGAACCACCTGGTCCGTGCAATTCACTATGCAGGCAGCTGCCAGTGCTAAGAATTCTCACCAGAAACACAACTGCTTTTCAAGACTATCTTCAATTGTAATAGCAATAGTTACGGGTCAGGAAATTACTAACAGATGAGCGGCAACAGAAATACATTAACAGGCAGAGTTTCAAGATGAGAACATTTTATAAAGTTCTTTCCTTTGTTACGTTCTTGGAAAAAAATCAATACACCATGCAAAGAGAGACAAAGAGACCAACAGCAGTGCTTTCAGTGCATGCTGTTCTGACTCACATTTTATTAATCCATAGATTTATTAGTGTGATTTGAAATACCATCCATTCCCCTTCAGGAAGTGGTTTAATTATAAGGCCAGAGTGCAGGAAATCCCTCCCAGTTCTTACGTTTTCTTTCCAATACAATACTGCCCTCCTATGGAAACATACACAAGCCCCTTACCCTTGAATCCTGAATTTCTTTTCACTTGTTGCAGGCTTATTACCAGATATTTCAGGAAGGTAAAAGAGTTTTAGAAAGTCAGGAGAAAACAAGTACCGGATACTAAGATATCATTCCTGAAATCCAGTTACTTAGAACTTAGTAGAGAATGCCACTTAATTTGTAAAAAATGTGTGGTCACCAGAGTCCTGAAACATGCCAAGGCTATGACTGTGCTGGTAAGTCTCTGTAACCAGGCTATCATCAGCACAAAAAGCCTCTTCAGTATGCTTCTAAGGCTTATGGCATGAGGTGGTTTGACATATGATGCTATTCCTAGCAGATCAATTTCAAAGAGTGTGGAGTAGAAAGCCCATCCCAGTAGACTTCCAAAACAGCAATATTTGGAGTTTGAAATATAGGAGATTGCAGGCAAGTAGTCAAGTATGTACATCATGTGCTGTTTATGTGGATGGAAAATCATAATGAAAATAAAGCGAGATGAGGACATCATAGGACTTATCTGTTTTAGTTCTTGGTGCATGATACCTGCACTCATTACCATAAGCCATAAGATGCCATGAATACATCCATCACCCAAGCAGCCGAGATATCACCCACAAAGTGCTGCTTGTGCTACAAAATAAAATAAAGCTATTAATTTCTGTACCTCAGCCAATGAACCAAAACCATGAAAATGAGTTGTCATTGTAAACCCTCGCTAATATCACTCCTCTCATATTTACTAAAATATGAGAGGATGGCACGTCTAAACATATGAACTCTTGAGTTTCTCTGCACAGCAGCTGGCATCAGCTGATTCCCATTCATGGAGTTTTTTTCCTTGTGTTGTTAATTCTAACATGAGAGATTTAACTTCGGGGGCGGGGACGAACAGCCAAAGTCCAGTACTGCTATTTATGACGTGTAAATCTGAGCCATTTCAGCATCGCTTTCTCCTGTAAGATGAAGAACCGGGTCTCCTGATTCCCACAAGTCTACCCCAGTGCTGTTTCCCTCAGGCTCTGACGAAAGCCATGCATTTTCCCACATTGTCACGGCTCTGTCTTCTCCACGGCAGCATCTCAGAAGTCTTCTCAAGTTTACGGCTCTTTTACTAACACTGCGATAAATATTTGGCACAATATAAAAAACCTACACGTGATCCTTTTGCCTTCTGCTCTACGTAACCATAATCACTTCATTTAGGAATACAGGCTAGCCTTCTGTCATTATATGCAAAGGAAGCGACCAACAGTTAGGTGATGAAGGACTTTGAGAGAAGAGCTTCTAAGTCACCATTGTGAAGAGGCTAAAAACAGCAGCAGCACTTGAAATGTAGAAAATTACAGGTGGCTGCTCAGATATCTGTGGTTAAGGCACATTTTAAGAAGGTAAGCTTACAGTATACTCAGGTATAGATTTCTACCAGTTTTTTGAAATAAATTTAGTTATAGTTATAAGTTTAGTTATGTTATATAAGCTTATAGTTATAAAATTTATAAAGTAAGTGTTCATTCAGGACTTAAAGTTCAAAACAGGGAAGAAGCCACTGTTAGAAACGGTCTGTTTCAGACTCTCTATCAGTAACTTAGTCAACATCGCCACACTGAGTCCTCAGACAACCCCATAAGGCAACTACTGTGATTGTCCCCCTGTTCTAGATAAGGAAAATAAGAGTTAGCAAGTTTGTTTTGAGAACAATAGAGTGCTATTATAAAGGGAGGGGGCAATTGTAACTATCACTCAGATTGTCCTCCTGTGTGGTTTCTGTGGACTCATGGTTTCCTTAAAAAAAGAGGTAACCACAATAAAGGAATAGAAGCTAACATTCAAAGTATCTGTGAAAATAAGTCTTAGCAATATTTAGGCATAAGTCTCCTCAGGCAAGGGAAACAAAAGCAAAAATAAACAAATTAGATCTAATTAAACTTAAAAGCTTTTGCACAGCAAAGAAAACCACCAGCAAAACAAAAAGACAACCTACTGAATTGGAGAAGATATTTGCAAACGATGTCACTGTGAAGGGGTCAATGTCCAAAGAGCTCATACAACTCAACATCCAAAAACAAAAGCTGGTTTAAAAATGGGCAGAAGAAATGAGTAGACATTTCTCCAAAGAAGACCTGCAGATGGCCGACAGGCACATGAAAAGCTGCTCAGCATCACCAATTGTCAGACAAATGCAAATCAAAACCATAATAAGGTGTCACCTCACACCTGTCAGAACGGCCAGTGTCAAATAGACAACAAATAAATGTCGGCAAGGATATGGAGAAAAGGGAACCCTAGAACACCGTTCCTGGGCATGTAAATTAGTGAAACCACTAATGTGGAAAACAGTATGGATGTTCCTCAAAAAAGGAAAAACAGAATTTCCATATGATCCATCTATTCCACTGCTGGGTTTATACCTCAAGAAAACAAAAACACTAATTTGAAGAGATATATGCACCCCGATGTTCTGAGGCAGGAAAGGTGGGGCAGGGCCCAAGGACAGCCTCCTCATGTGCAGGGCATCAAGCGTAAGGCAAAGCCTCCTCCCTGGTTTGGACTTAGTGAGGCCATGACACATGGAGAAATGGCATCCAGAACAAACTTTGTAGAATCTGAGCAAGAAACTCTGGCCTTGGGGCTTCCCTGCTGGCGCAGTGGTTGAGAGTCCGCCTGCCGATGCAGGGGATGCGGGTTCGTGCCCCGGTCTGGGAAGATCCCACATGCCGTGGAGCGGCTGGACCCGTGAGCCACGGCCGCTGAGCCTGCACGTCCGGAGCCTGTGCTCCGCCACGGGAGAGGCCACAACAGTGAGAGGCTCGCGTACCGCCAAAAAAAAAAAAAAAAAAAAAACCCTGAGAGGAGCCCCTGACTTTCAAGGACAACCACCCTCTCCTGTGTCCTTTCACTTCTGCCCTGAATAAACTGCTCTTTGTTCTCTTTGCTCCTCAGTGTGTGTGTCTCCCAAATTCTTTTTGGACCATATGAACAAGGGCCTGAACCTTTTTTTTTTTTTATGTTGGGGGTAGGAGTTTATTAATTAATTTATTTATTTTTGCTGTGTTGCGTCTTCGTTTCTATGTGAGGGCTTTCTCTAGTTGTGACAAGTGGGGGCCACTCTTCATCGCGGTGCACAGGCCTCTCACTAGCACAGCCTCTCTTGTTGTGGAGCACAAGCTCCAGATGCGCAGGCTCAGTAGTCGTGGCTCATGGGCCCAGTTGCTCCACAGCATGTGGGATCCTCCCAGGCCAGGGCTCGAACCCGTGTCCCCTGCATTCGCAGGCAGATTCTCAACCACTGCACCACCAGGGAAGCCTGAGCCTGAACGTTTGATAAAGCATCAGCAGCACTATTTACAATAGCCAAAACACAGAAGCAACATAAGTGTCCATCGACAGGTGAATGGATAAAGAAGATGTAGTACAGATATACAATGGAATATTACGCAGCCATAAAAAAGAATGAAATATTGCCATTTGCAGCAACGTGAATGGATCTAGAGGGTATTATGTTTAGTGAAATAAGTCAGACGGGGAAAGACAAATACCATACCTTGCCATTTACATGTGGAATCTAAAAAAAAATAAAAGAATATAACAACAACAACAACAAAAACCTGTAAGACACCAAAAGCATATTACTGCATTTCTTGAAGCCTCTAAAAGAAGATAAGAGTCCAGCATGGGTAGAGGGCACTGTTTGGACAGCACTCCAGATACATCACACATCTGGACTGGAGGAGAGGACACCTGGACACCTCTCGGATGCACCTATCAACTCCCTCCACCCCAACCAGCTCTGCAGAGTCAGAATAAGAAAGAGGGAAAAGTGAACCCACCCTAGGACAACTGCTTGGGGAAGTGTGATATAATTTACAGGAGGACTCAGAATTCAGGGGAAGAAACTGAGGCAGTGGGATTTCTTAGGGAACAGATGGATACAAAGCCAAAAAATATGAATGCTGCTTCTTTTATTGTGACCTGTTCCCATTACTATCACTGAAAACAACTCACTGCAGCCTTTTGACCAGAACCTCCATCTTCCAGGAATTCTCCAAAATGGCAAACAAAAAGCAAAGAGAAGGGGCACCTGCCATATATTCTCTAGGCCTTTGGGAAAACATAAAATTGCTCCTTTGGCCACATACGTGTGGATCGACAAGAAAGGCGACATTTCAGACATTAAGGGAAGGGGCACTGTTCAAAGAGGAACAGCCCACACTGTTACCACGGCAAAACCAGAGGAGTCTACAGTGGTGCTCAGTATGCTGCTGGCATGGTTGTAAACAAACAGGTTAAGGGCAAGATTCTTGCCAAGAAAATTAATGCACATATTGAAAATATTACACACTCCAAGAGTGGAGATAACTTCCTGAAATGTGTGAGGGAAAACTACCAGAAAAATAAAGAACCCAAAGCAAAAGATACAAGCCTGGGTTCAACTGAAGAGTCAACTGGCCCCACCCAGAGACACACATGCTGTGAGAAGCAGTGGAAAAGAACTTGAGCTGCTGGGACCTATGCCCTATGAATTCATAGCAAAATAGGTGGAAAAATATTTTTTAAATTCTAGGTTTAAAAAAAATGCTGTGGCTTAAAAGAACAACGATCATTTTATTATCTTTTATGGTCTCCATAGGTCAGGAATTTAGGGATGACTAGATTGGGTGGTTCTGGCTTTGGGTCCATTACGTAGGTGCAGTCAGACTGTAGGGAGAATAGAGCAAGTGTGGTGGGAGCAGCTAGGGACTAGCCAGGCACCTATATCTCTTGACATGGTCTCAGGTTTTCTCCTACAGCCCCAGCTTGTGGACTAGCTTGCATTTCCTCATAGCAGGGCAGGCTTGGGGCAGATGGATTGCTTACCTGGCAGGTTAAGACTTCACAGGTGAATATTCCAGGAAGAAACGTGCAAGGTGCTTCACTTTTTATGACTTAGCCTCAGAAGTCATTCAATGACAATGCTGGCACATTCTCTTGGTACACACCAGTCACCAGCCCAAGCAGATTCAAGAGAAGGGGATTTAGACTCCTTCTTGGTGGAAAAGGGGCAAGGCTCTATAAGAGCCTGGGGAATGGGAGCTATTGTTGCTGCCATCTTTGGAAAATACAACCTGCCACAGGGCATTAATAACCAAATCATGGTGGCCAAAGATATTTGGGTGATGAACAAATGAATAAATGAACCGTGAAACACATTCCAATCATTTTTTCAATAACTCCCCCTCTCCCCATTACCTCCCCCTTTTCTTCCGCCATATTATGTAGTTGCTGCTCTGCAGGGCATAGCTGATAACAGATTTTCCTGATTCATCTTTCATCCAACTTCTATGGCTTTTCTTCTTCCTCTAATATTCTAAGTCTGGGAATCCCCACAACCCTAGAGTTTGTGCCTGTTCCCCCCACTCCCTATTCTATAGGTTCTCCTTGAAAATTTCATCTGTGTTTTCTTTCCCATGGCTTTAAATACCATTTTATATAGCTGACACCAAAATCTATATTATTAGCTCTAACCTTTCTCCTAAGCCCAAGATAGATAGTTCAAACTCAATATTAGATATTTTAACCAAATGTCCCAGCAATTTTTAACATTCACTATAACCTCCCAATAAGGTCCTTCTGACTTTCCTTTCTTATTGAGGTCACTATTACTGTAATAATTCAGAAATAGATACTCTAAAAAGTTATATAAAACACCTAATTTACTTAGAGTAGAAATCTACACTGCCAGATTATTCCCTCTTTCCAATACCTGAATAACTGTAATTTGCTTGCCAATGGCTTGCCATTATTAGGTTTTCACTACTAATCCATGCTACATACAGCAATCAGACTGAAACATTCAAAAGCACTATATTCATTGGGACACATTACTCCTCAAAATGCTTCAATGGCCTACCTTCTCCCCAGAGTAAACTTTTTAGCATAATTATTGACCTACAGTTCCATCTTTATCTTTTACTTCTCCCTTCATACCATCTATATTCAACACAAACTATAAGTTTATGTTCCCTAAACTTATTCCAAATTCTCAAACCAATATGCCTTTTCTTAAATATACAAAGCAAACATATATAAAGCAAATATATATATATATTTATATATAAAGCAAATACTGACAGACAAATGGAGAAACTAACAATAACACAGTAACAGTAGCAGATTTTAACACCTCACTTACATCAATGGACAGATGACCCAGACAGAAAATCAATAAGGCAACAGTGGTCTTAATAGACCAGTTGTACTTAACAGATCTCTAATGGACATTACATCCAAAAACAACAGAATACACATTCTATTCAAGTGCATGTGAACATTTTCCAGGATAGATCGCATGCTAAGCCATGAAAACAAGTCTCAGCCAATTTAAGAGCACAGAAACGGTATCAAGCATTTTCTCTGACCACAATGGTATGGAACTAGAAATCAATTATAGAAAGAAAAGTGGGAAAAGCACAAACAAGTGGAGACTAAACAGCATGATACTAAAAAACCAATGGGTCAATGAAAAAACCAAAGTGGAAATCAGCAAGTATCTAAAGACAAATGAAAATGGAAATACAACACTCCAAAATGTATGGGATGTAGCAAAAGCAGTTCCAAGAGGGAAGTTTATAGTGATACAGGCCTTCCTCAAGAAACAAGAAAAATTTTAAATAAACAACCTAAACTACCACCTGAAGGAATTAGAAAAAGAAGAATAAACAAAGGCCAAAATCAACAGAAGGAAGGAAATAATAAAGATTAGAGAAAATAAAATAGAGATCAAAAAAACAGTAGAAAAGATTAATGAAACCAAGACCTGTTTGTTTGAAAAGATAAACAAAACAGATAAACCTTTAGCCAGGCTCACCATGAAGAAAAGGGAGAGGACCCAAATAAACAAAGTAAGAAATGAAAGAGAAGAAATACCAACCAATACCACACAGATACATAAAATCATAAGAGGATACTACAAATAGTTATATGCCAATAAACTGGACATCCTAGAAAAAGTGGACAATTTCCAGAAACATACAACCTGCCAAGACTGAATCAAGAAGAGATTGACAATGGAACAGGCTGATCTGATCACTTTCAGTGACAATGAATTTGTAATTTAAAAAAACTCCCAGCAAACAAAAGTCCAATCTGGATGGCTTCACAGGAGAATTCTACCAAATATAGAAGGAAGAGCTAATACTTATTCTGAAACCATTCCAAAAAAAAAACTGAAGAGGATGAAACACTCCCAAATTCATTCTACAAGTCCACCATTACCCTGATACCAAAACTAGATAAAGGTACTACAAAAGAAAAAAGTTACATGCCAATATCTTTGATGAATATAGATGCAAAAATCCTCAACCAAATATTAGCAAACTGAATACACCAATATATAAAAAGGACCATATACCATGATCAAGTTGGATTTATTCCAAGGACACAAGGATGGTTCAATATTCACAAAAATCAATGTGATACATCACATTAACAAAAGAAAAGACAAAACCACATGATTGTCTCAATAGACACAGAAAAATCATTTGACAAAATTCAGCATCCACCCATTATAAAAACTCTCATCAATGTGGGTATAGAGGGAACATATCTCAACATGATAAAGGCCATTTATGACAAACCCACACCTAATATCATACTCAGTGGTGAAAAGCTGAAAGCCTTTCCTCTAAGTTCAGGAACAACATAACGATGTCCACTCTCACCCCTTCTATTTAATATAGTATTGGAAGTCTTAGCCATAGCAATCAGACAAGAAAAAGATGTAAATCCAAATTGGAAGGAAAGAAAACTGTCATGATTTGCAAGTAACATGATACTCTATATAGAAAACCCTAAAGTCTCCACCCCAAAACTATTAGAACTAATACATGAATTTGGCAAAGTTGCAGGATACAAAATTAATATACATAAACCTCCTGCTTTTCTATACACTAATAATGAACTATCTGAATGAGAAAGTATTAAAACAATCTCATTTACAATAGCACTGAAGAATAAAATACCTAGGAATAAACTTAACCAAGAAGGTGAAAAACCTATGCTCTGAAAACTATAAAATGCTGATGAAGGAAATCAAAGGAATATATCCCATGTTCTTGTATTGGAATAATTAATGTTGTTGAAATGGCCATACTACCTTAAGCAATTTACAGATTTAATGCAATCCCTATCAAAATATCCATGACATTTTCACAGAACTAGAATAATCCTAAAAGTCGTTTGCAACAAAAAAAGATCCCAAATTTCCAAAGCAATCTTGAGAAAAAAAGAACAAAGCTGGAGGTATCATGCGCCCAGACTTAAGACTATGCTACAAAGCTACAGTAATCAAAAACAGCTTGGTAATGGCACAAAAACAGACATATAGATTAATGAAACACAACAAAGAGCCCAGAAATAAATCTACACACCTATGGTCAATTAATCTATGACAAAGGAGGCAAGAATATACAATGGGGAAAAGACAGTCTCTTCAACAAGAAGTGCTGGGAAAACTGGACAGCTACATGTATAAGAATGAAATTAGAACACTCTCACACTATATACAAAAATAAACTCAAAATGAATTGAAGACCTAAATGTAAGACTGGATATTATAAAACTCCTCAAGTAAAACAGGCAGAACACTCTTTGACATAAATCATAACAATATTTTTTAGATCAGTCTCCAAAGGCAAAAAATAAATAAATATAAACAAATGGGATTTCATTACACTTAACAGCTTTTGCACAGCAAAGGAAACTATCAACAAAATGGAAGAAAATATTTGAAAATTATGTGACTGTCAAGGGATTTAACTCCAGAATATACAAACAGCTCATACAACTCAATGTCAAAAAAAAAAATACAACCCAATCAAAAAATGGGCAGAAGGGCTTCCCTGGTGGCGCAGTGGTTGAGAGTCCGCCTGCCGATGCAGGGGAAACGGGTTCGTGCCCCGGTCTGGGAAGATCCCACATGCCGCGGAGCGGCTGGGCCCGTGAGCCATGGCCGCTGGGCCTGTGCGTCCGGAGCCTGTGCTCCGCAATGGGAGAGGCCACAACAGTGAGAGGCCCACATACCGCAAAAAAAAAAAAAAAAAAAAAAAAAAAAAATGGGCAGAAGACATAAATGGACATTTTTCTAAAGAAGACATACAGATGGTCAACAGACACATGAAAAGATGCTCGACATCACTAATCATTAGGGAAAGGCAAATCAAAGCAATTGTTATCACTCATTCACCCATACTAATCCATCAGAATGGCTATCATCAAAAACATAAGAAGTAACAAATATTGGAGAGGATGTGGAGAAAAGGAAACCCTTGTACACTATTGGTAGGTATGTAAATTGGTACAGCCACTATGGAAATCAGTATGGAGGTTCCACAAAAAAACTAAACATAGAACTACCATTTGATCCAGCAGTTCCACTTCTCAGTATATATCTGGAAAAAACAAAACCACTAATTCAAAAAGATACATGCACCCCAATGTTCATAGCAGCATTATTTACAACTGCCAAGATATGGAAGCAACCTAAGTGTCCATGAATAGATGAATGGATAAAGAAGATGTAGCATGTGTATACACAACAGAATATTACTCAGCCTTAAAAAAGAATGAAACTCTGTCATTTGCAGCAATCTGGATGGACCTAGAGATTATGCTTAGTGAAATAAGTCACACAGAGAAAGACAAATACTGTATCTTATCATTTATATGTGGAATCAAAAAAATAAAATAAATGAATGTATATAGCAAAACAGAAACAGACTCACAGATATAGAAAACAAACTAGTGTTTACCAGTCAGGGAGAGGGAAGGAGAGAGGGCCAAGATAGGAGTGTGGATTTAAGAGATATGAACTACTGTGTATAAAATAGATAACAAGGGTATATTGTACAGCACTGGGAATTATAACCATTATCTTATAGTAACTTTTAATGGAGTATAACCTGTAACAATTCTGAATCACTATGCTGTACATGTGAAACTAATGTAAGTTAACTATACTTCAACTTTAAAAAAGATGACGTAAAGAATTGGTACTTTAATAAGCATATAACTTTACAGTTTTTCTGAACACGTTTCTACATCCTTAAAAGGAGAAGTTTAAATTAAATGATCCAAAATATTCCTTCCAGTTCTAAGATTGTAGATTTGAACCAGTTAAAAAAAATCATTCTTAAAATGTTAAATCCAGAAGTGCTTGAGATGTTGTCTATGAATATTTAATCACTTCCATATCAAATCTCAAAGTGTTGGACCAGAAGTTCATGGATAACCTTGAATTAAAATGAAAACCTTTCAAGTAATCTGTAGATAATCATTATAAACCATTGTTTCAGTCTCTCAGAAAAGAGGCTTTTTACAGCTTTTTAGCTTATCATTGTTCAGGTACTGCATCTGAAATGGACCATCAACCTCGTCTCTGCACCTGTCAAAGGCTGTGCCTGTTTTCAGACTTATTTCTTGTCCAAACCATTGAAATCGTACTCACAATCACAGGCTTGAAATCATGCCTAGTCATACACCCTGTAAAACCCTCTCATAAAGACAAACTGCATCCTTCTTCCCAACTTGTCCTCCTGTCCACTAATGGTGCTGTGTTCTGAGAAAGCCCTCCTGTTCTCAGATGACCAAACTCATCCTTAACTTTATGACTTCGCCATTTCTGATTTCATCAGCCAACAAGACAGAAAGTTTCAAAGAGGCTGATCAAATACAATTAATGCTAGTAGAAGCTGAAGTTTCCTTGTCATTCATCTCATTGGTCTGAAGAAAGGAACAAGCAAAGAATTGTCAACTCCCCCCTCCCTATATGCATCAGCCTTTTCCCAAAGCCAGAACACTAACCAGATCAGGACACATATGTGTTCTGGGGAGGTAACCGCCCTTACCTATCTATCCCACCTTCGTGGAGAGAAGATGTGGCTGGTTAGGCAACCCCTCTGCACAAGAAAAAATACAACTGGTCATTTATCCTTTTCAGCCCATTTACCTTGCTATTAGGTATAGTGACAATATAAGGCTTTTAGTGAATATAAGCCATTCTGATTTGATTCAGTTGTATGTACTGGGGTTCCTCAGTGTTGTTCCCCACCATCAGTTATTGCCCTGTTTCTTGGAGGGCTACAACCCATAAAATGCTCCTACTGTTTGCATAACTTGATTCCCAGCCCTATCTCCTCTTCTAATCTGGTCAACTGTACTAGTCTCCCTACAGGAACTTCTTAAGTCCTAGAGCAAGTTCTAAGCATCCAGCACCCCACCTCTTGTCCTCTGAGCCCTAATCTCTGTTTGTAGCTCTGCTGCTTTAGAGAAATCTCTCTCAGAAGTAAAGAGCCCTCAAAATCAAATGAGAGTGTAAGAAACAGACAATCCCTCAGCCAATATTGTTCACAAAACCCAAGAAGGCCCTCATCCCCTGCCTCCCACCTATCCTGACCTCTCACTCTGGCCAGGACTCACCCTAACTCTTACAAGACTGACATCTGAAAAGGGAAAAGTAAAGGAAGGATACCGTCCCTCTCCCCACCATGCACACAAAAGGAGAGGACACTCTGACCCTTTCCCTGCATTTTCCAATTTCTATTATGACAGACATCCTCACATTTATCCACCCTTCAAGTTCTTAGCCTTAAGGGGCTTCTTACCACTTTCCTTGTACCTTATTTACTACAAGACTTCTACTTCCATTATAATGTCTTCCCCCTGAGCCGGCTGAAATGCGTATGGTGTACAAGGGACCAAGAGTCTCTAAGTCCCTTATAGACCTGTGTCTAGAAAACTCAAGAGACATCTGTTCTACTGATTATAAAGCAACGGCTAATCAAGTGGGGGAGGAAAGGTATCCATTTAATTCATTGTTTAGCAAAATGAAGCAGAGACGGAAATACGATGAAGACAAGGAGCCTTCATTCACTGAGTACTCCTCACATGTTGGAACCTGGGACCAGTTCTGATGTTATATAATCTTCAAACGATGCCACGAAGCAGGGATTCCTTCATCCCCATTGTACCAATGAGGAAAATAAGGTTTAGAGAGACTAAGAAATATGCCCAAGTCCACAATGGTCACAAGGAACAAAGATGAGGAATTAAACCCGGGGACCTTGGTTGCAAATTTGTACCTCAGAGCAGTATTTAGCAAACATGGGGGGCAAAGATGAATATTTCAGAAGTACCCAAGGAGAGCTTTTCTGACTGCATTTTCTTGCCTCAGTCTTCTATCTGCCTGCAGCCTTGGTGCATAATCCTTAATAAACCCCCATCTGAAGGAGCTAAGATTAACTAAATCCAGCCTCCTTCAGACAAGAAAAAAGGTGCTTAAATATAGTACCTCTCTGAGGTAAGAGTACTGTAATTAGTGAGCTCTGTTCCTCAGTGTAAGTTTGCTGAATACATGAATGAGTCAACTGAATGACACTGATTGAGATTCTCTGAAACAATTCATGCACATAATGAGAAATATACTTCGAATCACGGAAAAATATTATCTTCCTCAAACCTATGCTTCCCTGCACCGCTTCTTCTCTTCCCAAGACAGTGAGGGAGGCTTCTCCTGCCCTCCAATGGGGAGACAAGGCAGCAAGTTCTGGGCTGTCAGCACTCCTATTACCATCTTTGATGTCTGAGGGTCTTACCCATTCATGCTCAGAAATGGACTCCCCAAGTACCGCACAGAGGGCCACGTGCGCGTGGAGAAATGTCCTGCATTGGAAAAGTCCAGTGCAAAGTAAGTAATGGTGTAACATGATCCCTTTTGCATTTTAGGAAGACCTGCCTGACCACAAGGAGGGCAATGGTTCGGAGAGAAAAAAAGGGTGAAAAGGGAAAAGCCACATCTGAATGTCAGAGATCAGGACTTGTGTGCAGGTAATTTATTTGCGAAGTGATCCCAGGGCAGAGGAACAGGGCCGCTGGAAAACATCAAACAGGAAATGAGGAGAAGCCAACCTAAGTTGCATAACTGAGCAGATCACCACCATGTGCTAGTGGGACTCAACCCTGCGGGATGTCCTCTGAGCTACTGGTAGCTGCCCCAGAGGGATGTTCATTCCTCGGTACTTCCCAGTCTGTTCACATACCAGCACGGGGCGGCTGGACCCCTGCAGGAATTCCAAAAAGGTACACAGACCCAATTCCAACCTGTGTGTGGAGGCCTCCTCACACCAACAAGCAGTTCCTCAGATGCCAGCTGGGTGGCTGAGCAATCAGCTCAATGCTGGCACTATCTACCCAGAGAGAGAACCAGCTACGAACTGGAGGTTCTGATGACCCCCTCCAACCCAGGATGCCAGGCCCAAGCCCAAGTTGCTACCTGTACTGCTGACCAACTGGCTACAAATCAGATGTTCCCATGACTCCCTCATTGGGTTCGATTAATTTGCTAGAAAGTCTCACAGAACTCAGGGAAACCCGTTTACTCACTAGATTACCGATTTATTATGACAGGATGCTAAAAGATACAAACCAACAGCCAACAGATGAAAAGATACATAGGGCTGAGTCCCAAACAAAGGAACTTGGGGCCAGGCACAGTGGTGAACAGAAGCATTCTGGTTCCTCCATGTAGAAGCTCTCTGAAAAGGATGAAAAAGCTGTCCTTTTAGGTTTTTATGGAGGCTTCATTACGTAGTCATTATTGACTAAACTGGCCAATGGTGACTGATTCCACCTCCAGGCCCTCTCCCCTCCCTAGAGGTTGGGGGATGGGACTGAAAGTTCCAACCCTCTAATCACATGGTTGGTTCTTCTGGAAACCAGCCACCATCCTTGGGGAATGGGGCTGTGTCCAAATTTCACAGCATTAGTCTAACAAGAGACACTTTTGTTGCTCTCATCACTTAGAAAATTCCAAGAGTCAAGGGATGCTTTGTAAATATCATGCAGTAGTTCTTTGCTTCAGAAGGCATGGCGTTGCTCCTGGACCCTCACAGACTACGGTGTGACTCAAGACACAGCATCCTCATCCGTTACGAGTAGCTCCAGCACTGCCAGTTCTGCTGAGTGATAGTCTGGATGGCTGGACAGCTTTCACCCCAACCCAGACTTCCTACAGAGCCCTCTCTTGCTCTGAGCCACACTCAAAACTTGTGGCTTTCTTAGTTACTCAACCAAAGGGTAAGAATATTACTCCCAACTGCAGCATATGCTACCTTCAGAATTCAAATAAACCCACCAAACATGATGCTCTTTCTTAGTGGTAGGAAACGTAAAGTCCAACAACATGTCCTTTTGAGGCAGTGTCCAGGCATGCCAAAGACCACGAGGCACCTTAAAACATCACTGCTCTGGCTGGATCCGAATCCTCACAGGGTTCATCGTGTATACTCTGGCACACAAGGATCTCACTAAGGTACCCACAGTACTTTTTACTTCTTGCTTACCAAATCCAGTTGGCATGATGTGATCCATATAGCAAAGTAATATGAATCTGTAGACTTTTAAGATGATTGAGCTTCCTGAGAACTATATTGTGATGAAACCTTGGGACAAAACAGTGACAATGTATTGCTGTCCACCATACGTAAACACAAACTAATTTAGACCCTCTTAATTATGAGAACTAAGAAAAATCTGTTTAGCCAATGAGCTGCTACATACCAAGCACCAGAGTCTGTACTGATTCATCAGTCAAGATTCTACATTCATCACAACAGTTGTGATTGCACTGTTAATGGGTTACATGTACAGTCAGCCATTGCCATCTGCCATTATTCATTTGGTTTTTGCAAAGGTCAAATAAACTGATTGGGGACATAAGAGAAACCTTCTGAGGAACCTGTAAAATGTGCACCCCAATCAGGAAAAGGCAGTATTTGTCCCCAGCATCCCTCCGGGTCGGTCAGGTGTTGCACAGAGGGTGTTAACTGCCCCTACTCCCAGGTACATACACGCATCAGAATGGATGCCTGAGCTCTCAGAGGGAGACACCCCGGATGGCAGGGGTAGAAAAGACCTGGGCTAAGCCCATCGTACAACCAAGGTGAGATGGATGCCTACAATGCAGGTCACAGAAGTAACTGGAGCACAAAGGTTGTTCAAGAAGATGGGGGAGGAAACTTACAAATGTCATAACCAATGGGTCAGTTAGCAGAGTGTTGCAGTATTTTTTTTTTTTTTTTTTGGCCGGTGGCATGTGGGATCTTAGTTCTCCAACCAGGGATGGAAACCACGCCCCCAGCACTGGAAGTGTGGAGTCCTAACCACTGGACCACCAGGGAAGTCGTGAGAATTGCAATGTTTTAGGCATGACTCTGTAAAGGTCTGAACTAAGGTGATGGTGGCAGATCTGAAGGAAAGGAGACAGTTTCAGTATATAGTTATGAGGAAGATGTCAGAGAGGCAAAATAAGTGACTAATTTATCATTTCCTACATATTTGCCCTCAAGACTTCAAGGTGCCCTGTGACAAAATAATTCCTTGGAAAAGTCAAAGTTGAGAAATGCTGGTTTATACGTGAGTGGTCTTCCCTCGTATGAGGTTTCCATCCTAAAATGCAAATTCCTGTATCTGGATGTCATTTGTGCTAATGATCCCCAGGGATCAGAGAGGAAAGTCCATGCACCAGTGTTTGGATATAAACCAATTTAATTTGCACCATTCTGATATTTTTCTTTTTGCTACATTATACAAAAATGTTAGTTAAAATAGAACTCAAATCAATGAGTAGACAGGACTTTAAATATGAAAGGAAATCTAACTTCCAGCACGCTGAAAGTAGATTAAAGCAAGCACCATGGTGGGCACCCAGCTCATAGGAACATCCCTGAGCCAGGCAGTGTTCAAGTCTGGGACTCTTTAAAAATCTTTCCTCTCTTTAAAAAACATGTATCTACCCACACTTATTTTCCAAGGATAATTTTGGTGAACAGGAAATCCATGCCTCAGATTTCTTTCAGAGGCCCCAAAAGGATTCCCAAGTACACCTGAGCTACATAATAGCTGTAAAAATTAATGATGGATGAACACTATCCTTTGTGCTAGAAAAAGAGTAAAAGAAAATCTCAAAGTGTTAAAACTGGGTCATAAACAACAATGAACAGAGAAACCTTAGTTGTGCGGTTGTGAAAATTAGAAGTTGTGTCTAGTAGCAGAATTGAGCCAGGGAAGGCAGTAGCTTGTTTTAATGATGTTCCAGGAAAGTTGCTTCTACTCCCTAGTCAGCTGGGAACCTATTTCTTCTAAGAGGGTTAGAAACCATCTTTCTGAATAATCTTGAAGTGTTCTTATGAATTTCCTTCAAGTACAAATTTAAATCACTAGAGATAGTGACAGAAAGAGACTCAAAAATCCTAGACAATTCTCTGTGAAACAACAGAAATCATAAGTAATCAGAATCTCATCTTTTCACCCAGATAGTGGTGATTTATAACAGTTTTGTCGAGCTTTCTATATTATAGCCAGCCATCATTTTAACTTCCAAAGAAATATTGCTACAACACAATTATAATAATACTTTCAGTAAATTGCACGATACAGCTTGACCTTCCCCAAGAGCTGAGGTGACCAAGGGAGGACTATAGGTCAGACATTCTATTTCATGTCAAGTGCCAATTTTTTTTTTTTTTAATTTTGCAGTACACGGGCCTCTCACTGTTGTGGCCTCTCCCATTGCGGAGCACGGGCTCCGGACGCGCAGGCTCAGCGGCCATGGCTCACGGGCCCAGCCGCTCCACGGCATGTGGGATCTTCCCGGACCGGGGCACAAACCCGCGTCCCCTGCATCGGCAGGCGGACTCTCAACCACTGCGCCACCAGGGAAGCCCGTGCCAATTATTTTTAATTGCAAAAGGGACTAAAGAAAGTGAAAACTTGTCCAATACACATGTTTTTCTTCCAACTAGATTTCCTAATGAATTACCAGTACTGATTAGGTAAGACACCATGAAATTGATTACCTATTGTATTTAGGATAATCCCAATACACAGTTAATAACCTCTTAATTGCCCCTCAAATATTCATCATGGAGATACAAAATTCTGTTACATAGTATCCATAATCAAGAAAAAAGATGTAAAATTGCAAAAGGCCAAAATGAATGCCTTCAAATTTAAAATGTAAGGATATCGTGATGAGGATGTCACCTCCTAAGTGACAAGCCAATCCTGCATACGCCAGTTACTCCCAGGTACCACGCTTGTGACTGGGTTACTGATATTTTGTACACTGGCCAATTGGCCAGTTTTTCCTGAGATAACTTGATCTTAGGACATTAGCACGTAATTCACCCAAAATGCCTTTTGTAAAAGGAAAACAAGATTTTTTTAACTAAACAGTAATTTTTAACATGAAGCTAAATCACCTGAAGAAAATATACCATTGTAGGAATGAAAAGATAAAAGCGAAAGTCTTTCTGTTCAGCAGAGGTCCCCAAAACTCATAAAAATGAGTAAGTATCCCTACCTTATAAAGAGAGCTACCAGCCCTATAGCTGTAAGACTGACAAAATGTAACAAAACCATAGCTTTGTGTGAGTTCCCCCAACAGGGGACTCTGAGGAAAGAACTTGTACTGAGGTAGTTCATTTAAGAGTTTATACAAGAAAGCAGGAGGGAAGGAACAAGGAAATGGAGAGAGAGAAGGTGGAAAACCAGCTCAGGGCGCAGTACTGTGATTGCTGCCATGGGCAACGGGGGCTTCACTCTGCAGAAACATCTGAGAACACAGAATGTCTTCCAGGATGGTCCACCCAAAGCAGGGCGTCTGGGGCATTCACCTACTGGCTCGCCTGTCGGTTGAGGGTTGACTGCAGTGTTAACTGCATTGCATTTCAGGACCCAACCTACAAGTGGGCCCAGGGGATGCCTGTGGCTTTAGAGGAGGTTCTGAGAGAGAAATGGAGAGATTAACGGTGGACCCGCGCGGTGAGATGGTATCCGTGTGCTTAGAACTATCCAGCACGGCCGTGCCTGAAATAAAAAGTGAACCAATGGGATGAGATGCAGGGCACCAAGAAACTGCAGCATTGGTCCACCCCATGCCCATCCTTTTTTTTAAAAAGACATTTCAAATTGATCAAGGGGAGTAACTCCTTAAAGCAAAGGGCCTCAGAGCATCGTGGCATTTCCCTTTCTATTCCCACAGGGGAGGGCATACGGTTGATGTTCATACCCAAGGCAAATGAGGAAGCTTAAAAAGAAGAACTTCTCCAAGTACCTGGGGGAAGTGTGCAAGGGAGGAGTCTTAAATCTCAGCGCCATCAGGCATCTTTCTCCGCACCTGAAACAAGTGTCTGGGCTTATCTCTGTTGCCAACAGAAAAGAGAAAGCGTTTCTGGATCTTCATGTACATCCCTTTAAACCTGCCTTCCTTACCCCCTTGCCAGCTGGGAATTCTGAAGTCGGCAAGCTAGCTGGAGTAGCCCAGGGTACAGAGCAAAGAGAGGAGAATACAGTTATGAGAGCAAAGCGCCCCCTACCGTTTAATTTAGCAAGGGTATCTGTACTCCCATTGGCCCGGTAGACACCTTGCACGATAGGCTACGATGCTCTTGAAAGGATACTGCCCCAGACAGCTGCCTGCGGGACAAGGAACCACAGCAGAGGGCTGTGTGCGTGGACCACTGGAGGGCAGCCGTCCGCCAAAGGGTGCGTTTTCAGGGCCGACGGGGCAGACTGCTAGCTGTCCCCACAAATGCCCTCTCCCTCGTGCGGGACACGTGGCCACCAAGCTACAGACTGCATTTCCCGGCCTCTTTCCACTCAAAGTATCTGCGTGACTAAGTTGTTGTCAACGCAGTGTTCGCAGAAGTGATGGCTGCAACTTCTACCTCACTTGCTCAAAGGAAATACCTGCCCTGGTCCCACCTCCTTCCTCTCCTCTCTGTCTGAGAACACGGACACGCTCAAGGCAGCTTTCTGATCCTGCAGACCGGGTAACGCCCCAGGTGATGGTGAAACAGTCAGACGGAAGGACCTTGGCCCCCTAAATGACCTTACGGGGCAGAGCTGGACTGCCAAGTGAGAGAATAATAAATCTGCTTCGTTTAAGCCAGGGTTTCCTAGCATGGGTTTCACTACTGCCCCCCTGAGGAGAAAAAAGAAATCTAATTTGAGGAATTAAATTTTTAATTTAATTTCTTCCTAGCAAGAGAGACAAAATACCAAGAAATAAGATCTTGCTGAGCTTTGGAAGGCCACAGACCATTTCAATAGCTAAGAATGTTTTTCATTCTCCGTCCCCTGAAAACCAATTTTCACTGAGAACGCATGATTTCAGCTATTATATGCGTGGTCTCTTTGTTCGAGCAGCTTACCTCTGCCCTCACTAATATAGTGAGGGAACTAAGTAAGGGAGAAGTCCCTTCTGTGTTCTCCCACGAGCCCACTGTTTCTAGCTGATGTCAGAAGGGTTGCCGTGAAAAAGGTCACTGGAGAATCAAGAGTGAAAACTAAACACCAGATAAAATACCAGGGAAGTACAATGGGCGACAGCTATTTTGTCGCCCCCAAAATCCTTATGTTGAAGCCCTAACCCTCAGTGTTGCTGTATGTGGAGATGGGGCCTGTGAGGAGGTGACAAAAGTCACATTAGGTCATAAAGATGAGGCCGTCATCCAGCAGGGCCCTTAGAGGAGGAAGACACCAGAGCTGGCCGTCCCCGCCATATGAGGACATAGTAGAAAGGCTGCTCTGCAGGACACAAAGAGAGCCCTCACCAGGACCCCAGCCAGCCGGCACCTTGATCTGGGGCTTTCCAGCCTCTGGAACCATGAAAAACAAGTCTCTGCTGTGTAGGCCCCTCAGTCTGTGGCAGCCAAGCCATCTAACACTGTGGGCTTGGCCACATCTCCTCTCGCCTTTCCTTTCACCCAACCCAGTTGGAGGAGCCAGAAGCAAGGGGCGTGGGAGCAAGGAAAGTGAAAGCAGGAGTTTATCGAAACATAGGAGGCCTTACGTCCCTTAGGTGAGAGAGGGGTGGGGAAGCTTTCAGCTGGATGAGAAAACAAGGTTTTGATTTAGACTGGACTGGACATTTTAAAACTAGAAAAGGAATTAAAAGCTATGGGTTTCATATGAGATGTCACCCAGAGGTGACCATGGGATATCCACAAAGGCAATCAGGGCAAAAACAATAAACCCATTTCCTGAAGATGCCGTACTAGGAGGACACGGAATTCGTGTGTCCAAACAATGAGGGCACCTACCAGGCACCGGAGGGGGACCACGGACACCTAAGGGGATGCGAGGAAGCCCCAGCAACCGGGTAGGACGTGGGGCGTGGGGGGAGTGAAGTGGGGGGAAGTGGAGGTGGGAGGGGACTGGGGCCCCTGAGGGGCGGCTGGGGGAGGGGAAGGGATCCCACGCCCGAAGGGGGAAATCGGGGAACCACTGGGAGGGCAAAGGATCAAAAGGGAGTGTGGCCAGGCTTCCCCCGCCCACCTGGGCCCCCGGGAACCTGCTGAGATGCCAGGTGTGACCCTCTGCCCACCGAGGCCCCCTGCAGCCACGTGGGTCCTGAGGGAGAGGGAGGGAGGGAACGGGGAGCAGAAGTAAAGCCGGACCTGCGGGACCAGCATCCCTGGGGGGCGCTGGGGGAGGGGAGGAGTTCCTACACCCAGCGGGACCCACCCACCGTTAGGGGTCCAGGGGGGACAGGGGAGACCCTGGGGGAGATGGGGAGGGGCACAGAAGAACAGAAGGAAACGCAGCCAGCGCTTTCCCTGTCCACTCAGCTCCCAGGCCTAACCTTCTGCCCTCAGAGCCCCCCCGCCCCTACACCCCACCCAGGGCCCCACCTCTACACTCGGAGACCCCATCTGAGACCCCCTCCAACGTTCTGGGCCTAAACCCCACCCACACACCCTCACCCAGGGGCCCACCTCCAAACTCCGGAACTCCACACTCCAGAGGCCCTCCTTCCAACGTGCTGCCGCTCCCCTTCCACCAGCAGGTCCTAAGCAGAGGCCCTGCCCCACACTTGAACGTCGCCCCCGCACCCGCCTAGGCCCTGCCCCTGCCTAAGTCCCACCCCCGCCTAAACTCCACCCCCATAGGCAAGGCTCTTTTTTTCTTTTTTCCTCTTTTGGATTGGGGCTCTGTTTTACCCTGGTGATTGATTGCTCTTGATCCATTTATATTTTTATTTTTCCTAATAAATCTTTTACTTCTCTGATTTTATTTTATTCTTTATACTTTGTTATTGTTCTCTCCTTTTGGAGAGGAAATCAAAAAATACCTAGAAACAAATGACAATGAAAACACGACGACCCAAAACCTACATGATGCAGCAAAAGCAGTTCTAAGAGGGAAGTTTATACCAATACAATCCCACCTCAAGAAACAAGAAAAATCTCAAATAAACAACCCAACCTTACACCTAAAGCAATTAGAGAAAGAAGAATAAAAAAAACCCAAAGTTAGCAGAAGGAAAGAAATCATAAAGATCAGATCAGAAGTAAATGAAAAAGAAAGGAAGGAAACAATAGCAAAGATCAATAAAACTCAAAGCTGGTTCTTTGAGAAGATAAACAAAATCGATAAACCATTAGCCAGACTCATCAAGAAAATAAGGGAGAGGACTCAAATCAATAGAATTAGAAATGAAAAAGGAGATGTAACAACTGACACTGCAGAAATACAAAAGATCATGAGAGATTACTACAAGCAACTACATGCCAGTAAAATGGACAACCTGGAAGAAATGGACAAATTCTTAGAAATGCACGACCTTCCGAGACTGAACCAGGAAGAAATAGAAAATATAAACAGACCAATCACAAGCAGACCAATCACAAGTTCTTATAAACCTGAAGACCTAAGAGTAAGGTGACTCCAGTTATAAACGGGAGCCGTGGAGAGTGAGGAAGGACCACTTTCTTAATAAAGGTCTCAAAAAAGTCAGGAACACCTAACTCAAAAATGTCACCTATGAAAACACGAGATTTCAAAAGCTCACATGCCCCGAAAGATAGTTAACAAGAAAAAAAGCCATGATGAGCCGTCCACTTCCAACCACCTAGGGTTTCCATCCTCTTGGTCCTCGTATCAAGCCCTCCTGCACTCTGGGTGCTTCTCTCTCCCCAGGATGGGCTGCGGACCCGCCTCCTCCTCCCTCTTCCCTGTCGGATGTTATGAGGCCCTGGTTCCCATCTCACCCAGCTGTCCCCACACTCTCCTCCAACACAGGGGCAGCAGCGGTGAGGACAAGCCACGGGCTAAGGAAGGCAGCAGACGTGAGCTCCTCGGGGCTTGAACCGAGGCTCACGCCACTCCATGTTCCATAGCCCCAGCGCATCACATACGATTTGAAGCTGGCTCTATTTCATTTCATTTGGTTTTGCGTTAATTGAGTCCCTGGATGAAGATAAGCAAAGTGCACTGATCTTCTCTCAGGGACAGGCCACCCTCTGGCTCCTAGATGTTCGCTGCCAGGCAGCCAGACCGCTAGAGGGGAGTTGAAAACTCCAACCTTTTCCTCCCCTCCCCACCACCCGACCCCCCCGCCTGGCTGGCTACCCCAACTGCTCCCAGTCCAACCATTTAGTGGACGGCAGGGGCTGCTGAGCAGGGCGGGGGCCGGGCCGTCCCAGACCACCCAACTACCCCCTTCTCGGCAGCCTCTCTCTGCACAGCTAGATGCCACCGAGAAGCTATCTTGGGTCTCTAGAAAGACCTGCCATTTCCAGACTAACAGCCTTCCAAGAAGCTCTCATTTAGATGAATGGAGTCATTTAGAAGTGCGATGGGAAAGACAGAAAGAAAGATGGGGTGACGAGTGCTGTGTCAGCCCTTTGGGTGAGGTCCAGTCTACCCACCAACAGCCATCCTCGTCCAGCGCTCGCTGCTCTTACTCGGATAAGTTGTTATCCTGCCCTGGGAAGTACGAGAAGGTTTTTGGCCCGTCGCCGTTCATTACCAGGAAGAAAAGTCACCTTCTCCTTTGAAGCTCTTTTTTTTTTTTTTTTGATCATGGCCCATTGGCCATGACTGATGCTGCTTTAAGTAAAGCAGTTAAAACTGGTTAAGCTCAGAGCTCCTCATCCATAGAAGGTGCTGGCTGTGATTAAGATAAAATCCAAGGAAACAGAGCAGAGACAGGACAAGAGGTGCCTTCTTCCAACTCCCCACCGCCACCTTCCTAGGACCTAAAGGTGCGAGACTCTACTCTCAAGGTACAGGGTTTTATAGCTCTTGTTACAAAAATGTCCAGGAGGTAAGATCAGAGCTCTCATACACGATGAATACTGCAGACCACCACTGACATGAATGAATCCACCTTTTAGATGAAGGCTGGACCAAAGGACAAATATATGGAACTCATTTCTATCATAAATAAATACCTTATCATATATTTCACTTGCCAGATCTCTCATTAAAATATTTCTTTAAAAATCTAACGGTATCATTTTATCCTTCAATTCCTTTTTTAATCCTGTTCCAATTATTCTTAGAATAATTAGAATAAGGTTTAGTTCCCTCAGCAACTATATTCTTTTAACCATCAATTTTTTTATACAAAGCATTGTGATTTTTATCTCAAGATAGTAGCTTATAACAAGGTCACTATTTCTCTCAACATACTTGAACTTCATATGAAAATGGAACCAGTGAAAAGACGAGTGCCCTCTGTACTTTATTAACATTTCTCATGGTTTCTAAGACGGCCACCCGGCATCTTCCTTTAGTCCTGTTGCAAACGCTGGGATAACAGTGGCACATGAAAGGGAAAAAACTTAAAGGGAGATTTTCTTAAAAATTAGCTCAAGATGCATGAAGTAAACAATTCAAAAAGCCCATAAATAGCTAGCTAGCTAATAGTTATTACATTCAATAATTTAGCGTGATATGCATGACGGTTTTGACCTCCGAAATAATTTAGCACCTTGAGCTGAGATTAAATGCAGAACATAAATTTTTCCCTCTGATTGTCAAGCCAACCCAGAGACCAGTCAAATCCATTTAAATAAAGCCTGCATCATGTAATAATATTAAAGGGAATAAAATATTAATATGGGCCTGTGCTAGAACATTGACCAGAAGAGCTGCAGTGTGGTGCCTTTAATTTATTACCCTGACAATCTGTCTTTGTACTGAAACTAGGAGTTAAAGCGACATGTAAGAATTATTTTTCGGGCTAGAAGATGGGCCCATTTAAGAAAAGTTACGGGTCTTCCAAATGCTGAGAAGTTTTAGTATCTCCGAGAAAAGAAACTCAGAAGTTCCATTTTAACTGTATTAATTTGAAGAGATGGTACAAATGCCAGGAATCAGTTGTAATGAAAATGAAATTTTAGAATAAAAAGGGAGACACTAATTCATGAAGTGAGGCTTAGATGAGAGAGCTTTCCCCCATAAGAAAAGCATATCTAAAGCAATGTATTATTTACATGCCACATATACCAAGCTTAATCAAGGTTTCTATCAAACGCATTCTGATTTTTATCTCAGAGGCTTATGTTTATCTGGATCATTTTCCAATGAGTTGGCTCTCTGAACAGTGGAGATTTTAAGTACATATCCTTAAATACTATAGTCCCATTCTGAAGATGATATCCCTGTAAGAACCACACTAATTCCATTCAGAGATTTTGGACTGATGAGGATGAAGATTATAGAGATAAACAATATGAGCAACACGTACGTGCTTTATATCATGTTGAACTAGTTGCTTTATTGACGTGAATACTCAATAGTCACGCATTTTACTAAATGAGAAATCTGTATAAAGTTTTTTTTTTTTTCTTTGCGGTACGCGGGCCTCTCACTGTTGTGGCCTCTCCCGTTGTGGAGCACAGGCTCCGGACGCGCAGGCTCAGCGGCCATGGCTCACGGGCCCAGCCGCTCTGCGGCATGTGGGATATTCCCGGACCGGGGCACAAACCCATGTCCTCTGCACCGGCAGGCGGACTCTCAACCACTGTGCCATCAGGGAAGCCCTAAAGATTTTTTTTAACATTGTGTTTAAAATTTATCTTAAACACACCCAACATACTCTTTCCTGCTAATTCCGTTATTTTTCCAGTTATGTCACAAGCAAGTTGGAAACCAGAGGCTGCAGTTCTGCTTCCCATCATCTACCCCACAGGGCAGTGCAGCTCCCTTTCCCCCGAGCTTCCACTGACTTCAAAGAATCTTCTACGTGAGGGTACCAGGCCTAAGACACAGGGAAAAACAGAAATCTGGCCACAGGTAAAGAACCCTTTAAGATGCTAATCAAAGCACTGAATTCTCCAAACAAGGCAACTGCTCAGTAACAGTCAGATGAGACGTGAAATCGCAAATATTAGAAGTGAAGTCCGACAGTTTCCCTTCGTGTGGAAAGGGTAAGAGAGCACGGCTGTGGTACAAAACCTCCCAACAACGCAGAGACAGACTCCGAGACACCACAGAGCCCAGGCTGACCTCAGCCACTTGATAAGAAGCAACATGTACGGACCTAGAGATTATCTTATTATTACCTAGAAGTTACTACCTAAGTGAAGTAAGTCAGACAGAGAAAGACAAATATCATACGATATCACTTATATGTGGAATCTAAAAAATTATACAAATGAATTTATTTACAAAAGAGACATAGACTCACAGACATAGAAAACAATTATGGTTACCAAAGGGGTCAGGGGAGGAATAAATTAGCAGTTTGGGATTAAGATACACACACTACTCTATATAAAATAGATAACCAACGAGGATCTACTGTAGAGCACAAGGAACTCTACTCATTACTTAGTAATAAATAATAATGGAAAAGAACCTGAAAAAGTATATATATATATATGTATCACTGTACACGGTTGCTGTACACATGAAACTAACACAACATTGTAAATCAACTATACTTCAATTTTAAAATTTAATTTAAAAAAAGATGTAGGTCGAGGGAATGGTGTTATTGTCATTGGCTAAGGTGACTGGGGGTGGGGGGGGTTTCACCTCAAAATAATAAAAGAAGCAATGTACACCAGCCCAATGATCCAATGTCATCTTTTAGGGCAGGGAAAGCCACTTGTGTTCAGAGTCAAAGGGTCAGCAGACTTCCTTATCCTGAACTTACTACTTTTATTCATATTTTAATTTCTACAAAATGAGCTCCCTGAATTAAGTTGAGCTACATCTATAGTACAGCTGTGGGTTTGCTAGTTCAACACAATTTGAAGGACACCCAGTTTTTACTTCACATCCTCCTTTGCTATGGACCTGGGACTGAGGGGGTGTCGTTATTGCCCTAAGGATTCCTGTGGCCCCTCACCTCATATGCTACATGGTCACACTGACAATCATCTGTGAGGTGTTACTCTTCTTCAAAGTCCCCTGAGACAGGTCACAATTAACTCAAGAGAAAAGACAAAGAAAGATTATTTACCCAGATGAAAGCAGAAAATCAGAGAACAATGCAGAAAGTATCTCTGTTTTAAAGGGTCATGAATTCATCTCCAGGAGCAAAGACAGGTACAGAGAGGTTTGCATGTGACCGTCTCCCTGGGCTGGCATCCTGCAGAGTTACCAAGGTGAGGGCACGCTCCTTAGGGTACAGCTTCCCTTACAAACCTCCAGCCAGAGCTCACTGATAACAGCTCAGGAAGTCCTTTCTAGAATCAGCGAGGCCTAAATGGAAATTACATTTGAAATATCTGATTGTTGGCGGTGCTTTCCTGCAGATGTTCCCATCAATCAGTACTTATAAAGATCCTAGCACTGCTTTTCCCCTTAAGACACGGGCGTAGCACGCAGATGCCCTGGATTCAGAGACCTTGTCATCTAAAGCGCTGAATGGGGGAGGGTTGCCAGATATGATACAGGGTAACAGTTAAATCTGAAACTCAAACTAATAATCGTTTTTTAGGATAAGTGTGTCCCAAGTATTTCATGGGACATACTTAGACTAAAAATCTTTTGTGTTTTATCTGAAATTCAAAGTTAACTGAGAATCCTGGATTTTCATTTGCTTAATCTGGTCATCCTAGTAGGGGCCAATGATGGGAAAGGAAACAGATGGGGAAAAGATGGAAGTTTATACAAGAAACAGGCAATAGTGGAGGACCTGAGGACCGTGCTTGGAGGACTAGAGGACAGGGAGTGGGGAAGAGGGGTCGGGGGAGGGCTGGGAATAGGAGGAACCGAGGCCAGCTTCTCAGACACACGACCTGAGCAGTCACACGGGACCCAGGGCTTAGAAGAGTCCTGCACTTGGTTCAATGCTCTGCTGTCGTCGTCTGGAAGTCCTTCTTAATTTTGAACAAAGGTTTCCGTATTTCCATCTTGCACTGGTCCCATCAATTATGTAGCTGGTCCTGGGAGCCAGTTTCTAGGTTCTCGAGAAAACAGAGCCCCAGGCAAGAGCAGACGTGCCGCCACATCACTGAGGAGTGTACGCCAGAGCAACAGGATCGTGTGCAAAAGGGGATGACACGGGAGAAGAGGAGGACACACAGGGGAGTGTTACAGAGCCAGCCTCCGGCTGGCGGCCAAGATGACTAACACCTCGATTTCCCAGGATGTCCTCAGAGGGGCCAGCTAAGCACTGCATCCCCTACATATATGTGTACTGGTGGTTGGAAGAGCAAAGAATTCATCCTCAGCCGCCTCCTCGTCTTCACCTTGCATCAGTCAGAATCCACCAAGATGAGCTGTAAGCTCCTCCCACTGACACGCCAAGCCAGCGGTTTCTCCAAGCAGCCACCAGGAAAGCCGAAGCCAGGCAGGACCACTCTAGCCAGGGCGTGGCTGCAGCATCCCTCACACTGTCAGCAAAGCACGTGGCCCCCCACCTGGAGCAGCTCCTAGGAATGTTGCCAGGGCTGCTCACCCACCCCACCTCCACCCATCTAGAGAGCCAGGCAGGACCCAAGTGTGGAGCGGTGCAGAAACCAAGTCCTATACAAACCCACACGAGATGTATTCGTACAGTGGATGAGCATAAAGCAACGGCAGTGAGAACCATGGCCACCCACGACAACGGCACAGAGCAAATGCAATGTTGAACAAGACATCAAAAATCCTTCTACGTGACCCAATTCATAAAGTTCAAAAAACAGGTACCACTTCAGGATAAATTTTAGGACTCCACCGTGAGCTAGAAAAGCTATAAAGAAAAGCTACAAAGTGATTACTGTACAAATGTGGGTAATGGCTCATGTGAGGAGGAGGGAAAGGACAGTGATGGGAGAGGGTCCAAGGGCACTTCTGGATCCGGAGATGCTCTTCTGTGGTGCCCCAGAGCCACAGTGAACAAGCCAGAACTGAGGAAGAGTCACTGTTTCAAATGCTGCTGATAAAGTGAGATGGACTTTTCTTACACCCACTGGATCTGACACTACAGAGGAGGTCAGTGGTCACCTTGGATTATTCGAGTGAAGTCGAGAGAGAGAGAGTGGGGAAGAAATAGAGGACAGGTGGTATGGAATCTCTCCTAAGAGGTTTAGTTGTAAAGGAAAGGATAAATGTAGGGCTGTAACTGGAGACGGGAAGGGTTTTGTTTCTTTTTGTTTGTAAAAGGCATCAGGCGAGTTGAATGGGTCTGCATGTGTACTTATAAGAGTTCTCTAGCAGGGCTTCCCTGGTGGCGCAGTGGTTGAGAGTCCGCCTGCCGATGCAGGGGACACGGGTTCGTGCCCCTATCCCGGAAGATCCCACATGCCGCGCAGCGGCTGGGCCCGCGAGCCATGGCCGCGGAGCCTGTGTGTCCGGAGCCTGTGCTCCGCAACGGGAGAGGCCACAGCAGTGAGAGGCCCGCGTACAGCAAAAAAAAAAAAAAAAAAAAAAAAAAAAAAAAGAGTTCTCTAGCAAACGGGGAAACTGATGAACAGAAGAGAGGGAAGGCTGGCTAGGTCAAGGTCATGAAGTCAGAGATGACGGGCTCTTTGCACCAGCCAAGGGGTAGGAGGAACATGGACAATCCACGCAGAGGTGCAGAAGAGAAGGCAAGTGTAAGTGCCTGGATGCAGGGAAGCGGGATGGCGGGCGGCGGCAGCTGTGGTCAGGGGAAGCGGCAGGAGGTCTTTCCTACTGTAAAAATAAAAGCTGCGGATGGGAATGAGAATGGAGAAGAGATGCTAGGAGTTTTGAAAATAGGTAACGTATGAAACAGTCAGCTCGGAGAGAGCAGAAGAATTCAAGTCCTAGGGGAAAACAGCATGATTGCACTAAGGGTCCACCTGAACTAGGGATCAGGAATGTGAATTAAACACGGACAGCATGGCTGTGTACGTTTCTCCAGCAGTTAGCAGGTGCAAGCACAAGTGGGCAGAAGGTCCAGAAGGATGGACAGATCCCGAAAAAGGAGAAAATTATGTAGTATTAGAGGCTCCTTTCCAGAACATTCTCAAATTAGGAATGTAGTTTTGGACTCAACAGTGGTCATTAAATGTAAAAACAAGAGAGCAAATTATCACCTAAACTAACATAAACCAGACCAACAAAAATCAACACCTTGGCACTGATAAGTTTTAGAAGGTAGCATTAATTTAATGGTATTCAGATATCACTGCAGAACGCTTCCTAATAGGAACTAAGTTCTAGGAAAAAATTCTGGAATCTAAGACTACAGCATGTCAGTTCTCTCATTGATTTAAACCCAGAATCTAAGAAAAAGATTTTTTCCCCCATCTATAAGACAGAAGACTAGTACATTTGTTTTTACACAATTAGGTAAGCAAATAAGGAAATAGCAGTTTGCTATTCCCTGGAATATTAATACAAGAGCTATATTTAATTTAACAAAAGAATATGCATTATTAATAATAGTAGCACATTTGATTATGGTAAGTATTTTAATAAATTTCAGTAATTGCCACACTTATTAAAAGTAATAAAATTTTAAATGCTGGAAGTCTTCCTTTTTCTGCATAGAAAAATGTCTGTTTTTTTAAGCAGATCTTATGTGACATAACATGTTTTCAAAAATCTGAGTGTAGTTGCCCTCCTGCTTATATGTGAAAGATACCATATCCAACAGGAATGAATAGTATTGATACATGCTCCTGAAAAAAAAATCCAATCTGATCAAATTATTTTCTGAAAAATTACTGGATGCGCTTAATTTCATTGAAAATATTTATATTTCTTGGACTTACAACATTCTATTTTTAGTGAAATATATTCTTTATCTTTTTGGCACGGAAACATGGAGACAATGAATGTTTTCTTTAAAATCTATTAGATGGGACTTCCCTGGCGGTCCAGTGGTTAAGACTTCACCTTCCAATGCAGGGCATGCGGGTTCAATCCCTGGCAGGGGAGCTGAGATCCCACATGCCTCACGGCCAAAAAACCAAAACATAAAACAGAAGAAATATTCAATACAGACTTTAAAAATGGTCCGTATCCAAAACAAATCTTTAAAAAATAAAATAAAATATAATATAAAATAATTATATCACTAGAAGGAAGAATACAAAATACTGCAATTGAGCAATCATTTAAGTAATCCTGATGAGGTATTGACTATCTGGTTTTAAATGCCTACTTAGAGATTTGTTAAGTATATCAACTTGCATTCCTTGTATAAGAGTTTACAGTATCCAGTGTCAAACATTTTGCTATATTACTCTGTAATCTAAAAAAAAACAACCAAAAAAAACTGTATGTCTACGTATGTATGCGGGTGTATGTGTGTGTCTGTGGGTTCCTTAGGAAAGGATAAAACACAGAGATTGGCTGAAATATCTTACAGATAACTGTGTAATTTCTCATAAGGGAAAGGGTAAAACTAGTAAAACTATACAAATTTGCAGTAAGAGTTGCAAGACTAGGTCATTTTGCCAAGGATCGTTTTTATTAATACATGTATATATATGTATATGTAGGTATATCTCATTATTTCAAAAGGTAAATACATAAAATACAGGATAACTAAACACATGAATTTATTTCCCCCCAAATTTTCCATTTTAAGACTGGCTAGATAATAAACACAGAGAAGGGACTTCCCTGGCAGTCCAGTCGTTGGGACTTCGCCTTCCAGTGCAGGGGGTGTGGGTTCGATCCCTGGTTGGGGAGCTAAGATCCCACATGACTTGTGGCCATAACACCAAAACATAAAACAGAAGTAATATTGTAACAAATTCAATAAACACTTTAAAAATGGTTCCCATCAAAAAAAAATCTTTAAAAAAATTAAAAGCTAAATGCAGAGAAGAGATATGCAACTGGTATCTAGAGCACTATTACATTTTTTAATTAAATATGAATGACATGTTACAGGTATATAACAGCAAGAGAGTAAAAATTTAACTTTCCTTGAATGAGTACACGTGATTCCCTATTTTACGTGATTCCCTATTTTAAATAGCTTTTTTTGCTTTATAATATAAAGCATAGCATGAAGTCCTAGCCCAGTCTCTTGGGTTAATACAAGTTTTAAAAGGAGTACTGAAAGAGAAAAACTCAAATTCAATAGCAGCAAACAAACAAGGGAAGGAGAGTAGCTTGGTGCTATAAATATTGGGCAACAGACACCTAGGAAGAAACTAGAAATTTAGAATTTCTTTGAATTTTAAAAATAGAGGCATCAATTGTATGTTGTGTCACACCTGGGATGTTTGGGACAGTGCCACATCAATTGAATATGTCCACAGCAAATGCTATGACTGTTCACTATATGTGGTACAAGACTAGTAACAGAGCCCTATTCTCCAAAAAGGTTACTAAGCAAAGAAAGTGGGTTGAAAAAAATCCTAAGAATGGTACTAATATTCTGCAATTTGGAGAGAAGCAGAAGTCCACTCAATGAGTGGGCAACTCTGCAAACAGTCAAGGGAAGACTTTCAGTAAAGGCAGACTAAGAAAACAAGTCAACAGATAAATGAACTAATAGGATATTGTAAATGCCATGGAACTGGTTGGTGGGGGCAGGAAACACAGGTTATGTGGTCAGAGGAGACCATTCAGACGAAAACAACATTAAAAGATGAGAAGACACCAGCCACATGCAGAGCAAGAAAGAGAGTTCTGGGTGCAAGGAGCAGCCTGCACCAGGATCCCGAGGCGGGACAGAGATGCTTATTTTTCAAGATGACCAGTAGGTTTGGAAGGTGTTCGAAGGGCACGTGTACAAGCATAACTGAGTTAACAGCAGTGGTAGCTACCATCACGCTAACCAGGCTGATCTGCACTCTTCCCATTACTCAACCTATCTGTGTCCTGCAGTCCTGAGCTGCTGACACGAGTCAATCACTAAGCTCCAGTTCTCTGACCAGGAGCTAAGTTAGGAACAGTATTCCTCAGGCATCTACTGTAAATTCACCATAAACAAGGCAACGTGTGCGCCATTCAGGATGCAAAGATGAGTAAGACTTTGCGCCAGCCTCCATGAAGGCCAAGTGGCATCTACTAACTAAAAAGCCAGTAACTGCAGGCTGGGGTAACAAATGTTCAGAGTGTATGCAATTGCCCAGAGTAAGACTGTGACCCGATGGCACACGCCCAGGGGAGGATGGTCTTCCTTTCTGAGCAAAGCATCACGGGGATGGATAGTGATCCATCGGCACGCACACCACTTGCTTTTAGTGTGATCTCCACTAGGCTGGAAGAGCTTCTCAACCGCTCCTGGCAACTCTCGCTCTCATCGTTTTAGCTGAATCACTCTTCCACGAGATGTGATTTCCACACTGCTTCGTGTTAATTCATCCGAGGCTGAACAGTTACGTTGATTAGACAACTCCAAGGACCGGGTCTTGATGCCTCTGGAGCAGCTCTCTTTGAATTTCAAAGCCCTTAATGATGGAGGAGTGAGGCTGGTGTGTCTTGTGCTATCACCTGTGTCAAGTTCAACAGACCGTTTCAAGGCTCGTGTTAGAAATAGGAGCTGTTGTTGTGTAGCGCTCCAAAGAGGACTCTTAGTAAGTTTCAGTGGTACCAAAGGGTAGGAGGGACAAGCTTATCGTGTGGGGCAACTCATGACCTTTAAGGATATGGTCTGTGTCTGATGCAGAGTATTTCACGAAGAACTACGGGAGCCTGGTGTGCACCTAGCAACCGACGCGGAAAAGGGCCAGGATGGAGGACTGACGCTTCTGCCTGAGCTGCGAGCTGCGTCATTCGCGGAGGCACAGTGCGGACAAGGCAGAGAGGATCTGGAGAGGAAGGCAAGGCCCTGGATGAGGACACAGCTCCCTTTGCAACCATGTTTCAGAGCATCCACACGTGACCCCCCTTCTTAACACTGCAGGTCTCTTGTCTGGCATCAAGCACCCAAAGTAGTTTTGATCATTTTCAAGTACACTTTAGAAAAGCGCAGAGAGCTTCAAAACACCATTCCAGAGAAAATTCACTAGGACTTTTGACTCCGAGATCTCTGGACGCAACAGAAGAAAGTGTCTAAGGAGATACGTAAAGAAACAGTCGCTTTTAGGACTCTTAATATTCACGCTTTCATTTCCAGTAGCTGCTTACGGTTAATTTCTGCTGTTATTTCGCTCCATGACCTCAAACCTCCTTTAAAAATACGCTAGTCTCATCAACCTTCGTGAGTGACGCATCAGAGGAATAAGGAAAGGAGGAAATGGGTGTCCCGGCTACAGAAGAGGGAGGGCAGTGAGCAGAGAAACAGCGCAGTCGGTGGAAGAAATCAGGGCAGGCAGTGCCCAGAAAACATCACCCCCGGAGGCATTTAGGACGGCTAGAGTTTCCACGCCACAAGGGGTGAAGGTAACAGCCATCCTGCCAATATATCAAAGGAAAGGGGGCTTGAGAAGGTTGGAGGCCTTGGGGTCCCTCGGGTGACAGACAATTGGTTTATCTAAGTGCACTGGGTTACAAATTCAGCCCATCTACGCGATGTGCACTTCTTTTCTTTATACCTGAGCTTAGTTTCTGCTGCAAGCTTCGGCTCCGTGGTGGAGAGTTAATCATAAGCCCTTGCCAGGAGTTCCTCATGAGGTCCAGGTGAAAACAATACCCCTGAGGGAGCTGGAAACCGCCTGAGCTCGTTCACCCTCTTTTCATGCAAACAAGGAAGCCCTTATTCTCTCCTGGCCTCTTTCTTGGAGGGAACTCAATCCTTCTGCGGGGGCCCTTCCTAGGTCCATCTGAGTTTGTAAATTCAGTGCCCACAGGGCAGCTTGCAGGACCTCGGTGAGGCCAGGCGTGTACCGCAGTCTATGTCGTACTCCGTGACACTCTGGAGGGCAGGGGTCCTTCCTGCCCCCACCCCAGGAGAGGGCGAGGAGGATGCGGACAGGAAGCCTTTTACATCAGCCTTTCCTTTGGGCCCTAGGTTTTTGCAACACAAAAGCCAACATTTTGAAAACCCAAAAGCCTTTCTCTGCTTTTCTGTAGCATCACGACTCCTGGGAGACAAGGTCTGATAACTGGCTGAAAACGCAGAAGAAAAGGAGGCAGAAACCCAAGAAAAGCAGACATTTGGCCTTTCTTCCAAAATACTATCCCTCGAGGAAAGTCCCCAAGACGGCGACACAGGTTGTTGCCAGCCTCACACCCCCTCAGAAGAGCAACTAACAACGGTTCATGCCCAGGACGGCACAGAGCGAATCCGAGAAAAGGGGGTTTGGTGACACCCCTGCACCACGGAGACCGAGACAGAGGCCAGTAAAGGGCCCGAGGAGCGGCTACACGCTGACGACTTGCCCTCCCCCCAGGCCGGCAGCGCCGCACGGGGCCTCCCCTGGGCGTCCGGCTCTTCCGGGAGAAGAGAGCCCGGGTGGACAGCCAGCCCCCCGGGGCTGTGGCTCGCTTCCAGGGTCTCCCTCAGGAGGAATCTGATGGAGGAGAGGAGGGGCCTGCAGCACGAGCACACGGGTCTCGGCGGACAGAGCTCCCACCCGCGCGGCCGGCTCGCGGGCCCCTTGGCAGAGCTGGGCCAGTGATGCAGGCGGACCAGGGAACCCAGCGGGTCACAGGCCAGCCAGACCCAGGGCCCCAGTAAGAGCCCTGCTGGCCTTGGGGCCTCGTCTGCTCACCCCGGCTCCACGCCAGGCAGGGGAGCCCCGCCTCAGGCCTGCCCACTGCTGAGTGCAGCTCCCGGCCCTGCCTGGAAAAGACCAGAAAGCCTGGCCAGAGCACCTGCACGCTGCTTACCTTAGTGACACTCAAGCAGAGAGGGCGGCAGGCAGAGCTGACCACCCACGCAGCAAAGCCCGGGAACTTGGCCCGCAGGTCAGCTCGAGTTAAGACCCCGAACAAGAAGCCTCCCGGAGCCTGGAGCTCTTCTCCTGCCCCACCCATGCCAGGGAGCTAATTTATAGCCCCACCCACTGCTGAGTGTAGCTCCAGCCACACCTGAGCAGAAAGCCTGACTGGGGACACCTGGGAGGCTGCTTGGAGCCGGCGCTCCTGCCGGGCCTAGTCAGGGGAGATAACTTAGCTCCGGATACCTGGAGTGCAGCTCCCAGCCACGCCACACCTGAACAGAAAGCCTGGCCAGGACAACAGGAAAGCTGGGCACCCCGGCAACTCCTGGGCATAGAGTCCAGCAGGCAGAGCAAAGGCAGTGGGCCAATTTGGCCACAGAACCTGGAGCATGAGTTGGCTTGAGTCAAGACCACAAAGACCTTGCTGGAATTGGAGCCATTTCTCCTGCTCTAACCAGTGAGGGAGACTAATTCACAGCCACCACGCACACCCCCGCCCCCACTGCTGAATCCAGCCTTTAGCCCAAACTGGGAACCCAACCAGAGCACAGGGAGGCTGTAGAGCCCTTCCTACAGCCCCGCTTCCAATGACACCTGAACAGAGAGCAGAGCCTATGGCTGTCCAGTCCACAGAGCAAAACCAGTGACCCCATCTGGCCAGGGAATTCGGTGCACAGTCTTGCCTGATTCAGGTCCCCAAACAATGAGCTCTGTGGGCTTTGGAGCCCATTCTGCACCCCACCAGGGCAGGGCAGCTAATTCATGGCCCCATCTACATCTGAGTATGGTACCCAGTCCTGACTGTCTAGGAAGCCTGACCAGAGAACTCAGGCAAGCACAGAGCCCATCCTACAGCATCTCTTGAGCAGGGAACCAAGCCAGCAGTCCTAGTCACCTGTTCCCAGCCAGTGAGAACCACACCACCCCTAACCTCGGAGCTCAGGCAATGGCCTTGCCCCAGAATAGACCCTGACAGCAGGCACCACCTGCCCAAGGACATTAAGAGTGGACACATCTAAAACACCCAACTGAGCTGACTGGTGAAGAACTGTCTCTGCCAAAGCAAACTTGGAAGCTACAGAAGAGGAAACCACCTACTGAGATGCATAGATACCAATATAAGGAATCAAGGATCATGAAAAATCAGGTAAACATGACACCACCAAAGGAAACTAATACATCTTCAACAACTGACCCTACAGAAATGGATATATCAGCTCTCAGACAAAGAATCCAGAATTATCCTCTTAAAGAAGTTTAGTGAACTACAAGAATACACAGACAAAAACTAAAATAAATCAGTAAGGAAATGCCTAAACAAATAAGAAGTTCAAAAAAGAAATAGAAACCATCAAAAAACAAACAAACAAAAAGAAACAGAAATCCTAGAACTAAAAACTACAATAACAGAACTGAAGAATTTAACAGAGAGCTTCAAAAGCAAACTAGATCGTAGAACACAGAATATCTGAAATTATCCAGTCAGAGGAGCAAAAGAAAAAATAATGTAAAAGAGTGAAGAAAGCCTATGGGACTTATGGGATATAATCAAAAGAAACAATATCTGCATTATGGGAATTCCAGAAGGAGAAGAGAAAGAAAAAGGGAAAGTATATTTAAATAAATAATGGCTGAAAACTTCCCAAACATGGGGAGAGAAATGGACATCCATTTCCACGAGACCCAAAAGACCCCCAATTGGTTGAACTCAAAAGGGCTACACTAAGTTACATTATAATTAAATTGTCAAATATCAAAGACAAAGATGGAAATAAAGGATGTTAATTAACATCATAAAAACATAAAAAGGCAGTGTAAAACTTACTGGTAATGATAAATATATAGTTAAAGTTCAATTCTGTAATATGATAATGGTGGTGCATAATTCACTTACAACTCTAGTTTAAAAGTTAAAAAACAAAAGTAGTAAAAATAACCATAATTATAATAATCAGGGACTTCCCTGGAGGTCCAGTGGTTAAGACTTCGCCTTCCAATACAGGGGGTGCAGGTCCAATCCCTAGTCAGGGACCTAAGATCCTATATGCCTTGTAGGCAAAACACCAAAACATAAAACAGAAGCAATATTGTAACAAATTCAATAAGGACTTTAAAAATGGTCCACAGCAAGAAAAAAAAATCTTAAAAAAAGAAATAATAATCTGTTATTGGATAATATGAAAAATATGAAAACTGTGACATCCATAACCTAAAATATGAGGTGGAGAAATAAAAGTGTAAAGTTTAACAGTGTTACAAAAGTTAAGTTGTTAATCAATTTAAAATAGGGTGTTATAATTTTAAGAAATTTTATGTAAGCCTTATGGTAACTACAAGGGGAAAACCTGTCATAATTGCACAAAAGAACATGATAAAGAAACCAAAACATACTAATACCAAAAGACATCAAAACAGAAAAAAAAGATATCAGGATAAGAAGCAAGGAACAATGGATCTACAAAACAGTCAGAAAACAACAAACTAAATGACAATAGTAAGTCTTTATCTATCATTACTTTAAATGCAAATAGATTGAAATTTGCAATCAAAAGACATAGAGGGCTGAATGGCTTTTTTGTATTAACATCTTTATTGGCATATAATTGCTTTACAGTGGTGTGTTAGTTTCTGCCTTAATACAAAGTTAATCAGCTATGCATATACATATACCCCCATATCTCTTTCCTCTTGCATCTCCCTCCCACCCTCCCTATCCCACCCCTCTAGGTGGACACAAAGCCCCGAGCTGATCTCCCTGTGCTATATGGCTGCTTCCCACTAGCTATCTACTTTACATTTGGTAGTGTATATATGTCCATGCCACTCTTTCACTTTGTCCCAGCTTACCCTTCCCCCTCCCTGTATCCTCAAGTCCTTTCTCTATGTCTGCATCTTTATTCCTGTCCTGCCCCTAGGTTCTTCATTACCACATTTTTTTTTTAAGATTCCATATAGCCCGGAGGAAGATGGCGGAAGAGTAAGACGCGGAGATCACCTTCCTCCCCACAGATACATCAGAAATCCATCTACACGTGGAACAACTCCTACAGAACACCTACTGAACGCTGACAGAAGACCTCAGACCCCCCAAAAGGCAAGAAGCTCCCCACATACCTGGGTAGGGCAAAAGAAAAAAAGAATAAACAGAGACAATAGGATAGGGACGGGACCTGCACCAGTGGGAGGGAGCCGTGAAGGGGGGAAGGTTTCTACACACTACAAGCCCCTTCGCGGGCGGAGACTGCAGGTGGCGGAGGGGGAAAGCTTCGGAGTAGCGGAGGAGAGCACAGCAACAGGGGTGCGGAGGGCAAAGCGGAGAGATTCTGGCACAGAGGACCGGTGCCCTCAGGCACACACCAGCCCGAGAGGCTTGTCTGCTCGGCCGCCGTGGCGGGCGGGGCTGGGAGCTGAGGCTCGGGTATCGGCTTTCAGTCGGAGCGCAGGGAGAGGACTGGGGCTGGCGGCAGGAAGAGAGCCTGAAGGGGTTAGTGCACCCCGGCTAGCCCGGAGGGAGTCCGGGGAAAAGGTCTGGAGCTGCTGAAGAGGCAAGAGACTTTTTTCCCTTTTGTTTCCTGGTGCGCGAGGAGAGGGCATTAAGAGGGCTGCTTGGGGAAGCGCCGGAGACAGGCACGAGCCGCGGGTAAGGCACGGACCTCGGAGACGGGCGTGGGCCGCCGCCGCCGCCGCGGCCCGCCGCCGCCGCCGCCGCCGCCGCCGCTGCCGCCGCGGGGCCTGTGTGCGAGCGCGGGTCACTGTCCGCCCCGCCTTCCGGGGGGCCTGTGCACCCCGCCACTGCCGCGGTCCCCGAGACCCGGGGACGGCTTTCCCGGGAAAGCGCACGGAGCGCCACGGGCTGCTGCAACGTCACGCCGGCCTCTGCCGCCGCAGGCCCGCCCCACACTGCGCGCCCCTCCCTCCCCTCTGCCTGAGTGAGCCAGAGCCCCCGAATCAGCGGCTCCTTTAAACCCGTCCTGTCTGAGCGAAGAACGGACGCCCTCCAGCGACCTACGCGCAGAGGCGGGGCCAGGTCCAAGGCTGAGACCCGGGAGCTGTGAGAGCAGAGGCAGGGAAATCTCTCTGTGCAGCCTCGGAGGCAGCGGATTAAAGCTCCACGGTCCATTTGATGTGCCCTGCGTCTGTGGAGTGCATGAATGGACAGCGAATCATCCCAAATTGAGGAAGTGGACTTTGAGGACAAGATTTAAGACTTTCCCCCCTTTTCCTCTTTTTACAACGAATTATTCCAAATTAAGGAGGTGGACTTAGAGAGCAAGATTTCAGACTTCTCGCCCTTTTCCTCTTTTTACAACGAATTATCCCAAATTGAGGAGGTGGACTTGGAGAGCAAGATTTTTGATTTTTCCTCCTGCTCTCTTTTTGTGAATGTGTATGTGTAATCTTCTGTGTAAGATTCTCTCTGTATAGCTTTGCTTCCACCATATGTCCCAGGGTTCTATCGGTCCGGTTTTTTTTTTTATTTTTCCAATAATTACTTTCTAATTTTAATAACGCTACTATATTTCATACTTTATTCTATTTTACTTTACATGCTCTTTCTTTTTTTCCTACTCTCCCTTCCTCCCTCCCTCCCTCCGCTCCTCCTTTCCTTCTTTCTTTCTTTCCTCCCTCCCACCCTTCTTCTTTCCACTTTCTTTTTCTTTCCTTCCTCCCTCCCTCCTTTCTTCCTTTCCTTCCTCCCCCCATCCCTCCTTTCTTTCCTTCTTTCTTTCCATCCTTCCTCCCTCCCTCCCTCCTTCCTTTCTTCCTTCCTTCCTTCCCTTCTTCCTTTCTTTCCCTCTCTCTTTCTTTCTTCTACTAATTCTTTCTTTCTACTTTTTCTCCCTGTTATTCTGAGCCGGGTGGATGAAAGGCTCTTGGTGCTGCAGCCAGGAGCCAGTGCTGTGCCTCTGAAGTGGGAGAGCCAACTTCAGGACACGGGTCCACAAGAGACCTCCCAGCTCCACATAATATCAAGCAGCGAAAATATCCCAGAGATCTCCATCCCAACACCAGCACCCAGCTTCAGTCAACGACCAGCAAGCTACAGTGCGGGTCACCCTATGCCAAGCAACTAGCAAGGCAGGAACACAACCCCACCCATTAGCAGAGAGGCTACCTAAAAACATAATAAGGCCATAGGCACCCCAAAACACACCACCAGACGTGGACCTGTCCACCAGAAAGACAAGATCAAGCCTCAACCACCAGAGCACAGGCATTAGTCCCCCCCACCAGGAAGCCTACACAACCTACTGAAACAACCTTAGCCACTGGGGTCAGACACTAAAAACAACGGGAACTACGAATCTGCAGCCTGCAAAAAGGAGACCCCAAACACAGTAACATAAGCAAAATGAGAAGACAGAAAAACACACAGCAGGTGAAGGAGCAAGATAAACACATACCAGACCTAACAAATGAAGAGGTAATAGGCAGTCTACCTGAAAAAGAATTCAGAATAATGATAGTAAAGCTGATCCAAGATTCTATTTCCAATATCCATAATCTTGGAAATAGAATAGACAAAATGCAAGAAACAGTTAACAAGGACCTAGAAGAACTAAAGATGAATCTAGCATCGATTAAAAACACAATAAATGAAATGAAAAATACTCTAGATGGGATCAATAGCAGAATAACTGAGGCAGAAGAACGGATAAGTGAGGTGGAAGATAAAATAGTGGAAATAACTGCTGCAGAGCAAAATAAAGAAAAAAGAATGAAAAGAACAGAGGACAGTCTCAGAGACCTCTGGGACAACATTAAACGCACCAACATTCGAATTATAGGGGTTCCAGAAGAAGAAGAGAAAAAGAAAGGGACTGAGAAAATATTTGAAGAGATTATAGTTGAAAACTTCCCCAATATGGGAAAAGAAATAGTTAATCAAGTCCAGGAGGCACAGAGTCCCATACAGAATAAATCCAAGGAGAAATACACCAAGACACATATTAATCAAACTGTCAAAAATTAAACACAAAGAAATCATATTAAAAGCAGCAAGGGAAAAACAACAAATAACACACAAGGGAATCCCCATCAGGTTAACAGCTAATCTCTCAGCAGAAACTCTACAAGCCAGAAGGGAGTGGCAGGACATAATTAAAGTGATGAAGGAGAGGAACCTGCAACCAAGATTACTCTACCCAGCAAGGATCTCATTCAGATTTGATGGAGAAATTAAAACCTTTACAGACAAGCAAAAGCTGAGAGACTTCAGCATCACCAAACCAGCTTTACAACAAATGCTAAAGGAACTTCTCTAGGCAAGAAACACAACAGAAGGAATATACCTACAATAACGAACCCAAAGCAATTAAGGAAATGGGAATAGGAACATACATATCAATAATTACCTTAAATGTAAATGGACTAAATGCTCCCACCAAAAGACACAGAGTGGCTGAATGGATACAAAAACAAGACCCATATATATGCTGTCTACAAGAGACCCACTTCAGACCTAGAGACACATACAGATTGAAAGTAAGGGGATGGAAAAAGATATTCCATGCAAATGGAAATCAAAAGAAACCTGGAGTAGCAATTCTTATATCAGACAAAATAGACTTTAAAATAAAGACTATTAGAAGAGACAAAGAAGGACACTACATAACGATAAAGGGATCAATCCAAGAAGAAGATATAACCATTGTAAATATTTATGCACCCAACATAGGAGCACCTCAATACATAAGGCAAATACTAACAGCCATAAAAGGGGAAATCGACAGTAACACAATCATAGTAGGGGACTTTAACACCCCACTTTCACCAATGGACAGATCATCCAAAATGAAAATAAATAAGGAAACACAAGCTTTAAATGATACATTAAATGAGATGGACTTAATTGATATTTATAGGACATTCCATCCAAAAACAACAGAATACACATTTTTCTCAAGTGCTCATGGAACATTCTCCAGGATAGATCATATCTTGGGTCACAAATCAAGCCTCGGTAAATTTAAGAAAATTGAAATTGTATCAAGTATCTTTTCTGACCACAATGCTATGAGACTAGACATCAATTACAGGAAAAGATCTGTAAAAAATACAAACACATGGAGGCTAAACAATACACTACTCAATAACGAAGTGATCACTGAAGAAATCAAAGAGGAAATTAAAAAATACCTAGAAACAAATGACAATGGAGACACGACGACCCAAAACCTATGGGACGCAGCAAAAGCAGTTCTAAGGGGGAAGTTTATAGCAATACAATCCCACCTTAAGAAACAGGAAGCATTTCGAGTAAACAACCAGACCCTGCACCTAAAGCAATTAGAGAAAGAAGAACAAAAAAACCCCAAAGCTAGCAGAAGGAAAGAAATCATAAAGATCAGATCAGAAATAAATGAAAAAGAAATGAAGGAAACGATAGCAAAGATCAACCAAACTAAAAACTGGTTCTTTGAGAAGATAAACAAAATTGACAAACCATTAGCCAGACTCATCAAGAAAAAAAGGGGGAAGACTCAAATCAATAGAATTAGAAATGAAAAAGGAAAAGTAACAACTGACACTGCAGAAATACAAAAGATCATGAGAGATTACTATAAGCAACTCTATGCCAATAAAATGGACAACCTGGAAGAAATGGACAAATTCTTAGAAATGCACAACCTGCCAAGACTGACTCAGGAAGAAATAGAAAATATGAATAGACCAATCACAAGCACTGAAATTGAAACTGTGATTAAAAATCTTCCATCAAACAAAAGCCCAGGACCAGATGGCTTCACAGGTGAATTCTATCAAACATTTAGAGGAGAACTAACACCTATCCTTCTCAAACTCTTCCAAAATATAGCAGAGGGAGGAACACTCCCAAACTCATTCTACGAGGCCGACATCACCTTGATACCAAAACCAGGCAAGGATGTCACAAAGAAAGAAAACTACAGGCCAATATCACTGATGAACATAGATGCAAAAATCCTCAACAAAATACTAGCAAACAGAATCCAACAGCACATTAAAAGGATCATACACCATGACCAAGTGGGGTTTATTCCAGGAATGCAAGGATTCTTCAATATACGCAAATCAATCAATGTGATACACCATATTAACAAGTTGAAGGAGAAAAACCATATGATCATCTCAATAGATGCAGAGAAAGCTTTCGACAAAATTCAACATCCATTTATGATAAAAACCCTGCAGAAAGTAGGCATAGAGGGAACTTTCCTCAACATAATAAAGGCCATATATGACAAACCCACAGCCAACATTGTCCTCAATGGTGAAAAACTGAAACCATTTCCACTAAGATCAGGAACAAGACAAGGCTGCCCACTCTCACCACTCTTATTCAACATAGTTTTGGAAGTTTTAGCCACAGCAATCAGAGAAGAAAAGGAAATAAAAGGAATCCAAATTGGAAAAGAAGAAGTAAAGCTGTCACTGTTTGCAGATGACACGATACTATACATAGAGAATCCTAAAGATGCTACCGAAAAACTACTAGAGCTAATCAATGAATTTGGTAAAGTAGCAGGATACAAAATTAATGTACAGAAATCTCTGGCATTCCTGTACACTAATGATGAAAAATCTGAAAATGAAATCAAGAAAACACTCCCATTTACCATTGCAACAAAAAGAATAAAATATCTAGGAATAAACCTACCTAAGGAGACAAAAGACCTGTATGCAGAAAATTATAAGACACTGATGAAAGAAATTAAAGATGATACAAATAGATGGAGAGATATACCATGCTCCTGGATTGGAAGAATCAATATTGTGAAAATGACTCTACTACCCAAAGCAATCTACAGATTCAATGCAATCCCTATCAAACTACCACTGGCATTTTTCACAGAACTAGAACAAAAAATTTCAAAATTTGTTTGGAAAAACAAAAGGCCCCGAATAGCTAAAGCAATCTTGAGAACGAAAAACGGAGCTGGAGGAATCAGGCTCCCTGACTTCAGACTATACTACAAAGCTACAGTAATTAAGACAGTCTGGTACTGGCATAAAAACAGAAAGACAGATCAGTGGATCAGGATAGAAAGCCCAGAGATAAACCCACGCACATATGGCCAACTTATCTTTGATAAAGGAGCCAGGAATGTACAGTGGAGAAAGGACAGCCTCTTCAATAAGTGGTGCTGGGAAAACTGGACAGGGACATGTAAAAGTTTGAGATTAGATCATTCCCTAGCACCATACACAAAAATAAGCTCAAAATGGATTAAAGACTTAAATGTAAGGCCAGAAACTATCAAACTCTTAGAGGAAAACATAGGTAGAACACTCTATGACATAAATCACAGCAAGATCCTTTTGGACCCACCTCCTAGAGAAATGGAAATAAAAACAAAGATAAACAAATGGGACCTAATGAAACTTCAAAGCTTTTGCACAGCAAAGGAAACCATAAACAAGACCAAAAGACAACCCTCAGAATGGGAGAAAATATTTGCAAATGAAGCAACTGACAAAGGATTAATCTCCAAAATTTATAAACAGCTCATGCAGCTCAATAGCAAAAAAACAAACAACCCAATCCAAAAATGGGCAGAAGACTTAAATAGGCATTTCTCCAAAGTAGATATACAGACTGCCAACAAACACATGAAAGAATGCTCAACATCATTAATCATTAGAGAAATGCAAATCAAAACTCCAATGAGATATCATCTCACACCAGTCAGAACGGCCATCATCAAGAAATCTAGAAACAATAAATGCTGGAGAGGGTGTGGAGAAAAGGGAACACTCTTGCACTGCTGGTGGGAATGTGAATTGGTACAGCCACTATGGAGAACAGTATGGAGGTTCCTTAAAAAACTAAAAATAGAACTACCATATGACCCAGCAATCCCACTACTAGGCATATACCCTGAGAAAACCATAATTCAAAAAGAGACATGTACCAAAATGTTCACTGCAGCTCTATTCACAATAGCCCGGAGCTGGAAACAACCTAAGTGTCCATCATCGGATGAATGGATAAAGAAGATGTGGCACCTATATACAATGGAATATTACTCAGCCATAAAAAGAAACGAAACTGAGCTATTTGTAATGAGGTGGATAGACCTAGAGTCTGTCATACAGAGTGAAGTTAGTCAGAAAGAGAAAGACAAATACCGTATGCTAACACATATATATGGAATTAAAAAAAAAATGTCATGAAGAACCTAGGGGCAAAACGGGAATAAAGACACAGACCTACTTGAGAATGGACTTGAGGATATGGGGAGGGGGAAGGGTAAGCTGTGACAAAGCAAATGAGAGGCATGGACATATATACACTACCAAACGTAGGGTAGATAGATAGTGGGAAGCAGCCGCAGAGCACAGGGAGATCAGCTCGGTGCTTTGTGACCGCCTGGAGGGGTGGGATGGGGATGGTGGGAGGGAGGGAGATGCATGGGGGAAGGGATGTGGGAACAGATGTATATGTATGACTGATTCACTTTGTTATAAAGCAGAAACTAATAAAAAAAAAAAAGAGACCAACTTTAGCCTTAAAGACACAAGTAGACAGAGTGAAGGAATGGAAAAAGGTTATTTCTAGCAAATGGTAACCCCCCCAAAAAAATTATAGGTATCTATACTTATATCACACAAATTAGACTTTAAACTAAAAATGGCAAAATGAGAAAAAGAAGGTCATTACACAATGATAAAGGGATCAATACACCAAGAAAATATAACAATTGTAAATATTTGGGCATCCAACATCAGAGTATCTAAAAATAAACAAAAACTAACAGAGCCAAAGGAGAAATAAACAGCAACACAGTACAATACAATAATAGATAGGGACTTTAATATCCCACTCTAAACAATACATATATCATCCACAGAAAATAAATAAAGAAACATTAGATCTGATCAACACCATAGAGCAAATGTACCAAACAGACATATAAAGAATAGTCTACCTGACAACAGCAGAACACAAATTCTTCTCAAGCACACATGCTTCATTTTCTATGATAGACCACGTTAGGTCACAAAACAAGTCTTAGCAATTCAAGAAGATTGAAAGCATACCAAACATCTTCCCTGACCACAATGGAATGAAACTAGAAACTAATAACAAGACGAAAACTGATGGAAATTAAATAACATTCTCTTGAACAACCAATGGATCAAAGGCAAAATTAAAGGAAAAACTTAAAAAGTTTCTTGAGACAGATGAAAATGGAAACACAACATACCAAGATTGATGGAACACAGCAAAAGCAGTTCTGAGATGGATGGTCATAGCAATAAACACTTACATTAAGAAACAAGAAAGATCTCAAATAAGCAACCTGACTCTGCACCTCAAGGAACTAGAAAAAGAACAAATTAAGCCAAAAGTTAGCAGGAGAGAAATAATAAAGATTAGAGCAGAAATAAATAGAGAACAGGAAAACAATACAAAGATTAATAAGAGTTGCTTCTTTGAAAAGGTAAACAAAATATAAAAGTTTTGGCTAGACTAACCAAGGAAAAAAGAAGAAAGAGGACCCAATTCAACCAAATTATAAATGAAAGACAAGACATTACAGTTGATACCACAGAAATATAAAGGATCGTAAGAAGATACTATGAACAACTATACACCAAGAAACTGTACAACCTAAAAGAAAAGATTGAATCAGTAATCAAAAATCTCCCAACAGCAACAGCAGAAAACGTCTAAGACCAATTGGCTTCGCTGGTGAATTTTACAAAACATTTAAAGAAGAATTAACACCAATCCTTCTCAAACTCTTCCAGAAAATTGAAGAGGAGGGACCTCTACAAAACTTATTTATGAGGCCAGCATTAACCTGATACCAATGCCAGAAAAGGACACCACAAGGAAAGAAAATTATAAGGTCAACATCCCTGATGAATATTAATGTAAAAGTTTTCAATAAAATACTAGCAAACTGAATTCAGCAGCACATTAAAGGATCATTCACCATGATCAACTTGTATTTATCCCTGGGATGCAAGGATGGTTCAACATCTGCAAATCAATAGAATTATGATCAGCTCAATAGATACAGGGAAACCATTTGACAAAATTCATTATGTGTTCACAATAAAAACGTAAGAACTTGGGTATAGAAGGAACATACCTCAGCATAATACAGACCATATGGTACTGGCATAATAATGGAACAGAATAGAGAGTCCAGAAATTAACCCATGCACATATGGTCATCTAATGTATGTCAAGAGAGCTAAGAGTACTCAATGGAGAAAAGACAGTCTCTTCAATAAATGGTGCTAGGAAAATTGGGCATTCACATGTAAACGATTGAGACTAGATCGGTATCTTACATAATCACAAAAATGAACTCAAAATGGATTAAAGACTTAAATGTAAGACTGGAAATGACAAAACTCTTAGAAAAAGCATAGGAAAAAAGCTCTTTGACATGGGTCTAGGTAATGATTTTTTGGGATATAACATCCAAAGTGCAAGCAACAAAAGCAATAACAAACAAGTGGGGCTACATCAAACTAAAACATTTTGCACAGCAAAAGAAATGATCAACAAAGTGAAAAAAAAACCAAACCTACAGTATGGGAAAAAATATTTGTGAACCATACATCTGATAAGGGGTTAAAATCCAAAACGTATGAAGAACTCAAATAACTCAATAGCAAAATAATAATAATAATCCAATTTTAAAATGGGCAAAGGACTTGAATTGATATTTTTTCAAAGAAGATATATGAATGGCCAACAGATACATGAAAAAATGCTCAACATCACCAGTCATCAGGGAAACGCAAATGAAAACCATAATGGGGTATCACGTCACACTTGTTAGAATGGCTGTCATCACAAACACAAGAGATGACAAATGCTGGCTGAGGGTGTGGAGAAAAGAAAACCCTTATGCACTGTTGATAGTATTGTAAATTGATACAGCCACCATGGAAAACAGTACGGAGGTTCCTCAAAAAGTTAAAAATAGAACTATCGTATGAGACAGCAATTCTACCTCTGGAACTATATCCAAAGGAAACAAAAACACCCTGTCAAAGAGATACCTGCACCCCTCTGTTCATAGCAGCATTATTCACAATCGCCAAGGCATGGAAACAAACATAGATGGACGAATGGATAAAGATGCTGTGAGAGATCTATAGATATAGATGATAAAGATACAGAGATAGACACGTACAATATTACTCGGCCATAAGAAAGAAGAAACACCTGCCGTATGTGACAGCATGCATGGACCTTGAGGGCATCGTGCTCAGTGAATTAAGTCAGACAGAGAAAGACAAATACGGTATGATGTCCCTTATGTGTGGAATAAAAAAAAACACCAAAGTCATAGAGAATAAAGAGTATAAAATAAGGAATTACTGAGGACGTAACATACAACATGATGACTACAGCAAACACTGTTGTATGTATATTTGAAAACTGTTGAGAGAGTAGATTCAAAAAGTTCTCATCGCAAGATAAAAACAATTTTTCCTTTTACTATATACGAGATAATGGATGTTAACTAAACTTATTGTGATAATCATATCACTATTGTATATGTCATTTTTCTCTATACCTTAAACTTACACAGTACTTACTGTATGTCAATTATATCTTGATAAAACTGGAGGTATCATCTCACACTAGTCAGAATGGCCATCATCAAAAAATCTAGAAACAATAAATGCTGGAGAGGGTGTGGAGAAAAGGGAACACTCTTGCACTGCTGGTGGGAATGTGAATTGGTACAACCACTATGGAGAACAGTATGGAGGTTCCTTAAAAAACTACAAATAGAACTACCATATGACCCAGCAATCCCACTACTGGGCATATACCCTGAGAAAACCATAATTCAAAAAGAGTCATGTACCACAATGTTCATTGCAGCTCTATTTACAATAGCCCAGAAATGGAAACAACATAAGTGTCCATCATCAGATGAATGGATAAAGAAGATGTGGCACATATATACAATGGAATATTACTCAGCCATAAAAAGAAACAAAATTGAGCTATTTGCAATGAGGTGGATGGACCTAGAGTCTGTCATACAGAGTGAAGTAAGTCAGAAAGAGAAAGACAAATACCGTATTCTAACACATATATATGGAATTTAAGAAAAAAAAAGTCATGAAGAACCTAGGGTAAGACAGGAATAAAGACACAGACCTACTAGAGAATGGACTTGAGGATATGGGGAGGGGGAAGGGTAAGCTGGGACAAAGTGAGAGAGTGGCATGGACATATATACACTACCAAACATAAAATAGATAGCTAGTGGGAAGCAGCCACATAGCACAGGGAGATCAGCTCAGTGCTGTGTGACCACCTAGAGGGGTGGGATAGGGAGGGTGGGAGGGAGGGAGACACAAGAGGGAAGAGATATGGGAACATAGGTATATGTATAACTGATTCACTTTGTTATAAAGCAGAAACTAACACACCATTGTAAAGCAATTTTACTCCAATAAAGATGTAAAAAAAAAAACTGGAGGAAAAAATGTAATAGTATCCTGTTATATGAGGAAAGTATTTTTCTATTATTCACTAAATGGTTAGTTTTCCTCACAAAGCAGAAGGTATCCTATCATCGCCCGGAAGTCATCGCTCCTCCCACGCCTGCTGTAGGAAACATGCCAATCCTCTGTTAATAGCGTGGTGCTGAGTCCTGGCCACTCTTGAGTCTGTGCAAAACTTGCCTTCCTGAAGCGTTCTGTCCTCCAAGTACTGAGCAAATTGCTTCAAAACACTATGATTCCGTAACAAGCATTTGTTCAAAATGAAATTATTTTGCTGGTTTTCATATTCATTTATTCGCTCAAATATTTACTGAGCTACTCTGTGCGATGTTCCACGTGCTGAGGAAACAGAGCTCTGAGGGGCCCATGGTACAATGGAGGGGACGGACAGACACACGTGAACAAGTAAACACGTGGGCGTCAGATGGGGAGAAGCCGTGTCGGGTGAAGAGAGCCGCTCCTTTGTGTCGGCGGTTAGGAAAGGCCTCCCTGGGAAAGGGACGATCAAACCCATGGCGGTGGATCCAACGAGAGATAAAGGCAGAGGGGGGGATCTGCTGGCGTGGCCAGAGCAGGTGGACGGGAGACGCAGTAGCAGTGAGGTCCAGGGCCACCAGGGCCAGAGCCTGTGGGCTGCGTAGGTCCCAGTGAGACTGGCTTTTATTCTGAGTCTCCTGGGAGCCAGTGCAGGGTTTGATCAGAGAAATGGCATAATCTGACTTTGTATTAATGGGATTTCTCTCACCATTGGTGGGGGGGGGTGAGGGCAGGAGCAGGGACACAGCTACGGGCTTTGCCATAATCAAAGTGGCCAAGGGCTGTGGTTTGCTCCCGGTGACTGCGGGGCTCGTGGTGAGGCACCGCTGGGTTCTGCATGTTTTGAAGGTGGCGCCCACAGGACCAGCTGTGGGTACAAACCACTGGGCATCACAGCCTGGTGCCTATGTAATTGCACCCTATCCCCATCAAGCTCTATTCCTCCCCTATCATAGCTCTTAATCCACCAGGGGAATTGTCATGTAGCATCAATGGAGTCCGCTCATGTTCAGCAAACTGCGGTAACTAATAACAACCACCTCCATGGATGTTCCCGACAGCAACATGCCAAAGGTCTCCTCACCCCCTTCTCCACCTTTCATTCACCCTCTGCGATCAATTACTTCCCACTTCACTTCTTTGGGATGACATTGGCCTCAGCGTTCTCCAAAGAGAACAGCCTCTGTTCCAGAAATTGCATGGCTAGCTGTCTTCCCAAGAAAGGTGGAACTTGCAAGTGACCCCTCATCGTTTTGGTAATAAAATTCCTGATCTATGCAACACCTTTTTCCCATTTCTCAGAATGACATGTTAGCAAAAGGTCACAAGCTGGCTCCGTTCCCTGTGTACTTTACAAGGTAATACATTCTGAAAAGAAAAGCTTCACAGAAAGGTCAAGATACAGAATCTATCTTCCTGGCTATAAAATACTGAACATTTCCTTGGATTCATGGACCATGCTTCAGTCGCCGAGAGGGCGTCACCCTTCCTTTAAACTAATGAGAATTTTTAAGTATCAAAAGTCAGAGAAAAAGAAAAAAAGCAAAATACACAAAGGTCCTCGATCAGCTCAAACATCTGTGAAGTCACTTGCATCCCTCACCCTGCCCTAGAACATATACGCAGACCACACGCATTTCACATGGCTTTGCTTAATAATGACACTGATTTAAGATTTTCAAGCAAAGTTGACTTTAAATTTGAATAACTTGAATTCTAGTATAAAAATTAATCCCATTTTAAAATCAAGAGTATGTTCCCTTAAGGGAAAACATCCCCAGGCACACCGAGATGAGCATTTTTAACAAGAGTGAGTTAGGATGACATGGCCGGCAGACACATTCTGGACACCAATTGGATCCCCGGGTCCCAGGGCAGCCCTCCAGGCTTCAGGCTACTCCCAGGACTCTGCCACCCTGGAGGGAGCTCCCTCGGCCACTGACCTAAACTAGAAACCTCACTACTCCTGGAAATTCCCCAGCTTCTACCAGATTCTTCCCTTTTTCTCTTTTGTCAGGTGATTTCAGCAGCTCCTACAGCGGCCACAGCATCACGTTTTTTCAACAAGTCATTGCTATTTACCTCTCGGCAAATACTTTCCTTCCTTCATTAAGTATCTAAGTTAAAAATTAAGGATATAGTAAGTCCCCTACGTACGAACCTTCAAGTTGCAAACTTTCAAAGATGTGAACGTGTGTTCAGGCGGAAGTGACACTGCAGCCTGCCCTCCGTCTCCTGTTGTTGACCATCCTTCAGCTCTACCATCTCCCACCTCCTCTCCCCCCTCCAGTCAGTAACTCTTCTTGTCTGTTCCCTCCATGCCAGCCCCTGTGTGCCAGCTGTTGACCTGGACTACTGTACTTTTCAAGGTAGTGTAACATTAAAAACGTTTATTTTTTGTGTTTGTTTGTTTTGTATGTATTCTTTGTGTGAAGAGTATTACAAACCTATGACAGTACATACTATATAGTCGACTGTGTCAGTGGGGTTCCCAGGCTAACTTCGTTGGACTTACGAACACATTGGACTTACGAACGCACTCTCAGAATGGAACTCATTTGCTGTAGGGCACTTACTGTGTTGCGTTTGCTTCCTGTGTTGATCTTTCAAAGACCTGTCAATAAGGCACCTCAGGGATGGAGGTTTAATCTTCTTTGTTAAGCTGTACCATTTTGGGGGGAAATCATGACAAACACGGCACCAGGAGCAATGTGACTCATGGGAACATAGCTGCTTTAGATGATGTGGCACCTTCTCTCTGGGGAAACAGGGCCCTCCCATAGCTAAGTTCTCGCTTAGGAACGTATTTCACAGGTTGGTTTTTTTGTTGCTGTTTGGCTTGTTTTGTTTTTACAAATATTGGGGACGCTGTAAGACTCCCCCGTCCTCAGTTCTCATAACCTTTTTAAAAAATGCTGGAAAAGCTAATAACATTTTTAAACTATCAATAGCTCTCCTTGCTTAGTTTTACCTCTATTGACTGAATGAAATGAATATAATGAAACTTCTTTTTAAATTACATATTTTACATGTGAAGACACATATCAGCTGTTTAAAAAATAACCATTTATCATAGAACCTAAATAAATAATATTTCAAACTTTACTTTTCTACCATCTTAATTGAAATTGGTAAAATAAATAAAATATGTATTTTTTATTTTCTCTTAAAAAATAGTGCTTATCCAAGCCCTTAGAAAAGGAATTCCTTGGCAATTTAATATCTTATATGTTAGAAAAATCAAATACATATTGAAACATGGCTTCAATAATGATACCAAATCTAGAACTCCTTTGTCACATCTATGGGGTGTCAACTGAAAAAATGCACAACCTAGAGGTTGAGAGTTATGTGTTATTTGGTGGACAAAACTGAGGACTTAAGCCCAGGACACAGCCTCTCAGACAGCTCTGAGGGACTGATCTGAAGAGGTAACAGAGGAGCCAGGATGTACAAGAGGTTTTGCAACAAAGACCAGGTGGTCGGAACATCAAAAGATTACTGTTAATTAAAGAAAACCAGAAACCTCCAGTTAAGGAGTTTAGCGCTTTTCTGTGTATGGAAAGATGCAAAGTCTGGGCTCACTGGAATCATTCCTTTGATCTGCACCTCAGCTCTCTGGGGCCAGCGTCCTCTACTTTCCCATCCTGAGTGTCCTTGGGGTGCATCACTGGGGGGCTGCAGTGGCTGAGGGCTTGATGGCCGGCACCCTGTTTCCATCCTGAGTTCCCTCAGCGCTCACTGTCAGGGCAGCTGCAATGTGATGGCTTGATGGCTGCAACATCCTTTGTTTACTGATATGGCCGGCAATATTTTTCATTCACAGGGGACAAGAATTTTTTCACTTATTTATCCCCAGTAGAAAAAAAATGCCTAGCATTTATTAGGGCCCAGGCAATATTGGTTTAATGAATACATCCATACTCTGAATTCACACTTCCCTTTACCAGGACTTGCCCAAAGCAGAGCCCAGGATGGTGGGTCCTTAACCACTCCTGCCACCAACTTGAACTTTGTAACCAAGTCCCGGCTCTGTCAATGCTTCTGATCCTTACCCAAATTGCAGGATGTTTTACACCCATTTGCTACAGTTTGGATTTAAAAAGCAAACAACAGTGAAACAAGTTCTTTCTGGATTATTAATTATTTTAGGAATCTAGAATTTAAACTTGAACTTGGCCATGATAAAGGGATAAAAGAAAATCAATAGAGCTAAATGAATTATTGGCAGAAATAAATGCTTCACTGATTATACAAACATAGACACACTATTCCAGGAGAATTAAAAAAAAAAAAAGTAACCAGTAACCTAGCTGGAAATGGAGATTGGAGGACCCCATTTACTTGGTCTGTATGTAAGTTAAAAAGAAAAAAAACAAAAACTAACCCAGAGGCTTTTTGTGAGAAAGGAGGGAAGAAAGATTGAAAGGCAGGCAGGCAGGAAAACTTGTTCATTGTTTCTCTATTTTTCATCATTGCTAAGACCAATAATGGTACCTGGTGATAGCTTAGATACTACATGAGTCTAGTGGCCATTATAATAAATATTGTTTGTTTCGACTGGTTGATACATACAGTCATTAAGCTTCTAAGAACTCAAAGAAACCATGAAGGAGCAGTAGACTGAAACAGTGTTAACTTATGGAAGTATGAGCTTAAGAACTCACTGATAAACCAGTCCAGGTAATTCTCTGAGGCCAACATTAAACCATGTGGTTTTAAATTTTTCTTAATAATGAAATGCATATCTTTCTAACAGGTAAATTTTTCCAGGGAGTATTTTTTTAATCAACAGATTTGAAAAATAAGAATTACTACTATTATAAAAGACAAGTTTAACTATGGAAGTTTTTATTCTAATATTTCACAAACATACAGTTACTTAAATTAACTTTCCAGAAAATAGTTGTCTTAGAAACTATTTCAGCAATAATCTGATGATGGTTATGTGTGTTCCATTACATAGTTGAGATAGAGGGCTTCTGTGCCCTTTGGAGATCTTTTAAGAGGAAGGTGGAATATAATAGCAACAAAAGAACTTAGAGACCAAAGTAAGAATTGCTTTCAAAAAGCTAACAGAAATGCAATTGATTATGAAACGAAGAAAATACCATATCAGAAAAACAAAGACTAGATGCTGTTTATTGCTTCTTTGAAAAACAGTCTAAAAAATGAATGAGTCGGGAGATATGTCTTTAAAAATCAGTAAATCAACCACTCACTTTATTTTTACTGGGAAGATGTATACTTATAGTATCTGGAAAGCTTGACTTTTGATATAATAATATACATAACACTAGCAACATTGCAGTAAATAAAGAAAATAAACAGGCTCTTTGGGCAAGGTGCATTGTTATGTTATAGAGCATAAATGAATTAAAGTTATATTCAACCATTGTTTTCAGCTGGGGAGGTAGTTTCAGGTTCTGTTTTAAGTGTTTTACACATGTTATCTCTTGTGAGCACCACAAGAGCATCAGGCCATAGGTAATGTTACCGCTGTGTTAAAATAAGAATTTTTTGATGTTACACTTTTAAAAGAACTTGGCGAGTAGAACATTCCTAAAAGGTAATTTTCTAAGACTACAAAAAAAAAAAAAAGCAAATCACAGAGGATTATTAATTTGTTCAATTTGTTAACTTCTCAAAAATAATTTGAAACAACATACAAAATATAGGTTTCAAAGGTTAACAAATTGCAGTCGTATTTCAGAACCATAAAAATAAAATGTAAGCAGATAACTCATAGTAAGTTCCCAGGATCAGAAAGAAGTTTAGCTGTGACTACCTCAGGGGAGACAAGTTTTTTTGTTTGTTTGTTTTCCTGGAACTAAATTCTAAAAGACTGTCTCATATGGGGATTTATATAGGGCACATTAAATAATGGAATAGGCGGTGTCAGAGTCAGTGAAGAGGCAAATTTCATAAGCCTCTTGCTTGTTGCAACCTCCATAAAACCTGAGAACGGCCCATAACAGCGCAGCACATCTGGAAAGGACAAACTGATGGCCAAATACATTGCTTTTCAGCCACAGAGTCTGACTCAAGGACACAGCTTCAAGCCTGCTGAGAAGTCAGTGCCAATTATTGCCCTGGGATGGTCTTTTCTAATGATGCTTCTTTCAAGTGGGGCATTTGTTAAAAGGTTGCAATAGGGCAATTTGGGTTTATAGTCTGGGATGAGAGCCTAGTAAATGCCTTGATTTGGGCTAAAGGTAAACTGCAGGCCATAGACACCACAGGAAGCTCAGCCAGTATCTTAACCCTGAGAGCGCCCACCCCACCCCCGCATGTGATTCGCAGTGAACCACTAGGAAGACAGGATTTTCTTCGGGTGGTCACTTCTGATCCACTCCTGGAGACATTACACAGTGCAAGGATAGAAACCAACGCTCATGAGAACTATGCAACGTTAGTTCAACAAAATGCTTCATTCTCAGCATTGCTTTGTATTCCAGAACATAACGCTTAATAAAGATGATTATAGTCACAGAAGTAAGAATCAGTCTTTTCCTAGAGGGTATTTGGAAGATTGTGGTTTCCAAGGATAAAGCAGAGATTAGGATTATTTTAACGTTATATTCCAGTTTCTTTTCATTTATATTTTTATGTCTAAGATTTTTATTGATTTTGAATAAGCCATATCCTTTCCAACTCCATATTAAATGATTCACCAGCATATAGAACTTTATAATAAATTCAAGCAAAAGGAGACTGGCATTTAAATAATTTAGAATGATGGCATTACCCTGTGATTTCATTTTCTACATTCTTGAGTAGAAAACAGACATTTCAACTCAACTGCATGAATTTTACAGGCTAGGGAAAGCAGAAGACAGCAGAACAGTAGACTCTTTGAAATCCCCAAAGCAGTAAAAGTTTCCTGTCATATGCTTAGCTACTGCCCTCGCCAAGCCTCAAAGGAGGCTAAAGTCACTTTCTGAAAACTGCAGAGATGTGACTGAAGGTGTAGCAGCAGCCCCCGTGCATTGAGCAAGTTTTTCTTGTGCAACAAAACCCAATTTCGTCTTATACTTCAAACTACACACAACTGCATTTACTCACTGCAACAGAATCTTCCAAATACTAAGTCCTTTCTTCTCCTTGTCTGTAAAGTACATAGAGTCAAGATAAGCTGGTTCTACAGCTCAGTATCAAGAAACAAACAACCCCATCAAAAAACGGACAGAAGACCTAAACAGACATTTAGATCATCTTCCAAAGAAGACATACACATGGCCGATAAACCCATGAAAAGATGCTCAACATCACTACTTATCAGAGAAATGCAAATCAAAACAACAATGAAGTATCACCTCACACTGGTCAGAATAGCCATCATCAAAATATCTACAAACAATAAATGCTGGAGAGGGTGTAGAGAAAAGGGAATCCTCCTGCACTGTTGGTTGCACTGTAAATTGATACAGCCACTATGGAGAACAGTATGGAGGTTCCTTAAAAAACTAAAAATAGAACTACCATACGACTCAGCAATCCCGTTCCTGGGCATATATCCAGAAAAGATGAAAACACTAATTTGAAAAGATACATGCTCCCCTATGTTCATAGTAGCACTATTTACAATAGCCAAGACATGGAAGCAACCTAAGTGTCTATTGACAGATGAATCGATAAAGAAGATGTGGTCCATATACACAATGGAATATTACTCAGCCGTAAAAAGAATGAAATATTGCCATTTGCAGCAACATGGATGGACCTAGAGATTATCACACTAAGTGAAGTAAGCCAGACAGAGAAAGACAAATATCATGCGATATCATTTATATGTGGAATCTTAAAAAAGAAAAAAAAGATACAAATGAACTTATTTACAAAACAGAAATAGACTCACAGACAGAGAAAACAAACTTAGGGTTACCAAAGGGGAAAGGGGGGGGTAGGGATAAATTAGGAGTTTGGGATTAACAGATACACACTACTGTATATAAAATAGGTAAACAACAAGGACCTACTGTGTAGCACAGGGAAATATATTCGAAATCTTGTAATAACCTATAATGGAAAAGAATCTGAAAAAGAGTATGTACATATATAGAAAGATATAAAACTGAATCACTTTGCTGTACCCCAGAAACTAACATAACATTGCAAATCAACTACACTTCAATAAAAAGTTGCTTGTTTTGAAAAAAAAGGAAACATATATTCATATAAAAAAGAAAGGATAAACTGCTTTTACCTGCTTTGTGTGGCTTGATTTTTTTTTTTTAACCAAGGCAGGTAACACCACTAAGCTGAACATTCAAGACTCAGATGGCTCAATCAGGAAATAACTTCTAACTTCATTTTATGCAGTGCTGACCTTTCAACTTATCTGTGAGCCTAGGTCTTTACCTAACCCTGCCTGAAATCTCTGAGAAAGTCCATAATCTCTTCAAGCACCGTTAGATAGTAAGATGACCTCCATTCACTTTCCAGCATAAGAATAGTCATAAATAGATCCAGCCTGGTGGGATTTTCTAAAAGCCTGACTTTATTTAAAGTTAAAAGCTGTTGCCTCTCCTGGGTGAGACAAGCTTAGGAGGCTCTCATGGGGCTATATTCAATGTCTGTTCTATTTCCCCACCTCCCTGCCTCTCCGCCCACTGATTTGCTAACTCTGATTTGGGCAGGTTTGGAGCAGAGGCAGAAAGAAACGTCAAGAGCACAACAAGTGTCATCGGGGCTGGTTTCTCCTGGCAGGTGTGTGTTGGGGGCGGGTGACCTTATCTCCCACGGGCGGGTGGCCACAGCTGGCTCCTGTCCTCGCACGGCATGCATGGGCTTCACTCCAGCCTGGGGACAACTGGTCCCCCTCACAGAGGCAGCAGCTGTACAGTCTCCTCCGGCACGCACGGGGGTCCTTCTGTCCCTGGAGACCCCGGAGCTCACTCCCTGCGGTAGAGTCCTCCGGAACAGGATTTAAGGCGGCTCGAGAACAGCTCTCTCCCCCAGGAGACTCACTTCTGGTCGCTCACGCGTGCTGGCCCCACCGCTGGCACCCGGTCGGCTCTTTGCTCTCTCGCCTGTAGAGTCCTAGACATCACTGCTCGTTTCCCGCTCACACCTGTACTTCCCAGACTGCTTGGTGTTCTTTCTCTGATCCTGCAGCGCCCTCTGCTGGACTTTCACTCTCCCAACACCTTTGCAATTGGGCAAGATGCCTGAATTCAGAGCATCCCCAGGGGCTCTGCTCTCCTGACTCAAAAGCAGCAGGGCTGTGTCTGTTACGTCCTGTAATTTATCCCTGAAGTTAGATGCAAAGGAAGCAAGGTTTCCTACAGTATGTGCCCCTCACCCATCCAAAGACAGAGATGGATGGGCATCTAAGTTTTCTGCCATGATATCAAAATTAAAGGAAAATCCCAGCGACATTTCTCCTAGTATATTAGAAATATGGATCTAGAACACCATGGGCTAGCTCCCTCCTCTCTTCTGTTCGAGGGAAAATATCCTCAATCTCTTTTTTAGAGTTCAGTAAACCTATCAGGTCAGCAGTCTTCCTGGGACGCGGCACCAGGTATACCTACAAAGTCTCAGTGAACCACTCCCGAAAGCAGTTGGTTCTCACTGAATGAAAGATCTCCTTCGAGGTGCACGACAGCTTGATGCTTTCTGTTAACCCAAGGCATAAGCTTGTGCACGAGGGGTGAAGTTATTCATCATTACAAATGTATTTCCTAGATTCCGTCTATGGGGTTGCAGTTATTTCTAACAACTCCAGAGTGGTGTGCGTGTGTGCAGTCTAGCCTGGAAGCCGACCATTCCACTAGATTTGGGATCCACTAGATTCGGGATCCACTAGATTCGGGAGGCATGTGGCTCACAGATGGAACGGCATCTCCTGCTATCTTGGGCAGAGAGGGGCGTTACTATTCACCACCCACGGGAAGAAGATTCGCTGTCTTGTGCAGCGTACTGTGCGGGCCACCTGCTCCAGAACCATCTGCGGTGTCTGGTAAATATGCAGATTTCCAGGCTTAGCCCAAATTCACACACCAGAATTTTCTAGGGTCTGAATGCTAGAAACTGCAGATTGAAGAACCACTGCAGGTAATTCTGTGCACACACAGCAAAGTGTGAGAGCCGTGAGACAGACGATCAAAGACGGAAATGCGAGAGAAAGCATATGCTGTGTTTAGAAACCTGTGTGACCGCCTTACCTGAAGGCCTCCTCCTCCACTGCCCTTTTCCACCTGCCGTCGACCTGAGCAATCAAAAAGCAAAAGCACAGATGAAAAAGGCAGAAGAGGAAAAGAAGAGGCAAGAATCAGGTTAACAACAGAAACACTCCCATTTATAAGATGGGTGTTAAAAGATGCCATTAGCGATGTTGAAACAACAAATAAAACCAAATGCCTATTATTTAAAGAGACAAAGCTCATCGCAAAGATCTGAAAGCCGTGAGCAGAAGTGTGTGTTGTCAGAAATAGCGACAGGGTTAAGGAAGCTTAAGTCTACAGCGTGAGTTTTTAATCACAGACATGGATTCTTTTAGAAGAGTGTTTAAATATGCTTTTTGAAATAAATTTTACTGAGCACACAGATATGCAATCAATTCTAACACTGAGTGTGGCTGCCATGAAATCTTCCTCCCTCGGGGTCTACAGGGCTGGTTCCAGGCAGCCAGAAGCGCCCTCTGAACGTTCTAGGTTCTTCTTTTCCTTGCTAAGTCTGGAAGCTTTGACATGTCTGCTTTTGAGCTCTGATTATTAGCTATTTTATTGGTGAAATCAGCATTCTTGGCTGTCTAAAGGGAAGAGAGGAAGGAAATTTAACTTTTATTTCAGAAAGTAGATGAAAAGGAGCTCCCTGTTCCCACAGAGTGATGCCCCACCCACACCATGTCATTAAACACCCCTGTGGACAGTAGCCCAGAACTAACAGTTAAATCATCTCACGCCTGATACAGCAGGAGCTGTGTGTCCCGGAGCACTGATGGGGGGAAGGAAAGACCTGGCCACTGAGGACGAACTTTTATTCCCACTGGATTCTTTGCAGTGTTGCCAACGATACCTGCATCATGGGAGCTCTGTCCCTGAGAGGCGTGTGGGAAGGATGGACAAGGGCCTTAATGTTGATGTAAAATGGGGAGAATGTTGGAGAGGAAACATGTACTGAATTCTGACAGAACACTCAATATTTTAAATCACTTTATTTCATGTTCACCCTATGCAGTAGACTTTTTTTTTTTTTTTTTTTTGCGGTACGCGGGCCTCTCACTGCTGTGGCCTATCCCATTGCGGAGCACAGGCTCCGGACGCGCAGGCTCAGCGGCCATGGCTCCCGGGCCCAGCTGCTCCGCAGCATGTGGGATCCTCCCAGACCGGGGCACGCACCTGCGTCCCCTGCATCGGCAGACGGACTCCCAACCACTGCGCCACCAGGGAAGCCCAGTAGACATTATTAATTTCACTAATCTATTAGACAGGGGAGACTGGTATTCAGGGAAGTTAAATATTTTGACTGACATCCATCTAGAAAGCAGTGAAGTCTTCAACCCTGCGTCTGTATAAAAATCTGATTCGTTCAAGGATTAAGTATTACACAGTGAATCAGAATTCAGTAAATGTTAGTTCCCTTCTCCTTTAAAAAGGAGGCCTCCAGAGTCTCATGGGGTGAAGCAGGATCAGATTGTCTAGTTATAGCTCCAGCTTCAACTCAGGCTCCTTACAGGCAGGAAACACATTCATCACGCTGTTCATACCCATGGTAGATATTCACAATTTATCTGCCGAATATTAAGGGCTTAAACAAGATTTTAAAAGATAGCATTAAAGATCCAATTCCTCAGCCAAAAGACCCAAGAAATGACTGGAAAGTCGAAAAAGCAGCAAGAGGGACAAAGCTGGACATTTTAACATAACCAGGTCGGGGCACTCCTGTTGACACTGCCTAGTCAAAGAGCCACATCAAAATGAAAATCACGGCTTTCTTCTTTTTTAACCAAGAAATCTCCCGCCTCTTTCTCCTCTTTTCCCTGGAGGCTGATCACAGATCCGTTACCCCCCAACCTCTGCCCTCCCCACCCTGTCCTCGGTGCTGGCATCGTGTCTGAGACCCACAGGGCAGCTCACACTGTGCATCTGCACAGCCGGGGCATGTGTCCGTGTCCGTGAATTCCCAAGTCCCTGTCACGACTGGAGCCACTATGAACAGCCGTGTGTGTGTGTGTGTGTGTGTGTGTGTGTGTGTGTGTGTGTGTGTGTGTGTGTGTGTGTGTGTGTGTGTGTGTGTGTGTGTGTGTGTGTGTGTGTGTGTGTGTGTGTGTGTGTGTGTGTGTGTGTGTGTGTGAGAGAGAGAGAGAGAGAGAGAGAGAGAGAGAGAGAGAGAGAGAGAGAGAGAGAGAGAGAGAGAGAGAGAAGGTCAAGGAATGTCTGGGCTTTGAGTTCCGAATGATTCCTCGAGGCCTCAGCCTGAGGCATACAGAGCTCTGGCCTGGCTCCGTGGCCTCCACCAAGAGCTCTGGTAGATAACTAACGGCAAAACCCTCCAAGCCGACCAATGCGAAGGTAGGTCCTTCGTACACCTAGGAGCCCCGGTTAATCTGAAATTCATGTTCATGAATCCATGTCTTCTTTCCTTGAGCTCCAACACACAAGTGCACACACACAGCTACAAACGAGTGTGTCTGGTGAGGGAGGGAGGAGGGAAATACGAAAATCTATTAAATCTAAGATTACAAGCTCAAAATCAGTTATTTGAAATGGAATATTCCCTCGATGGTGAATATTTCTTCCGCCTTTCAGTCTTAAATCACATAAGACATACTTCACCTCGGTTTTCTAAAAGTTTCAGTTAGCTATTTCTGATGCGTTTCTTACCCTAAAAAGTAATCTGAAGTCTGTGCTATGACCAGCGACTCCCACTGTAACCAGCAGCATCTAACCGTGACATAGTACACCTCGCAGCCTTCCTAAAACCCCATCAGACTCACCTTGGGCCCACGTGGCTGAGTAATAGGACCAACTCCACTGCAGTCACAGCAGAATCCAGGGGCAATTTTACTTGTCATCTTGAAAAAGCTCAGACCTTGCTTCCAGATTCAACTTTCTCTTGAACTTGGATGTCTGTTTTGCCTGGTTTGCGCTTCAGCAAGTTGTCATTTCTCTTGCTTTCATGCAAACCCTGCAAAATGCCAACGTACCTGGACTTTTTACGGACTACATCTGAACAGCGGTCTGCTTTACTACCCTGTCGACTGGCTCAATTTGTCTTCATGACAGCGAGTTAAATAAGAGCACTATTTTTATACAGAGAAGAGGGGTTTTTTTTAATGAAAAATGAGCAACGTTAAATCTACAAAGGGTTGTGGGAAACGAGTCCATTTTGTTTCTCTGAATTTTGAAGCCTGGGCACTTCGCTCTGTAAATCAGTGGGCACCCATGTGGGTGTTTGGAGAGCACCCAGTGTACCCTCCGCGGCAGGCTGAACCACTAAAGTTGTAGAAGGTCTACTGCACCACACAACCCAATCCCTGACTGCAGCAGATTTCTTTAAGTAACACATGTTGCATTGGTTTGAGGCATCGGGATATTCACGCTAAAATAGATTCTATGACTTCGCCTGAGGAAATGACAATATAGGCACCTGAATATCATTTTCCCCTTAACTTCCACGTGACATATTAACAGATATCAATGCGCAAATGATCTGATCTGACCTCCTGCCTAACCTCCATACTCTTGTCTCCCAGCCGACTTCTTTCTTACGACATGGAACATAATTTTCTCGTTATCAAAGAATAAACAAAGAATTACCTGCCTCCCTAAGGAAAGAAGCACTGTGATTAAGGAAGAAAAAGAAGGCAAATAAAGAGGAAGAGAACTCGGACTCCTTAACCATGTCCACTCAAAGTTCCACCCTCAGGGCCGCAGGACATCAGCGGACTGACCAACCCGTCTGTGCTCCATTTGTTTTGTGTATTTTAATGTCATTTATCTCCATAAACAAGATAGTCCTTCCCCTAAAAATCAGAGTGAAAACGAGGAAGACGACTAGCTACAATCTATAAAAGCACTCACTGTTCTGATTCTGCTCTGGCGGCCCGTAACCTGGGAAGAGAGTCCATGAACTTGGACTGGAGAGAAACGCCTCTTTATCATTTTAAATGCCTTTCAGTGAAGTTAGCATCACATTCAATTGTCAATGTAGAAAAGAAGTGTTAGTGGTGTCTGTGTCATTTTGTCACAAATAGCACAGGCATGTTCACCTCACACTACAGTTGTCATACATATCTCAAATATTATTTATGCTCATGCCTAATTTGAAATCTTGGTAGTTATTAAACCCACTTCCAGACTGCATCCAATTCTCCTGTTCACCAGCTATTGGATCACCCCTCATTCCATAGTTATGCAATTAATAGTGAAATCACATACATGCAAATTGATGCTCAGAAAATGACTTTGTTCTCCAGTGTTCCACACCTACAATAGTTTGTTGACCAAAGTCAGAAGAGGACGAAAACTTAAAAGTTTCACAAATCTGGACAGTTCACGTTTCCATTCTTAATCCTCTGTACGGCAGTACAACTTGTGAAACGTGAATAGTTCACAGTCCATAAGCAGTGAGCTTTTCACATGGAAAAGATAACATTGAATTTTAACTTGTCTCTACTTTAAGTGGTTTGTCCTGTCAATTAACACATGAATACAGAGGCACGCACATCTCTCTATCAAAAACCCATAAAGAGATTCATAGGTTTCACCAGATTGCTCAGAGGTGTCTGTGTTAGTTCCCTACTGCTGCTGTTAAAATTACCACAATTTTAGAGGCTTACAACAACACAGGCTTATTAGTTTACAGGTCGGGAGATCAGAAGTCCAAAAATGGGTATCATGAAGCTGAAATCAAGGTGTCAGCAGGGCCCCGCCCCTTCCTGCAGGGGAGGCTCTGTTTCCAGCTCTGGAGATGACCACGTTTCTCGGCTCACGTCAGCGATCACTCCAGTGATCGCACACATCACTCCAATATCTGCTTCTATCATTCTGTCTCCTTCTCTCACCATCCAGCCCCCCTCTCTCACTTACAAGGAAACTTGCGATCATACCGGGCTCACCCAGATAACCCAGGGTAATGTTAACTGCAGCTGCAGAGTCCCCTTTGCCACGTAAGGTAACATTTTTCACAGGTCCCAGGGATTAGGACATGGGGGGCCACTGTTCTGCCTCTTACAGTGTCCATAAAACACACACACGCATGCACGCAAGTTAAGGACCCCTCTTCTTTTTCCTACCGCCCTTTCTGATATTGCAGACATATCAGGAACACCCTCCACAACAAAAAATAATGTGCCATGCTCTTCAGTTGTGTTAAAAATATAGTTTACCTAATCATTACTCTTGAGATTCACAGTCACCTTCTAGAGAATAGGGCAACACCGGAATCATAAGAACTCAATGGAACATGAGAATATACACAAGATCTAAGAAGTCAAAAAAGTCTAGAATTTATACAAAATTGGTACAATGTATTGAATAAAGCAAAATGATTTCAAAGAGCATATGCATCTTATATCCCGCTGAGATATCAATGTCAAAGCTCCAGTGCACAAGTTCAGAAGTCTTTTTCTCCCTAGACAATTTGTCCTTAAATCGAGGTCAAAGCCGATTGACAAGAACAGCACTACAAAAAGCAGTTACCAGAGTTAACTTCTATTTCTTTTTAATCTTATTAAATGTCTCTCAACTTGCCACATGATGTTGGAAAATGTATGCAATAGTCATTTCCTGGCACTCATACCACACTCTCCCTCTCTCTCTTTGTCAGAGAAGTACTGATCAATTTATTTGATATTCTTAGATGTTTAAAAACCTAAAACAAAATGTGAAAGTACAGTATCAAGTGTTTGTAACTGAGCGGTTCAAGCTACAGCTCAGTCCCTTCTGCTGCACTGCTCTCTTGTTCCCACCTACGAAAAGAGACTGGGGTCCGTGGGCTTCCCAGAGCCTGACATGATGGCAGGGAAATAGCTCTTATTTCTTCAACCTTGAGCCCATGGCCTCTGTTGTATTCTTTCGTAAATACCTGACTCTACAATGCGTTTACATCTGGAAGGTACCTCACATCCTCTTAGAGATTAGCGGTGACTACCTTCAGATAATAACCATTAACGTGAAGTATTTTAACCATGTAATTTGTTTACATGATTTTAAAGCTCTAAAATAGCTTATTTATGTGAAGTAGATCATAGTTTTCTCTTTTATAATAATAATATATTTATTATCATATATGGACTTATACACACACACATCATATACATACACACCATGTCAAAAAGTCAGGTTTGTTTGTTTTTTAAAAAAGAACAGATTAGCAGAAATGTTTCTATTCCCGATATAAATGGTTGTAATGCTATAGCTCAGGCAGGCAAAGGTTTTGGCTACTTTTTACCTTGTTGCTTTTTTATTACAAAGCCGCTGCAGAAAGCATTTACTCTAGAATAAAAATCACATTGTAAGTCTCAAAATAAAATAATTTAATAGAAAAAAAAATCTCCAAATATTCTTAAACACTTTTGCAGAGTCGCGGTTTCCTAACCAAACTTGAAGCTTTCTTGAATCCAATGGACTTTAATAGACAATTTTTGTCCTTTCCCTCATTTACATACAAATTCTTTTCTCCTACTTAAATGCCATCAAGTTATCTTAAATTAGTGTTGAGGTGGGACAATGGGAAAAGTGGAATAGTCTAGGAGATAAAATAATTATTGTTTTTGCAGTCCAGTGCAGCTGACTGCCTTTGGGCCTGTGCTATTTAACAAAAGAAGCTCGGAAGGGACCCTTTGCATGTCTGTCTGCATCCCAGGAGCACCACTGCCATCACAAGCCATTCCGTTCAGTGGTGAGTCTCTCCTGAATAACTTTCTACACTTACAGCACTCTAGCACCATATCGAGATTATTATTTTGGATAATTTTGCTCCACCAGGTTAAATATGCGAAACTGAGAGACTGTTTATGCATTTGTTTACTTGCTTTTATTATTCATTACTAGGAGAAAAGTTAAAAGAAATTTGGGGAGGTGGTGTGGTACAATGGGGGTCAGGAAACCTGAGTCCTGGTCTCAGGTGGATGACAACCACTACTCACCTCATATGGGACCTTAAGTGAAGAATTACCTCTCAGGGCCTCAATCACCTCATCTTTTTGTTTGGGTTTTTTGGGTTTTTTAGAAACATTCTGGTTCCTCTGATATAATGATCTGAGAACCATGATCTTTACAGTTTATAGAACAGAGGTTAATCATTTAGTGAACATGAATGTACATTAATTATATGACCTTTCATGCAAGGTTTGCATACACTTTTCTTGGGTATCGGTGAAGATGTCTTTATTTCAACAATGGCAACGAATATTCATGAATTCTATCATTGCTATTATGAAGATACATCAGGATTTTAATGAACTGTCCCTTTTTTATCCTTAAAAAGCCATTGGCACAACTACTTAAAATTTAGAATGATCCTCTGTCTTACTCTAATACAAAAATAGATGTCCCGGGTTTCCTTGGTGGCACAGTGGTTAAGAATCCACCTGCCAATGCAGGGGACACAGGTTCCAGCCCTGGTCCAGGAAGATCCCACATGCCGCGGAGCAACTAAGCCCGTGCACCACAACTACTGAGCCTGCGCTCTAGAGCCCGCGAGCCACAACTACTGAGCCCACATGCCACAACTACTGAAGCCCGCGTGCCTAGAGCCCGTGCTCTGCAACAAGAGAAGCCACTGCAATGAGAAGCCCGTGCACCACAACGGAGAGTAGCCCCCGCTCGCCACAATTAGAGAAAGCCCGCGCCCAGCAACGAAGCCCCAACGCAGCCAAAAATAAATAAAATAAATAAATAAATAAATAAATAAATAAATAAATAAGATGTCCCCACGTCCCACCCCATGCTGTGCTCCGTGGATCTCGGAAACCTTAATATACAGATTTCATTTGGGGCTCTAGTTATAGAATATACTGTTTTGCAAATATTTTAATAAACCTTAAAAATTAGAGTAAAGCAGGTGATATAGCATCAGTGAAACACTGCTTTTTGCTTAAAGGTCATTTGTAAAATGGGAAATGCAATTCTCTTAACAGCTAGAGCCACATCTCCTCATTGGGGTTGCCCTGAGTTTTGGGTGAAGCTGAGCTGTGGTAGATGAGAGAGAAATCTGCTGGGTTCTGCAGACAGGGAGAGGGTCAGGTAGAAAGAGGAAGAGAAAGAACCAGGCTGTGTGAAAAGCAGGACTGCAGTGTGACCTCTGCATGAGTCATTTCAGTGATGGCTGCAATTATTCAAGCCTGGGCAGGAGGGAACTGAACACGGAGAGGCTGGTCTCTGCCTCTAGACCAGAGACCAGCAAAAGTCCTTCCAAAAGGCCAAAGAGCAAACCTTTCAGGCTCTTCGGGTCACGTGGTGACGCTACTCCACCTTGCCCTTGGGCATCAAGCCGCCCAGCATATGAATGAGGGGTGTGGCCCACGACTGTTCTAGTAAAACTTTACTTTGGACACCAATGTTTGAATTTCATATACTTTTCACGTTTCACAAAATACTGTTCTTCTTTTAACACTTTTCAACCACATAAAAGCGTAACACCATTCCCAGCACGAGGCCAGCCTACGGGTCAGGGTCATAGCTTGTGAACTCTCGCTCTAGACTCAGAAAGGGGCAAAAGAAACAAAGGGGCGTTTGCCTGGATGGTGAGGAAGAGGCCCCAGTCACGCAGGAGTTGTAAGGAGAGCCCTGGACCATCACTGACTGGGAAGGATGCTTTGATTGATTTTAACCAGATCGCTAAGAAGTAGCTGGGCCCCCAGGGGCGTAGAGATTACAGGGAGAACAGATGGGAAGTGTTGGCCAGGTGTATGAATTAAGAGCCTGCAAATAACTCAGAATAACTTTGACCAGTGTGAGAAAAAAAAAACATAGGGTCAGGTGGAATTAGTGTAAGGACACCAAGTGTCTCAACGAACACAAGTATGAAGTAAATCTCTAAACTTGCAGAAGAGAAGTAAGTTCTTTGGAGTTAAGACGACAAAAACCTTTAAAGAAGAGTTGGATTTGCAAGTCCTAAGGGAAGGGACTCCCGGCAACAGCAGCAGTTTGAGTGAAAGGTCAGAGGCAAGAATACGTTAGCTGTGCTGTGAATTACCGCAGAGAAGTCAGGCTACGGGGGCACAAGTGAAGCTTTGGCCCCAGCCGGTCTCCTGCCCATGGAGACCCAGTGCTCCCACCTGGCTTCCAGCAGGACCACAGCTGAGGCCAGAACGGAGCAAGCAAGCCCAGGGGCACCTCAGCTGAAATGCATACCCTCCACCCCAGGAACCAAGAGCCTGAGGAGAGGCCTGAGGTCCCATCAGCTGAGGTCAGGGGACTGCAGTGACAAAGGTGGCCAGGCTGTCAAGGTGTGGAGCATGGACAGACGCCCTCCTGACCGTATGACCAACTCCTGGGCCCAGGCGGGGTTTTCATTTGTCTCTCACTGTACCACGTCCTCCACCTGCGAGGAGGAAGAGAAACTCTAAACAGCAGTCAAGGTGGAAAGGGCCGCAAGGACACCACTAGGGCACTGGGAAAGGAGGTGGACTAGCTTGGAATGCAGGGAAAATAAGGAGGAAGTTCTGGGTTGAGTCATCTTCCGGGCCCTGGCTCTTCTGCATCCTGTCGGCTGACTTCTCCTGCTGGGAGCTGGTCCCTGTGTGGCAGGTGCCGGGGGACCGGCGGAGATGCTCTAACACCTGCTGGACCGCTCCTGGGTTCATCTGTCCCCGCCTTTTCCCATCTGCAGGGCGACAGGACCGCGCCACATCGGCTCTTAGAAGTGGAGGCTTAGATGGAGGTGCAGGAGGAGGAACCCTGCCAACTCTGGGCTCACAAGCTTACCAGGATGACCCCGAGACTCTCCCTCCTTAGGGACCCGTGGGGAGTGCGCTTCAGCTGGGTGACTGACGCACAACTCAGGGGTTCAGCACCTGAAAGGAATCTGTTTCCATCAGAAACAAGCGAGCAGTCCGTGCTGGAGGGCACGCTGGCCTTGTGATGCCTGAGCTAGGCAGAGGGTGCAGGCAGGCCCAGTACACAGCGGGGCCAGGGATGCAGCAGGGAATCAAGGCCCAGAATAACGGGAAGGGGGGACATGAGACGGGGAACAGAGTTCACTCTTTTCAAAAGAGGACATTTCCCTTTTAAAAGGTCCAGTAGGTAATCTTGGTGCTGACCCTAAGGCCTGGAGAAGAAAGAAAAACTCCCCAGATGGGGCCTCAGAAAACAGTCAAAGTCTGAGGTCTGCTCCCATGGAGACACAGCTCTAGAACTGATCAGAGTGAAAGCAGCATCCGTGCTGGGACCAGGACATCAATCCTCCTTCTTAGATCACAAACTGACCATCAGCTGGAGGGAGGGAGGGCACGATTAGACACAGTCTGGAAGGTTTCCTGCTTTTCTCCGTGGTGGCCATGGGATAAGGAGCTGAAGAATGAGAAAGACACGGGGACACAGCTCCCGGGCATCTGGAGCGTGTAGAACGCAGGGCCCCGGGCCTCACTGGACATGCAGCCAGAGAGCAGGGATGCATCCCTTCTTCTTGGTCACATGGGGACATATTCTAAGGGGGTCAGAGCCCCGGAATGCGACAGCCCTCACCAGTATTCAAAAAAAAGCACTGAGTGAGGCTTATGGTCAACAAGGGAGACTGTCCCTGTTCCCTACTGCACATGCGATGATGGCGTGGAATCGAAAAGAAGATGCAAAAAGAGAAGACAGTGTGAGTCTTCTGAATGTTTGATTCACCCGCTAGAGACAACAAGGAACCATCAGTTGGTGTTCTCTGCATCTCGTCTGCCCGTTTGCATCCACCACTTTAGTCTCAGACTGAAAAGGTAGGATACGGGCTTCACCAATGGTGTCCTGTCCTTCTGAACAGGTTTGAAAGTCACTGGTTCAAGAGCTGTATTAAGGAATAAAAAGATTTCCTGACACCAGCTTAACGTCGTCTGTCTCTGAAAATATGCTGTATATAATCACTGTTCAATGACCACACATTTTCTCATCGCATTCGGTGCGTGTATTACATAAGTATCCTCTGTTGGGCAAAAAACTCTGTACCACATGCAGACACATACACACACACATACAAAGACTCAGCTCTATTCTTCAAGGAATTTACAAGTGGTTGGTGACTACTGTCCATTACTATCCTAATTTTTCAGTATCATATCAGATACCATTTCCAAAGGTATTTTTTTCAGTCCAATCTCTTCAAAGCTCATTTTAGAGGTAAAAATTCCTTCTTGGAAAAAGAAAAGTCATTGGGGAATTTCTAAAAACACAAAAAGGTACTATACGGATAACAAAAGGGAATCAAGAAGCAAGGAAAGTTCTCAGGACTTCCCTATACCCTTCTCATCACCTCTGCAAACCTTCAGAAGGTCAACGTGGGCTACAGAAGGATTCGACTAAATACCATGATGGAGCCACACTTCTCCAACAAATCATTTTAATTATGAAAAGAACATTTTAAATCCAAAAATGTTTCTTAACTATGTACCAACAAAGAACTGCTTCTATTTGTAACCTCATGTTTACTATCTTAACAACGTTCTCTATATCAGAAGGGCTACATGTTTTGTTGAAAAACACTCTTTTTCCTATATTTTGTAACTGAACACTTCTATTTTTTTCGGTCTGTTGCTATGGCATTCAACAAAACAATAAAACTAATTTTAGTTGAAGGACCTGTGATAAGCTCTGAGCCTTTGCAGACCTGGTTAATCGTAGTATGAAGAAAAACAAAGGCTAGCTTTAGAAACCCTGAAAATTGGAGATCCAGAATTCATTACCTTCGTGTTAGAAACATGATCCAATCTCCCCTCCCTCCAGCATGCAAATGTATCTTCCAAATTAAGGAGGGAAAATACTAATGAAAAATTTAAGGTTTGTGTTTCTTTTCTTTGAAGTAATTGGTAGAGAACCAGGATGAAGAAATAAGGGCGGGGGGGATGGTAAAATGACAGAACACTTCACTCAACACGTGTTCGGCGCGATGCCCACGCCAATCACCGTGCTGGGGGGGGGAGGGGGGAGGCCACGCCCGTGAGCGAAACGTGGACCCGCCTTCCGAGGAGAGAGCGTTTGCAAGCGTTGGAGAAAACATTTCCTGGTGAGGAGACGACGGGCTCCTCTGCCTTTCGTCCCTGGCCACGCCCTAAATCCTACAGGCTAAGGAGACATTCATGGACAGGACAGTGACTCGCTAGTCCTTCCAGCTCAAGGCATCCCCGCCCCCACCACCCGGCTTACAAAGCCCGTGCCCTCCAGCACCGCGCACCTCACCAAGCAGAGCCATCGCCCCTGGTCCCACAGACTAGGACACCCGGGCTCCTCCAGCTCCTCGAGTTTTCTCTTAGCTCCATCACGCGCCAAGCCCTGCCTGTTCTACCAGAAATAGCTCTTCAGTTCATCTTGTCTTCCATCTCACTGCCCTTTCCCCAACTTAAGTTCCCGTGATCGTGGCGTCCAGCTGACGCAAACACTCAGAGCCTCTTCCCATCTCCTCCCTGCCCCGTAAGTCTTCTGCCTGACACAAGAGCTGTCTTCCTAAACCGCGTGAAGATACAGTCCTGTCTCACTACCCTGCTGGAGAACCTTAACGGAGAAGTTTTGCCACGCTCCTTTGAGTGGCATCCAAGACCCTGCAATCTGATGCAGCTTGACATGTAGACTCCACTGCACTGCATGCATGCACACACGTCGTGCATGCACACACGTCGTGCATGCACACACGTCATGCTATGCTGGACGACATCCTGCTTTCCGAACTCCATCTAGATGCCAAGCATCCAAAGCTCCATCTCACCGGTCTGTGTACAGCGATGCTCTCGGGTTACCGCCACATCCCACACGACACAGGTCTGAACTCTCTGGGAAGCCAGAGGAGCAGGGGCTTGTGGGAAACTCATCCTTGAAGCAAAAGCAGGTGGGTGGTCATGATGTGGTCAGATGCTGGCACATTTTAAGACTGACAGATCTGAATGTGCAAGGGCCTTAACATCTGAAGGGGACAAATCCAAGTGCAGAGCTGGCAAAAGTTAATAAGGAAAAGGCATGCTTCCGATACCAGGTATTTAATCTATCTGTAACATGGTCCTGGACCACTAGAGATTCTTGGTTTGGTGCTGCTTTGGAGGACCGAGGACTTCACCCTCACAGGTTTTCTTTTTTGTTCTTTTTTTTTTTTTGGAGGGGGGAGGGATGGGTAACTCACTGGTTTTCTCAGAAGTACAGACCTCTATAAGGCTAGAGTCCAACAGAAGGTAACATTACAGCCCATTCATAGTGGGAGAACATTAGGAAATGTCACTTGTTTAGAAAATAGGAAACTATTTCTCTTCGGTTGACTAACAGGTTGGTTTCAAATGTTCTGGGTAGCATTTGTTCATAATGTTCTCTCTTTGGCACACTTCCTAACTCTAAGAGGTTTTTTACTTAAAAAAAAATATGACTGCCATGCAAGGGAGGCTAAAAACACCATCTGCAATTTTATGTAACCAGGCTCACCCTGGCACACCTAATCTCTGGGAGAGGAAGCCCCGGGTGAGCTGCTGTGAAATCACCATTCATTACGGTCTCATTCCTCCAAGGTCCGAGGCATCTGTAGCCAAGAGCCAGTTACTACTATGGGCCATTCATCATCAGCACTGCTCAACGCCCAGAACGAGAGGGAAGCTGCCTGCATCCTCTTACCTACGTTTCTCTACAAAAGGCACATCAGTGAATAGCTGGTCCTACAAGGGGAGGCCAGTCTTGCGTAGGCTCTGAATAAACTGCACATTTAGCCTCACAAAAGTTTCTCCCGACATAATATGGTATTTCATATAGTTTATTTGTACCTTTGCTAAGTTTTAGCAGTAAAGCGTAAATTCAAATATCATATAAAATATTTTTATATTTCACAAAACACATCTTGGACTATTATAAACTATTCAAAGTTTTTACTATATCAAGAGATCAATTATGGAAGTGTTTTTAAAAAGTGGTGTGTATCAGGAACTTAGTAAGGTGGCCAAGAGCTTATATTTGAAGCCTAATCAATACACTTTTTCCAAAATAAATACAACTTCCCATGGAGGAATGTTTTTCTCTTTAAGAAAACTATGTTTAGTCAAGTACATCCAGATTTGTGCACTTTCATAAAGCCCTAGAAGAGACTGACACTGGAAAAGGGATGCTATTTGTTCTAAATGGAAATCACAGATTAGGAAAACTAATTTTATCCACAAATGGGTAAAATTATATGAGATGGATTTTGACTCAAAATTGAAAGAAGGTACTGAAAATCCGATGTCTGAAAATAGAATGTGCCACCTTGGCAAAGAGAAAACAGTAGGACCAAGGAAATTGGTGGTGGTGGGTGGGTGGCTGGAGCTTGAGTAGATGAAACCATCCTAAGTTCCCAGTGCAGAAATGAATTACTTTTAAGAAAGCAGACACCTAAAATTTAAATTTAGGGGTTGCCCTGTAATTTCATTTTAGGTGTTGTCACCTGCTCCACTAGTCCAAATCTGTAACAAAGACAGCTACACACAGGACCCTGGGGAGCAAAGGATGTGAACGGTGCCCCCCAGGGCAGTAGAATGCAAAGAAAGGACAGCACATGGGGAAAGCAGACGCGGAATGGAAGTGGAGAATTCAGAGGAAACAGCGATTCAGAGCCAGTGGAAACTAAAAAGAAATGTAAGTGTCCCAGAACTCACCCGAGATGTTAGGAGCTAAACACAAAATGATAGAAGCTAAACACAAAATGGAAGGTTGAAGCCAATTTTTCTTTGGGTTTCAGAAGACAGTATGAGCCCAGAACATATCTGGGTTACCATTTATTTATCCAAAATTTATTGAGCACCCACTGCGTGCCAGTCCCTGTTCTAGGCTTTGGAGAGAAGGTGTAACAAGTGGACCAGGATGGCTGGAGTAGAGTGTGTTTGGGAAAGTAGTAGTAGGAAAGCTGCCAGGGCAGGTGACAGGGCATGGTTGGAGGGGCGTCTCAGTGAGACAGGAAGTCACTGGAGAGGACTTATTAACTGAATTATAGTTGCTGGACAATATTATGTAAGTTACAAGTGTACAACATAGTGATTCACAATTTTAAAGGTTATACTCCATTTATAGATATTATACAAAATATTGGCTATGCTTCCCATGTTGTACAATATATCCTACCATTAGAGTGGCTGGCTCTTAAAAAATCAAAAGTATATATATATATATATATATATATATATATATATATATATATATATATATATATATATCTGATTACCTAATTATATATAATTATATATAAAATATATAAATGTCTGATGACCTAACATATATAATTATAGATGAATTATATACATCTTATTACTAATTTACATATAATTATATATAAATTATATATATATACACATATGTGTGTATATATATATATAATTTCCTGAACTGTGTTCCATTTCTCACCAATTTTTTTTACAGAGCATGACGGAAGGCCTCTGTCTGCTGCGTTCAGGACAAAGGTAAAAGAAGATTCACATTACCAGTTGACACCACAGGGTCTAATAAAATCCAGAAAGATTTTGGATTTCTAGGATCAGTAGGTCCCGAAATTTTATATTTCTCTCAGCTCTGTGGTCTGTTCGGTGTACCCAGAACAAAGGAAAGGCACAGATCTCCAGCAGAGAAATGAAAATACCACAGAAATTAGGCTTCTCTGTGTGGTGAATCCTAACTTCCGTAATTAAGGGGGGAACAAGAAATACCTTCCTTCTTGTGAATTGTGAAAATAAAACACCGGTTCTTTCCATGGGTGATCCAGGATGAATCTCTCCTCCTATGTCCATAATTATTAACCATACCACTTAATGTATACATGAACCTAACCTAGAATTATCTAGAAATGTTGCTATTTTATAGTTCTTTTTCTAAAAAACTTTTAGAATTTTTTCTAAGTTCTAAAACCCCAATCCTATCCCTTGAGATGGTTTTCATGTGCCCTCTAATTACAGGCAGGAAGATGATCTAAACTCTAGACCCAAAAGTAATTACTAAATTCCCTTCCAATGTATGATTATATGGCTTCCTACTTTGTTTTAAAATAAAATATAACTGATTACCATCAGCTAAATTTTATTATTAGACATGCCCTGAAAGAAAAATTATTTTAAATTTTTTAAGGTTTCTCAATTTAAAAAAAAAGAATGATAGAATTAAGAATTAGTTGGAATTAAGCTGGGAATTAATTTCTATTATTTTTCAATGAAAACAGTTTATTAAATATCAATTTACCCCCTTTCAAATTTGCTGATTAATACGTATTAGTAACAGTCTGCTCCTTGAGTTGGATACTTTGCACTACAGTACTAGAAAATCTGATCCAGAGTGGCTTAAACACAGGGTACTTACTGTTCATTCACAGAGACTGGACGAGGCAGCCATGGCTGGTCCACGATGACCGGCGGTGGAGGGGTCCCCTCCAGAGCTCGCATCCTCAGCCTTGGTTGTGCACCTCAGCTCTGCCCCAGACGGTCAGCACATAATAAATTCCTACACCAGAGAAAACATTTCCTCTCCCCACTCTGTCCTTTCGGGGTGGACAGTCTCTCCTGGGAGCCCCAGAAGGCTGCCCCTTACATACCACTGGCCAAACCGGACTTCATGCTCCCAAACCAGTCAAGCATGGTGATGGACAATGAGGTTGCCACGATGGCACTGATACCATCAGGACTAGGTCCCTGGCCCAGCCACACCAGCACTCAGATGGCTGCCGGGTTCTTTTCTCAAGGAAAGGGTAAGGAAACCCTGCAGTGTCTGCCATATAACGTGTGCTAGGTACTGTATCCATACTTTTTAAATCTTTAAAAGAAAACCCTAGTGCCTATCCTTATAGTTCATAAATGAAGAGACTGAGGCTTCAAGATATCCAATGGGTGTATAAAAAAGTAGAAGGAACGGAAGATGGCGGAAGAGTAAGATGCAGAGATCACCTTCCTCCCCACAGATACACCAGAAATACAGCTACACGTGGAACAACTCCTACAGAACACCTACTGAACGCTGGCAGAAGACCCCAGACCTCCCAAAAGGCAAGAAACTCCCCACATACCTGGGTAGGGCAAAGCGGAGAGATTCCCGCACAGAGGATCGGTGCCGAGCGGCACTCACCAGCCCGAGAGGCTTGTCTCCTCACCGACCGGGGCGGGCGGGGCTGGGAGCTGAGGCTCGGGCTTCGGTCAGAGCGCTGGCGGTGTGAACACAGCCTGAAGGGAGTTAGTGCGCCACGGCTGGCCGGGAGGGAGTCCGGGGAAAAGTCTGGAGCTGCCGAAGAGGCAAGAGACTTTTTCTTCCCTCTTGGTTTCCTGGTGCGCGAGGAGAGGGGATTCAGAGTTCTGCTGAAAGGAGGCTCCAGAGATGGGCGCGAGGCGCGTCTAAAAGCACGGACCCCAGATATGGGCGTGGGACGCTGGGGCTGCTGCTGCCGCCACCAAGAAGCCCGTGTGCGAGCGCAGGTCACTCTCCACACCTCCCCTCCCGGGAGCCTGTGCTGCCCGCCACTGCCACGGTCCGGGGCTCCACAGACCACATCCCCCGGAGAACGCACGGGCGCGCCTCGTGCTGACGCAACGTCACGCCGGCCTCCGCCGACGCACGCTCGCCCCGCCTCCGTGCCCCTCCCTCCCCCGCGGCCTGAGGGAGCCAGAGCCCCCAAATCAGCGGCTCCTTTAACCCCGTCCTGTCTGAGCGAAGAACAGACGTCCTCCGGCGACCTACACGCAGAGGCGGGGCCGAATCCAAAGCTGAGCCCCGGGAGCTGTGCAAACAAAGAAGACAAAGGGGAATCTCTCCCAGCAGCCTCAGAAGCAGCGGATTAAAGCTCCGCAATCAACTTGATGTACCCTGCATCTGTGGAATACGTGAATAGACAACGAATCATCCCAAATTGAGGAGCCAGGAGTCAGTGCTGTGCCTCTGAGGTGGGAGAGCCAACTTCAGGACACTGGTCCACAAGAGACCTCCCAGCTCCACATAATATCAAATGGCGAAAATCTTCCAGAGATCTCCATCTCAACACCAGCACCCAGCTTCACTCAACGACCAGCAAGCTACAGTGCTGGACACCCTATGCCAAACAACTAGCAAGACAGGAACACAACGCCACCCATTAGCAGAGAGGCTGCCTAAAATCATAAAAAGTCCACAGACACCCCAAAACACACCACCAGATGTGGACCTGCCCACCAGAAAGACAAGATCCAGCCTCATCCACCAGAACACAGGCACTAGTCCCCTCCACCAGGAAGCCTACACAACCCACTAAACCAACCTTAGCCACTGGGGACAGACACCAAACACAACGGGAACTACGAACCTGCAGCCTGCAAAAAGGAGACCCCAAACACAGTAACATAAGCAAAATGAGAAGACAGAAAAACACACAGCAGGAGAAGGAACAAGATAAAAACCCACCAGACCTAACAAATGAAGAGGTAATAGGCAGTCTACCTGAAAAAGAATTCAGAATAATGATAGTAAAGATGATCCAAGATTCTATTTCCAAGATCCAAAATCTTGGAAATAGAATAGACAAAATGCAAGAAACAGTTAACAAGGACCTAGAAGAACTAAAGATGAATCAAGCATCGATTAAAAACACAATAAATGAAATGAAAAATACTCTAGATGGGATCAATAGCAGAATAACTGAGGCAGAAGAACGGATAAGTGAGGTGGAAGATAAAATAGTGGAAATAACTGCTGCAGAGCAAAATAAAGAAAAAAGAATGAAAAGAACAGAGGACAGTCTCAGAGACCTCTGGGACAACATGAAACGCACCAACATTCGAATTATAAGGGTTGCAGAAGAGGAAGAGAAAAAGAAAGGGACTGAGAAAATATTTGAAGAGATTATAGTTGAAAACTTCCCTAATATGGGAAAGGAAATAGTTAATCAAGTCCAGGAGGCACAGAGAGTCCCATACAGAACAAATCCAAGGAGAAATACGCCAAGACACATATTAATCAAACTGTCAAAAATTAAACACAAAGAAATCATATTAAAAGCAGCAAGGGAAAAACAACAAATAACACACAAGGGAATCCCCATCAGGATAACAGCTGATCTCTCAGCAGAAACTCTACAAGCCAGAAGAGAGTGGCAGGACATAATTAAAGTGATGAAGGAGAAAAACCTGAAACCAAGATTACTCTACCCAGCAAGGATCTCATTCAGATTTGATGGAGAAATTAAAACATTTACAGACAAGAAAAAGCTGAGAGAGTTCAGCACCACCAAACCAGCTTTACAACAAATGCTAAAGGAACTTCTCTAGGCAAGAAACACAACAGAAGGAAAAGACCTACAATAACGAACCCAAAACAATTAAGAAAATGGGAATAGGAACATACATATCGATAACTACCTTAAATGTAAATGGATTAAATGCTCCCACCAAAAGACACAGATTGGCTGAATGGATACAAAAACAAGACCCATATATATGCTGTCTACAAGAGACCCACTTCAGACCTAGAGACACATACAGACTGAAAGTAAGGGGATGGAAAAAGATATTCCATGCAAATGGAAACCAAAAGAAAGCTGGAGTAGCAATTCTCATATCAGACAAAATAGACTTTAAAATAAAGACTACTAGAAGAGACAAAGAAGGACACTACACAATGATCAAGGGATCGATCCAAGAAGATATAACAATTGTAAATATTTATGCACCCAACATAGGAGCACCTCAATACATAAGGCAAATACTAACAGCCATAAAAGGAGAAATCAACAGTAACACAATCATAGTAGGGGACTTTAACACCCCACTTTCACCAATGGACAGATCACCCAAAATGAAAATAAATAAGGAAACACAAGCTTTAAATGATACATTAAACAAGATGGACTTAATTGATATTTATAGGACATTCCATCCAAAAACAACAGAATACACATTTTTCTCAAGTGCTCATGGAACATTCTCCAGGGTAGATCATATCTTGGGTCACAAATCAAGCCTTGGTAAATTTAAGAAAATTGAAATTGTATCAAGTATCTTTTCTGACCACAATGCTATGAGACTAGATATCAATTACAGGAAAAGATCTGTAAAAAATACAAACACATGGAGGCTAAACAATACACTACTTAATAACGAAGTGATCACTGAAGAAATCAAAGAGGAAATTTAAAAATACCTAGAAACAAATGACAATGGAGACACGATGACCCAAAACCTATGGGATGCAGCAAAAGCAGTTCTAAGAGGGAAGTTTATAGCAATACAATCCTACCTTAAGAAACAGGAAACATCTCGAATAAACAACCTAACCTTGCACCTAAAGCAATTAGAGAAAGAAGAACAAAAACATCCCAAAGTTAGCAGAAGGAAAGAAATCATAAAAATCAGATCAGAAATAAATGAAAAAGAAATGAAGGAAACGATAGCAAAGATCAATAAAACTAAAAGCTGGTTCTTTGAGAAGATAAACAAAATTGATAAACCATTAGCCAGACTCATCAAGAAAAAAAGGGAGAAGACTCAAATCAATAGAATTAGAAATGAAAAAGGAGAAGTAACAACTGACACTGCAGAAATACAAAGGATCATGAGAGATTACTACAAGCAACTCTATGCCAATAAAATGGACAACCTGGAAGAAATGGACAAATTCTTAGAAATGCACAACCTGCCAAGACTGAATCAGGAAGAAACAGAAAATATGAACAGACCAATCACAAGCACTGAAATTGAAACTGTGATTAAAAATCTTCCAACAAACAAAAGCCCAGGACCAGATGGCTTCACAGGCGAATTCCATCAAGCATTTAGAGAAGAGCTAACACCTATCCTTCTCAAACTCTTCCAAAATATAGCAGAGGGAGGAACACTCCCAAACTCATTCTACGAGGCCACCATCACCTTGATACCAAAACCAGACAAGGATGTCACAAAGAAAGAAAACTACAGGCCAATATCACTGATGAACATAGATCCAAAAATCCTCAACAAAATACTAGCAAACAGAATCCAACAGCACATTAAAAGGATCATACACCATGATCAAGTGGGGTTTATTCCAGGAATGCAAGGATTCTTCAATATATGCAAATCAAACAACGTGATACACCATATTAACAAATTGAAGGAGAAAAACCATACGATCATCTCAATAGATGCAGAGAAAGCTTTCGACAAAATTCAACACCCATTTATGATAAAAACCCTGAAGAAAGTAGGCATAGAGGGAACTTTCCTCAACATAATAAAAGCCATATATGACAAACCCACAGCCAGCATCGTCCTGAATGGTGAAAAACTGAAACCATTTCCACTAAGATCAGGAACAAGACAAGGTTGCCCACTCTCACTACTCTTATTCAACATAGTTTTGGAAGTTTTAGCCACAGCAATCAGAGAAGAAAAGGAAATAAAAGGAATCCAAATTGGAAAAGAAGAAGTAAAGCTGTCACTGTTTGCAGGTGACATGATACTATACATAAAGAATCCTAAAGATGCCACCAGAAAACTACTAGAGCTAATCAATGAATTTGGTAAAGTAGCAGGATACAAAATTAATGCACAGAAATCTCTGGCATTCCTATATACTAATGATGAAAAATCTGGAAGTGAAATCAAGGAAACACTCCCATTTACCATTGCAACAAAAAGAATAAAATGTCTAGGAATAAACCTACCTAAGGAGACAAAAGACCTGTATGCAGAAAATTATAAGACACTGATGAAAGAAATTAAAGTTGATACAAATAGATGGAGAGATGTACCATGTTCTTGGATTGGAAGAATCAACATTGTGAAAATGACTCTACTACCCAAAGCAATCTACAGATTCAATGCAATCCCTATCAAACTACCACTGGCATTTTTCACAGAACTAGAACAAAAAATTTCACAATTTGTATGGAAACACAAAAGACCCCGAATAGCCAAAGCAATCTTGAGAATGAAAAATGGAGCTGGAGGAATCAGGCTCCCTGACTTCAGACTATACTACAGAGCTACAGTAATCAAGACAGTATGGTACTGGCACAAAAACAGAAAGATAGATCAATGGAACAGGATAGAAAGCTCAGAGATAAACCCACACACATATGGTCACCTTATCTTTGATAAAGGAGACAGGAATGTACAGTGGAGAAAGGACAGTCTCTTCAATAAGTGGTGCTGGGAAAACTGGACAGGGACATGTAAAAGTATGAGATTAGATCACTCCCTAACACCATACACAAAAATAAGCTCAAAATGGATTAAAGACCTAAATGTAAGGCCAGACACTATCAAACTCTTAGAGGAAAACATAGGCAGAACACTCTATGACATAAATCACAGCAACATCCTTTTTGACCCACCTCCTAGAGAAATGGAAATAAAGACAAAAATAAACACATGGGACCTAATGAAACTTAAAAGCTTTTGCACAGCAAAGGAAACCATGAACAAGACCAAAAGACAACCCTCAGAATGGGAGAAAATATTTGCAAATGAAGCAACTGACAAAGGATTAATCTCCAAAATTTATAAGCAGCTCATGCAGCTCAATAACAAAAAAACAAACAACCCAATCCAAAAATGGGCAGAAGACCTAAATAGACATTTCTCCACAGAAGATATACAGACTGCCAACAAACACATGAAAGGATGCTCAACATCTTTACTCATTAGAGAAATGCAAATCAAAACTACAATGAGATATCATCTCACACCAGTCAGAATGGCCATCATCAAAAACAATAAATGCTAGAAACAATAAATGCTGGAGAGGGTGTGGAAAAAAGGGAACACTCTTGCACTGCTGGTGGGAATGTGAATTGGTACAGCCACTATGGAGAACGGTATGGAGGTTCCTTAAAAAACTACAAATAGAACTACCATATGACCGAGCAATCCCACTACTGGGCATATACCCTGAGAAAACCATAATTCAAAAAGAGTCATGTACCAAAATGTTCATAGCAGCCCTATTTACAATAGCCCGGAGATGGAAACAACCTAAGTGTCCATCATCGGATGAATGGGTAAAGAAGATGTGGCACATATATACAATGGAATATTACTCAGCCATAAAAAGAAACGAAATTGAGCTATTTGTAATGAGGTGGATGGACCTAGAGCCTGTCATACAGAGTGAAGTAAGTCAGAAAGAGAAAGACAAATACTGTATGCTGACACATATATATGGAATTTAAGGAAAAAAATGTCATGAAGAACATAGGGGTAAGACAGGAATAAAGACACAGACCTACTAGAGAATGGACTTAAGGATATGGGGAGGGGGAAAGGTAAGCTGTGACAAAGCGAAAGAGCGGCATGGACATATAGACGCTACCAAACGTAAGGTAGCTAGCTAGTGGGAAGCAGCCGCATAGCACAGGGTGATCAGCTCAGTGCTTTGTGACCGCCTGGAGGGGTGGGATAGGGAGGGTGGGAGGGAGACGCAAAAGGGAGGGGATATGGGAACATATGTATTTGTATAACTGATTAAATTTGTTATAAAGCAGAAAAAAAAATTAAATTAAAAAAAAAAAACTTGCCCACAATGTTCATTCACATCATTCAAAATACCCCAAAACTGGGAACCCCTAAATGCCATCAGCTAATGAACAGATAAACAAATGTGGGATGGCCAGACAATAGAATATTATTCAGCAATAAAAAATTATGAAGTACAGACACCTGTTACAACATGGACCAACCTTGAACCATTATCCCACGTGAAAGAAGTCAGTCACAAAGGACCACATATTATACTGACCCCACTTACCCAGGACAGGCAAATTCATGAAGACTGAAAGTGGATTGGCTGTTGCCTAGTGGGGCAGCTGGGGCCAGCTGGGGGTGATTGGGCAGCAACTGGTGATGGGGACAGATTTCCTTTCTGTAGTGCTAAAATGTTCTAAAATGTGGTGATGATTGCACTCTGAATATGTTATAAAAGCATATAACTGTACACTTTAAATGGGTGTATTTAATGGTATATAAAATATATCTCAATAAAATGGAAAAAAAAATGCCTAGCGTCTTAGTCTGCACGGGCTGCTATAACAATCTACCACAGATGGGGGGGCGTAAACAACAGACATTTACCCCTCACAGCTCTGGAGGCTGGAAGTCCAAGATCAAGGCACAGGCAGATTCAGTGTCTGGCGAGAACCCGCTTCCTGGTTTGTAGACGGCCATCTTCTCTCTGGGCGGAGGGGTGAGAGCTGGCTGGGGTCTCTATTATAAGGGTGACATCACCTTCCCAAGGCCCCACCTCCTAATAGCAGCACACTGTGGGTTAGGTTTCAACATAGGAAAATTAGGGAAACCCAAGCATTCAGTCTATAGCACCTGGAACACTCATGTCAAATATTCTGATTTAATATTCAAGATCGACTTAGTTCAAAGACCTGGGTTCAGATCCCAGCTTTGTCACTAAGCAGAGTGTGCCCTGGGCAATCACTTAATCTCTGTGTCTGCTGCTTCCTCCTTTTATAGAAAGGAAGACTGATTTCACGAGTGACTTGAGATCAAGTCCAACTCGACCACCTAGGATTCTGTGGGTATTGACTTTCACAAAAGCAGAATAAGAAAGATGTTGTGTGATACAGAGAGGATGGCAGCCTTGCATTGCTCAGGCTGTATCTCCTGGGATCCCCCGACATTGTGAGAGGGGGTGCCCCTATGCTGGGGCAGCTTTCCAGCCAAGGGAAGTTTGAGTCACGTAAATCATCTGGCTCTGACAGAGCCAGATGTGTGTCTACCAACCGGCTTGCAAGGCATTCAAACCTTCACTTTTAAAAATCTACTCTAATATATGCCTGACACCCTTACAGGAATGTCATCAGAATTTATAGAATCTGTCAATTTATGAAACTTGAGTTGGAAGTATTTTGTCCTATTTTACCTCTTTGTGTTCCCCAGACTATGGGGCCTGGACTGTTTTGTTTTTTGTCTTGTTTTGTTGATACCTGCAAGGATATAGAGCTCAGTGTTAAGTAGATAAACCAGGATTTCATTAGAGAGGCCAGCAGCTCATTCTGATTATTTAACAAGCGAGGGGGAAACCTGGGCTGTGCAACGATTTGGCTTTTAGCTTACTATAAATGAGCAGTTTCCTTAGTTTCCCTTCACCCACCCACCCCAGCCCCACCTCTATTCCCTTCCCCAACAGAAAAAAAGAGGTCTAGAAACCAAACAACAACAGAAAAGTTTTGTTATTTAATGAGCTGTCTAATCACCAAACACACACACACAATTAAAATGAGAAAAAGTATATGTAGACAACCTGAAAGACACACATACATACTAATGACACGAATATTTGTAAATATTCATGGCAGGCATTCACCTAATACATAGGAGGCCCCCCTCCACGGGGCGGGGGGAAGAGTTAAATGGACACAGAACAGCGCTATGCACACTTTCTCTGATCTTCTCTTTCACTCTTGAGAGAGGGTCACGGCACTGACAGGAGAAGAACCTGCTTCTCAGCTCTGAAATCACATCACGTGTCTGTCCTGCCATTCTTCTTGGTCCAGGTCCCCACAGCCCAAAGCACGGAGCCTTCACAGGGAGCCCTTGAGCTGCTGTCCTGTATTACACACCTCACCTGAGAGGCAAACTCAGACTCTTAGGCTCAAGTCCCAAGGATGCACCATTTTGATGCGCAAAAATTTTAAAAATAAAGAAACAGGGTAACAGTGATTCCAGGAGTGTGGTTTGAGCTTCATCCTATCTCATAAGCATGTTTTAACTCGTCGTGACAAGAGACCACACCTCAAAGTGGCAAAGTGATGACTGTGGATTTTCTACATTGAAAACCTCATGGTCCAGATGCACAGGTGTAACTGCTGTAAATAATGGAGCAAGACTGAAAGCGAACCGGGCACACCCTTTCTGCCACACTCAATAAAGATCCCTTTCCTCAAGCTGCAGGAGTCATTGTCTGCCAAGAAGTTCAAGGCGGGCCTGAAAGCATGTTTGGAAAACAAAGGCCTTTTTAATTGCTGCTGACAGGAATGAACTCTCTGAAACAACAGCTGTGTCTTGAGATTACATTACAAGGCATGTGAGCAGGCTGCAAAGCATCCTCATCAAAAGACAAAGCTGAAGGAGCTTTTTATCGTTTCCGAAAAAAAGTTCCCAAGCTGGGGACGCCTACTTTCAGTTCCTGTGGGACGCAGCCGTTGTATGTTTACAGAATGAAATTGAGAAACAACCTTTGTATTGACGACGGCTGATAAAAAACAAAATCCAGGTGGACAGTTCAGGCAGGAGTAGGAAGTCAGTTGTCAAGGCTATCCTTGTGTCCAGCCTGAAAGTTCGTTAGTGGCAATGACATCTGGCTATTAAAATACTGTCCCAGGAGATTATTTCCTTCCTGTCTTTCCGGTCACACAGAGTCTGCTGCTGGGTATAAATTATGGACAGAAGAACTCATTTGGAGAAATACTGACCCAGTCATACTTCACAGGTTTATTGCTACCCTGAGAGAAATGAAATTATAACCTCTGAACTACAACCAGGATCCTTCCAAAAGCAGACCTCTAGGGGACAGAGGAGAAGGTTAAGGGTGGGGGAGGAGGAATCAAGAGTGCTTAAGGAGGAAAGAAAAGGGCCAAGGAGATGGGGATTTAGTGAGCAGACCAGTGGCTCTGACATCAAGGGAACGACTATCACACTAGTTCTCCAGTTCCATTCGTCAAGCAGCTTTATTTTAGACACTCAAGTCTTCAGGGTAAGTGATTCCACCAAAACTGCATATAAAATGAGGTGAGAGTGCCTTTTCTATAACCTTCATCGGATTCTCAGAAGACCCCAGAAACTAAAACAGCTAAGAACCACGGTGTGGAGGATTAAAGAAAGCTGCAAAGCCTTGGATCCTCTCCCCTCCCCTTGAATCTAAACTGAACGAGGGCTGCTTTCACCACCGGGACACTGAAGACAATGGGCCTCTAGCTCCCAGCTCAGCCTGGACAAGCAGCTTGTGCACAGGGCTTCTGGAGCCCCGAGACCACTGTCCATGAGATGCTCAGGCCACATGCAGAAGGCCTGAGAGGATGAGATGCTGTATAGAGAGAGAGGCCAGGAAGCCCCAAGACCCCAGACATGAATGGAGAAACCATCTTTGAGTGTACCCTACAGCCCCAGCTGCTGCCATATTGAGCAGAGATGAATCACCCAGCCTGGCCCTTCCAGAATTCCTGACCCACAAAATCAAGAACAAAATGAAATAGTGGTTCTAAATCATGGAATTCAGGGATAACTTGTTTTAGAGCAAGAGATAAACATAACACACGTTTAAAGAGACTTAAGAAGGTTGCATATCACTCAGAACGTTTGGACAGTCTATAAAATTATAAACTGAAACGTAATTCTAAGATAAAACTTCGGTGCTCCTATACAATTTCTGCCCTTTGTGTTGCTTACCAAATGAAGCTCTTAACAGATCCTTATAGTTTAAAAAAAAAAAAAAAAAAAAACTTGCCAAAAGAAAAACATTTTAAAAAATCAGAACTCAGCATTTTCAATGCAAATGACCTTTAGTTTTACTTCATTTTCTTGACTTTCCATCCTGCCTACTTTCTTTCCAGCCCTCCATGCAACTTCCTTGTATGTTCTGCTCAGCCTTGTTCTTTGTCCATCTTTCCCTTTGATACCTCATTACCTTATTAGTTCATAGCCCTGGTACAATGGTTCTGATCCCAAAGAACTTAGAGATGAAGTTCTTTCCTGAATAACCTGTAGATGCTTCACTGCCTAATCGATCAGTTCTCATTTTATTTTTGCTAAAGATTGGTCCAGGTAACTTGCTCGACACAAAAGGACAGAAAATCCTGATAACTTTACTTGTTTAAGTTTAGATCCTATTTTACTTCTCTATAATTTCATATGATGCTTTCCCTTCCCATCCCTTGAGACAAAAGGAAATGTTAACTGTATAAGTCTCAACCTGGTTAAAGTGAATTTATATAATTTCCTCTCCTCTCATTTACCTGGAATGAAAACTTAGGAATTCTCCTGACTTTTGGATCAACCTTAAGTACCATCCTACCAATTAAAACTCCAATCATGATTCTATTTTAAACCGGATTTTCTAATTCTATGTAGCAATCAAAATGGGCTCCCCACCAATTTTTACCTTAGCCTACTGACTTTGGCATCGGCATCTTCCAGTTATTTTGAGGAGAGGAAGAGCAAGAGTGAGCCAGAGTCCTTACCTGACTGGTATTGTTGAATGTTTGCTTCATGCTCTCTGGATTTGGCAGGCTTTTACATCTCATTCTTTCTTTTGCCAGGTTCTTCAGAAATTCCTCCATTTCTGCAATTTCCTTGGTGAAAGAAAACATTATTCCCTGTATGTTTAAGTCAAAAGGTGCTGATATTCAAAATCTTTATTCCAAACTCAGTAAAAATTCCATTTATTTTCTTTCCAAGTTATTGTGGCAATGGAAGTGTCCAAATATATTGAAATGGTTTGGTAAAATACCATACCTCAACATGAAGGAGTGTAAACATTGAAATCCTCTGTAGAAATCTGGAAAATGTTTATGTTGTGTTAAATTAAAAACCATAATGCAAAATATATATGCATAATTATTGAAACAGTTTAAATATAAAAAAAGAATTTCAAGGTAATATACAAAAATTAAAAAAACAACCGTGTCAACTGAATTTTGACAAGGGTGCTGAAACAGTTCAATGGGGAAAGAGCAGCCTTTGCAACAACTTGTAGTGAGACAACTGGACATCCACATGTAAAGGATTGAAAATGGATTCCTACCTCTCATCAGACACAAAAATTAACTCAAAATGGACCCTAGGTAGCAATGGAAGAGCCAGATCTATCAAACTCTTGGAAGAAAACATAGGAGCAAATCTTTGTGACCTGGACTTAGACAATGGTTTCTTGGTTTCTCAGGCAAAGCACAAGGGACAAGAGAAAAATAGATAAATCAGACTTCATCAAAATTAAAAACTTTTGTGCTGCCAACAATACCATCAAGAAAGTGAAAAGACAGCCCACAGAATGGCAGAAAATATTTGCAAAACAGGTATCTGATAAGGGATTTATGTTCAGAAAATATAAAGAACACTTACAAGTCAATAACAAAAAGACAAACAACCCGATTTAAAAATGGGTAAAGGATCTGAATAGATCCTCTTCCAAATGGTCAATAAGCAAAGCAGATGAAAAAAAGTGCTCAACCTCGCTAATCATAAGGGAAATCCAACGAAAACCACCAGGAGACGCTACCTCACACCCACTAGAATGGCTACCACCAAAAGGACAAAAAATAACAAGCATACACAAGGATTAGGAGAAATCGGAGCCTTCATACATTGCTGGAAGATTTGTAAAATGGCACGGCCACTTTGGAAAATAGTTTGACAGTTTCTCCGCCTGTTAAACATAGAGCTTCCGTAGGCGCAGAATTCCACTCCTGCATATAAACCCAAGAGAAATTAAAACATTCATCCACACAAAAAAATTACTCCTAATGTTCACAACAGCACCGTTCGTAATAGCTAAAAAGTGAAAACTACCCACGTGTTCATCAACTGGTGAGTGGATAAATAAAATATGATGCATCCACTCCACGCAATATTATTCAGCAACAAAAAGATATTAAATAACTGGTACATGCTACAACATGATAAACCTTTAAATCATTCTGATAAATGAAAGAAGCCAGTGGCAGACCACATATTGTATGCTTTCATTTTCATGTAATGTCCAGAATATGAAAATCTGTAGAGACAGAAAGTAGATCCGTGGTTGTCAAGGGTGGGAGGGGGGGACAGGGGATGAAATCAGGAGTGACTGCTAGTTTGAGAGTTAATAAAATGCTCTGAAATCAGACTGTGTGATAGTTGCCCAGTGTGAATATACTGTGATATATACTGTGAATACTAATATGCCATACTGTGAGTGCACTAAAAACCACTGGATTACACACTTTAAATGGGTGACGTTTAGGGTATATGAAATAGATCTCAGTAAAGCTGTTTTTTACAAAGATGATGGATAGCTGCTTTTATAAAAGGTTCTTTAAAATTTGTTTGTAAGTCGTATTTTTTATGGAGGTAGAGTTGATTTACAATGTCGTGTTAGTTTTGGGTGTAGAGCAAAGTGATTCAGTTATATACTTTTTTCAGATTGTTTTCCATTATAGGTTATTACAAGATATTGAATGTAGTTCTCTGTGCTATCTTTGCTGCTCACCTATTTTATGTATAGTTGTTTGTATCTGTTAATCCCATGCTCCTAATTTATCCCTCTCCCCCTTTCCCCTTTGGTAACCATAAGTTTGTTTTCTATGTCTGTGAGTCTATTTCTGTTTTATAAACAAGTTCCTTTGTATCATTTTTTTTCAGATTCTACATATGAGTAATATCCTATGATATTTATCTTTCTCTGACTTGCTTCACTTAGTATGATCATCTCTAGGTCCATCCATGTTGCTGCAAACAGCCTTATTTTATTCTTTTTTATGGCTGAGTAGTATTCCATTGTATATATGTACCACATCTGCTTCATCCATTCATCTGTTGATGGACATTTAGGTTGCTTCCATGTCTTGGCTATTGTAAATAGTGCTGCTACAAATACTGGGGTGCATGTAGTTTTTGAATTAGAGTTTTCTCCAGATATATGCCCAGGAGTGGGATTGCGGGATCATACGGTAATTCTATTTTTCATTTTCTAAAGAACCTCCATACTGTTCTCCATAGTGGCTGTACCAATTTACATTCCCACCAACAGTGTAGGAGGGTTCTCTTTTCTCCACACGCTCTCCAGCATTTATTATTTCTAGACTTTTTGATGATGGCCATTCTGACTCATTTGAGGTGGTACCTCATTGTAGTTCTGATTTGATTTTCTCTAATAATTAGCAATGCTGAGCATCTTGTCGTTGCCTATTGGCCATCTGTATGTTGAGTGACAGTGTTGATGGTTTTGTGAGACCTCTCATGCTATCACTCCTGAGCTCACAGGCATAACACTGCAGTTATCTAGAGAGAGGAGAGAGGCCCAGCTTCTCATCCAAGTAACCATCCCAGGTGGGATGAGTGGCGGGATGGTCACGATGGGCAGCTGGGATGCATGGAATGAAGGCATTTCTAAAGGAAATGGTCTACATGCAGTTAAGGCCACCAGCAACTTTATCTATGAATTCATTACCTCTGAACCTCCTTTGGGTGATAGATCATAAACACACCTGTTTCAATATAATGAAATAATCCACTGGAAAAGTGTGGTCGCATGACAAGTCTGCAATTAGTACCAAGACGATCATTTTGCTTGACCCCTTCAGCCAGCAGTAGACTTGCAGCCTATCATGGTTAACCTACTGGAGCTCTGGTCATTTTCTCTGTTTTTCCCTTTAGTTCTACGGTATCTGGTTTATATATCTCTGGTTCCTCCCTTATACCTTTTTCTTTGTTGCATCACAGCAGACAGCTCAACACGGAAGTAAAATAAGTAAAATCTCAGATTCTGAGGATTCTCAAAGCTTAACAACAGACTAAAGACCAGGGCCGGGGGCAGGAAGGGAGCTGCATGGTGCCCAGCCTGGTTGAGCCACATACCCTGTCCTGACAGAAATGTCCAGGGACCAGAGGTATGTGACCAGAGGCCAAGGACCTTCCGCTCTCAGGCTAATAGAATAAGACCTTAGAGGTCAACTTTTCCAACTCCTACCCTTTATAGATGAGGAAACCAGGGTCCAGGGAGATGTAGATGCTAGTTACATAGCTAATTAGTGACAGAGTTAGTACTAGAATCTGCTCTTTGCCTTATGTTGTGTTGTTATGGGGTGAAATTGTCTTTCCCTAAAAAGGGTCATGCTGAAGTTCCAAGCCCCCAGTACCTCAGAATATGACCTTGTTTGGAAACTGGGTGATCACAAGTGTACTTCGTTGAGGTCATCCTGGACTAGGGTGGCCACTAACCCAATGTAACTGGTCCTCCGGAGAAGACAAAGACACGGGGAGAGAACCACGTGAAGACGGGGGCAGGGACTGCAGTTAGGCAGGTGCAAGCCAGCGCCGGGGACTGCGGACAGGGCTCTGGCAAGGTCCTCCAGAGCTGGAAAGAGGCAAGGAAGGGCTCTCGTGCAGCTTTCGGGGGAGCGTGGTCCTGCCAGCACTTTGATTTCAGACTTCCAGCCTCCAGAACCGGGAGACAATAAATTTCTGGGGTTTGAAGCCCCCCAGTTTGTGGTGCTTTGTTACAGTAGCCCCGGGAAACTAACACACACGCCCTCAGGAAAACATCTGTTCCCAGCACCTCGCTCACGTGGAGCCCTGGGTGTGACTGGGAGCCTTACTAAGGGGCTGCTGCTGAGCAGCTAATCCTGTGTGATGGTCACAGAGATGGCAGGAATCCTACCCTACCTCCCCAGCCGCTGTCCCCATAGCTGTCCACTCACGTTCAGACACCGAGCGCAAAAGGCCACGTTTCCTCTTTCCTCTGTGCCACGTTTCATGCTGCATCAGGACCAGAGGAATAGGAGTCACCACAGCGCCTGTTAAGGGATAAGAAAAATATTCTTGATGCCAAAACATCTCCCTTACCGTTCCTGACAGCATATCATCGGACAGTAAGCCCTGGAGGATCAGCACCGAGCTCCCCAGACTCTTCCAAACACAGATGGACCCGGGAAAGGCCATGTACACTGTCCCCAACACCTCTGTGTGGAAGAGTCCAACTCAGATGGAAGAAATGCACACACAGGACAGCTCAGAATGTGGGCAGCTGGGTGCGGTGGGAAGAGCCTAAGCCTTGGAGACACAGGAACTCCAGCTGGAATCGGGCTCTGCTGTGGCCCCTGGCAAAGACATCTTCCTTCTCTAAGTTTCATTATCTATAAATAAAGGTACTAACACCCACCTTTCTGGGTTCATGTAATGCACATAGATAAAGTATTTAAAACAAGCAGGCTATTTAGATATATAATAAATGAATGTGGTTTTGTTGATATTTTCAGTAGTATTTTATTAAATCCCAGTCCTGGACAAAGACCTTGATGGAAAATCTCTGTCTTCTTAACTCTTCTCCATCCTATACTGGAAGCAGGAGACAAAAAACAAGGGTCCCCATTTCACTCCGGCTTTATCTGTCCTGGTAGAGTGGAGAGATTCACGGGGCCATTGGGACAGGGACTCACGCCCATCTGAATACCTGGCACCAAGCAGAGTGTTTGATGCAGAATAAACAGTCAAAACATATTTGTTGCACGTTGAATACATGTCACACGATCAATTTTCCTCGGGAACACAATCAAACAGTCATTTAAAATGGGCAAGTTAAAGATTCTTGTCCTAAAACACTGATAACTTTCGCTATTAAGGAGCACCAAGTATGGACTTCATCTAAGTTCACCTGGACTCAATGCAAAAAATATGTCGTCTTTCACTAGAGCTTTCCAAAACCTATGTTGCATTAATGACACTTTGCTTTAATCAAATTTTAAAATAAGTCAAAGTTCTTTGGATGTTGGAGACTAGGTAAGGAATAGTCATGCTTTCTGGATTTTTCTCTTGCTCTAAACTTGCATTCACAGGCTTCCAAATGTTCATTCTCTCCCACAGAAGCTCAGCTGGCCTCAGCTTTTAAATCTGAGATCTTCAAAGAGGATGCTATGCACACACAAAAATATGTGATAACTGGATCAAATTAGTCCAGGGGTCTTATTCCCCTTGAGTATCTTTCTTTCTTGTTTCAATGTGCAGCCTTAAGACTAGCATCTTTTGCTGTATTCACACTCTCATATGTCAGTTACGTCAATTTCCTGACTTTAACACGCTCATTTGAGGACTGTGACAAACAAAAAACCCTGCTGTGTTCTTCCTCTCGCTTTCCACAAGAGCAGCCTCAAAAACCCTGTGGCTTGACTGCCATCTAGAGAAGGCTAGAGATACTGAAATTAAACAAGCTAATCCAGTATCTTGATAGGTTTACTTTTCTCTAACCCTTTGACAAAAAACCATAAGGAAAAGTCTTTTAAACAAGACATGAAGAAAATATTTAAATGTTATATTGTGGCTTGGGATGGTGTCATTCACCTGTTTTTTACAAAAATATATGCAGCAACTGTATTGTTCTCAGGGAGAAATGATACTATTAGTGATAGCCATCTGCTGGCCTTTGAATTTATTTTATGGAGTCCTTGTGGAAATATACATCAAGGTAATGTAATTATTGTATCTGCACATTTGTAATGCTGTAATTAAAACTGGGAGGTTGTTCTCATTAAATTCTCCAGATTCTTGGCGGCTTCTTTCCTGATGGCATATGAATTTTCATCTTAAAACAGACTCCAGACTTCTCTATGCTGTTCCTATCATATTAATACTGATATCACTAGACAAAAAAACGTATCCAGCTTTGTAAAATGTCTTTTGAGCAACTTTATCATGAAATGGTTTAAGAAAACTTAAAGATATGGGGAATTTAAAAATGATTTTGCCAAAGTTTCCTCTGTTCATATACAACAAATCTGTTGATTTTCTGTGGGCTTCTATTACCTAGAAATCTAAACGAATTGGTGGTGTTCCTTTTCTTTTACATTACCCTAGGAAACAGCTGTTATTCTAGTGCCAAGAAGTCAACATTTGAGCTTATTGAAATTCTCAACCATTTTCACAACAGGATTGTTATTTGTCACAGCTTGCAAATAATGGTGATGGGAGTGGTAACTTCAGGAAACTGGCAAACTGAAATGTAATATGATGAGTTACAGTGACTGAGGCACATCTGAAGGCTACACAATGAAACAAGAAGGAAAGAAACATGAAGAGTCCACAGAGTATTAATTTAAAAACCACAGACTAAATTTTAATCCCATTCCATGTTGCCAGGTATCACCTTTTTTGTGTACCGCATCCTCTTTGAAGATTTCAGATTTAAAAACTGAGACCAATTGAGTTTCTGTGAAAGAAAATGCAATTTGGAAGCCTATGGATGCAAATTCGGGGCAGGAGAAAGTCCAGAAAGTATGACTACTCCATTCCTAGTCTTCTATATTCAAAGGACTTTGACTTATTTCAAAATATGACTAAAGTATTGGTTTTGCAATATTGGTTTTGCAAAGCTCTAGTGCAATACAACGTATTTTAGGGTTGCATCCAGGTAAATATATACGAAGCCTGGATGCTCCCAACCGGGGCCAGGAATCGTTTTCTTGAAGGTCAGGCAGTAAACATTTTTTACTTTCCAGACCACAGAGTCACAATCTCCACTGTAGCATAAGAGCGGCCAGGGACAGTATGTCAACACATGAGTGTGGCCGTGTCCCAGGAAAACTCTATGTATAAAAACAGGCCAGCCCCTGTGTCAGAACAGGATCTTGGGTTTGCCCGATGGAAACGACTCTAAGATGTTGGAGCCTGGAATCATCAGCTACTCAAGCGTCCAAGGTGTCAAAACTTCACGTAGGAGCCTAAGCCCAGCTGACACCAGCTCCAACCTCCTGGAACTAGTGCCTTTTTTTCCCCATATAACTGGTACATCTTCTACAACAGGGGTCCTCAACCCCCGGGCCACAGACCGGTACCGGTCCACAGCCTGTTAGGAACCGGGCTGCACAGCAAGAGGCGAGCGGCCAGCGAGTGAGCGAAGTTTCACCTGCCGCTCCCCATCACGCGCATTACCGCCTGAACTACCCACCCCACACAAACCTCCCCCCGGTCCACGGAAAAACTGTCTTCCACGAAACCGGCCCCTGGTGCCAAAAAGGTTGGGGACCGCTGTTCTACAATATCAAACTTAAAATACTCTCAAGAATAATAACTTTTTCTCAGATAGTGAAGAATTCAACACACAAACTCAGGCAGACACACACACACGGTTTCCTCAGATTAATAATGGAAGCAGAAGGCAAAAGACAAGTAAACTGGGGGTAGAGGAATTTTTATGTATTTTGTGTGTTTTGACGCCTGTTTTAGATTACCATGTCATCCTAGGATGAGATTCTACAGGAGGTATCAGATGCATTTTCATTTTAAAATGTAGCTTCTGTTTCATGATTGGTATTCTCCTAAAAGTCATGCCTGTAAAAAGGGAAAGAATCTTCACCGTAAAAATCTAAAATGTAGCTGTACTGCACGGGGAATTTCCATGTAATTCTGTGTCCTCGCATCTGAAGAGCTGTTTATATTAGATGGAGCACATTGGAAGAGGCGAGCTGTGGAGAAATAGAAATCCAGCAGAATCTGAGATGTTCTAATCAAGCGCGAATGTTTTTCCACTTTTTTCAGTCTATTTCACCATCTCAAGGGGAATGTTTGATCTCCATTTTGATACATTATCAGTTTCACCTTTAGTTTTTCGAGTACTCTTTTTGTAATGACTTCCTCGCCCATGAAGACACATGACCATGAGCTCCCATAATCATTCACTGCCCTCGTGCTTTTTTTCCTTCTGCCTGTGAGTGGCCCAGGCAGGGGACAGACAGAGCATGGACTGGAAAGACAGATCTGAGCTGAAATCACTGCTTCGACTCACTCTGGCCCCGAGACCCTGGGGATGCTACTCAACCACTCCGAGACCCAGTCTCCTCCATATAAAACTGAGGTAACACCAGGTATACTGCAGTACTGTGGTCACGATTAAAAGAAGACATCTGGGCTTCCCTGGTGGCGCAGTGGTTGAGAGTCCGCCTGCCGATGCAGGGGACACAGGTTCGTGCCCCGGACCAGGAGGATCCCACATGCCGCGGAGCGGCTGGGCCCGTGAGCCATGGCCGCTGAGCCTGCACGTCCGGAGCCTGTGCTCCACAACGGGAGAGGCCACAACAGTGAGAAGCCCACGTACCAAAAAAAAAAAAAAAAAAAAGGACATCTGTGAGGGGTCTTGCAGGTCGCTCAGTAAATGTTAGTTCATCTCTTCTCTCTCTCCCCGCCCCTTCTCTAAGACACGGGCTGCAAAGTCGGGAACTGATTCATCCACATCCCACCTCCCTACAGTGCCTGCCGTTGGATTAGACACAGGGGCTGCATATGTGTTTCTGGAATGAGCAGTGGATTCCCACATTTTCCTTCATTATTGAAGATCTTAACTTTTTAAATTGCTATGAGGATGAGCCGAACGTGTTCTCTGAGTCATGAAAAGAAAATGTTTCATAAATTAAAAAAACAGAAGAACCCATTCATGTTAACATATACACACTACTATGTACAGAATAGATAACCAATAAGGAACTACTGTATAGCACAGGGAACTATAACTATTACCTTATAGGTTAATATCTTGTAATAACCTATAAGGGAAAAGAATCTGCAAAAGAATATATATATATATTCTTTTTGTGTGTATATATATATATATATACGTGTATATATGTATAGCTGAATCATTTTGCTGTATTCCTGAAACTAACACAACACCGGAAATCAACTATACTTCAATAAAAAAACACAATTAAAAAAAGAAGGAGGACCCACTCATGACATTGGAATGCTACACATCAAGAAAGCACTCAATATCTGCTGGAAAATAAGGACCCCAAGTGTGTGGACCATATTAAAGAGATACAGTCACGATATTACACTCTGCTCTCGAGGGAGATGATTTGACTCACAATGATATTCAAATGGTGGAAAAACAAGGTGCTTTATCACAAGGTTTTATTACTATTGTTAAGTCCTGTGACTCTCATCACGATTCATCAGTCAGACTTAGACACTTCTTAGCACTGCCCAGGGAAGAATCTTGCTGTCAAAACAAGCTTCACATTTTAATGTTTTAAACCAAACAGAACACTGCCTGCTGATAACTGCATGGAAATGTCATTCAGGGAATCATCAAGATTAGATGTGACTAATTCGGAGTCACCCAGGCAAAGGCATTTTGATCAGAAGAGGAAATAAACTAACAAATCATCTGTAGGGGATAACAGTGGAAAGAGGATCTGGCAGTTACTTAAGGGCTTTGAGGAAAAGAAACAGAGTTAGTGAGAATGTTAAAAAAAAAAATCACTATGGGCCACATAAACAGAGCAGATAAGATGCCAGTAAAGACAAAATGGGATTCGTGAAATACCAAAAGGGTATATAAAAAGAAACCAATTAAATAGGATGTCTCCTTTGTTGTTCTGTAACCGTTCTGGCTCTGAGGGGTAGGAGCTACAGAATTGCTTCCTCCCCTTTGTTCTATGAGACACAAGACAAGTAATTATGCTGACTGAGATTTAAATTTTTATTAGTCACTTTCAAAACTAGAATTTTCCTCATGAAACATAACTACTGCCCATTCTGCCTATCATGGCACCTATGATGTCCTAGAATATCAGCATGACAAGAAGTCAAGCTGTCCTATGTGTTCTGATTATATTACCAGACTTACAGAACTTGTATAATGCATGCTGTACAATATCCCTGATAAGTTATCCATCAGTCTGGCCGTAAAAGCCAGCAGATGTTTGCAAAAGTGATTTTACTTATCAACAAGTAAATACCATTGCATCGGTTTTAAAGATCAGTATGTTTGTAAGGATATTTATGTACACAGAAAGAAAGTCTCCACTCTAGCCAGGGAAAAATCCTAACTGTTCCTTCATCTCCCTACCCAGCTATGAGTCATTGTGCGGCTGATAGCTGACCCACCCGGTAAAATCTCATCCTCTTCCATCATTTAAAAACTAACTAACACTGACAACTTTGCTTAGGAGTAGTGATTGTTCCAGAGAAGTAAAATTCCATATATGCAGCCAAAGACAGTCACCCGAGATTTGTTAATGGTACAAGATTCTTCTGAACAACTTGATGCATCTGCCCAGTTCTCATCTAAGATGATAAGAGCTAATACTTACAAGTGTGTACCGTGTGTCAGGCACTGTTTTAAACACTTTGCATATCATTAAATCATCCAGTCCTCACAACAATGATGTTATAATGAAACAGGAGGGAAGAGGGCAGGGCACAACCTTTGAAAGAATGACATAACCCGAGGACATGACATAAACTGATTAGAACCAAATGGGTCCAAGATGGCAGACAAGTCGACTTCCACTAGACCTTGAGCCTCAGTATAGGCTCATTGTAACACATCAGCTAAATGATACACTCACAGGCGCCATGACAGTTCCAAGGCTGACCCTAAAGGTCAAAAGGTACGCGGTGGCCCAATTCCTGGAAATCCCCACCCTCCCCCCAAAGAGCTGGAATACTCCTCCACTTATTAGCCTATGAAATTACCCACCCCTATAAAAACTGACAACCCCATGCCCTGGTGACTTTCTCACCTTCTGAGATGACCCACACTCCGTGGAGTGTGTTTCTCTCTAAATAAATCCACTTCTTACCTATCACTTTGTCTCTCACTGAATTCTTTCTGTGTTGAGATGTCAAGAACCTGAGCTTCATTAAGTCCTGAGACCAGGTGTGTGACCTCAGTTGCAAGAGCATGGGTTTTGTCTGGGTCTGAGTCCTGGCCACGTGGGTTCGAGTCCCAGTCTGAGTTTTGGTGGGGTTCAAGCCCCAGCCACATGGGTTCGAGTCCCAATCAGGATTTTGACTGGGTTCGAGTCCCGGCCGCGTGGGTTCAATTCCCAATCTGAGTATAGGTTGGGTTTGAGTCCCAGCACCTGGGTTCCAGTCCCAATCTGGGGTGCACGGTTTCAGTATTACTATCCTCACTTTTGCACATGTGGAAATGGGAGCAAAATGGTTAAGCAGCTCATGGAAGGACACACAGCTGGTAACACAGAGCCAGGTTCTAACCCTGGCCGCCTGGCTCCAAAGTTCACATTCTTAACACTATGGTCCCAGGCAGCCTGCTGGGGGGGATCTAAGACTTAGATTCTTAGAAAATGGTTTAGTATAACCTACTTATTATCTTAAAAAAAAAAAACCCAGCAAGTTAGCTAGATGGAATGTCTCTCTTACATGGTCCTATAGAGAAAGAGCTGTGAGTGGATGGAAGGGGCAAAGCCCTTACCACAAAGACCCTAATAATACACACCCATACTTCCCCCAAAGCCTGTGCATAGTTTGCTCCAAAGAAGCACAGTCAAACATCTGTGTTTCTTTAGGTTAATCCATGACTCAACATAATAGAAAACGGAACACAACTCAACGTCCTTAAAAACAAAAAATTAACCAAAAACACAAAAAGAGAAACTCTACCTGTGGCTTAAGCAATACAAGAAACGTTTGAACTGAGAGGGTTACAATTAACCAAGGCCTTAACTCATATCAGTTAATCAGCAACTGCAAAGCTTTTTTAAGTAAAGAATCATTAGTACAAAAGGGTAAATCATGGAGAATGATATATCTGCCATTCTCGGTCAGGCATGAAACCAGTGTTACGTACATTTTTTCAACCAGTTCACCAAGAATTTAAAGAAAGAACTCAGGCAGGACAATAGAATGTATTTCCCAATTTAATCATTTTTGAAGAGCTACACCTCACCCATAGGTTCTTTTTTTCATTTATGCCCTCTTCTCGTAACAGGTGATATCTTTTTATGAACGATTGCATGCAATGTTCCAACAATAATGACCTTGGATTACCTTGAAACCCTAAATGGTATTTTTGGTCTTGTTCACTACCATCTTCCAAGTGAATCGTATTCTGGGTGGTCACACAACAAGAAGGCAGGGCAGTTGCCCCCATGGAAGCCACACAACCCCGCGATGCCCTGACCCAGGGCTTGCTCTCAGATTGAACTCAGTACTAACTCCAAGAAAACAATCTTTTGAGCAAAACACTTGGCTGGATTTCCCCTTCCTGCAGAATGAAGTCAAACTCCTCCTCTTGGTCTTCAAGGGACACCAGGATCCCTCGTTCAAGTTCAAGTTCCATCAGTCCCTTCCTCACTCCCTTCACGCCAATCAAAGGAAACAATACTTTTCTACACGCACCCTGCTTTTTTCTCATTTCCATCCTTACTTTCATGCTGTGCCTTCCATTTCAAATATTCATACTCATCTCTTCCTTCAAAGCTCATCTCAAATACAATTTCTTACACACATACACACGTTTCTCTCCACTATTCTTATGTGTGACGGTTAATTTTCTATGTAAGCTTGTCTAGGCCATGGTACCCAGTGTTAGGACAAAGAGCAGTCAAAAGTATTTTCAGATGAGATTAACCTTTAGATCAACAGACTTCAAGTAAAACAGATTACCTTCCATAATGTATGTGGGCCTCATCTAAACAGTTGAAGGAAGGCCTTAAGAGAAAAGACTGAGGTCTCCCGACTCAAGATGCAAAATCAGGTTTTCCTGAGGCTCCAAGCTATTGGCCTGTCCTGCAGACTTCAGACTTGCCAGCCCCCAGAATCACGTGAGCCAATTCCTTAAATTAAATCGGTAGATAGATAGATAGATATAGATTCTCTGGAGAACCCTAACTAGTACAGTATGATGTCTGATCTCCCTACTGGACTGTAAGCCCCTCAAAAGCAATCTTTTGTCTTTCTAATCCTCAGAGAACAATGCTTTGAAAATGGAGTGTGTTTAATAAATATTAAATGAATGACTGAATTTTTAGTCAATGAATGAATAAATCTTTCATCAGATCCACCTGGGAAATAACTCATGTTTTTATTCTCTCTTTCCTTTGTCAGTACTGTAGTTCACACACTTACCCCCTGTCTACACTATTTCAGACTGCTAATGGTGTCTCTGCCTCCAGAACCTTCCAATCCCTGCCCAAGTGCTTCTTTCACATTGCCACGTGGATTTCTCCACAAACCACACACACACACACACACACACACACACACACACACACACACTTCAGAGAACTGCACTGAAACCTGTAATGACTCCCCGTTGCCCAGAGCCCCTTTACAGCCATCATCTGTATCCACTTTGCCTTCATGGCAAGTATTACCACACTAATCTCTCTTACGAAAATGCTCCTAAGAGGTTACTTGGTTAGAAACAAGTTTTCTGTGTGTATTACTTATCTTTTAACTATCAAAGGTAACTGAAGAAAAAAATGATTTAAAAGTTTCAAGCTATTTCTGCTTTCCAGAAGATGGCCTTTATTATATAGTGCCAAGAGGCTGGGCATTTGGGCTGCACGCTCTGGCATCTTGGGACCTCTATCTGCCTGACGACTGCTCACTTATCTTTGAGGCTCAGAGGTCACCTCCTCTGTACAAGCTTCCTCTCCCCCCAATCAGGCAGTTGTTCCTCCACCTCCTGTACATATCTCCACGTATTTTGGGGGTGTTTGTCTGTATCATTAGAACGTGAGTTCCTCCCAGGCTGTGTTCTTATCTCATTCATCTTGTGCACCCAGACATCAAGCCATTGCCTGAGATCCCCAGCCTCTCTCTAAAGTACACTTCTATGTTTTATAGGCATGCAGGAAACTGTTGAAGTCAGCAGCAAAGCATAAATTATTGGTTTTTCTTTGGAAATTCTTTCCTAAAACCAGGAGGAAAAGAAAAAACAAAACAAAACAAAACAGGCACCATGAAGCAGAAACTGACGCTGTCCTCTAACAGACACTGCTTTTCCTTTTTCATCTGGGCATTTCGACATGGCACAGAGTCAGCTGGTCATTCTGAAATTACAACCTCTGGGCTCACCAGGTTTACCCCTGCAAGAACCCAAGTACTGCCTGGTTTGAACCTAAGACTAAGGGCTATTAGTCCTACACAAAGTTTCAGGAGTTGTCTGTGGTACCATCCAGGCAGTAGCCATGAGTCTGCCAAGTGACTAGTTTGCATCACCATTCGTTAGCAACTCTGCATTGACTCTGTTGATGGTTGCCTAACTTGGAAGACAGCTGAGCACAAACAAAGCTAGGGCAAAGCTGAAACCTTTTGCTAAACGTTGAGCTGCCGTCAGAATGCTGTTCATAGACTGTAGGGTACAGATGTCATCGTTCTCACAGAAGAAGCAATTGCTTCCCCTGAACATGCTGACAGGCCTGCATGCGTCCATAGACTATCACCGCCCTCAGAACACTTTACCATGTTTTAAATCTGTTGAAGAATGAAAAAAAAAATCAAATGTGCTTCACAAAACTGGATCATAAAAATGAACTTGGCTAGAGCTGGCTTTGATGGAAGATTTCGAATCATGCCCTAGATAAATCAAAGAAAAAAAAAAGATTGGGAAGTTAGCTGAGACATCATTTCAGAAATGCTAAATACAGCAGGGTGTTAAGGGCCGGAAGACTTGACTCCCTTAAGGGCAGAAGAAACTGATGCAAAATTAAACTGAACCTTTGGGGAAAAATTGCTGTACAACAATATCTGTGTAAATTAATACATATTTGAATATTATATACACTAAAGACAAATGATTGGGGCTCCCCTGCTGGCGCAGTGCTTGAGAGTCCGCCTGCCGATGCAGGGGACACGGGTTCGTGCACCGGTCCGGGAAGATCTCACATGCCGCAGAGCGGCTAGGCCCGTGAGCCATGGCCGCTGAGCCTGCACGTCTGGAGCCTGTGCTCCGCAACGGGAGAGGCCACAACAGTGAGAGGCCCGCGTACCGCAAAAAAAAAAAAAAAAAAAAAAAAAAAGACAAATGATTAATTACTTATTTTCGTTCCATATGCAAAAAGAGATCTCTTAACTGCCTGCGACTTTACCTACTCACTTAAATACCTGAGCTGTATTTTCTTCTTAGAGCAGGCTGACTGCCCGTGACACATAGGTGTTTCCCAACTGTATCCCCTAGACTGTTCCTTTCATCCACCACTGCTTATCCATTTCATTTGTTCACAAAATTATACGTGTCACTAGACCTTGTTATAACTAACATTTTATTAAACATTATGTGAACCAATAACATGAAAATGTAAAAGGAAAGGGTTTCTTCTCTCATTGAAAGCCAAGCTGACCATAAGAAAAATCAGAATTGAGAAGCACTAAACATGCTATTATTTGATACCTGGTGGAGACCACTGACAGGGGCTCCACTCCACTTCGCTGTATGGTAGAAAGTAAAACAACTCTACCCCAACAAAAATCAATTAATTAACTAATTTCAAAAAAAGCCAAACCAAACAAGCAGGCTGCCAACGTGCAGAAAGGGCAGGACTGCAGCCCTGCCCAGTCCCAGCGCTGTGTTCAGGGTGTTAACTCTGCCCCCATCCTCCACCAGCCGAGCTGTTCATGACTAATGTTTCAACCGCTCCCTCAAAAATATGCAAAATTTGCTCTGAGGGCCTCTTCACCTAATTTCCCATCAAAGAAATAGAACTCCAGCTACTTGACTAACTTCTCAGTCTATTGAATCTTGAGACATCAGAGTTGCTTCATGTATCTGCAATACTCAGGGAAAAAAAACAGCTCACACTCGGTCATATTTTCATATTTGATGTTTGTATTAACAGCCCTTCTAGTTTTTTTTTTGCGGTACGCAGGCCTCTCACTGTTGCGGCCTCTCACGTTGCGGAGCACAGGCTCCGGACGCGCAGGCTCACCGGCCATGGCTCACGGGCCCAGCCGCTCCGCGGCATGTGGGATCTTCCCGGACCAGGGCACAAACCCACGTCCCCTGCATCAGCAGGCGGACTCTCAACCACTGCGCCACCAGGGAAGCCTCAGCCCTTCTATTTTTAACATAATTCATGTCTTTGGTTGCTATTTGATTTCCTCTGGTCTTAATTCGGAGACCAGGATTTCTCTTTTTTTAACCTAAAAAATTTACCCACTGTGACAATTCCAAGTATATCAAAGTGTAAAATTAATGCCAACCTCATTTATTGGGGGGCGGGGGAGGTGTATGTTTGTATATGTGTATTATGTTTCTGGTTCAAATTTGAATTTTGCTGGGTGTTGTTTTGACAGTTTTGGAATTTGTGGGGTTTCCCAGTGAAGTGATTTCTGTACAATTATGCTTATGAAAAAAATCTTAAAACACTGCAGATTCACAATCATAGATCCTGTTATTTCTGAAATGGAAGAAACCTGCTATCCTTACACTTGGGGAAAAGGAACCACATGGGACTTGGTGAGTACCCGTCACTTGAGGACATGGCTGTGGGAGAGAGGAACCGGAGCAGGAAGGGGATCGCGGCCGACGGGGTCCACGTCACACATGCACCATATTGAAAGAAGGGAGTGTGGCTTCCTTAACTTGGGTCTACGAGGCAATAACGCACTTCTGATAACAGACTGGGCACATCTTATATAAATTGCAAGAGGTATTTGCCTAGAGACTTAATAATCTAATCAAGGAACTCAAGGTAGATTTTAAGATGAAAAAGGAGAAACAGAGACTGGGTGACAAAAGAGCTGGGATCTGTACTCAGACAGCTCAGCTCCAGGGTCTGCGCTTGTAACCACAAGACTAAGCTGCACAGAAATAGAGGGCCTGGTAAGTAACAAAGTAAGCCCGTAAGCACCATTTCAGAAGCCCCATAGTTCAAAGAGAAAAGGTATCAGGAATAACGCCAGGAATCCAGACAGTCTTCTTTTCCCAGAGAAATTACAGGCAGACCTTGTTTTATTGTGCTTCTGCTTTACTGCACTTGGCAGATACCGCGTTTTTTACAAACTGAAGGTTTGTGGCAGCCCTGCATTGAGCAAGTCTATCTGCACCATTTTTCCAACAGCACTTGTTCACTTCCTGTCTCTGGGTCACACTTTGGTAATTCTTACAATATTTCATACTTCACCATTATTATGATAAGTGTTATGGTATCTGTGATCAGTGATCTTTGATGTTACTACTGTGACTCGCTGAAGGCTCAGATGATGGTTTGCATTTCTTAGCAAGAAAGTATAATTAAGGTCTATGTATTGTTTTTTGAGACATAATGCTGTTGCACACTTAGACTACAGTATAGTGTAAACGTGACTTTTATATGCATTGGGAAACCAAAAATTGCCTGTGACGTGCTTTATTGCAATATTCGTTTTACTGAGGTGTCTGGCACTGAACCTGCAGTGTCTCTGAGGTCGGCCTGTACTAAGCCCACACCCACACCTGGCCCATCACAGAGCACTTACCTGGGCTCAGGAACATAAAGTAGCTGAACCCATGATGACTGCCATGGCTTGAGAAGAATGTTCAAAACCATAAATCCTGACGCCAGAATCTGGAGAGTTTTCAGATAACAGTCCCCAGAAAGGTCCGTTGTACAGAACTTCTCTGTCACAGAGACCACACAGCAAGGCAGTTCCCAGCCGGAACCTGCAGTCCACAGTGATCCTGGCACACAGCACACCGCGAAAAGGCTAAGGGTAGAAGTGAGAAAGCTCAGGCGCCTATTTCTTTGTTTCTCCAAACTCATGGAGAGAAGTGAGCACCACAGCCTGCCTGCAAGTCATAGCTGTACATGTACATTATTTACTCCCAGCCTGCTTACCTCTGTGGATTTTCTTTTATCACCCTTTGCAAATTCTCTACAGCCTGCAACGCTCACCTTAACTGAGATCCTTACCTCTGGGAATCTGCTCTGGCCACCCTCACCTAAACTTCCTACTTATATTCGTCTGTCCAATTCCCACCCAGCCTTCAAGGAGAGTTTCAAATTCTCTCCCATCTCAAGGTCGTTTATGATAATTCTGGAAGTGATTCTATGGACTTAGAATCAAATGGACTTAATCAAATTAGTGGTTGACCACATCTGATTCTATACATGACTTCTGACTTTTAATTATGTACCTCATAGGGTAGTTGTAAAAATTAAATGTGTTGGTTAAAATAATTCATATAAACTGTCTAGCACAGTTTTGTGGCATATAGTAAGTGTTCAGTGTTAGCTATTATTATGATTATTTCTGATTTTTATCATTATTACATTATCTTATGCTATTATTAAACCATGATATTTTATTTAATTTCATTAAACATATCCTTGGCCTTTCCAACAACGATAAAGGCAATGTTATATCTAGTTCACCCCAAATTCCAGAAACTCCTAACCCTGTACTAAACATAGAATGTATTGCCAACAAATACTTATATGATTAAAAACGGGGCCCTAAAATTGTTAACCAATACTGCCTTTTTACACTCTGCAGTTTCTGAATCACGTTCAGGTAGTAAAACAGGTGGGACCATTCTTACCAAAGATTTGCAGTACAAATAGCTGTTAAAAATCTATGTCAAGGCAATCTGTCACTCTAAGAAAAAATGAGGTGGTCTTGACCCCAAGATCTCAGGTGAGCTGTAAATTCTCGGGAGAAGATGGCTTATAGCCGACCATCAATGTGCAGACACGTTTCCACATACATTTCGGAAGCTTGTGTCAGCTCACAAATCTCCTCGTCAGGTGGAGCCCAGAAGATTCCAAAACCCTAAATCAGCAGATCCATTTGACAATATATATATGTGTGTTTTAGAAACATCACCCTGGAAGCAGCTGAGAAGGAATGAGTTGCATGTGACGGGTGAAACAAGGGGCGAATTAGAGGCTGCAACCAGGGCCAGAGGAGGAAACTGCAGACCTGATGGAAGCAACGCAGGGGAGGACCCAGAGGTCCGGAACAGCTGCCTGCTATAACTTCCCCAGGGCTAGCTTCTCTGTGCTCAGCCCCCTCCTGCATGAAGCCCTCCAGTCTCTGGATTCTGCAGATGCAGTGAATTCTACCACCATGGAGGTTGCATGCCTCCTATCACAGATCTCACAATTTTTCTCACAGCTTACAAATTAATTTCTCATCCCTAGAGTTCATCGTTATTACTCAAAGCACAATTCAGCAGCCTGAGAACTTCCATTTGATCTCTTCTCTCTTTACATTTTCAGCCTAGATTTCTCTTTTATTTTCATTTATTCTTTCTCAGAAGGCAAGATGAAATTAATTTATAAATAAATGTACAAGGAAAATATTCCACGCTGCTAGTAATCAAACAATTTGAGGTATCACTGTTTAGGTGTTGAGCAAAAAGACAATTCTTTTCCAAATGACAACCAGTACTTCCAAAGGTGAAGTAAAGCTAAGTTCACAGCGGCTGAAGGCACTGCAAGTTGATATAAACATTTTGGAAAACAGGTTAGAAAAAGTTATTAGAAGCCTGCCCCCCACCCAAAAAAAAAAAAGAATTAAGCAGCATGCCCTTTGACCTTGTAATCCCACCGGTAGAAAATTATCCTTAAGAAATAATCAGAATGGAGGGAAAACATTCACAGAATGTGTTCACTGCAACATCATTTAAAATAGGCAAATATTGGGAGCAATTTTAATGATTAGTTGAATTACCTGTTTCATGATAAAATAGCACCTTGTGTTTTCCCTAACATCTCTAGCTAAATATCTATATAAAATTTTCAAAGTAAAAATGATCAAGACAATGAAAAAATACGTAAAAACAGATGTGTAGTGAACAAGACGCACGTGAACCCAAGTGTAATTGCTGTTGCTGAAGATGAGATTGCACAATCAAAGATTAATTAATAGTAAGTGGAGAACCCAGAGCTATGCCCCAGCTTGTCTGCTCCAGAGGCTGGGTGTCCAACCACCTCTTTCTACTGCCCACCCATTACACGCCCTTCGAATTGTTCCCATTTTAAAACCTGATAGCTCAGTGTGATTCTAGATGCCAGACAGAAATCCCCATATACTGAGGTGGAAGTACAAAGTTTAAAACATTTCTAGAAAGTAATATTTATCAAGATCCATACTGTTCAAGCAGTGAACATTCGCCTCTAAAAATCTACTCTCTAAAAGAAGTATCACATACTGAGGAACTATGGCTAATTTTGTTAGGTGTGATATGATACAGTTGCCACAATTTTTAGAGTCCTTACTTTTTTTTTTTTTTTTTTTTTTTTGCGGTACGCAGGCCTCTCACTGCTATGGCCTCTCCCATTGCGGAGCACAGGCTCCGACGCACAGGCTCAGCGGCCATGGCTCATGGGCCCAGCCGCTCCGCGGCACGTGGGATCTTCCCAGACCGGGGCATGAACCCGTGTCCCCTGCATCGCCAGGCGGACTCTCAACCACTGCGCCACCAGGGAAGCCCAAGAGTCCTTAATTTTGAGCAGCACCTCCTGGCGTGTTAATGATGTCTGGGATTTGTTTCAAAACAACCTGGGGACAAGAGTGTGTAGATAAAACAGGATGGGCCGTGAGTTTTTAATTGCTGAAGCTGGTGATGGGAGAAGATTCCTGTGGTAAAATATTCCCCCCTCTGTTGTAACTATTTGACACTTTGCATAATAAAATGTTAAAAACTCATCAGAGATGCACTGATGGTGCAGGATGAGCACTGCTGGGCTACGTGAAATAGTCACTGTTGCCAGTAACTAAAATACCCAGCCATAGGGAAATCATCATATGAATTATAGCATATCTATAGGTTCAAGTATTATGCATCCGTTAAGAATTCCTGTTTCCAAGGGCAAATTCATGATATTACAAAAATGTTCATGATATACCAAGTGGGAAAATCTTGTATGAACACTAAAAACCATGTACAATATGGTTTTTGTAGGGAGGACCCCTCAAAATTTGGGGGGAAGACCTTTTCCCAGAGAAGAAAGTTGGAAAGAAATTGTTATTAGAATATTAAAATATTAACAATGGTTATCCCTTTGTAGTCTTGGGTGGTTTTTATTTTCTTAAATTTTTTTTTTCCTTTTCCAGTATTTCTACCATGACAATGAGTTATTTTTATATTCAGCAAAAAGTCAGTGTTTTCAGGAATTTAAAAAGCAAAATGAAACCTGAGTTTGCGCAGAGATTAAAAGACTCTTGACCAGTGACACCACATCTTGGGTCACTGGTCAACCACTAGAGCCCTTGTGGTGGAGGTCCATTAACTCCCTGGCTGATGGGGCTGGTAGCCACTCACCCATGGGCATTCTGGAAGCCGGGGCTCAGAGGCACAAATTGGACCCTCATCCATATCCCTCCCACATGTGGAAAGACATGCACAGTGGAGTAATTATAAAAAGAAGAACTATAAAGAGAAATGAACAACTGAGCAAAGTCATGAAACACAGAGGGGTATTACATGTTGTGTACAGAGGTAACAGCAGAGGTAAGTCGTGCTGATTCCAGGTGTCCCCAGGTAAAATAGAAAAACAATTTGAAATGCACCAAAAAAACCCCACAACTTAGGTAGAAGATTTAGTAATTGTCAAAGGGTCATTATGAATTTTCCATTAGTGTAAAAATTCTTGAAACAAACAAAATTAAAGAAGTCTCAAATAAATGGAAAGATATCTTGTGTTCATGGATCAGGAGAATTAATATTGTTAAAATATCCATACCACCCAAAGCCATGTACAGAGACAATGCAATCACTATCAAAATTACAATGGCATTTTTCACAGAAATAGAAAAAAAGCAATCCTAAAATTCACATGGAGCCACAAAAGACCATGAATAGACAAAGCAATCTTGAGGAAGAAGAACAAAGCTGGAGGTACCACATGTCCTAATTACAAACTATGCTACGAATTAACCTCTGTATTTACAGTCAACTAGTATTTGATGCAGGAGCCAAGAATACTCAATGGGGAAAGAATAGTCTCTTCAATAAACGGTCTTGGGAAAGCTGGATAATCGCATGCAAAAGAATGAAGCTGGCCCCCATCTTATGTCACCCACAAAAAGTAACTTGAAATGGATTAAACACTTTAAATGAAAAACCTGAAACTGTAAATCTCTTAGAAGAAAGCATAAGAAAAAAAAATCTTCCTTGACTTTTTTTGGATAGAATACCAAAAGCACAAGCAACAAAATCAAACATCAACAAGTAGAACTACATCAACAAAAAAGCTTCTTCACAGTAAAAGAAACAACCGACAAATGAAAAGGAAACCTGTGGAATGGGAGAAAATATTTGCAAACCATATATCTGATCAGGGATTAATATCTAAAATGTATAAGGAACTCATTTAACTCAGGAGCAAAAGAACAAGCTAATTTAAAAATGGGCCAAGGACTTGAATAGACGTTTTCCTAAAAGAGACATTCGGATGGCCAACAGGTACATGAAAGCATGCCCAACCTCACTAATCACTAAGAAAATGCAAATCGAAACCACAATGAGACATCACCTTCCACCTATCAGAATGGCTGTTATCAAAAAAACAACAAATAACAAACGCTGGTGAGGGTGTGGAGAAAAGGGAACCCTTGTGCACTGCTGGTGGGAATGTAAATTGGTGCAGTCACTGTGGAAAACAATATGGAGGTTCCTCAAAAAAATTAAAAATAGAACTACTGTAGGATCCAGCAATCTCATTTATATATATATATATACCATATACAATGAAATATTATCCAGCCATGAGAAAGAAGGAAATCCTGCCTTTTGTGACAACATAGGTAGATCTTGAGGGCATTATGCTGAGTGAAATAAGTCAGGCAGAAAAAGACAAATACTGAATGATCTCAGTTGTATGTGGAATCTAAAAAAGCAGAACTCATAGAAACAGAGAATAGAGTGCTGGTAACCAGGGGCTGAGGGTAGAAGAATTGGGGAGAGGCTGGTCAAAGATTATGAACTTCCAGTTATAAGATGAATGAGTTCTGGGGATCTGATGTACCACATGGTGACTCTAATTAATAATACTGCATTATCTACTTGACAGGTGCTAAGAGAGTAGATCTTCAAAGTTCTCACCATGAAAAAAATAATAATTATTATGTGAGTTATGGAAGTGTTAACTAACCCTCCCATAGTGATCATTTCACAATATATAAGTGTATCAAATCATCACATTGTATACCTTAAACTTATACAATGTTCTATGTCAATTATATCTCAATAAAGCTGGGAAATAAGTAAATAAATAGGTCTCCAATGCCGGCGGAAAAAAGACAGCTCAGGTTGAAGACAGTAACTGACACAAGAACAATGTCAGGTTCCTACTAGCTTAAAAATTCCCAGTCCAAAATCTTTGTCGTTCATCTTCATTTACATTCATAAGCACATCAAAATGGAAGCTCCTTGCCAGGATCCAGGTGACGGGGCTCATCTGATTGTTGTGCTACCAGGAAGGACACCACGCACAGAGTTGTTCGCACGCACCCTTGCTTGGGCACTAACTCTCAGACAACCTGAGCATTTGCTAATGCTGGATGCATCCTTGGACTTAAAGTGCATGAAAAAGTCCTTGATCCAAATGATTCTCTGGCCTATGAACATGTGAACTCAGCCAAATGTTTTTTAAGTCTAATCTCAAAAAAGTAGCTTTCTTAAGAGCGTGGACTTCACAATCCGTCTCTTGCTAGATGTTAAAAACTTCACACTGTCCCCACCAAACAGAAACAGGTCCTCCTTGTATATCAGTGTCTCAGCCCCTTAGAACACACTTAAGTCACATCCACAAACCATCTGGAATCATGAGAGGTAAAAAGCATTCTTAGCTTTCCTGATTCCTCAGCTTACAATCTTGATTTCTTATCATCTTTCTTTGATTTTTTGGTCAAAAACATGTAACATCCATATGCATTCTCACCTGCTTTATAAAACTTCTAGTTAAATAAATTCTGATATTCAAGGAAAATTTCCATCTCTTATGCTCCTCAGGGAGCTACTGTCCAACGGTACACATGATAATACAAGCGTGCACACTTCTGAAAAATGAAGCTCTAACTCCCCTATTGGCTGCTGTCTGTATGCATCTGTAGCAAATATAGCCCCCAAATATATTTATTTTTACCAAATGTCTTCAAATTGAATAATCTCAGTTTGCAGGTGATGTTTTTAATCTTGAAGCCTTTCTACGAGAAGAAAAAAGAGAGGAAAAAACCTCCCTAATTATGGTTGATCTTTGAAGTAAAAACGAGAATATTCTAGAATTCTAAAATAAACATCCTTCTTAGTCACATGTGTGAGTTCCAGAAAAATTTTTAAAAAAGAAACAGAAATCTGAATCAGTAAATGAGTCAGAAATGCCCAGAAATATGCTTCACGCCATAATGCCCAGCACCTTTGGAAATCATGAACACCTGTGCCACAGAAGATTTATATATTAAAGTTCACAGTGTAACTAGAGTTTCCCTACAATATCAGTTTCAAATGACAGCCTGAGGTTTTCTGCAACAGCATTTGTCAGAAGTCATCTCATTTCTTCTTATTAATTCCATCTGTACTATAGTGTATTCGCTGGAAACTTTATTGATCCTTGCTCCATCTAATTTTGGCTTTCACAACACAGGCGACAAAACTTTAGTGTGCAAGAGAAATCAGTGTTATAACCTACTCACTGCTAACGGTGACGACGTTGACAAAATCATGGCTGGAGAGCTGCGGTGCTGAGGCCGGCTGAAGACAATTCCTGTTTCAGAATTACAATGTCATCTCTTAGGTACACACACTCACATCTCCATAGGCATGTGGGGCGCTTGGGACACATCAGTATACACGACATGCAGGAGCCCCTGCCCTTGGTCAGCTTACAGTCTCCCGGCCCTTTCTTTGGAGGTAACAGCCTCCCAAAATTGCCCAAAACTTAACAGCCTTCTCCGTCCAAATGTGAGAATGGCAGCCCACCTTCTACACCTAAGCAAACAGAATCTGTATTCTTTGGACAATCCCATTAGTCCATTGCTGCTTCCTGGCACGTGGTGCCGACACCCCTGGTCCCAGTTCCAGGGATGGTACTGCTACTGAGTCTGACTTTGATGCTGGTCAGCTGAGCTGATACGCATTCAGTTCCCGCACAGACCCAGGTGGCTCTTAAGGAGGATAAGCCAACTCGCTCCAGATTAGAACGAGCCAGGACGGCCTGTCCACTGCCTGGACTCCCATTGTTGCCAACCTCAGCTTGCCCCAACGGGGCAAACCCAGGAGTGCTGGGCTGAGGCTGAGGCCTCCTATAGACCTTGAGCCACCACCCCTCTCCCCTTCTAAGGAATCCACATCCCCAGACACCAGGAAGCCGCTCCCTTTTCACCTGGGAACCCAGAGTCCGAGTACACCACTCTACTTAGAAACCAGAAGGCCCCTCTACAATCTCCAGAAGGCTTTACACTATTCATTCTCTCTTTCATTCACTTTCCAAGCACTCATCGACGACCTACTCTGTGGCAGGCTCTACCCTCAGCACCAACGGCCCCCAGGAAGGCTCTCTGTGGAGGAAGCTGCCTTCACACCTGCAAAGGATGACAACATGACTTTCTGACAGTTCCCTCCCTAGAATAAAAGGGGGAAGAACCACCATAAATGGGACACTCAGCTGGGCATCCTATTACATATCATATATATATATATATATATATATATATATATATATATATACACACACACACATATACACGTATGTATTATAAATTTTTTAAAATCCAGGTGTTAATGAACACAGTGATGATGGAAATTACCATCAATTCCTTTACAAGAAACATTTCCACTAAAATTATTTTAGAAAGAAAGTACACCTGAATTCTGAAACAAGCCAGGTTTGCAGCTGTTTTTTTTTTCTTTTCTTTTCTAAAATCCTATGTAAATAATTTTCTACTGACATGATCTAATCAGGTATGTATTTCTTTTTTTTTTTTATTAAATCAGTTATACATATACATATGTTCCCATATCCCCTCCCTTTTGCGTCTCCCTCCCACCCTCCCTATCCCACCCTCCCTATCCCACCCCTCCAGGCGGTCACAAAGCACCGAGCTGATCTCCCTGTGCTATGCGGCTGCTTCCCACTATCTATCTACCTTACGTTTGGTAGTGTATATATGTCCATGCCGCTCTTTCGCTTTGTCACAGCTTACCCTTCCCCCTCCCCATATCCTCAAGTCCATTCTTTAGTAGGTCTGTGTCTTTATTCCTGTCTTACCCCTAGGTTCTTCATGACATTTTTTTTCTTAAATTCCATATATATGTGTCAGCATACAGTATTTGTCTTTCTCTTTCTGACTTACTTCACTCTGTATGACAGACTCTAGGTCCATCCACCTCATTACAAATAGCTCAATTTCGTTTCTTTTTATGGTTGAGTAATATTCCATTGTATATATGTGCCACATCTTCTTTACCCATTCATCCGATGATGGACACTTAGGTTGTTTCCATCTCCAGGCTACTGTAAATAGGGCTGCTATGAACATTTTGGTACATGTCTCTTTTTGAATTATGGTTTTCTCAGGGTATATGCCCAGTAGTGGGATTGCTGGGTCATATGGTAGTTCTATCTGTAGTTTTTTAAGGAACCTCCATACCGTTCTCCATAGTGGCTGTACCAATTCACATTCCCACCAGCAGTGCAAGAGTGTTCCCTTTTTTCCACACCCTCTCCAGCATTTATTGTTTCTAGATTTTTTGATGATGGCCATTCTGACTGGTGTGAGATGATATCTCATTGTAGTTTTGATTTGCATTTCTCTAATGAGTAAAGATGTTGAGCATCCTTTCATGTGTTTGTTGGCAGTCTGTATATCTTCTGTGGAGAAATGTCTATTTAGGTCTTCTGCCCATTTTTGGATTGGGTTGTTTGTTTTTTTGTTATTGAGCTGCCTGAGCTGCTTATAAATTTTGGAGATTAATCCTTTGTCAGTTGCCTCATTTGCAAATATTTTCTCCCATTCTGAGGGTTGTCCTTTGGTCTTGTTTATGGTTTCCTTTGCTGTGCAAAAGCTTTTAAGTTTCATTAGGTCCCATGTGTTTATTTTTGTCTTTATTTCCATTTCTCTAGGAGGTGGGTCAAAAAGGATGTTGCTGTGATTTATGTCATAGAGTGTTCTGCCTATGTTTTCCTCTAAGAGTTTGATAGTGTCTGGCCTTACATTTAGGTCTTTAATCCATTTTGAGCTTATTTTTGTGTATGGTGTTAGGGAGTGATCTAATCTCATACTTTTACATGTCCCTATCCAGTTTTCCCAGCACCACTTATTGAAGAGACTGTCCTTTCTCCACTGTCAGGTATGTATTTCTTAAGAAAACTTTCTGCTTAGGACAAATCATCAGCTCAGAAGGTTAGAAGAGTCCACCCCACTCTCAGCCCTTGACCCCGTGTCTCCCAAGTGGCCATCAGCCCATGAAGATGCCTCCAAGTTCAGGGCACTCCCTCTTGAGTCACCCTTACCCGGGTCTCAGCAGCTCTGGCAGGACTGAGCATGCATGCTGCATCAGACTGTCTGTCTCCCTCTAGCTTCAAGCTGTTGGTACTGTTATGTTTTTGAGTCATATAATTCCTCTTCTCTTTGTGACAGACCCTGAAATATGTGAAGCTTTGAATCCCCATTTTTTTCCTCTTGCAACGATTTTCAATTATTCTCTTGCAACTGTTCTCAAATGGCATTGTTTCTAGTCCCTTCAAGAAATAGTCACTCTCTTCTGAACACACTTCATTTGTCTGTGTACCTCTTAAAGAATGATAGCAAAACCCTTGTTATCTGGTATTTACACTTCTAAGAGTTTTCTTGAAGGAAATAATCAGGTATATGAATAAATATTTGTCTATCATAATGTTCATCACAGCATTACTTACAGTTTTCAAAAGTAAGAGTATGTATAGTATACCTACATGATAAAATTTGAAAGTATGTTGAAGAAGTAACTGAATGGCATTCAAATGTTTACTATGTTGTCCAGTAGAAGGAAAAGGAGGTTACAAAACATCGTGTCATGAGAGCATTTGTGTATACATATCTGTGTATGTTCATAAACCGGGAAGAATATGTGATGAAATGTTAACTGTAGCTCCTTCCAGCCGATGGGATCATAGATGATTTTTACTTGATGTATTTTTCCGTACTTTCCAGATTTTCTGCAGTGAAACTATACTACTTTGTAATAAAAGCAAATAATAAATGTTATTTTTAAAAGAAGGTTGTATTGCTGAAAACTAAAATAAAAAAACGGAAAGGCGTGAATGGATCGACTCACAGGATATGGATTCCAACTCCCTCACTCTGATCCACTTCCATTAAAACCACGGGACACAGGTGGGTCTGCAGCCACATTACACAGTCGATCTGCTGAGAAGATTCTTCTTGATAACCTGTGAAACATTTTCGCAAATATTATTGCTCTCTCACTTTGTAGTTAAACATTAGCTTGTTTTTTGTCTTCTTCTGTTGCAATTCATGAAAATTTTTATTCTTAAAATAAGTGACCTCCATTCCCGCCGCCTTGTGCCCCACCTGTCCCACGGCCTCCACCAAGCCCAGCACGGCTCAGCTCAGCAGCAGCTAAGCCAGGATCTGTCCCGGAAACTGGTGAAGAGGCGGGTCTGGGTCTGAGCAAGGCGACCACCAAGGAGTTCAGCAACCAGGTTGCCAGTGTAGAGACTGTGAAAGTGTAAGAGATGAAGCTGTGTGTGCCACATGGAGTGACTATGAGGAAATGAGGTGACTCGGGGGAGCCTCTCATCATAGTCGACACTTGCAAAACTGTAAATATTTTCTCCCATTCAGCAGGGGTTAACATCCAGAATATATAAACATCCCATACAGCTCAATATCAAAAAAAAACCTGATTAAAAAATGGGCAGAAGACTTGAATCAACATTTTTCCAAAGAAGATATACAGATGCTCAACATCACTAATCATCAGGGAAATGCAAATCAAAACCACAGTGAGGTATTATCTCACACCTCTCAGAAAGACCATCCTCAAAAGGACACAAATAGCGAATGTTGGAGAGGGTGTGGAGAAAAGGAAACCCTCATATACTACTGGTGGGAAGGTAAACTGATACAGCCACTATGGAAGACAGTGTTGAGGTTCCTCAAGAAACTAAAAATAGAACTACCACTGTCTGAGTGGAAATGAAATAAAGGAAAACACTAACTCAAAAAGATATAGGCACCCTCATGTTCATTGCAGCACTATTTACTATAACCAAGATATGGAAGCAACCTAAGTGTCCATCAACAGCTGAATGGATAAGGAAGATGTGGTGTACATATACACACACACACACACATATATACACACACATACATATATATACACACACACACATATATACACACATACATACATATATATACACACACATATATATACATACATACATATATATACACACACACGCACATATACACACACACATATACCTTCCAAGACTGAACCAGGAAGAACTAGAAAATATGAACAGACCAATCACAAGTAATGAAATTGAGACTGTGATTAAAAACGTTCCAACAAACAAAAGCCCAGGACCAGATGGCTTCACAGGTGAATTCTATCTAACATTTAGAGAAGAGCTAACACCCATCCTTCTCAAACTCTTCCAAAAAATTGCAGAGGAAGGAACACTCCCAAACTCATTCTACGAGGCCACCATGACCCTGATACCAAAACCAGACAAAGATACTACAAAAAAAGAAAATGACAGGCCAATATCACCAATGAATATAGATGCAAAAATCCTCAACAAAATACTGGCAAACAGAATCCAACAACACATTAAAAGGATCATACACCATGAACAAGTGGGGTTTATCCCAGGAATGCAAGGATTCTTCAGTGTATACAAATCAATCAATGTGATACACCATATTAACAAATTGAAGAATAAAAACCATACGATCATCTCAGTAGATGCAGAACAAGTTTTTGACAAGGATGCCACCACCACAGGAGCTGGGGGGAGTAAGGACAGCTTCTCCCCAAGCCTTTGGATGGAGCGCAGCCCTGCTCACATCCTGATTTTGACCTCAAGCCTCCAGAACTGTGAGAGAATAAACTTCTGTTGTTTCTGCCCAGTTTGTGGTAATTTGTTATAGCAGCAAGAGGAAATTAACACACTGACTCACCCACCGTGGCTGCTCCCCTGCATGTCCATCCATCACAAACCCTGTTTCTACCCTCTGAGTGACTCTCACACCCTATGTTTCCTCCCTTCCCCTCCCATCTCTCATATCCTTACTATGCAAGCACCTAACTGGCTCCACCTGCTGATTTTTGTTCTTCTCCCATCCATTCCTAGTCAGTAGCAAGGGTGACCATTAAAGACACATATCTGAAGGGGCCACTCCCTTGAACAAAGCACAGCTACCGCAAAAAGGATAAAGTCCAACAGCTTCAACATGGATGACAATCCCTTCAGGGACCTCCTGCCACCTTCTTCACGGCTCTCTCTGCCCCAACATGGCTTCGTCAGGTTCCTTCACCTCGCCATACTGCCCCCTCTCTGTACTCCCCTTCTGGTGCCCCACATGCTTAGTCATGTCTCTAACATGTAAATCCCCCCATCACATCCACCAGCATGTGTCCAGCACCAAATGTGTTCCTGGAAGATAGCACGTGTTCCATAAACACTCTTTGAAATAATGATACAATGTAATCAAATTTCCTCAAGTCACATCAGACCACATGTGATCAGACACATCTTTTCAGGAATCCAAGTTTCCACTCAGAATCCATTTTAAGAGAAATAATGTTTGAAACATCCAGTCACCATTCAGAGCATTGTTTCCAGGGGGACAAAATGTTGTTTCGTTCAATCAGCCAAAAGATGAACTCCCGCCCACAATGTCTTTAAAATTAGGAACTTGCTCACCTCAAAGTTTGTTCATTAATGACTACTTGCCTTTCCTCAAGCCAAATCTTCAAGCAAAACATGCACACCTATGTGCTCTGGGAATGCCGGGGGGAACCACAGGTCCTAACCCTTCCTGAGAGAGGGGGCCACACCCAGAGAGAGTAATGACAGGAAGGACAAGGGAAAGAAAGTCAACATTCTCCTGCCTGGGGACCCCTCTACACCATCTCCCCGTCCTCCCATCCAGCCGAGAGCTGCGCACAAGCCCAATGCCCGCTGGTAGCTTGGAGGACACGTTCATCTCTGCAGTTGAATGTGGTCATGCTCCTCCTCTTCTTTACCACCACCATTCTAGGACTTGCCCAAATTAGCAACAAAAACCAGTGGAAATCCACTTCTACATCCTCCCCCAATGCATTCAGTACATTTGTGAGTGCAGTGTCCACCACCATTCTTTCCTCTGGGACACTGATTTAGGTAAAACTAATAGGAGTCCTGTCATTCCTTCTAGACCCGCACTCGTCCCACCCGAATCTAAGCCTCTTCCCATGATCCCTACCTCAGTAAATAGCACCACTGTCCACCTAGCTCTGCCAACCAGAAACTTGGAATCACTTTTGTCACTTCCTTCTCCCTGGAACCCATTTCCAATCCATCAAGTACTGTCAGTGTTACCTCCTGGTCTGTCCATTCCTCTCAGTTTCCACCATCATAATTAATTCTCATCTAGATTATTATCGTAATCTCCTAATTGGTCTCCCTTCACCCACTTTTGCTTCTTCTAATTCATCCTGCGCATCAAAGGCAAAAGGCACTTATCAAGTTGCCCCTCCAGCTCTTCTGCAGCCCCACCCCACCGCCATCCTGACCTGTATCCTTCAACGTGAACCTTTCAATAGCTCCCTTGTTCTTGGGATAAGAATGAAGATGTTGCCTGTAGCCAACAAGGACAGTATTCTTTGGCCTCTGCTCTTTCCTACTTTCATCTCTTCTCACTCAGCTCTTCAGCCTCTAGCCTCCCTTCCCTTCCATGAATTCACCGTGTTTCCTTCATCTGGGAAATCTTTGCACATTCTGTTCCTGCTGCTGGGAGTGTTCTCCTCTCATCCACTCTGTCTGCACCGACTTCTACTCAGCCTTTCGACCTCAGTGGAAAGATATCTTCCTCGGAGAACTATACCCCCCAAGACTGCACCCCGTGTCATCCTATATTCTCATGCACGGAGTGCCTTTCCGCTCAGCCCTCACCACTGCATCTCAAAGCACCAAACATAGGAAACGTAAAACAAACCTTATCCAGTTCAGTCTTTGCCCTGGGGGCTTCAACTTGCCAAGAAGAACAATACTTTGCTGCCCATCTTGAATCTTGTTTCCACTGCTACCTGCATACTTCTTTTTGCTCTTTCCACCCCCCACCCCCCCAAAAAAAGTCAACGGTAGGTGAGATAGTATCACCTCTCTTTACTACAGATGTTAAGCCCAGAATGCTCACCAATAAGCTTGGTTGTCTAAAACTTAAATCTATCTCAGATCATGGATAGATTCTGGGGTAAACATGTTGGTGAGAAACAAGGATCTCTTTTAAAATTAAGCACTTGATCTTTGTGCTCTATATGTGCACTATGCTCAGACAATTTATACATTTCACTTTGTTCTCTCATTATTTTTTGACTTTTGGAAACGACACATACATTTACTCATCAATAACAGGAACTGTGTGTTATTTGTCTTCGTAAAATCAGTCGGGCCTCCCTGGTGGCGCAGTGGTTGGGAGTCCGCCTGCCGATGCAGGGGATACGGGTTCGTGCCCCGGTCTGGGAGGATCCCATATGCCGCGGAGCGGCTGGGCCCGTGGGCCATGGCCGCTGGGCCTGCGCGTCCGGAGCCTGTGCTCCGCAACGGGAGAGGCCACAACAGTGAGAGGCCCGCATACCACAAAAAGAAAAAAAAAAAAAATCAGTCCACAGTTTGCACTTGGTAAACATTTAATAATCATTTTTAATATAATGGATTTAGTCCCCTTAAGCTTGAGGGAAGAATTTGAGATACATCCTTCTTAAGTAGGATTTCTCAGAATATTTTGAGTTTCCCCTTTTATCATTATTAATATTGCTGATAAGAATGAAAACACCTGACATTTATTAGCACTTATATATCAGACGCTGCAAAGCATATTATGCATTTAATATTCATAATAAGCCTGTGAAATAGGTAACATTTTTCACCTATTTTACAGCCTAGATGATATAGAGAGGTTAAGTAATTTGTCCAAGGACACACAGAGTGTAAGTGATAAAGCTAAGATTTGAAACCAGGCAGTCTGATTCCAAAGCCATGATCACTCACCACACCACACTGCCTTCTATCACTTTAAAAAGGCCACCACCACAGTTTTCCACTTTGGATAAAACCAACTGTGCTCTTACCTGACCCAAACTTCCTACAGATAACAAATATGAGTACTGTCCAAAGTACAAAAGAGAAGGAAGGAAGGAAAGAAAGAAAGAAGGAAGGGAGGGAGGGAGGGAGGTGAATTCTACCAAACATTTAGAGAAGAGTTAACACCTATCCTTCTGAAATTATTCCAAAAACTGAAGAGGAATAAGCACTTTCAAACTCATTCTATGAGGCCACCATCACCCTGACACCAAAATCAAACAAAGATATGAAAAGAAGAAGAAAACTACAGGCTAATATTACTGATGAACACAGATGCAAAAATTCTCAACAAAATACTAGCAAATCAACTCCAACAATACATTAAAAAGATTGTACACCATGATCAAGTGGATTTATCCCAGGGATCCTAGGATTTTCAATATCTGGAAATCAATCAGTGTGATATATCACATTAACAAATTGAAGAATAAAAACCATATGATCACCTCAATAAATGCAGAAAAAGTTTTTAATAAAATTCAATATACATTTATGAGAAACACTCTTCAGAAAATGGACATAGAGTGAACACACCTCAACATAATAAAGGCCATATAGGACAAACCCACAGCTAACATCATACTCAATGCAGAAAAGCTGAAAGCATTTCCTCTAAGATCAGGAACAAGACCAGGATGCCCATTCTTGCCACATTTATTCAACATAGTTTTGCAAGTCCTAGCTCAGCAATCAGAAAAGAAAAAGAAATAAAAGGAATCCAAATTGGAAAAGAAGTAAACCTGTAGAAAATCCAAAAGATGCTCCCAGAAAACTACTACAGTTCATCAATGAATTCAGCAAAGTTGATGGATACAAAATTAATATACAAAAATCTGTTGAATTTCTATACACTAACAACAAAATATTGGAAAGAGTAATTAAGAAAACAATCCCATTTACCACTCCATCAAAAAGATTAAGATACCTATGAATAAACCTACTAAGGAGGCAAAAACCTCTACTCTGAACACTTTAAGATGCTGATGAAAGAAACTGAAGACGACACAAACAGATGGAAAGATATACCAGATTCTTGATTTGGAAGCATCAATGTTGTTAAAATGATCATACCATCCAAGGCAATCTACAGATTCAATGCAATCTCTATCAAATTATCAATGGCATTTTCACAGAACCAGAACAAAAATTTTTTTAATTTATATGGAAACACAAAAGACCCCAAGTAGCCAAAAGAATCTTGAGAAAGAAGAATGAAGCTGAAAGACTCATGCTCCCCGACCTCAAACTACATTACAAAGCTACAGTCATCAAAAAAGTATGGTACTGGCAGGAAAACAGACATATAGATCAATGGAACAGAATAGAAAACCAGAAATAAACCCACTCACTTATGGTCAATTAATCTATGACAAAGGAAGCAAGAATATACAATGGAGAAAAGACAGTCTCTTCAACATGTGGTGCTGGGAAACCTGGACAGCTACATGTAAAAGAATGAAATTAGAGCATTCTCTAATACCATATACAGAAATAAACCCAAAGGCACATGAAAAGATGCTCAACATAGCTAATTATTAGAGAAATGCAAACCAAAACTACAGTGAGGTATCACCTCACAACAGTCAGACTGGCCACCATAAAAAGTCTACAAATAATGAATGCTGGAGAGGGTGTGGAGAGAAGGAAACCCTCCTACACTGTTGGTGGGAATGTGAATTGGTGCAGCCACTATGGAGAACAGTATGGAGGTTCCTTAAGAAACTAAAAGTAGAGCTACCATATGATCCAGCAATCCCACTACTGGACATATATCCAGAGAAAACTTAATTTGGAAAGGTACATGCATCCCAATCTTCACAACGGCACAATTTCCAATAGCCAAAACATGGAGGCAACCTAAGTGTCCATTGATGGATGAATGGATAAAGAAGATATGAGATATATATATATATATATATATATATATATATATATATATATATATACACAAAGGAATATTACTCAGCCATAAAAAAGAATGAAATAATTCCATTTGCAGTAACATGGATGGACATGGAGATTATCATACTAAGTGAAATAAGTCAGACAGTGGATGACAAATATTATATGATATCACTTTATGTGGAATCTTTAAAAATTACACAAATGAACTTATTTACAAAACTGAAATAGACTCAGAGACATGGAAAACAAACTTATGCTTACCAAAGCAGATAGCAGGGGCACAGATTAGGAGTTTGGGATTAAAATATATACACTCTTATATAAAAAATAAGTTCCTACTGTATGGCACAAGGATCTATACCTAATATTTTTTAAAACCTATAATGGAAAAGAATCTGAAAAGAATATATATGTTTAACTGAATCACTTTGCTGCACACTTGAAACTACCCAAATTTGCAAATTAACTATACTTCAATTTTAAAAAAAGATACTTTGGAGTCTTAACTCCCACTACCTAGGAATGTGACCTTATTTGAAGATAGAGTCCTTGCACAGGTAACCAAGTTAACATGAGGCAATGAAGGTGAGCCCTAGTCTAATGTGACTGGTGCTCTTATAAAAATCCAGAAGTTTGAAAACAGGGACCTGCACACAACAGGGAGATGCCAAGTGAAGATGAAGACAGAGATCAGGGTGATGCAACACAAGCCAAGGAACATTAAAAATTACCAACGGGCTTCCCTGGTGGCGGAGGGGTTAAGAATCCGCCTGCCAATGCAGGGGACACAGGTTCAAGCCCTGGTCCGGAAGGATCCCACATGCCGCAGAGCAGATGGACCTGTGCACCACAACTACTGAGCCTGTGCTCTAGAGCCCAAGAGCCACAACTGCCGAGCCTGTGTGCCGCACCTACGGAGCCCGCATGCCTAGAGCCCGTGCTCCACAACAGGAGAAGCCACCGCAATGAGAAGCCTGTGCACCACAGCGAAGAGTGGCCCCCACTCGCCACAACTAGAGAAAGCCCACACACAGCAACAAAGACCCAGTGCAGCCCCAAATAAATAAATATAATAAATAATTTTTTTTCTAAATTACTAGCGAACCACCAGCATCTAGTCGAGAGGCCTGGGACAGATTCCTGGTCACAGGTCTCAGGAAGAACCACCCCTGCTGACACCACCATCCTGCACTTCCAGCCTCCGTTGGGGACAGTCATCCGTCATCTCTTTAAAGGTGTTACAGCCCCCAGCTCAGAGGAAGCACTGAATAAATGTTTAGAGGATGACAGGGTCCACGCGCCCTGGCCCTTTCCTACATTCGGTCCCCAGGAGTCCTAAGCCAAGTCTTTAAACGGCAGCCTGAGCTGTGACCTTGCTCACGCATCCCACACCGGGAAAGAACTCCTTCTGCGGTTGCTCCTGACAAGTTCAAAGTCTGCTCTGTTGGATTTCTCTGGCAATCAACTATCTCTTCAGTTTTCAGCTTCTGATTGTCACATAAGCTGTCCCCAACTTAGCCCTTGCCTACCCTTTCCCGCCACTGTGGCCCTCCTCTGCCTGCATTTTCTAAGCACAACCCTCAGGTCCCCTGCATTCCAGTAGCTGCCCTGATGGGCCACTTCTCTGCCTCCCTACCTGACCTAAATCATCACCACCTCATAATGAATCAGCACCCTCAGCCTCTCACCTGTCCAACTCCAGCAGCCAAGGAGAAAATTCAGCAAACCCATGAAGCTTGAGAGCCTGCATCTTACGACGAGCTGGCCTGAAATCTCTTTAGTTTTGGCTCCTTTAGTTTTATTGCCATTGATTGGAAGTGTGTGTGTGTGTGTGTGTGTGTGTGTGTGTGTGTGTGTGTGAGGGGGTCACGGGATGAGTTCCACACTTCAAAAAATTGTTTGTATGTAATAAATAGTATAAGAAACACAGACCTGTGCATGAATATGGCTACAAAGGCTAAACCTTCCTTTTTTTCTTGGCTCAGAACACGAAACACCTTTCACCAAACAGTTTCCTACTGACAAAGGGAAGAAGTGTAAGTTGTATTAAGTATCTAAGGGGACCACACTAATTAAAAGGGGAAGAAAAATCCTGAAGTCTCTAGTAACATCAGTATCTCTAGTTTTATTCCATAATTAACTATGGTCTCTAACTTAGTTAGATGTTAGAGCTTCTTGAGGTAATTTCCAGGAACATTCAGAGGCAACGCTTTTTAAAATAGATAACCTCACAAAGATCCTTAATTGTGTCCACGAATTAACTAAGACCATAATTTGCCTTAAAAATTTCCATTTGGAGGCTGAGTCCTTAAGTTTTGCTAAGAACATTGTTACTATTTGTAACAACAGCTAACAGCCACTGAATGCTTTTACAGTGAGCAGGCCGTTGTGCTGAGAAGCTTCTGAGATTCTCTGAGTTCATCCTGCCCACAGCCCTGTGAGCAAACGGATGCCCAGAAAGATTAAGTACCTTGTGCAAAATACCCAGCTGGCCAATCATGAAGTGGGACTTAAAACAGCAGTCCCCAACCCTTTTGGCACCAGAGACCGGTTTCGTGGAAGACAGTTTTTCCGCAGAGTGGGGAGTGGGGTGGGAATTGTTTGGGGATGAATCAAGCATGTTACATTTATTGTGCACTTTATTTCTACTATTATTACACTGTAATATATAATGAAATAATTATACAACTCACCATAATGCAGAATCAGTGGGAGCCCTGAGCTTGTTTTCCTGCAACTAGATGGTCCCATCTGGGGGTGATGGGAGACAGTGATACCCGAAGTGTGTTGTTTAGGTCCACTCTACTCTGTGATCTCATTTTGGTGGCTGTCACTGCAGAAAACCCTGCTTCACAAGGATAGGATGTTGGAAATGGAAGCAGGCTTTTCAGTGCTTTTGTGGCAATCTCAGGATATCCCACCTTGACTTTAATCCAGAACATATGGAGATTTGAAATTGTCTCAAGCATACTTTTAAGGCCACCGTCACTTGCGATCTCAAGCAGTTGATCCTCTTCTAGCAGGGACAAGGTCAATTCACCTGCCTTATTCACAAATGGGTCGCGGATCCATTCCTTCCCAGTTCAGGGGTCTTTTGTGGGAAAAGTAACGCTCAAACTCTTCTGAAAGCTGAGATAGGTGATCATGCACCAGCTGGGAGAAAGAAGGCCCTGGCTCAGTCTCTTTCAAAATCTCTGCTAATGTTTGAATCATGTCAAAAATCCCAATGTTCACTCCTCACCCCCATAATTCCAGTTCGGCTTTGAATGCAGCCACTTTATCTGCTGACTTGAACACAGTTGTCGTTCTCCCCTGAAGTGACAGGTTGAGGTCGCTGAGCAGGTGGAATATGTCACACACGTAATCAAGTTTTGTGACCCATCTGTGTCACTGAAATGTGCTGCCAGTGGTGACTGTTCTTCTAAAAGAAATCTCTGGAGCAGCTCTCATAACTCAGAAACTCTGGCCAGTGATCTGCCTTTAGAAGCCATCTCACTTCTGTGTATAAAGGAAGATGCGGATGCTCTGTGTTCAAATCCTCACAGAGCTGGCGAACAGACGTGAGTTAAGGGCATGTACTTTAACGTGGTTGATAATTTTAATCATATCCTGCAAAATGTGTTAAGTTCAGGTGACATTTTTCAGCTAGCCAGCATTTCTCTGCGATGACACGGTGTGTGGACTCACATTCAGAAGTGACCTCTTTGACCCGAGTCGTGAAACCAGAAAGCCGTCCAGTCACGGCAGCCGCTCTGTGCATGCATATACCGACGCAAAACGACCCATTCAGTTTTCCTGATATGTAATCATTCAAAGACTTGACTAGTTCTGCAGCTGTGCTGTGGCAACAAAAGCGCACATAACATATCCTCAGGCACATCCTCCTGAAAAATGTATCACACAAAAACAAGCACCGTTGCCTTGTTTTCAACAGTGGTAGACTCGTCAACCTGGATTGCGTGCCATGGTGACTCACTGATCCTCTCTAACAATTGTGCCTCAATATCCTCTGCTATTTCATCGATTCATCTAGTTATGGTGCTGCCGGAAGAGGAACACGTGCCGCCTTTTGAACTGCAGCCTCTCCTAAAAGTTCACGACAACCGTCCTTAGCAGCAGGCAGGGTCTACTCTGCACCAACAGTAAAGGGCTTCCTAGCTTTAGCAATGCGGTCAGCCGCTAAGAAGGATGCTCACAGTGCAGACACATGTGATGAAGTGGTGGCCTTCAGTAATTGCTTCTGTTCTTCATGTTCATGTTTTTTTTCTTTTGAAAAACTCCAAAGCCTTGTCTTTTAATGCGGGGTGCTTGGTCTCCATGTGGCGAAGCAGTTTTGAAGGTTTCATGGCTTCATTGGATAGCCAGTAGCCACATATTATATAAAGCGGGCTTGGAGAATGTCAATCACCTGTTGCGATGAACCCATAATTTAAGCAGGACTCTTGGTATTTTCTCTTAAATGCAGCTTTCTTCTTGTTGGCAGCCTTAGGGTCTTCTGCTGTCTAATCACTGGGTCTTTACCTCTTTGCAAAGAAGCTCTCCCGTGACGTTTGTTTTTTACTCATTTTGGCTCGGGTTAGCTTGTGGGCTTACGAGAACTGTGACTGAGACAAGTGCGCAGTGCGGGGAAGAGGCACGGATGGAAGTGGTAAATAAAATAATGGGCGGGTCACACACGGACTAAAATAAGTGTCGGATTCTGATGTAAAGCCTGCACCAGATGCAGCTGTACAGCTGAAGTACATCAACTCACCTGCCACTATAATGCCTGCCAACAGATGCAGCTTAATTGTCACTTGCCACTCACTGATAGGGTTTTGCTATGAGCCTGCAAGCAGTTGATTTATGATGGTCTCTGTGCCGTCAAACCTCTCTGCTAAGGATCATCTGTATTTGCAGCCGCTCCCCAGCACTAGCGTCACCGCCTCGGCTCCCCCTCAGATCATCAGGCATTAGATTCTCATAAGGAGCGCACAACCTAGATCCCTCGTGTGCACAGTTCACAGTAGGGTTCGCGCTCCTGTGAGAATCTAGTGCCACCGCTGATTTGACAGGAGGCGGAGCTCAGGCGGCAATGCGAGCGGTGGGGAGCGGCTGCAAATACAGACGGAGCTTCACTCGCTGGCCCGCTGCTCACCCCCTGCTGTTCCTAACAGTCCATGGACCGGTACTGGCCCGTGGCCTGGGAGTTGGGGACCCCTGATTTAAACCACGTGAAGTCTCTGAATCCAGAACTCCATCCCCGCTTGGGTTTCTAGTAGCTTTCTAATGATATTCCCTGTGTTCCTCAGCTGGGGGCATAAAGATTTCCCTGGGTTATCTTATCCTGTGGTTGCCAGGACCTACTAAGGGCAGACGTGTCTCCAAGACCAAATGATTTATGTCTAAGAAAGCCCTTGGCCGAGGGTCAATACTCACTCATGCAGGAAGAATTCAATAATGCTTACCGAATGAATGAATCCAGGGTGGAATTTGGTGAAAAGAAATGATTCTTTAATACCCACTTAAGAATTAAAAAAGAGAGACTGTCTCCAAATCTTCTCTCATTCAGGGCTCACATGGAAGCCTGTGCATTCCATTTGGATGATTCAGGAAGGAGAAATCACGGCTAAAACTGGTGGGAGTGTGAGGACAAGGATTATTCTGTGAGAAAAGGGGACAAGGTGCTGGCCCCAAAGACAGGCATCTTTTTGGATCGACACTTGCAACCTAAATCTACACTGAGTGGTCAAAAAAACCCAAGCGGAGGGGAGACGCTAAAATTTGAGGAGACCCTCAGAGTGATTCTCCCAAAATTTCTATCAGCGCTCCATCCGCACTCTAAAACGCTCAGATCTTGAAAACAGTGGCTCTGGAAGTCACCCGCGTCGCTTTGGTGACTCCCCAGGAGGCTGTCTACAGTTATCCTTCTGAGGGGAGTCTTGCGCCCTGTTGCTCAGGCAGCCAGGCCATGCGGCTGGCCCTCGAGGACCTGGGCACAGAGGATTCAGGCCCCGCGCCACCAGCCCCTCAGGGAGATCCCCGCCGGCGCCCCGGCCAACACGGCGCTTTCCGGAGGCGGCTCCAGCTGCAGGGTCAGGAGTCAGACCGGGTTTTGGATTGACTCAGGCCCTGGTTCAGGCAGGCGGCCAGCCTCCCCGAACCTCCTGCGCCAAGACACATGGCCAGGTTGGAGGCGCGTGGCCAGGTCTCCAGGCGGAGCCGCGGCCTGGGGCGGAGACCAGTGTGCAGGCGTGGAGGGCGGGCCGGGCCGTGAGGCGCTGCCGGGGGGCGGGGACGCACTGGATGCCCGGCCGGGGTGGGGATTGGCCAGGCGGGGCGAGGCCAGTGGGTGTGCTGAAGGGCCTGGAGGCGTGGTCACAGGGCTGGAAACCCGCTGGAGGGGCGGCCGGTGGCCATAGGCCGCGTCGCGCGGGGCGGGAGGGGCACGCATCCTAACCTGCCAGCGGACTTTGCCAGTCCTGCTACGCGCCAGACCAGACGCGGGGGACAGCAGAGGTGGCCTTTCCAGGGCCGGGATCAGGGGGCAGGATTGACGCGGATCCTTGGTTTTCCCAGGCTTCAACCACCTAAGGCGGGGCTTGCCGCTTGGAATCCGAGAATGAATTACACACGGTTCATCACGGCTGCGAGCGCGGCCAGAAAGCCTTCCGCCCTTCGAGTCATGGGTGAGTCCGGGCCCTGCTCTCCCACTGGAGGGGGCGGTCCCCGCACAGCTGCTCGGGGCGGCCTGAGCCCGGCTCTGCGCACACCTGGCACGGAAGGCGCGCTGGAACGGGCACGAGGGCGGGCCATCAGCAGTGGAGAGAGGGCAGGCCGCTGTGGACACGTCCTGCTTCGGCTCCAGAGGGCTCTTCCGGGCACAGGAGTCGGGGTTCGGCTCGGCGTGCGGGCGCGTGCGGAGTGGGGAGGGCGGGTTCGCCGGAGAGAGAGGGGTGCGCGCGGAGCCGGGCAGGGACGGGCCGAGTGGAAAACCGTTTTCTGTTACTGTGGCCCTTGGCTTGTCTGCCTCATCACTCCGCCTTCTTAGATGCACGTGTCTATTCCTTAGTTCCTCCACCGGTGAGGTCGGTTCACAAACAAAGGCATCTTCTATGTTTCTTTCAGACTAGCATTGTATCACTAGAAACCGTTACACTTTAAAGTTTTACTGACTTTAATGCAACAAGCTGCACCGTCTCTGTTTAGGAAAGTCTTCACTGAAAGTGTTTCTTCTTCTCCTCCTTATTTGTTGTAGCTGAGATATTGGGCAAGTCATCGAAATCTGTCCTCTCCCTGGCGACTGGAGCACCAAACCCCAACATGTTCCCTTTCAAGTCTGCGACTATCACCACAGAAAACAAAGAGACCATCCAATTTGATGAAGAGATGATGAAGAGGGCTCTGCAGTATTCTCAGAGTGCCGGGTACTGATCAGTAGACAATGTAACCTTGTTGGGTCATGTTCATGAGCAATATTCTACAGCCCACTGATAGAGTGACGTGTGCGTTTTTTAACTGGGTATTCAGCAGTGAGGAAGGTTTGGGGAAGAGCTTTAGAAAAAAAATAATTGCAGCAATGATACTGAATGCCTAAGACGCCAGGGACTGCTTCTCAACCTTACACGACTAGGAGAGGGAGAGAAGGCTTTTGAAAGTAGGTACCATTTGAGCTGAGACTGGAATAAAAGAGAGAGAGACAATAGCTAGCTGAAGCAGGGTAGGAGAAAGGAGGAAAAGGATGACCCAGGAAGCAGCCAGTTTAGGTCCTGGGGAATTTTTTTAATGATTAAGTTCCCTTTCTAAACAGGCAGCTATGTAAGCGTGTTGCCCTCAGTTCAGATGTGTTTAATTTCATAAAGGCAACTGGAACACATATTCTAAGGCTTTCCTTAGCTGGTCTTCTTCCAGTGATAAAGGGTAACTTGCAGAGTGTCTATGAATTCTACTTTATTAAAGCCTGTTTGCTCTGTGATTCAAGAATAATGCATGTTGGGTGCATAAAAATTGTATCGTATATAATGTATACCTAGGCTTTTCTTTCCATGATGCAAAGAACTTACTGAACCTGCACTTCCAGGTATCCTACAGAAATCTCCCTAAGGGAAACAAAAAATGAATTACGCAGTGAGTGCTCTAATGTAAAAGAAAAAGTACAGGCTTTGGAGTGAGAAAGCTGTAGATTCAAATCTCAGCTCTTTTAATCACCAACTGGTTAACTTTATGTGGATTTCTTAATCTCTAAGTCTGTTGCCTTGTCTTTTAAGTAAATATATTAATATTGGGAAAAAGCATTTGAGGACCTTTAAAGTGCCTGGTATAAAGCCACCATTTAGTTCCTGTCTACTATTATTATGATTTTCACTACTGTCAATTTTTACATGCATTTTATGCTTTAGCGTCCCAGAGCTGTTATCTTGGCTAAAACAGTTACAAGTAAAATTGCATAATCCTCCCACCATCCATTATCCACCCAGCCAAGGACAAATGGACATGTGTGTCACATGTGGCAGCCAAGAAGGTCTCTGTAAGGTAAGACTGGAAGGAAAGGCACCCACGGGAAGAATCAAATACTATGTTCACCCATACGGCCATCTCTCCCTTAGCCACAGAGCATCATGTTCTGTGGATTATGAAGGCTTCCTTGTCTTCACCTAGAACCATAAGTGGAACTTAAAGACATTCACCAACCTGATTTCTCTTAAACAGAGATCCCACCATCAATGACTGAGAGCTCTGAGTCATTAGGACAAGAGTCCCGTTCAGGAAAAACTCAACCCCTACCTGCAGCTTAGTGAGCGCTGCTTACTTTCATCTAGCTTGGAGATTCAGGCTACATTTCAGTTATGTTTGTGGTTATGACATTTCAATGCATGACTTTTAAATTCTTCGAGGGTGTATCCTGATACCCCCGAGATCAAACGTCATTCCTTTGTGTGTCTGCTGGTGTCATCATCTGTGCCAGCTGCCTCTTGTACCCTGACTCCCTCTTGGCAGTGCTTCTCCAGGTCTATGTATATGTCTGTGTCTGTCGCTGACTTCTCCTCTGGGTTACTTTCTCTCTCTCCTTCTCTCTCTCTCTCTCTCTCTTTCTGCCTCTCTCCTGGGTTCCAGGAGCTCCACAGAGGTAACCACCACTGGGGGATCCCCCGATAAAGAGACTGCATATATGGTTCTCAGTTTCATCTATTTTTTCTTTTCTTTTTCATGAATAATTAGTCCTGGATAAGGAGGCTCTACATTCAGTCCTCACATCTAGATGAAAGCATGACTCTTGTTTATCTCAAAGCAGAGTAGCTTTCTTGCTCTTCTTTTTTATGTAAATGTGAAAGCTGGTTAGTTTTAATGAATTTTAATTGAATTATTATTACATAATAATGTGTTAAAGTAATAAGACTATAATTTTCCTCCCTCTTTTTGGACTGAATTAGGAAAAACAAAAGGATTAGCTGCTGTTTCAGTTTTATTGTTGAAGAGAAATATTTGTGATGCCCCAGACAAGTAGGGAAAAAAAGGACTTCAGTGAATTTCTTTTCTTAGGAAGACACTATATGCCTTTTTTTTTTTTTTCCAGAAAGATGCACAAGAAAGTTTCTTCTTTGTCTCTTGCAACATCAGTCATATCAAAGAGGAAGAGAGCATAGACGGCCAAATGCATCAGTAACTCACTGGCTTAAAGCCATGCTTGTTCCCGAGGCCTCCTGAGAATCCGGTTTAATATTTCTCCCACTTTGTTCTCCAGGATGGATATTATTTTAGGTGTCCGTGTCTCAGATAATAAACAGCCCTCCCTCCTCATTTAGGATATTTGACTTTCTCATGTCCCCTAATTGACATGGGCAATGAATGTGATGAGGTTTTCATCTGATCCACAGATGATACACAAGCCACCCCAGTGATCTGTTTGGTCCTAGGAGGCCCTGTAAATCCTGAATCAATGAACTTAGCAGAGGAAGATTCTGTTTGTCATAAAATGCCAAAAGGTCATAAGGAAAAGTAAATGGAATATCCTAGTCCAAATTGGAAAAAAATGTCCCATCTTCTGTCTCAATGGATAGTGGCCATGCTGTTTGTCAAGAGATCTAATTTGTTATAATGATATAGGGAGGAGAGGCTTGACCTGGGGATTGTGAAATGTCACAGGTTGGGAAAGGATTATTCTCTGACTCGTGTAAGATTTAGTCAGAATGGACCCCTGTGATTTAGGCTGGAAAACTCTCCTGTGTGGCTCTACTGATGTCACGAGGCATCATACTATCCTCAAGATCCCCCGAGATTCGTGGGCCTTGTCCTCCCTGACCTCTGAGTCTCCTTCACCCTTGCTGAGCCCCCCTCCTTTCTGCAATGCTCCCGTTCCGCCTTGCCCTGCCGCCCCTGCAGTGTCCCTTATGTATGGGAGCCCCGTGAGGCTGGGCCCCCAAACCTCTTTCCCCTTCACACACACACCTTCCCTGGGCATCACACCCGGGCGATCACGTCCATGCCATTAACTCCAGGCTCCCTGCACATCCACGCATCCCCCGACCCACCTGATCCATCCCAGGCTGTTCCAAAGGCACCTCAGACCAAAACACACTCATCTGCTTCTCCCTCAGAACAGACAGCGTTGGGGGCGTTTTTCAGTCAGTGGCACTCCTCCCACCACCTCCCCACCTGCATAGCCAGAAATCCAGGGGTCCCTCCTGACACCTCTCCTTCCTCGTGCCCCCTCAGTCCACAGTTAGGTCTGCTGGTTCTGATTTCTTAAATGCCGCTCCGTTCTCTCCAGCCCCACCATCATCAACCCATGCAGACGTCCCTTACCTTTCCCAAGGACTGCAGCAAAAACCTCCCAAATGAGCCTAAAAACTTCCCAGACTCCACCTGTACTCTCGTTCCTTTTTGATACTTTGAGTTTGCAGCCAGAATGACTTTCTCAAATGCCTGTCTGGTCACCTGACTCCCCGGTCCCGCCCTCGACTTAAAATTCTCACTGGGCTCACTTGGCCCAAAGACCTCCCTGGATGCTCTCTGCCCACTTCCCTCTGACCTCCTTCCAGTCTCCTCTTCACACTCCACCTCAAGCCACAGGATTCTTTCCGTTTCTCAAACTGTGTACGTATTGTCACCCCTCCTCCTACTCGTCACTTCCTCAGGGAAGCCCTCCCTGAATGCTCTAAGTTCCCTTAGTGCCCAAGTCCTCCTACAATGAGCACGTAGGGCGCTGGCATCTATACGTAATGGCGCTTATCACCGCTTTTACATATGCATTTATCTGAGTAGTTATTTGATTAGAATCTAGCTTTCAGTAGACTAGCACCTCCACGAGGGTAAAAACCATCCCACTATACTCATCAGTTTGTCTCCACAGGTCCTGGCTTATAGCAAGGATTTTTAAATTATTCAAAGAAGGAATACATGAATTTTAGGAGCCAAACCAGTTATATATATATATATATATATATATTTTTTTTAAACCTAGAATGGAGGTTTGCAAACTATGGCTTGAGAGACAAGCCAGCCATTGTCTGATTCTGTAAATAGAGTTTTATTGGAACTCAGCCACACCATCAGCTGATGTACTGTCTACAGCTTTCTCACCATAGAGGCAGAGATGAGTAGTTGCAATGAAAACACCAGGGCTCACAAAACACGTCCCATCTGTTGGCATTTACAGAACACTTGCCAACTCCTTCTCTAGAATCCTACTGAGCCCAAACCAAAAACAAAAAAAGGGGGCGGGGGGTTTCTAAGACTGGAAACCAAACTAACCAAGCTAACCTATGCTTCTTTTGTTAGGTATTTGAAATGATCGTTAATCCTGGAGATAATATCCTCGTCAATGAACCTATTTATTCAGGAACAATTCAGGCTGTGAGTACACATTTCGACAAAAGGCAACTCTCTTTCTTATAACAAATAAGAAACCACTGCACCCTGAGAATTATCTGTCCACTGAAACATAAAATAGCATCTTTCTTCTTCAACAGGAGAATCATTAATATATGCAAAATATGTGAAATGTACCCTCTGCTTTACACATTTCTCCTTACAAAGTCTAAATGTAGAGGTGCTAAAATTGGGTTGTGCAAAATCATGTCCAGATTGCTTAATATTCCACCTGAAATGTGACTTAATTTACAAACACATTTTTCACTACCATCTATACTACCACATGCCTAAGGATGATCATATGTCAATGTAGAATAACTGTACAGTAACATGGTATGATTAGGAGTTTCCTCTCCAGTGTTAATTAATGGGACTTTAATATCCAGAATGGGGAATCGGATCACCTGCTCTGCTGTGCCCTGGGCTGAACACACCACTGTCGGGGGCACAATACTTTCGGGTCGATGTGAATACAGCCTAGAGCACCGTTGGAGAAAAGCGACCAGAGTGAACAAAGAAATGGAAGTAATACCATAGGTTGAATTGTTTTAGGAACTATGCTCTTTTCTGCAGAAAGAGAAGACTCCACAGGGGCAAGAGAATTGTCCTCAAGTACATTAAAGCTAGCCATGTGACAGAGGAGTTAGATTTGTCTGTGCATGTCCTCAGGTTCATAGCACTGGAATCAAAGGATGGAAACTACAGGGAAACAGTTTCAACTCAGTGTAACAACTGTCTAACCATCAGCCTTACCGGCTCTCTGAGGAGTAAAGCACTGCCCATCACTGCAGGGGCTCAGAGAAAGAAGCCAGACACAAAAGGACAAATATTGTATGATTCCACTTGTACTAAATATCAAAAATAGGCAAATTCATAGAGACAGAAAGTTGATGAGAGGTTACCAGGGCCTGGGGGAGGGGGAAATGGGGATTTGTTGCTTAGTGACTACAGGCTTTCTGTTTAGAGTGATGAAAAGATTTTGGAAATTGCTAGTGAGAGATGCACACATTAGGAATGTAATTAATGCCACTGAATCCCACACGTTAAAATGGCAGATTTTTTGTTATATATATTTTACCACAATTTGAAAATCTAAAGTAAAATAATGGCCTTAATCATTGGATACTAATTATTCATTATTTTCCTGAACTCCAAAGATGTAAGATTACACAATGCCTGTAAATGTAAAACTTGTATCTATGTAAAAATAGCATGATGCACACACGTTTTCACACACCCAAACAGAAACCAATGCCACACTGTGAGGGAATATGCTGACGAGTCATGTGTGTTTACCTCATGGCCCAATATGAACTTGTTTTATTCATGTAGATGTGTTTTTAAAGTCTAAGACCTTTAAAATTTGCCATAAGTAGGGTCTGGATTATCCTCACTTAGTGCATAAGTCTACATTTGACCACTAATATGTGTGTTTGCATATCCTTTGAAAAATTTTCTTCTAAGAACTTCACTCAATTATTGGGGGTTTTTTTCTTAATTTTTATTGAAATATAGTTTATTTACAATGTCATGTTAGTTTCAGGTATACAGCAAAGTGATTCAGATATATGTATATATATGTTCTTTCTCACATTCTTTTCCATGATAGGTCATTACAAAATATTGAGTATATACTTCCCTGTGCTATACAGTAGGAACTTGCTGTTTATTTATTTATATATTGTAGTGTATATATGTTAATCCCAAACTCCTAATTTATCCCTCCCCACCTTTCCCCTTTAGTAACCATAAGTTTGTTTTCTAAGTCTGTGAGTCTGTTTGTTTTGTAAATAAGTTCATTTGTATCCTTGTCTTAGACTCCACATGTAAGTGATATCATATGATGTTTGTCTTTCTCTGACTTACTTCACTTAGTATGACAATCTCTAGGTCCATCCATGTTGCTGCAAATGGCATTATTTCATTCCTTTTTATGTCTGAGTAATATTCCATTGTATATCCATTCATCTGTTGATGGACATTTTAAGTTGCTTCCATGTCTTGACTATTGTCAATAGTGCTGCTATGAACATTAGGGTGCATGTATCTTTTTGAATTATACTTTTCTCCAGGTGTATGCCCAGGAGTGGGATCACTGGATCATATGGTAACTCTACTTTTAGTCTTTTAAGAACCTCCACACTGTTCTCCATAGTGGCTGCACCAATTTACATTCCCACCAACAGTGCAAGAGGGTTCCCTTTTCTCCACACCCTCTCCAGCATTTATTATTTGTAGACTTTTTGATGATGGGCATTCTGACTCATTTGAGGTGGTACCTCATTGTAGTTTTCATTTGCATTTCTCTCATAATTAGGGATGTTGAACATCTTGTCATGTGCCTGTTGGCCATCTGTATGTCTTCTTTGGAGAAATGTCTACTTCAGTCTTCTGTCCATTGTTTGATTGGGTTGTTTATTTTTTGTTTTTTTGTTTTTTGATATTGAGCTGTATGAGCTGTTTGTATACTTTGGAAATTAATCCCATGTCAGTTGCATTGTTTGCAAATATTTTCTCCCAGTCTGTAGGTTGTCTTTTCATTTTGTTGATGGTTTCCTTTGCTTGTTATTAATAAGTCCCAATTTTTTCTTTATGAACATAAAACATAAAATACAAGACTTTTATAAAACTATGTCTATAAGCAAGACCACTACTTTCAACTTCAGCCTCTGCAATTGGTACAGTATTGAAATACTTCCACATGCCTTGATGAGCCACTGCCATTATGCTCCCTGGCTCCCCTGGCCCCTCTCCTAAGACCACCCTGAACCCCCCATGGTACAGAGCTAATGCTGGCCTGGCATGGGGCCTACAGGATGTATCTGAAGTGCCCATGCTATATCACTTGTCCAATATTTTGAATATCACCTCTGCTTATAACTATTTTATGTATTAGCATCACAGATGCTTTATATGATTAATGTAAAAAAATTCCTTAATAAACTCGTATTTTATGAAGCAGTTGTAACCATAATTATAAAGATGATACAGTCAGAAGAGGCTGGGTTATGCTATGGAATATCTGACTCCTTATCTCGCTGGCCTATGGCTGCAAAGTCCTGTCTTTCTCTCACACACCGTGTCCACGGTCAGGCCATCAAGCTCTGTGCCATCTTCATCCCAGGCCCCAGAGTGACAGAAGCAGCCTCATCTGGACCGCTGCCAGTCTTAGAGCAGAGGGAACAGGGAACGAGAGACCCAAGCTGGGATTTAAAGCTTCTGCTTGGAAGGAACACCCATCACTTCTGCACGCAATTTATTGACCAAAGCCAGACCCCTGGCCAAGCCTGACATATATGAGCAGGGATGTCTACCCTTCCTCTAGGAATTGACAGGGAATATATTTGAACCATAATGGAAGCTTAACGGGAGCAACAATGGAATCAGAAAATACAACCTCAGCCCTTGGGTGTAGGGATGAGTGCAGGTTTGTGTTTAAGGGTATAAATGGTCACATTTTCATTACTGTAAGAACCAGTGACTATGATATTTTGTATCATGTCTGAGTCTTGGGCTTTCTTTTCTCCTGTCCTCCACAGATGCAACCACTGGGCGGAAACATTATTAACATTTCCAGTGATGAACACGGGATTATTCCAGACTCCCTCAGAGAAATACTTTCCAAATGGAAACCAGAAGATTCAAAGAACCCCAAGAAAAACACCCCCAAATTCCTTTATACTGTCCCAAATGGCAACAACCCTGCCGGCAACTCATTAACAACTAACCGCAAAAAGGAAATTTATGAGGTATTTTCAAAGAATGTGCTATGTGGCTGTGTTCTTGTTTCTTTCGGACCCTTCAGAAGAGTGCGCTCAAGCTCCTTCTCTGATTAGCCTCTTGCTCTCAAGGAAGATGATTTTTAATAAAAGGGTCCCCATAAATTTAAACTCAAGAAACCATTACGCTCTTGCTATGAGGCTTTCCTTGCCCTTTAATGGACATTTTGGTTGAAAGAGATGTTACTGTTGGTGTAGTGTTAAACTCGCCTCTTCCTCCCCTCTCTGCCTCCTGTCTTCCCCTCATCCCCACCTCCAATCCATCCCGTGGCTCCCAGCACCAACGTTATCCCAACCCACCGTCTCCTTGGCCGCCCACCCTCCCGGACCCCATGACTGCCTCCCTCCTCACAGCTCCCTCCCCCGGCTCGGGGTGTCCGTCCTGCTCAAGTGTAGATCTACAGCCCCCGCCTCCATCTGCTCCCCTGCACTTAACACAAGATCGGAGTCCTTCACCTGCCGCAGACAGCGATGCGGCCCGGGCCTCGGTTCTCAGGCTGGGGTCTCTCACAGCCTTCTTGGTGCAGCTACACAGCCTGCCTTCTGTCCCTGACACACCTATGCCTTCTACAAACGTCTGTCCCTTAAACATGCCAAGTACCTTCTCACCCCCAGGGCCTTTGCTCCTGGTCCCTCAGTCTGAAACTTTCGGCCCTGTCGTCGGCACGCCGGGTCCTTCCGGCCGGCCTGAGCCCTCCGGGAGCTCCCGTGTCACTGTCTCTCACACATCACCCTCTTTAGCCTTCGGCCCAGCCCTCAGAACCCCCCTCCTCACCCTCTGCTCACTATCCACTGGCTCATGTTCCCTGTCTTTCCCACCAGAACGTAAGTTCCCTGAGGACGGAGCTTTTAGGGCTGCTTCCTGTCCTCCTCCTGCTCCTAGGACACAGAGCCCTCAGTAGCGTCTTGGATGAATGAATGAATGAGTACCAAGAACTAGGATTCCAAGTGATTTTCAGCTTCGAGCGCTCTGAAGAAATAAATATGCTCCTTTAACCTTTTTTAGCTCGCAAGAACATATGACTTCCTCATCATAGAAGACGACCCTTACTATTTTATGCAGTTCAACAAGGTACGTGCAGGGTCGGCTCAGCCCACAGTCAGTAGATAAGTGGCTGTCAGTTCCTGTGCCGATTAGAGTTCAGCCCCAGGCTGCGGAGTGTTTTCATCTGGTATTACTGCGCTTTCCAGCAATCCCTTCCCTTTAGAATAGTGGCTGGCGCTCTGTGCCAGGCACGTGGAGGCCCGAGTGAGTCAAGGGTGAGGGTCGTCTGGACTCCGAATCCAGGTCGTGGCTCCTTAGACCTCGGGCCAGGGGTACGGAGTGGGTGTCTCCTTGGGTGTCAACCTCAGTGTCTCGGGGGTGGCTGATGGGCGGAGGACTTGGGAGGCGTGTCCAGGCGGAAGGAGAAGGAGGGCCGCGCTCCCTCAGTGAGGTGGTGCTGGGCAGGGGAGGGGCGTTCCCAGCATCAGGCTGCCTGCTCGCCATCCTGTCACTTAGGGTCGGGGACTTTCCTGCAGAATCATGGGCTTTTAGATCCTTTCCCACTATATACGTACACCACTGTCCACGAGCACGGTGTCCTAGGAGACAACAGTAGTGGTACAGACCCCAAGGCCCAATTCCGCAAAATCCAACACTGTATTTGCTCTAAGGGCTGCACACAACAAACACATGCACTCAGTCCCCACTCTGTATCTACGGAGAAGAAACAGAACTCTTGGCTTTTTATCTAGTTTGCCTGAATACCATGTCTGCCTGCCGCCCACCTTCAACACGACCCTGGCCCCCTTTCTTGTTGGCATTTACTTTTGAAGTAAATATGGAAGTTTCAGCACTGCATACTGACTACACGGCTCAGCTTCATCTGCACCTTTTTCGTGTTTCTAGTTGGTCTAAGGGGCAGCATTCTCTTCCTAAACAGCCCTGAATGCTGATGGCCCTCTTCGTTTTGGTCTTTTCCAAACGAGTTTTTCTTGAATCCTTCCTCGAAATCTGTTCCTCCTGGATCTCAAGCCTTGGGACAAGGAGGTCCCGTGTGAGGTTTCTCTAAACTCACGGGAGTGGCATCGTGAGCAAGTGAGAGGACGTGTGTGTGTGTTTGGCAGAAAAGCCGTGAAGATCGGCAGATGCGAACAGAAGAACACACATCTCTGGTTCTTACTCCATTTCAAGGAGCTGAGATGAAGACAAGAAAAAGGATGTTTGTCCTAGTGTTCTCCAAATCCATTCCTCCCCACTCTCCGCACAAAGTAGGGATACGGTCTCTAACAGACTTCCCAAACCAACAGTATTTTTCTTCCATTTCAAGCCCTGGGCACCGACTTTTCTCTCCATGGATGTTGATGGGCGTGTCATCCGAGCTGACTCTTTTTCCAAAGTCCTGTCCTCTGGGTAAGGCCCTGGCTGTGCCTTCAGGCTGCATCTAAAGGTGACAGAGGCTGCACCTCAGCATCTTTTACTGCAAACAGTTCTTCTCATTTAAGATGCTTGTATCCCCAATTGATTGACTTAATACCAGGCTTTTCTCCCAATCTGTCCCCAGTGGTCAAAGATACTTGGCCATTAAATTATAGCTGTAGGGGGACTGGTCAGGTTTTTGGTTCATATATGAAAGAGCACATGTAGAAATACATGGTCTATTTTAAGTGTACAATTAAGTTTAAATGTGTATTTTAAGTAAGTAGTTTTATTAGAATGTGTTAACTGTCTAAGTGTGTTTGTCCCCAGGTCACAAAATTCTTCCCCATGAAATCACTAACATGGTATTAATTATTAATGCAGGGTTGGTATTGTGCCTTTTCTCTCTTTGCGCAGGTTGCGAATAGGGTTTCTAACTGGTCCAAAGCCCTTGATCGAGAGAATTGTTTTACACATACAAGTTTCAACAATGCACCCCAGCACTTTTGCCCAGGTATGGACAACTTAGGAGATAGGAATTTTTTTGAATCAGATCATAAAACAAAATAGATGTTGGCAAATAAGACTGAGTGAACATGGCAGGGAGAGAAATCACTGATTGCATCTCTAGTTCCACATGGACTGAATTAGGAGACCACGCACAGCAGATGTTTGCTCTAAAAGCCAAAAGAGATTTGAATGGACCTGGTGCTGTTTCACAGTGTAGACCAAACTCCTTGAGGGTCAGAGATCTTATTCAGCTGTGTCCTGGCATCTAGCTCAGGAATCCCATAAAAACTGTGTTGGACTCGACAGGACAGAAGAGGTTTGGTGAAGTAACACACCGTTAGCTTCGTTGTCCTGGAATCTGAGAGCAAGGGTTCCAACCCGCATGGCGGCCCGACCTCTCCCTTCACTGCCCATGTGCTAAGCTCCCTACAGACAGCGGCTGGAATGTATTTTAATTAAATACAGTAAAATTATTTGCAGCGAATGTATAAATTTCTTCACAAGCTTTGAGCAATGATTGGACCCATCCCTAAGGCAATCTTGAGAACCAACCATAAGGACAGGACTGCTACCTAACAACTCAAAAGGCGTAGTTTAGGTAGAATGGACATTTCTTTGACATTATACATTCCACAAAGTGCACGTGTCCCCGTGTTTTATCAAGTTGGGGACTTTTTCCATATTTTCTGTATCTGTTATCAACCAAATTTCACTATCCACTTACAACATTTAGAACTTCCATTTTGGATAGAAAATCTCTGAATATATTATATAACTTCATGTATTGACTGTATGTGTTTTGGGGGCTTTTTTTGTTTGTTTTTTTGTCAATTTATCTCTTTATTTTGATCATAACATTTGTTCAATTTCTGGAACTAATTTTTTTTTAAACATCATTATTGGAGTATACTTGCTTTACAATGTTGTGTTAGTTTCTGCTGTATAGGAAAGTGAATCAGTTATACATATACATATGTCCCCATATCTCTTCCCTCTTGTGTCTCCCTCCCTCCCACCCTCCCTATCCCACCCCTCTAGGTGGTCACAAAGCACTTAGCTGATCTCCCTGTGCTATGTGGCTGCTTCCCACTAGCTATCTATTTTACATTTGGTAGTGTGTATACGTCCATGCCACTCTCTCACTTCGTGCCAGCTTACACTTCCCCCTCCCCATGTCCTCAAGTCCACTCTCTACATCTGTGTCTTTATTCCTGTCCTGCCCCTAAGTTCTTCAGAACCATTTTTTTTCTTTAGATTCCATATATATGTGTTAGCATAGGGTATTTGTTTTTCTCTTTCTGACTTACTTGACCCTATATGACAGACGCTAGGTCCATCCACCTCACTACAAATAACTCAATTTCATTTCTTTTCATGGCTGAGTAATATTCCATTGTATATATGCGCCACATCTTCTTTATCCATTCGTCAGTCGATGGACACTTCGGTTGCTTCCATCTCCTGGCTATTGTAAATAGAGCTGCAATGAACATTTTGGTACATGACTCTTCTTGAATTATGGTTTTCTCAGGGTATATTCCCAGTAGTGGGATTGCTGGGTCGTATGGTAGTTCTATTTTTAGTTTTTGAAGGAACCTCCATACTGTTCTCCATAGTGGCTGTATCAATTTACATCCCCACCAACAGTGCAAGAGGGTTCCCTTTTCTCCACACCCTCTCCAGCATTTATTGTTTGGAGATTTTTTGATGATGGCCATTCTGACTGGTGTGAGGTGATACCTCATTATACTTTTGATTTGCATCTCTCTAATGATTAGTGATGTTGACCAACCTTTCATGTATTTGTTGACAATCTATATATCTTCTTTGGAGAAATGTGTATTTAGGTCTTCTGCCCATTTTTGGATTGGTTTTTTTTTTTGATATTGAGCTGCATTAGCTGCTTGTATATTTTGGAGATTAATCCTTTGTCAGTTTCTTCATTTGCAAATATTTTCTTCCATTCTGAGGGCTGTCTTTTTGTCTTGTTTATGGTTTCCTTTGCTGTGCAAAAGCTTTAAGTTTCATTAGGTCCTATTTGTTTATTTTTGTTTTTATTTCCATTTCTCTAGGAGGTGGGTCAAATAGGATCTTGCTGTGATTTATGTCAAACAATGTTCTTCCTATGTTTTCCTCTAAGAGTTTGATAGTGTCTGGCCTTACATTTAGGTCTTTAATCCATTTTGAGTTTATTTTTGTGTATGGTGCTAGGGAGTATTCTAATTTCATTCTTTTATATGTAGCTGTCCAGTCTTCCCAGCACCACTTATTGAAGAGGCTGTCTTTTCTCCATTATATTATATTCTTGCCTCCTTTGTCAAAGATAAGGTGACATATGTACGTAGGTTTATCTCTGGGCTTTCTATCTGGTCCATTGATCTATATTTCTGTTTTTGTGCCAGGACCATACTATCTTGATTACTGTAGCTTTGTAGTATAGTCTGAAGTCAGGGAGCCTGGTTCCTCCAGCTCTGTTTTTCTTTCTCACATTGCTTTGGCTATTCGGGGTCTTTTGTATTTCCATACACATTGTGAAATTTTTTGTTCTAGTTCTGTGAGAAATGCCATTGGTAGTTTGATAGGGATTGCATTGAATATGTAGATTGCTTTGGGTAGTGTAGTCATTTTCACAATGTTGATTCTTCCAATCCAAGAACATGGTATATCTCTTCATCTGTTTGTATCATCTTTAATTTCTTTCATCAGTATCTTATAGCTTTCTGCGTACAGGTCTTTTGTCTCCTTAGGTAGGTTTATTCCTAGGAGTGTAAATTGGAGTGCTTCTTTCATTTCTCTTTCAAATTTTTCATCATTAGTGCATCGGAATGCAAGAGATTTCTGTGCATTAATTTTTTATCCTACTACTTTACCAAATTCATTGATTAGCTCTAGTAGTTTTCTGGTAGCATCTTTAGGATTCTCTATGTATAGTATCATGTCATCTGCAAACAGTGACAGTTTTCCTTCTTCTTTTCCAATTTGGATTCTTTTTATTTCTTTTTCTTCTCTGCTTGCTGTGGCTAAAACTTCCAAAACTATGATGAATAATAGTGGTGAGAATGGGCATCCTTGTCTTGTTCCTGATTTTAGAGGAAATGGTTTCAGTTTTTCACCACTGAGAATGATGTTGGCTGTGGGTTTGTCATATATGGCCTTTATTATGTTGAGGTAAGTTCCCTCTATGCCTACTTTCTGGAGAGTTTTTATCATAAATGGGTGTTGAATTTTGTCAAAAGCTTTTTCTGCATCTATTGAGATAATCATATGGTTTTTATCCTTCAGTTTGTTAATATGGTGTATCACGTTGATTTATTAGTGTATACTGAAGAATCCTTGCATTCCTGGGATAAACCCCACTTGATCATGGTGTATGATCCTTTTAATGTGCTGTTGGATTCTGTTTGCTAGTATTTTGTTGAGGATTTTTGCATCTATGTTCATCAGTGATATTGGTCTGTAGTTTTCTTTTTTTGGGACATCTTTGTCTGGTTTTGGTATCAGGGTGATGGTGGCCTCGTAAAATGAGTGTGGGAGTGTTCCTCCCTCTGCTATATTTTGGAAGAGTTTGAGAAGGATAGGTGTTAGCTCTTCTCTAAATGCTTGATAGAATTCGCCTGTGAAGCCATCTGGTCCTGGGCTTTTGTTTGTTGGAAGATTTTTAATCACAGTTTCAATTTCAGTGCTTGTGATTGGTCTATTCATATTTTCTGTTTCTTCCTGTTTCAGCCTTGGCAGGTTGTGCATTTCTAAGAATTTGTCCATTTCTTCCAGGTTGTCCATTTTATTGGCATAGAGTCGCTTGTAGTAATCTCTCATGATCCTTTGTATTTCTGCAGTGTCAGTTGTTACTTCTCCCTTTTCATTTCTAATACTATAGATTTGAGTCTTCTCCCTTTTTTTCTTGATGAATCTGTCTATTGGTTTATCAATTTTGTTTATCTTCTCAAAGAATCAGCTTTTAGTTTTATTGATCTTTGCTATTGTTTTCTTCTTGTTTACTTGAGATTTTTTTTGTTTCTTGAGGTGAGATTGAACTTAGTATGATTTTAGGCAGCCTCTCTGCTAATGGGAGGGGTTGTGCCCCTGTCTTACTAGTTGTTTGGCATGGGGCGTCCAGCACTAGAGCTTGCTGGCCATTGGGTAGAGGTGGGCCTTAGCGTTGAGACAGAGATCTCTGGGAGAGCTCTTGCCAATTGATATTACGTGCAGCCGGGAAGTCTCTGGTGGTCCAATGACCTGAACTTGACTCTCCCACCTCAGAGGCTCAGGCCTGACAACAGGCTGGAGCACCAAGACCCTGTCAGCCACATAGCTTAGGGAAGCCTTCAGCCAATCAGAAACATGGCAAACGGAGCACACGCCTGTAGAAACCCTCTGCGACTGTATGTGTTTTATATTTAGAGACCATCCAGGGTGGCAGTTATTGGGTGGGTCTCAGACTGGACAGTCTGACTTAAGTCCAGGCTCTTTGAGGAGCAGTGACCTCAGGAAAGTTAACTTCACCTCGTGCCTCAGTCTCTTCCTCAGTATATTAGAAATCATGACCTGCCTAATAAGGGTATTACGAAGATCAACTTAGCTGAAATACGTTCATATGGTACAGCAGTTTCCGGCACATAGGAAAGACCATATAAATATTTTGTTATTTTTACTATTATTCTTGTCATTGTTAATAATCAACCTTATTATAAATCGCTGGCTCTACAAAGCTTGGTACAGCTTGTAGCATCCTCTTAGGGTGGTTTGCACATGATCAAGAGTGGTTTGCTTTTACGTTTGGGCAAAAAACACATTTTAGAGGATGAATGATGACCTTATTACTGTCTCATCCCGTTTAGCTCCTGGTATCACAGCTTCTGTACCAATGGGGAGGAGAGGGCTTCCTGGCTCATGTAGACAGGTACTGTATTTTAGCTTCCATACTTTACATAGAAATGGACTTCACTCTATTAATTTTCATTTTTGAATTATTCCAAAATAATGGAAAAACCACAATGGTAAAAAGTTTACCACCCAACAGGTCAAATAAATATGCTCTATTCCCTCATCAAGAATTCAACATTTTCATCAAGATAGAAAATAGATTCTTACAGACTGGACTTCAGAGCCTTTTAATTTCTGCCATCAATGTACTAAACACATCCTTTTCATTTTATTGTTCTTTTAGGGTTATTGATTTCTATAGGAAGCAGAGGGACGCATTATTGGCAGCTGCAGACAAGTGGTTAAGTGGTGAGTGGAACTTACATCCTATCCTGGGATGAACAGTAGCCCTTATATGAGTGAGTGATACACACCACAGGGTATTGTTAATAACCCTGGGGAAGGAAACAGGGTCCAGGAGTATTCTTTGTCAAGAAAATGTTACCTTATAAATAGTCTCAGAAGTAACAGCACAAACCCTGGCACAATTCTACGCATTTCTACTATACTTGACTGCTGCAAAGAATCTGTGGTTTAAAGAAAAATGGCCAATTAGTCTAACACCAGCAATAATCTACTTAAAGCTAAATAATATCTGTACTCAAAAGGTTTTCAAAATTTTGCTCCAAATAGAAGAGGAATTGTGACATGACATATTCCTTTGCTAACTAGACTCTATAAAGACACAACAGTACAATAGTACAAACTAAGTACAGTCTAAGGTGGGTTTCTCATTACAGATGATTTGACTTTTAATCATTCACCTCATTAATCTGTAGTATTTCTATTGCTAATTTGATTTCAGAATGCTTTAGATTTAATTTTCTATTAAGGAAGAAAGTAAAATTAATTACCTGGCTTTAATTACACCACTAAAAATGCCTTTTGTAGTAATAATAGTAAATACAAAGTATTCAGTTCTTATTTCCCTCATATCTTGTTCCCTCTGTAGTCCTGGTAAAAACACAATTACTATCTTTTTGATAAGAGTACTTAGTCTACCACTTCCTATAGTGAAGTTGAAAAAAAGGTTTTAATCAACATCAAGGTTTTTTTTTAAAGGTAATAATCAAAATCAAAATAACTCTTGTTCCTTCTTGGTTTCTCTATCCTTATATTCAATGAAATATAAAGCCTACAAATACACCAGGAATTCCTGAATTTTAAGTACTTCTTAATTACATTGCAATAAAAACTTCAATTCATTGGACTTCTGAACGATTATGTAAATGATAGGATTTATTGAAACGCTAGAAGGCTCTAGAAAGGGTTGAGGAATCCTCTTCTAAAATTGAAAGAGCCACGTTTGGCTTAGGGACAATTCTAAGAAAGGGAGGTGAGCATGGCACTGGATTTCCTGCACTGCCCTGCGACCCACTAAAATCAGAAATATACACGAGTCCCCTCTCTCCCTTTCAAACCCTCCCCTCACTTTTTAAAATAAAACTCAGAACACCAATTTTCAGGACTCCTAAAACTATATTTTTTTAAAATGCTATCACCAAAGGAACTTTTTTGGAAATACTCGTTTACAGTTACTGCAATTTGTCATTTCAGTGATATAGTTGACATCATCAAAAATGGTCTCAGGAAACATTTCTTCTCTTCTTTTGTTTGTAGGTTTGGCAGAATGGCATGTTCCTACTGCTGGAATGTTTTTATGGGTCAAAATTAAGGGCCTTCATGATGTAAGAAAACTGATTGAAGAGAAAGCCTTTAAGAAAGAGGTAAAACAGGAAGGAAAGCTATATTTTTTCTTTAAAGTAATATCTTAATAAAAATGGCGAGAGATGTTTATCACTGCCCACCAACCCAAGGGAAAATGTTTGCCTATCAGATACATTATCTCCTTACTAAGATCATAATAGATTTTGGGTTACAGAATTAGTCTCCTGGTCTAAACCAGGGGAAATACCGTCATTCAGCTCAGCTACTGATTAGCTTAGTGGCTAAGAGCGTACACTCTCTGGCGCCACGTCCTTGGGTGTGAATCCCAGTCCTGCCCCGATATGTGGCACTGGATGAGCTGCCCTTCCTGAGTTTCATCTGGAAAATGCAGATAATAAGAATCCCTCCCTCTTAGGGTGGCTATGATGAAAGCAGTCAATATGGATAAAGCACTTAGACTAATACCTGGCATATAGTAAATGCTTGATAAATATAAGCCATTAGTATTTACAATAGAAGGATTTTTTTCCTGATTATGAAAGTAAAGCATACTCATGATAGCATTATACTTCATTAAAGCATAATGAAAATTTTTTAAATAGCCCATAATTTGACCACCCAGATTTTATGATCACTTGTGATACATTTTCTTGAAGAGGTTGTACACATCTAGTATTTTGGCTATGAAATTATTGTTTTATTACAGTACAGTTGATTTACAATAGTACATTAGTTTCAGGTATATAACATAGTGATTCAGTATTTTTAAACATTAGACTCCATTTAAAGTTATTATAGAATATTGGCTGTATCCCCTCTGCTGTATAATAAATCCTGTGTCTTCTTTATTTTATACCTAATAGTTTGTCCCTCTTAATCCTCTACCCTTATTTTGTCCTTCCCCCCTTCCCTCTTCCCACTGGTAACAACTAGTTTGTTCTGTATTATCTGTGAGCCTGTTTCTTTTTGTTGTATTTATTCGTTTTATTCTTTTAGATTTTGCATATAAGTGATAACATGTTATTTCTCTTTTTCTGACTTATATCACGGGGCATAATACCCCTCAAGTCCATTCATGTCACAAATGGCAGGACTTCATTCTTTTTTATGGCCGAGTACTATTCTAGTGTGTGTGTGTGTGTGTGTGTGTGTGTATACACACATACCACATCTTCTTTATCCATTCATCTGTTGATGGACACTTCGGTTGTTTCTATATCTTGGCTATTATAAATAATGCTGAAATGCATATTGGGGTGCATGTATCTGTTTCAATTAGTGTTTTCTTTTTTCCGGATATATACCCAGGAGTGGATTGCTGCATCATATGGTAGCTCTATTTTTAGATTTTTAGGAACCTCAATATTGTTTTCAATAGTGGCTGCACCAATTTGCACTCCCACCAACAGCAGAGGAGGGTTCCCTATTCTCCACATCCTCGCCAACACTTGTTATTTGTGTTCTTTTTGTTAATAGCCATATTTACAGGTGTGAGGTGATATCTCTTTGTGGTTTTGATTTGCATTTCCCTGTTGATTAGTGATGTTTAGCATCTTTTCATGTACCTGTTGTTCATCTGCATTTCTTCTCTGGAAAAACATCTATTCAGGTCTTCTGCCCATTTTTTAGTCTGGTTTTTTTTAAAATACTGCTCTGCAATTATGTTACATGACTAAAATAACACAGAAAAGTTTATATCCTGCTTTTTTCACTTAAAATTAGCCCGCAAGGATTTCTTCTAGGTTTTTTTTCTCCTTTTGTACTTAAATCATAAGTCTACTTAGATTTCATTCAGAGGCACTAATTAAGCTGAGACATCTAAATAGGCTTCTGTGTAGCTTTCCAATTTACAAAATCAATCAACCGTTCTCCATTAATTAATTCCTTTATCATGTTCCTCACTCTTTTGTAAACACCAAGTTCTGTTTCGAGTATCACTTTTGTCTTGAGGCAGTGAGTACAAAGAATAGATCATGTTGTTGTTGGCAAACTCCTGTGCTAGAGCATAAGAGACAGTCTAGAGATCAGAGCTGGGAACTGGCTGCCTGGACCCAAGAGCCAATCCACTCCCCTGGTAAAGTCATTCATTCCCTGTAATCATCATACTTGACCGCAGGACTCATGCTTTATAAATTGTTTTAATGCTAATAACAGCACATAGAAAGTGCTTAATAAATACTTAAATGACTTAACTCATATAAGTGCATTTTAGTACAATAAATCAATTTTATTACTTTTTTTTTTGCATTCTTATCAATGCCGTTATTCTCCAGAACATTTGATGTGTGTATCCCTGAACTAGGAGCTAAGGATACAGACTTCATATTTATTGTCATTTTTTTTCAGTCCCTTTCTTTTATTCCATATACCCTGTTGCACGTACCTTTACCTTTTCTAAGTAATCTCTATCAGTGCTGCCTTAGCCCAAATTTTGGTTATCTTGAAAGGAGATTATTATCATCCCCTCCTTCTCTACAGAAACTTGCTTCTGGCTCATCCCTAAGCTGTTCCACAATGTTGGTAGAAATTATGGTTTTCATTTCATTGTTAATCAGAACAACAAAAAAAACAAACTCATCTTCTACCTTGAAATTTTCTCCCCAGAACGCCCCCAAATCATTTCATTCCCAGCTCACCTAACTTCAACAACCAGGGGCCAGATTTACACCATGAAAAATCAAGCAGTTTCTTAAAGTTCTGAATGTCATGATTTTACTAGACAACAACCTCAAAGACTTAACACAACCCAGCTTAGTTCTGACTCACGCACAGTTTTCAAAGATGTGGTCTATAACCTCCTCTGCTCCTGCCGTGAGTCAGAGACCCGGGTTCCATTTTAGTTTCACTGATCTTTTCTATTGTCTTCTTAGTCTATTTATTTCTGCTCTGATCTTTATGATTTCTTTCCTTCTACTAACTATGGGTTTGGTTTGTTCTTCTTTCTCTAGTTGCTTTAGGTGTAAGGTTAGGTTGTTTATTTGAGATTTTTTGTTTCCCGAGGTACGACTGTATTACTATAAACTTCCCTCTTAGAACTACTTTTGCTGCGTCCCATAGGTTTTGGATCATCATGTTTTCATTTTCATTTATCTCGGTATTTTTTGATTTTCTCTTTAATTTATTCCATGATTCATTGGTTGTTTAGTAGCATACTGTTTAGCCTCCACATGTTTGTATTTTTTGAGTTTTTTCAGTATTCACGAATCAATCTGTGTGACACACCACGTTAACAAATTGAAGAATAAAAACCATATGATCATCTCAATAGAGACAAAAAACTTCTGATAAAATTCAACATCCCTTTATGATAAAAACTCTCTACATAGTGGGTATAGAGGGAATACGCCTTAATATAATAATGGCTATATATGAAAAACCCACAGCTAACATCATACTCAACAGTGAAAACCTGAAAGTATTTTCTCTAAGATCGGGAGCAAAACAAGGATGCCCACACTCACCACTTTTATTCAACAAAGTTTTGGAAGACCTAGACACAGCATTCAGAGAAGAAAAAGAAATAGAAGGAATCCAAAGTGGAAAAGAAGAAGTAAAACTATCACTGTTTGCAGATGAGATGATGCTATACATAGAAAATCCTAAAGATACTACCAGAAAACTACTAGAGCTCATCAATGAATTCAGTAAAGTTGAATGATACAAAATAAATACACAGAAATGTGTTGCATTTCTATACACTAACAACAAAAGATCAGAAAGAGAAATTAAGGAAAAAATCCCATTTACCATCACATCTAAAAGAATAAAATACCTAGGAATAAACCTACCTAAAAAGGCAAAAGACCTGTAATGGGAAACCTATAAAATGCTGATGAAAGAAATTGAAGACAACACAAACTGATGGAAAGATACACCATGTTCTTGAATTGGAAGAATCAATATTTTCAAAATGACTTTATTATCCAAGGCCAATTACAGGTTCAGTGCAATCCCTATCAAATTACCAAGGTCATTTTTCACAGAACTAGAACAAATAATTTTAAAATTTGTATGGAGACACAAAAGACCCCTGACAGCCAAAGCAGTCTTGAGAAAGAAGAACGGAGCTGAAGGAGTCACATTCCCTGACTTCAGACTACACTACAAAGCTGCAGTAATCCAAACAGTATTGTAGTGGCACAAAAACAGTAATATAGATCAATGGAACAGTATAGAGAGCCCAGAAATAAACCCACCCACCTATGGTCAATTAATCTATGACAGAGGAGCAAGAATATACCATGGAGAAAAGAAAAGACAGTCTCTACAATAAAGGATGCTAGGAAAACAGTACAGCTACATGTCAAAGAATGAAATTAGAACATTCTCAAAGATCGTATACAACAATAAACTCAAAATGGTTTACAGACCTAAATGTAAGACTGGATATTATAAAACTCCTAGAGTAAAACGGTCAGAACAGTCTTTAACATAAATCACAGCAAGATCATTTGTGCTCTGTCTCCTAGAGAAATGGAAGTAAAAACAAAAATAAATAAATGGGACCTAATGAAACTTAAAAGCTTTTGCACAGCAAAGGACACCATAAAGAAAACAAAAAGGCAACTTACGGAATGGGAACAAATATTTGCAAGTGATGCGACAGACAAAGGATTAATTTCCAAAGTCGAGAAACAGTATATACAGCGCAATATAAAGAAAAAACCCCACAAACAACCCAACCCAAAATTGGGCAGAAGACCTAAAAAGACATTTCTCCAAAGAAGACATACAGATGGCCAACAGGCACACGAAAGGATGCTCAACATCACTAATTACTAGAGAAAATCAAATCAAAACGACAATGACGTATCACCTCACACCAGACAGAATGCCCATCATCAAAAAGTCTACAAATAATAAATGCTGGAGAGGGTGTGGAGGAAAGGGAACCCTCGTACACTATTGGTGGGAATGTAAATTGGTGCAGCCAGTATGGAGGTTCATTAAGAAACTAAAAATAGAGTTACCCTATGATCCAGGGATCCCATTCCTGGGAATATATATATGGAGACAGGTATAATTTAAAAAGATACATGCACCCCAATGTTTCATTGCAGCACTATTTACAACAGCCAAGACATGGAAGCAAACTAAATGTTCATTGAAAAATGAATAGATAAAGAAGATGTGGTACATACATCCAATGGAATATTATTCAGCCATAAAAAAGAATGAAATAATACCATTTGTAGCAACATGGATAGACCTAGAGATAATCACACAAAGAGAAGTCAGACAGAAAAAAACAAAAATCATACGATACCACTTACGTGGAATCTGAAAAAATTATACAAATGAACTTATTGACAAAATGGAAATAGACCCACAGACATAGAAAACAAACTTATGGTTACCAAAGGGGAAAGGGGGGAAGGAATATATTAGGAGTTTGGGATTAACATATGTACACTACTATGTATAACATAGATAACCAACAAGGTCCTACTGTATAGCACAGGGAACTATACTCAATATTTTATAATAACCTATAAGGGAAAAGAATATGAAAAAGAAAAGATAGATAGATAGATTGATATACATATACATATACATATACACATATGTATAACTGAATCACTATTCTGTATACCCAAAACTAACACAACATTGTAAATCAGCTACAATTTAACTTAAAAAATGAAATAAAATATTTTTTAATGATATTTCATTGTTTGGATTTATTTTACTTTTCTAGTTATGTTAAACATTTATTCATGTTTATTACCATTTCTCTTTCTTGAATAAGTTGTCCTTGTCCATTTTAAGGTTTTTTTCTCTGTTTCTGTGCATTCTTTATACTATATGGAGAAGAAGTAGAATTGCTGTATTTATCGTAAACACTGATTTCTATGCTTTTAGTTTTATTGTACGACATGCAGTAATTTTATATAAATTGATTTTTCTCTTCTGATTTCTTTCACTGCTTTTTAAGTTTAAAAGTCATCATCCACTCTGAGATTAATTTCACCTATATTTTCTTTTAGTTTTCTTTAATGGTACATTACCTGTTTTCCATAAACTCTCTTAGATATTCATGGTTCCTGGATACAATTTCTACCTTGATAGTTCAGCTCCTTGCCCCTACTTCAGAGCATCCTTCTCTTTAGCTTCTCCAGAGCAGATGGACATGGTGAGTACAATATTCTCTTCAGAGTAAAACTAGATATCCATTTATTTTTTGTGTTCATTTTGTGAGTTACAACATTATTTGATATCTCCTTGGGTTTCTGCAAAATGGGTATTAGTTGGAAAGTCACAAACTACCATTCAGAGAAGTTGCCAGGCTTCTATAGACAAATGATGCGACCAAATTGGAGTTGAATCTTATTGCTTTCATGAATACATGTCAGACCTGCTCAACAGTGTTAGCAAATTATCAACATGTTAAAAAGAGAACCTCTTTCACTCCTTCATAGAATTAACATGAGCCATAGTACAAATTCATGAAGCCATCTATCTCTATCTCTTGAGGAAGGGTCAAATAGAATAAGATTAATGATTAGAGTTAAGTAATTGCTTAATCACAAACTCCAGCTTTAACCAGGATTACAGGAAACCAAGAAGCAAGTTCCTAAGAACTATGTGTCGGGAACCCACAGAAGAGCCATAAACTGAAGAGTCCAGTAAGTGTAAGAAGAGTGTATACTTATCCTTGGAGATGGGTTGTCTCCGGGTGTGTTCTTGATTGACTTGCTTTCTCATGTCATTAAATATGCTTTTCATAAGTTATATATGCGTAGAGCTGGACAACTGAAACTATACAGAAGGCATGTACAGGTGAGAGAGTATATGAAAAAAATAATTCCAGTTCTGGGAGAAAATGATGATCTTGAGGGAATAAGGATTTGAAAAATTTCCTGGGCCTCTGATATGCTTCCATCTATGTATATTAGTGGACATGACGGCCTCTGACCCAGATGAAACTGAGGTTAATCCTGACTTTTCACTGTCTGATCTCAACCTAAGATGGATACTCTTTGTTTAAATTTCTAAAGTTATGACAGACTTTTCCTAAACAGCATCCTAATTTTATTAATTCTTCTCTCTGTTCACTTTTAGGCCTTCCAGGGATTAGCCCAACTTATAAAGGAATCTTTATGAAGAAATTGAACTCTTCACAGCACTCACGGTTTTCAGATAAATTATTTCTATGTTTTAGCAGGAAGAAATGATTGTTGGTGTCAGACTTATAGATTGGGTTTCACCAAACACGTCATATTTGTAGTAATTTAACTAGACAACTTTTAAAGTGCCCTTGAACCCATCAGATTGCCAAAATATATTTATAATCCACCTATACATGTTGATAAATTTTCAACCCACAAAAAAATATTTTTATTCTGGATTTTATTGTAAAGATTTTTGTAGTTGCTTTATCATTTCCCATAAATTTTCTTTGAAAATAACATTTTTACAGTAAATTATTTGTAAGCAAACAATCATGTTCAAAATGGTATGTAATGTGAACTTTTCCTATTTTGAAGAAAATGTAATGATAGCTTGTTGCAAAAATTGTTAGAATTTGACTGTTATACATAATTTTTAGTAAGAGTATCACAGACATTATGTTATGGCACAGAAATCCATTTAAAATAAAATTCTGAATCTAAACATACCTAAACGTCTGCCTATTAATTCTAAGTAAGGAGGAGAGATTAAGGACTGAGAAAAATGTACTACATTGTATTTTTATGAAACTACACAACTTTCAATTCAGACCATCTTTGCAACAAATGCTAAAGGAACTTCTCTAGGCAGAAACAAAAAGGCCACAAGTAGAAACAAGAAAATGATGAGTGGAAAAGCTCACTGGTAAAGGCGAACATACAGTAAACATACGAAATCATCCACAAAGAAGTATGATAGCAAAACCAGCAATCATGAGAAGAAAAGAGCACAAATGCAGGATATTGGAATACATTTGAAATTAAAAGACCAGCAATTTAAAACAACCTTGTTTATATACAGACTGCTATATCAAAACCTATGGTAACCTCAAACCAAAAATCTACAATAGATACACACACAAAAACGAAAAAGGAATCCAACCACAACGCTAAAATTAGTCATCGAATCAGAAGAGAAGAGAAAAAGAGGAAGGGAAGAAAAACGACCTACAAAAACCAACCCCAAACAATTAATAAAATGGCAATAAGAACATACATATCCATAATTACCTTAAGCATAAACAGAATAAATGCTCCAACCAAAAGACACTGACTGGCTGAATGGAAATGAAAACAAGACCCTTATACACACTGTCTACAAGAGACCCACTTCAGATATAGGGACACACACAGACTGAAAGTGAGAAGTTGAAAAAAGGTATTTCATGCAAATGGAAATCAAAAGAAAGCTGGAGTAGCAATACTCATATCAGACAAATAGACTTTAAAATAAAGACTGTTACAAAAGACAAAGAAGACGCTACATAACAATCAAGGGATAAATCCAAGAAGATATCACAATTGTAAATATATATGCACCCAACATAGGTGCACCTCAATATATAAGGCAAATAGCAACAGCCATAAAAAGAAAACAGTTGTCATTTGGCATGGTTTCCTTCTGAAGTAAATTTAAATATTGACTTGTCCACTTTAGGAAACCGCCACCCCCCCATGTAAGAAAGTCGATGATGCTTCCCTATTGATCAATGAAACTAAAAGCTGGTTCTTTCAAAAGATAAACAAAATTGACAAACTTTTAGCCAGACTCATCAAGAAAAAAAAGGGAGAGGACTCAAATCAATAAACTTAGAAATAAAAAAGGAGAACTTACAACTGACACCAGAGAAATACAAAGGACCGTAAGAGACTACTACAAGCAACTATACACCAATAAAATGGACAACCTAGAAGAAACAGACAAATTCTTAGGAAGGTACCAAGACTGTACCAGGAGGAAATAGAAAATATGAACAGACCAATTACCAGTACTGAAACTGAATCAGAAACTTTAAAACTTTAAAATCCAGGACCAGACAGCCTCACAGGTGAATTCTACCAAACATTTAGAGGAGGGTTAACACCCATTCTCTGAAACTATTCCAGAAAAAATTGCAGGGGAAGGAACACTTCCAAACTCATTCCATGGGGCCACCATCACCCTGACACCAAAACCAGACAAAGATATCATAAAAAAAAAAAGAAATTTACATGCCAATATCACTGATGAACACAGATGCAAAATTCCTCAACAAAATACTATCAAATCAACTCCAACAAAGCCCAGGACCAGATGGCTTCACAGGTGAATTCTATCAAGCATTTAGAGAAGAGCTAACACCTATCCTTCTCAAACTCTTCCAAAATATAGCAGAGGGAAGAACACTCCCAAACTCATTCTACGAGGCCACCATCACCCTGATACCAAAACCAGACAAATATGTCACAAAGAAAGAAAACTACAGGCCAATATCACTGATGAAGATAGATGCAAAAATCCTCAACAAAATACTAGCAAACAGAATCCAAGAGCACATTAAAAGGATCATACACCATGATCAAGTGGGGTTTATTCCAGGAATGCAAGGATTCTTCAATATAAGCAAATCAGTCAACGTGATACACCATATTAACAAATTGAAGAAGAAAAACCATCTAATCATCTCAATAGATGCAGAGAAAGCTTTCGACAAAATTCAACACCCATTTATGATAAAAAACCCTGCAGAAAGTAGGCATAGAGGGAACTTTCCTCAACATAATAAAGGCCATATATGACAAATCCACAGCCAACATCGTCCTCAATGGTGAAAAACTGAAACCATTTCCACTAAGATCAGGAACAAGACAAGGTTGCCCACTCTCACCACTCTTATTCAACTTAGTTTTGGAAGTTTTAGCCACAACAATCAGAGAAGAAAAGGAAATAAAAGGAATCCAAATTGGAAAAGAAGAAGTAAAGCTGTCACTGTTTGCAGATGACATGATACTATACATAGAGAATCCTAAAGATGCTACCAGAAAACTACTAGAGCTAATCGATGAATTTGGTAAAGTAGCAGGATACAAAATTAATACACAGAAATCTCTGGCATTCCTGTACACTAATGATGAAAAATCTGAAAATGAAATCAAGAAAATGCTCCCATTTACCATTGCAACAAAAAGAATAAAATATCTAGGAATAAACCTACCTAAGGAGACAAAAGACCTGTATGCGGAAAATTATAAGACACTGATGAAAGAAATTAAAGATGATACAAATAGATGGAGAGATATACCATGCTCCTGGATTGGAAGAATCAATATTGTGAAAATGACTCTACTACCGAAAGCAATCTACAGATTCAATGCAATCCTTATCAAACTACCACTGGCATTTTTCACAGAACTAGAACAAAAAATTTCAAAATTTGTTTGGAAAAACAAAAGACCCCGAATAGCCAAAGCAATCTTGAGAACGAAAAACGGAGCTGGAGGAATCAGGCTCCCTGACTTCAGACTATACTACAAAGCTACAGTAATCAAGACAGTGTGGTACTGGCACAAAAACAAAAAGATAGATCAATGGAACAGGATAGAAAGCCCAGAGATAAACCCACGCACATATGGTCAACTTATCTTTGATAAAGGAGGCAAGAATGTACAGTGGAGAAAGGACAGTCTCTTCAATAAATGGTGCTGGGAAAACTGGACAGGGACATGTAAAAGTATGAGATTAGATTATTCCCTGACACCATACACAAAAATAAGCTCAAAATGGATTAAAGACCTAAATGTAAGGCCAGAAACTATCAAACTCTTAGAGGAAAACATAGGCAGAACACTCTATGACATAAATCACAGCAAGATCCTTTTCGACCCACCTCCTAGAGAAATGGAAATAAAAACAAAGATAAACAAATGGGACCTAAGGAAACTTCAAAGCTTTTGCACAGCAAAGGAAACCATAAACAAGACCAAAAGACAACCCTCAGAATGGGAGAAAATATTTGCAAATGAAGCAACTGACAAAGGATTAATCTCCAAAATTTATAAGCAGCTCATGCAGCTCAATAGCAAAAAAACAAACAACCCAATCCAAAAATGGGCAGAAGACTTAAATAGGCATTTCTCCAAAGAAGATATACAGACTGCCAACAAACACATGAAAGAATGCTCAACATCATTAATCATTAGAGAAATGCAAATCAAAACTACAATGAGATATCATCTCACACCAGTCAGAATGGCCATCATCAAGAAATCTAGAAGGGTGTGGAGAAAAGGGAACACTCTTGCACTGCTGGTGGGAATGTGAATGGGTACAGCCACTATGGAGAACAGTATGGAGGTTCTTTAAAAAACTAAAAATAGAACTACCATATGACCCAGCAATCCCACTACTAGGCATATACCCTGAGAAAACCATAATTCCAAAAGAGACATGTACCAAAATGTTCATTGCAGCTCTATTCACAATAGCCCGGAGCTGGAAACAACCTAAGTGTCCATCATCGGATGAATGGATAAAGAAGATGTGGCACCTATATACAATGGAATATTACTCAGCCATAAAAAGAAACGAAACTGAGCTATTTGTAATGAGGTGGATAGACCTAGAGTCTGTCATACAGAGTGAAGTAAGTCAGAAAGAGAAAGACAAATACCATATGTTAACACATATATACGGAATTAAAAAAAAAATGTCATGAAGAACCTAGGGGTAAAACAGGAATAAAGACAGACCTACTTGAGAATGGACTTGAGGATATGGGGAGGGGGAAGGGTAAGCTGTGACAAAGCGAAAGAGAGGCATGGACATATATACACTACCAAACGTAATGTAGATAGATAGTGGGAAGCAGCCGCAGAGCACAGGGAGATCAGCTCGGTGCTTTGTGACCGCCTGGAGGGGTGGGATGGGGAGGGTGGGAGGGAGGGAGATGCATGAGGGAAGGGATGTGGGAACAGATGTATATGTATGACTGATTCACTTTGTTATAAAGCAGAAACTAATAAAAAAAAAAAAAAAACAAAAAAAAACAATAGCCCGGAGCTGGAAACAACCTAAGGGTCCATCATCAGATGAATGGATAAAGAAGATGTGGCACATATATACAATGGAATATTACTCAGCCATAAAAAGAAACGAAACTGAGCTATTTGTAATGAGGTGGATAGACCTAGAGTCTGTCATACAGAGTGAAGTAAGTCAGAAAGAGAAAGACAAATACCGTATGCTAACACATATATATGGAATTTTAAAAAATGTCATGAAGAACCTATGGGTAAAACGGGAATAAAGACACAGACCTACTTGAGAATGGACTTGAGGATATGGGGAGGTGGAAGGGTAAGCTGTGACAAAGCGAAAGAGATGCATGGACATATATACAGTACCAAACGTAAGGTAGATAGATAGTGGGAAGCAGCCGCATAGCACAGGGAGATCAGCTTGGTGCTTTGCGACCACCTGGAGGGGTGGGATAGGGAGGGTGGGAGGGAGGGAGACGCAAGAGGGAAGGGATGTGGGAACAGATGTATATGTATGACTGATTCACTTTGTTATAAAGCAGAAATTAATTCAAAAAAAAAGTCAACTCCAACAATACATTAAAATGCTCATACACCATGATCAAGGGGATTTATCCCAGGGATGCTAGGATTTTTCAATATTCGGAAATCAGTCAATGTGATACATCACGTTAACAAACTGAAGAATAAAAACCATATGATCAGCTCAATAGATGCAGAAAAAGCTTTTGATAAAATTCAACATCGATTTATGATAAAAACTCTTCAGAAAGTGGGCATAGAGGCACCATATCTCAACATAATAAAGCCATATATGACAAACTCACAGCTAACATCATTCTCAACAGTGAAAAGCTGAAAGCGTTTCCACTAAGTTCAGAAACAAGACAAGAATGCCCACTCTCACCACTTTTATTCAACATAGCTTTGGAAGTCCTAGCCACACCAACCAGACAGGAAAAAGAAACTAAAGGAATCCAAATTGGAAAAGAAGATGTAAAACTCTCACTGTTTGCAGATGACATCAAGTATACATAGAAAATCCTAAAGACACCACCAGAAAGCTACTAGAGTTCATTAATGAATTCCATAAATTTGCAGGGTACAAAATTACTTTACAGAAATCTGTTGCATTTCTATACATGAACAAGGAAACATCAGAAGAGAAATTAAAGAAACAATCCCATTAACTACAGCACCAAAAAGAATAAACTACCTAAGAATAAACCTACCTAAGGAGGCAAAGACCTGTGCTCTGAAAACTATAAGATGCTGATAAAAGATATAGAAGACAACACAAACAGATGGAAAGAGATACTGTGTTTTGGACTGGAAGAATCTATATTGTTAAGATGACCATACTATGCAAGACAATCTACAGATTCAACACAATACCTATCAAATTACCAATGGCATTTTTCACAGAACTAGAACAAATAATTTTAAAATCTGTATGGAAACACAAAAGACCCCTAAGAGCCAAAGCAATCTTGAGAAATAAGAACAGAGGCAGAGGAATCAGGCTATGTGACTTCAGGTTTTACTACAAAGCTACAGTCAAAACAGTATGGTATTGGCACAAAAACAGAAATATAGATCAATGGAACAGGATAGAAAGCCCAGAAATAAACACACAAACTTATGGTCAATTAATCTACGACAAGGCAAGAATATACAATGGAGAAAAGACAGTCTCTTCAGTAAGTGGTGCTTGGAAAACTGGACAGCTACATGTAAAAGAATGAAATCAGAACACTCTCTAACACCATAAACAAAAATAAATTGAAAATGGCATACAGACCATTTTGTAATACTGGATACTATTAAACACCTAGAAGAAAACATAGGCAGAACCTTCTTTGGCATAAATGGCAGCAATATCGTTTTGGACCGTCTCCTAGAGTAATGGAAATAAAAACAAAAATAAACAGGTGGGACCTAATTAAACTTAAAAGCTTTTGCAGAGCAAAGGAAACCATGAACAAAACAAAAAGACAACCTACAGAATGGGAGAAAATATTTGCAGAAGATGCTACTGACAAGGGATTACTTTCCAAAATATACAAAGACCTCATACAGTTTAATATCAACAAAACAAACAACCCCATCAAAAAATGGACAGAAGACCTAAATAGATACTGCTCCAAAGAAGACCTACAGATGGCCAACAGGCACATGAAAAGATGCTCGACATCGCTAATGATTACAGAGGTGCAAATCAAAACTACAGTGAGGTACCATGTCACACCAATAAGAATGGCCATCATTAAAATGTCTACAAATAATAAATTTTGGAGAGGGTGTGGAGAAAAATCAACCCTCCTACACTTTGGTGGGAATGTAAACTGGTGCAGCCACTAAGGAGAGCAGTATGGAGGTTACTTTAAACACTAAAATGGAGTTAACATATGGTCATGCCATCCCACTCCTGGGTATATATCTGGAGAAAACTCTAATTCAAATAGATACATGAACCCCAATGTTCATACCAACACTATTTACAACAGTCAGGACCTGGAAGCAACCTAGCTATCCCATGACAGATGACTGGATAAAGAAGATGTGGTACATATTACTCAGTCATAAAAAAAAGAATGAAATAACACCATTTGCAGGAACATGGGGAGACCTAGAGATTATCATATTAAGTGAAGTAAGTCAGAGAAAGACGAATATCATATGATATCACTTACATGTGGTATCTTAAAAAAATAAAAAAGATACAAATGAACTTATTTACAAAACAGAAACAGACTCACAGACAGAGAACACAAACTTATGGCTACCAAAGGGGATCCCGAGGGGTGGGGGCAGAGGGAGGGGGAGGTTACATTAGGAGTTTGGAATTAAAATAGATAAACAATAAGGTCCTACTGTATAGCACAGGGAACTATATTTGAAATCTTGTAATAACCTATAATGGAAAAGAATCTGAAAAAGAATAGATACATATGTATAACTGAATCACTTTGTTGTACACTTGAAACTAACAGAACATTGCAAATTAATTATACTGCAATTAAAAAAAAAGATACTTTGGAGTCTTAACCTCTAGTACCTAGAAATGTGACCTTCTTTGAAGATACAGTCCTTACAGAGGTAACCAAGTTAACATGAGGTGATGAAGGCGAGCCCTAGTCTAATGTGACTGGTGTCCATGTAAAACAGGGAAGTTTGAACACAGAGACATGCACACAACAGGGAGACACCATGTGAAGATGAAGATGCAACCACAAGCCAAGGAACATTAAAAATTACCAGCAAACCACCAGCATCTAGCCGAGAGGCCTGGAACAGATTCCTGGTCACAGGTCTAAGGGAGAACCACCCCTGCTGACACCACCATCCTGCACTTCCAGCCTCCAGACCCGTGGCTGGTCTCTGTCATCTCTTTTTTTTTTTTTTTTTGCAGTACGCAGGCCTCTCACTGCTGTGGCCTCTCCCCTTGCGGAGCACAGTCTCCAGACGCGCAGGCTCAGCGGCCATGGCTCACGGGCCCAGCCGCTCCACGGCATGCGGGATCTTCCCGGACCGGGGCACAAACCCGTGTCCCCTGCATCAGCAGGCAGACTCTCAACCACTGCGCCACCAGGGAAGCCCTCCGTCATCTCTTTAAAGGTGTTACAGCCCCCAGCACAGAGGAAGCACTGAATAAATGTTTAGAGGATGACAGGGTCCACACGCCCTGGCCCTTTCCTACATTCTGTCCCCAGGAGTCCTAAGCCAAGTCTTTAAAAGGCAGCCTGAGCTGTGACCTTGCTCACTCACCCCACACCGGGAAAGAACTCCTTCTGCGGTTGCTCCTGACAAGTTCAAAGTCTGCTCTGTTGGATTTCTCTGGCAATCAACTATCTCTTCAGTTTTCAGCTTCTGATTGTCACGTAAGCTGTCCCCAGCTTAGCCCTTGCCTACCCTTTCCCACCACTGTGGCCCTCCTCTGCCTGCATTTTCTAAGCACAACCCTCAGGTCCCCTGCGTTCCAGTAGCCGCCCTGATGGGCCACTTCTCTGCCTCCCTACCTGACCTAAATCATCACCACCTCATAATGAATCAGCACCCTCAGCCTCTCACCTGTCCAACTCCAGCAGCCAAGGAGAAAATTCAGCAAACCCATGAAGCTTGAGAGCCTGCATCTTATGACGAGCTGGCCTGAAATCTCTTTAGTTTTGGCTCCTTTAGTTTTATTGCCATTGATTGGAAATATGGGCGGGTATTAGTTCCGTACTTAAAAAAAAAAAGTCTCTTATGTAATAAATATTATAAGCAGCATAGACCTGAGAACACCAAAGACCTTTCACAAACAGGTTCCTACAAGCAAAGGGAAGAAGTTTAAGTTTGTGTATCTAAGGTATCTAAGTATCCAAGGGAACCACACTAATGGGGTGGGAGGGGAATCCTGAATCTCTAGTAACATCAAAGTCTCCACTTTTATTTCATAATTAACTATGGTTTATAATTTAGAGGTTAGTTAGAGCTTCTTGAGCTAACTTCCAGAAAAATGCAGAGGCAACACTTCTTTAAATAGGTAACCTCACAAAGACCCTTAATTGCCTACATGAATGAACTAAGGACATAATCTGCCTTAAAAGTTGCCAGTTTCTCAGGCAAAAACCATTAGGAAACTGAGTCCTTAGCTTTGCTAAGAACGTTGTTACTAGTCATAATAGCTAACAGTTACTGAAGGATTTTGTAAGATCAGGTCACTGTGCTGAGGAGTGTCTGAGATTCCCTGATTTCATCCTGCCCACAGCCCTGTGAGCAAACTAATGCCCAGAAAGATTATTACCTTGTGCAAAACACCCAGTGGTAAATCATTAAATGCGGCCTCCCGCACTGCCTGCGCCAACAAAGAGAGCAGGCTGCAGGCGCGTGGTCAGGTCCCCAGCAGGACAGGCGGTCACAGGCGGGACTGGCTAGAGGCATACGAGGGCGGGGTCGGGTCTGGAGGCGCGGCCCGGGGCGGGATGGAGGGGCGTGGCAGGGAGTAGCAGGGGCGTGGCCGGGATGGAGGGGCGCGGCAGGGGGAGGTACCAAAGGGAGTGGGGCGGGAGGGGCACGCATCCTAACCTGCCAGGGGACTTTGCCAGTCCTGCTACGCGCCAGGCCGGATCCTAACCAGGCTCTCGCGCAGCCACCAGCCGGGCCTTCGGCGGCCTCTCCTGGCTCCGCGCGCCAGACCAGACGCGGGGGACAGCAGAGGCGGCCTTTCCAGGGCCGGGATCAGGGGGCAGGATTGACGCGGATCCTTGGTTTTCCCAGGCTTCAACCACCTAAGGCGGGGCTTGCCGCTTGGAATCCGAGAATGAATTACACACGGTTCATCACGGCTACGAGCGCGGCCAGAAAGCCTTCCGCCCTTCGAGTCATGGGTGAGTCCGGGCCCTGCTCTCCCGCTGGAGGGGGCGGTCCCCGCACAGCTGCTCGGGGCGGCCTGAGCCCGGCTCTGCGCACACCTGGCACGGAAGGCGCGCTGGAACGGGCACGAGGGCGGGCCATCAGCAGTGGAGAGAGGGCAGGCCGCTGTGGACACGTCCTGCTTCGGTTCCAGAGGGCTCTTCCGGGCACAGGAGTCGGGGTTCGGCTCGGCGTGCGGGCGCGTGCGGAGTGGGGAGGGCGGGTTCGCCGGAGAGAGAGGGGTGCGCGCGGAGCCGGGCAGGGACAGGCCGAGTGGAAGACCGTTTTCTGTTACTTTGGCCCTTGGCTTGTTTGCCTGATCACTCCGCCTTCTTAGATGCACGTGTCTATTCCTTAGTTCCTCCACCGGTGAGGTCGGTTCACAAACAAAGGCATCTTCTATGTTACTTTCGGACTAGCATTGTATCACTAGAAATCGTTACACTTTAAAGTTTTACTGACTTTAATGCAACAAGCTGCACCGTCTCTGTTTAGGAAAGTCTTCACTGAAAGTGTTTCTTCTTCTCCTCCTTATTTGTTGTAGCTGAGATATTGGGCAAGTCATCGAAATCTGTCCTCTCCCTGGCGACTGGAGCACCAAACCCCAACATGTTCCCTTTCAAGTCTGCGACTATCACCACAGAAAACAAAGAGACAATCCAATTTGATGAAGAGATGATGAAGAGGGCTCTGCAGTATTCTCAGAGCGCCGGGTACTGATCAGTAGACAATGTAACCTTGTTGGGTCATGTTCATGAGCAATATTCTACAGCCCACTGATAGAGTGACGTGTGCGTTTTTTAACTGGGAATTCAGCAGTGAGGAAGGTTTGGGGAAGAGTTTTAGAAGAAAAAATCATTGCAGCAATGATACTGAATGCCTAAGACGCCAGGGACTGCTTCTCAACCTTACACCACTAGGAGAGGGAGAGAAGGCTTTTGAAAGTAGGTACCATTTGAGCTGAGACTGGAATAAAAGAGAGAGAGACGATAGCTAGCTGAAGCAGGGTAGGAGAAAGGAGGAAAAGGATGACCCAGGAAGCAGCCAGTTTAGGTCCTGGGGAATTTTTTTAATGATTAAGTTCCCTTTCTAAACAGGCAGCTATGTAAGCGTGTTGCCCTCAGTTCAGATGTGTTTAATTTCATAAAGGCAACTGGAACACATATTCTAAGGCTTTCCTTAGCTGGTCTTCTTCCAGTGATAAAGGGTAACTTGCAGAGTGTCTATGAATTCTACTTTATTAAAGCCTGTTTGCTCTGTGATTCAAGAATAATGCATGTTGGGTGCATAAAAATTGTATCGTATATAATGTATACCTAGGCTTTTTTTTCCATGATGCAAAGAACTTACTGAACCTGCACTTCCAGGTATCCTACAGAAATCTCCCTAAGGGAAACAAAAAATGAATTATGCAGTGAGTGCTCTAATGTAAAAGAGAAAGTACAGGTTTTGGAGTGAGAAAGCTGTAGATTCAAATCTCAGCTCTTTTAATCATCAACTGATTAACTTTATGTGGATTTCTTAATCTCTAAGTCTGTTGCCTTGTCTGTTAAGTAAAGATATTAATATTGGCAAAAAGCATTTGAGGACCTTTAAAGTGCCTGGTATAAAGCCACCATTTAGTTCCTGTCTACTATTATTATGATTTTCACTACTGTCAATTTTTAAATGCATTTTATGCTTTAGACTCCCAGAGCTGTTATCCTGGCTAAAACAGTTACAAGTAAAATTGCATAATCCTCCCACCATCCATTATCCACCCAGCCAAGGACAAATGGACATATGTGTCACATGTGGCAGCCAAGAAGGTCTCTGTAAGGTAAGACTGGAAGGAAGGGCACCCGCAGGAAGAATCAAATACTAGGTTCATACAGCCATCTCTCCCTTAACCACAGAGCATCATGTTTTGTGGCCTACAAAGTCTTCCTTGTCTTCACCTAGAATCATAAATGGAACTTAAAGACATTCACCAACCTGATTTCTCTTTCTTTTTATCACATCTTTATTGGAGTATAATTGCTTTACAATGTTGTGTTAGTTTCTGCTGTACAACAGTCAGTCAGCCATATGCATATATACATCCCCATATCCCCTCCCTCTTGAGCCTCCCTCCCACCCTCCCAATCCCACCCCTCTAGGTGGTCACAAAGCATCCAGCTGATCTCCTTGTGCTATGCAGCAGCTTCCTACTAGATATTTATTTTACATTTGGTAGTGTGTATATGTCCATGCCACTTTCTCACTTCGTCCCAGCTTCCCCTTCCCCACTCTGGGTCTTCAAGTCTGTTCTCTACATCTGCATCTTTATTCCTGCCCTGCCACTAGGTTCATCAGTACCGGGTTTATTTTATTCCATATATATGCATTAGCATATGGAATTTATTTTTCTCTTTCTGACTTACTTCACTCTGTATGTCAGACTCTAGGTCCACCCACCTCACTACAAATAACTCAATTTTGTTCCTCTTTATGGCTGAGTAATATTCCATGGTATATATGTGCCACATCTTCTTTATCCATTCCTCTGTCGATGGACATTTAGGTTGCTTCCATATTCTGGCTATTGTAAACAGTGCTGCAATGAACATTGTGGTACATGTTCCTTTTTGAATTACGGTTTTCTCAGGATATATTCCCAGTAGTGGGATTGCTGGGTCGTATGGTAGTTCTATTTTTAGTTTTTTAAGGAACCTCCATACTGTTCTCCATAGTGACTGTATCAATTTATATTCCCACCAACAGTGCAAGAGGGTTCCCTTTTCTCCACACCCTCTCCGGCATTTGTTGTTTGTAGATTTTTTGATGATGGCCATTCTGACCAGTGTGAGGTGATACCTCACTGTAGTTTTGATTTGCATTTCTCTAATGATTAGTGATGTTGAGCATCTCTTCATGTGCTTCTTGGCCATCTGTATGTGTTCTTTGGAGGAATGTCTATTTAGGTCTTCTGCCCATTTTTGGATTGTTTGTTTTTTTGATATTGAGCTGCATGAGCTGCTTGTATATTTTAGAGATTAATCCTTTGTCAGTTGCTTCATTTGCAACCTGATTTCTCTTAAACAGAGATCCCATCATCATGGACCCAGAGCTCTGAGTCATTAGGACAAGGTTCCCATTCAGGGAGAACTCAACCCCTACCTGCAGCTTAGTGAGCACTGCTTACTTTCATCTGACTCAGAGATTCAGGCTAAATTTCAGTTTTGCTTGTGGCTATAACATTTCAGTGTATGACTTTTAAATTCTTTGAGGGTGTATCCTGATACTCCTGAGATGAAACGTCATTCCTTTGTGTGTCTGCTGGTGTTATCATCTGTGCCGGCTGCCTCTTGTACCCTGACTCCCTCTTGGCAGTGCTTCTCCAGGTCTACGTATATGTCTGTATCTGTGGCTGACTTCTCCTCTGGGTTACTTTCTCTCTCTCCTTCTCTCTCTCTCTCTCTCTTTCTGCCTCTCTCCTGGATTCCAGGAACTCCACAGAGATAACCACCACTTGGGGGTCCCCGGATAAACAGACTGCATATATGGTTACAGTTTCATCTATTCTTTTCTTTTCTTTTTCATGAATAATTAGTCCTGGATAAGGAGGCTCTACATTCAGTCCTCACATCTAGATGAAAGCATGACTCTTGTTTATCTCAAAGCAGAGTAGCTTTCTTGCTCTTCTTTCTTATGTAAATGTGAAAGTTATAATCCGGTTAGTTTTAATGAATTTCAATTAAATTATTTTTACAGAATAAGGTATTAAAGTAATAAGACTTTATAATTTTCCTGCCCCTTTTTGGACTGAATTAAGAAAAATGAAAAGATTAGCTGCTGTTTGATTTTTTTTCTTGAAGAGAAACATTTGTGATGCTCCAGACTAGTAGGACAAAAAAATTCTTTTCAGTGAAATCCTTTTCATAGGAAGGGACATTATGTGCCTTTTTTTTTCCAGAAAGATACACAAGAAAGTTTCTTCTTTGTCTGTTGCAATATCAGTCATGTCAAAGAGAAAGAGAGCATAGATAGCCAAATGCATCAGTAACTCACTGGCTTATGGCCATGCTTGTTCCAGAGGCCTCCTGGGAATCTGGTTGAATATTTCTCCCACTTTGTTCTCCAGGATGGATATTATTTTAGGTGTCCGTGTCTCAGATAATAAACAGCCCTCCCTCCTCATTTAGGATATTTGACTTTCTCATGTTCCCTAATTGACATGGGAAATGAATGTGATGAGGTTTTCATCTGATCCATGGATAATACACAAGCCACCCAGTGATTTGTTTGGTCCTAGGAGGTCCTGTAAATCCTGAATCCATTAGAAACTTGTCAGAGGATGACACTGTCATAAAATGCCCAAAGCTCATAAGGAAAAGTAAATGGAATATCCTAGACCAAATCAGGAAACAAAAGTCAAACCTTCTGTCCCAGTGTGTAATGGCCATGCTGTTATCAAGAGCTCTAGGTTGTTAAAATAACAGGGAGGAGAGGCTTGACCTGGGGATTGTGAAACATCACAGGGTAGGAAAGAATGATTCTGTGACTCGTATAAGATTTAGTCAGTATGGTGGATTAGTATCTCCATGAGGGTAAAAACCATGCCTTTATGCTCATCACTTTATCTCCATCCTTTACACAGGCCTGGCTTATAACAAATATTTTTAAATTTTTCAGAAAAGGAATAAAAGGAATAAATAAATTTTAGGAGCCAAAGCAGTTATGGTTTTTTTTTTTCCCAACCTAGAACGGAGGTTTGCAAACTGTGGCTTGAGAGCCAAGCCTGTCCTTGTCTGATTCCGTAAATAGAGTTTTACTGGAACTCAGCCACACCATCAGCTGACGTATTGTCTACAGCTTTCTCACCATAGGGGCAGAGATGAGTAGTTGCAATGAAAACACCAGGGCTCACAAAATACGTCCCATCTGGCATTTACAGAACACTTGCCAACTTCTTCTCTAGAATCCTAGTGAGCCCAAACCAAAAACAAAAGGGGGGGTGGGTTTCTAAGACCAGAAATCAAACTAACCAAGCTAACCTATGCTTCTTTTGTTAGGTATTTGAAATGATCGTTAATCCTGGAGATAATATCCTCGTCAATGAACCTATTTATTCAGGAACAATTCATGCTGTGAGTACACATTTCTACAAAAGGCAACTCTCTTTCTTATAACAAATAAGAAACCACTGCACCCTGAGAATTATCTGTCCACTGAAACATAAAATAGCATCTTTCTTCTTCAACAGGAGAATCATTAATATATGCAAAATATGTGAAATGTACCCTCTGCTTTATACATTTCTCCTTACAAAGTCTAAATGTAGAGGTGCTAAAATTGGGTTGTGCAAAATCATGTCCAGATTGCTTAATATTCCACCTGAAATGTGACTTAATTTACAAAGACATTTTTTCACTACCATCTATACTACCACATGCCTCAGGATGATTTTATGTCAATGTAGAATAACTGTACAGTAACATGGTATGATTAGGAGTTTCCTCTCCAGTGTTAATTAATGGGACTTTAATATCCAGAATGGGGAATCGGATCACCTGCTCTGCTGTGCCCTGGGCTGAACACACCACTGTCGGGGGCACAATACTTTCGGGTCGATGTGAATACAGCCTAGAGCACCGTTGGAGAAAAGCGACCAGAGTGAACAAAGAAATGGAAGTAATACCATAGGTTGAATTGTTTTAGGAACTATGCTCTTTTCTGCAGAAAGAGAAGACTCCACAGGGGCAAGAGAATTGTCCTCAAGTACATTAAAGCTAGCCATGTGACAGAGGAGTTAGATTTGTCTGTGCATGTCCTCAGGTTCATAGCACTGGAATCAAAGGATGGAAACTACAGGGAAACAGTTTCAACTCAGTGTAACAACTGTCTAACCATCAGCCTTACCGGCTCTCTGAGGAGTAAAGCACTGCCCATCACTGCAGGGGCTCAGAGTAACTCCCAATGGCCACCTGACATGAATGCTAGCAAAGTAATTCTAGCTTAGCGTAGGGGATTTAATGAGATGACCCTTATGCTCTACTGAATCTAACTTCATGGATTATCTTTTTTTTAATTTAATATTATCTTTGTGAAAAATGAATATATATAGAAAGCAATTAGCTAGTCTTGATGAAAGGCATATTTCCTCAACACTCCCAAGTAGGGGTAAAAATGTATTATACACATTGCTTTTCTAATGAACAATCTGAAAAGGAAATTAAGAAAATTCCATTTGTAATAGCATCCAACAGAATAAAATATCTGGGAATACATCTAACAAAATGGGTGAGAGACTTCCACATTAAAAACTAAAAAACATTGCTGAAAGAAATTAAAGAAGATGCCAATAAACCGAAAGGCATCACCTTCTCCTGGGTTGGAAGACTTAATACTGTTCAGGTGTCAATACTACTACAGCAATTTACAGCTTCCATGCAATCCCTATCAAAATTCCAATAGCCTTTTTTGCAGAAAGAGAAAAGCCAATCCTCAGATTCATTTGGGATTGGAAAGGGTCCAAATAGGCAAACCCATCTTGAAAAAGTGCAGAGTTAGAAGATTCTCGGTTCCCAATTTCAAAACCAACTGCCTTAATCTGTAGTAATCAAAACCGGCTGGTACTGGCATTAAGGATAGATACATATCCCGATGGCACAGAATTGAGAGTTCAGAAATAAACCATGCAACTGTGACCAACTGATTTTGACAAGGGTACCAAAACCATTCAACAGGAAAAAAAAAGTCTCTTCAACAAATTTTGCTGGGATAACTGTATTTCCACGTGCAAAAGAAAGAAATTGGGCCCTCACCTCATGCCATATAAAAATTTAACTCAAAATGGATCAAACATTTAAATATAAGAGCTAAAACTATAAACTCTTAGAAGAAAACATAAGGGCAAATCTTCTTGACCTTGGATTTGGCACTATTCTTAGATATAACAACAAAAATACAAGCAACAACAAAAATATAGATAAATTGGACTTCATCAAAAATTAAACTCTTTTGAGCATCAAAGAACATTATGAAGAAAGTGAAAAAACAGCCTACAGAGTGGGAGACAATACATGCAAATCATATATATGGTAAGGGTTCAATATCCAGAGTATATAAAGACCTCCTACAACTAAAAAACAAAAGACAAAGAAATTAATTTAAAAATAGACAAAGGGGGCTTCCCTTGTGGCGCAGTGGTGGAGAGTCTGCCTGCCAATGCAGGGGACATGGGTTCGTGCCCCGGTCCGGGAAGATCCCACATGCCACGGAGCATCTGGGCCCGTGAGCCATGGCTGCTGAGCCTGCGCGTCCAGAGCCTGTGCTCCGCAACGGGAGAGGCCACAGTAGTGAGAGGCCCGCGCACCGCAAAATAATAATAATAATAATAATAATAATAGACAAAGGACTTGAATAGACATTTCTCCAAAGAAGATATATAAATGGCCAATAAGTACATGAAAAGATGCTCAACATCACTAGTCATTAGAGAAATGAAAGTCAAAACCATAGTGAGATACTACTTCACACCTACTAGGATGGCTATTATTTTTTTAATGGAATAAAAAATGGCGAATACATAGAGTAATGGTGAATACATAGAGAAATTGGAACAGCAGTACATTGCTGGTGGAAATGTAAAATGGTGCAGGCCCTGTAGAAAACAGTTTATCAGTGCCTCAAAAAATTAAACATAGAATTACCGTGGACACACAAATTCCATTCCTAGTATGTACCCAAAAAGATTTGAAAACTGGGTCTCAAACATAAACATAAACGTTCATAGCAGCATTATTCACAATAGCCAAAACATGGAGCAGCCCAAGTGTACATCAATGCATGAATAAAATGTGGTCCACCCACACAATGGAATATTATTCAGCCAGAAAAAGGAAGGAAGTTCTGACACCTGCTACAACATGGATAAACCTTGAAAGCACTAAGCCAAGTGAAAGAAGCCAGACACAAAAGGACACATATTGTATGATTCCACTTGTACAAAATATCTGAAATAGGCAAACTCATAAAGACAGAAAGTTGCTTAGTGGTTACCAGGGGCTGAGGGAGGGGGAAGCGGGGAGTTATTGCTTAATGATACAGGGGGGTCTGTTTGGAGTGATGAAAAGGTTTTGGAAATTAATAGTGACGATGAATGCACACATTGTGAATGTAACTAATGCCACTGAGTCACACACTTTAAAATGGCAAATTTTTGTTATTTACATATTTTGCCATAATTTAAAAAACTAAAATAAAGTAATTACCTTTTCTTAGTGACTGGATACTAATTGTTAATTATTTTCCTAAACACCTAAGTCATAAGATTACACAATGCCTATAAATATAAAATTTTCATCTATGTAAACAGCACACATGCACACACGTTTTCACACACCCAAACAGAGACCAATGCCAGGCTGTGAGGGAATATGCTGATGGTCCATGTGTGTTTACCTCATGGTCCAATATTGACTTCTTTTATTCATGTTTATGTGATTTCTAAGTCTAAGACCTTTTAAATTTACCATAAGTGGGGTCTGGATTATTCTCAGTGCATAATTCTACATTTGACTGCTAAGAAAAGTGTTTGCTTATCCTTTGAAAATATTTTTTCTGAGAACCTCACTCAGTTATTGCTATTTTTTAAAATTTTTATTGAAATATATTGTACTTGATTTACAATGTTGTGTTCATTTCAGATGTACACCAAAGTGATTCAGTTATACATATATATGTATAACTTTCAGATTCTTTTCCATTATAGGTTATTACAAGATACTGAGTATAGTTCCCTGTGCTATACAATAGGTTCTTGTTGGTTACCTATTTTATATATAGTAGTGTGTGTATGTTAATCCCTAACTCCTAATTTATCCCTCTACTCCTCTTTCCCTTTGTTGCCAGAAGTTTGTTTTCTATGTCTGTGTGTGTCTATTTGTTTTGTAAATAGGTTCATTTGTATCATTTTATCAGATTCCATATGTAGGCAATATTATATGATATTTGTATTTCTCCATCTGACTTACTTCACTTACTATGATAATCTCTAGATCCATCCATGTTGCAGAAAATGGCATTATTTCAATCTTTTTATGGCTGAGTAATATTCCATTGTGTATATGTGTGTGTGTGTGTGTGTGTGTGTGTATATATATATGTATATACATACATACATATACATACCACATCTTTATCCATTCATCTGTCAATGGACACTTATGTTGCTTCCATGTCTTGGCTATTGTAAATAATGCTGCAATGAACATTGGGGTGCATGTGTCTTTTAGAAGTATGGTTTTCTCCAGATATATGACCGGGAAGGGGATTGCTGGATCATAAGGTAATTCTGTTTTTAGTTTCTTAAGGAACCTCCATACTGTTCTCCATAGTGGCTGCACCAATTTACATTCCCACCAACAGTGTAGGAGAGTTCCCTTTCCTCCACACCCTCTCCAGCATTTATTATTTGTAGATTTTTTGATGATGGCCATTCTGACCGGTGTGAGGTGGTACATCATTGCAGTTTTCATTTGCATTTCTCTAATAATTAGTAACATTGAGCATTTTTCATGTGCCTGTTGGCCGTCCGCATGTCTTCTTTGGAGAAATGTCTATTTAGATCTTCTGCCCAATTTTGGACTGGGTTGTTTGTTTTTTTTTTTGATATTGAGCTGTATGAGCTGTCTGTATATTTTGGAAATTAATCCCTTGTCAGTTTCATTGTTTGCAAATAGCTTCTCCCATTCTGTAGGTTGTCTTTCCATTCGTTGATGATTTCCTTTGCTTGTTACTTATTAAGTTCCGGTTTTTTTCTTTATGTTCATCCACAAACATAAAACATAAAAATACAAAACTTTCATAAAACAATGTCTTTAAACAAGGCCACTACTTGTGACTTCAGCCTTTGCAATAGGTACAGTATAGTATCCACCTGCCTTCGTGAGCCACTGCCCTGGTGCTCCTTGGTGCCCCAGCACCACCCTGGCTCCCCTGGTCCCTCTCCTAAGACCAACCTGAACACCCCATAGTACAGAGCCAATGCTGGCATGGTAGGGGGCCTCCAGGACCCCATTCCAGCCTGCTCTGTATCTGATGTGCCCATGCTACACCACTTGTCCAATATTTTGAATAACACCTCTGCTTATAACTATCTTATGTATTAGATGCTTTATAAGATTAATTTACTTTGTCAAAAATCATTCCTTAATAAATACCTATTTTATGAACCAGTTCTAATCATAATTATAAAGATAATGCACTGTAGCCGTAGAGCTGAGTGCAGGTTTGTGTTTAAGGGTATAAATGGTAACATTCTCCTTAGTGTAAGAACGAGTGATACTGATATTTTGTATCAAGTCTGAGTCTTGGGCTTTCTTTTCTCTTTGTACTGGACAGCTGCAACCCCTGGGCTGCAACATGATTAATGTTTCCAGTGATGAACACGGGATTATTCCAGACTCCCTCAGAGAAATACTTTCCAAATGGAAACCAGAAGATTCAAAGAACCCCGAGAAAAACACCCCCAAATTTCTTTATACTGTCCCAAATGGCAACAACCCTGCGGGGAACTCATTAACAACTAACCGCAAAAAGGAAATCTATGAGGTATTTTCAAAGAATGTGCTATGTGGCTGTGTTCTTGTTTGGTTCTGACTCTCTAGAAGACTGCTCTGCAAGTTCCTTCTCATGACCCCTGCTCTCAAGGAAGATGATTTTTAATAAAAGGAAGTCATCTATGCCAGGGCCGCCATGAATTTAAATTCAAGAAACTATTACACTCTTGTTGACTATGAGATTTTTCTTTCCCTTTAATGGATATTTTCATTGGACGAAATGCTTTTCTTGGTGTGATGTTAAACTCTATGAGGTTATTTAGTAATTGGCCCCAAGTTTGATTTTCATTATTTTATGTCTGTATTTTCAACCTGTCCCTTCCCTTTCCTAGTTCTTGTCATTTCAGGTTACAAAGAAATTCCTTTAAAATAGGAGGCAGGCTCCTTTTGTAAAGTCTCCTCTAGGTAGCTGAACAGGATACCTAAGATTTTCACTATAAACACTTCTAAAATCACATAATAAGCTACACAGAAACGAGTACCAAGAACTAGGATTCCAAGTGATTTTCAGCTTCGAGCGCTCTGAAGAAATAAATATGCTCCTTTAACCTTTTTTAGCTCGCAAGAACATATGACTTCCTCATCATAGAAGACGACCCTTACTATTTTATGCAGTTCAACAAGGTACGTGCAGGGTCGGCTCAGCCCACAGTCAGTAGATAAGTGGCTGTCAGTTCCTGTGCCGATTAGAGTTCAGCCCCAGGCTGCGGAGTGTTTTCATCTGGTATTACTGCGCTTTCCAGCAATCCCTTCCCTTTAGAACAGTGGCTGGCGCTCTGTGCCAGGCACGTGGAGGCCCGAGTGAGTCAAGGGTGAGGGTCGTCTGGACTCCGAATCCAGGTCGTGGCTCCTTAGACCTCGGGCCAGGGTTACGGAGTGGGTGTCTCCTTGGGTGTCAACCTCAGTGTCTCGGGGGTGGCTGATGGGCGGAGGACTTGGGAGGCGTGTCCAGGCGGAAGGAGAAGGAGGGCCGCGCTCCCTCAGTGAGGTTGGTGCTGGGCAGGGGAGGGGCGTTCCCAGCATCAGGCTGCCTGCTCGCCATCCTGTCACTTAGGGTCGGGACCTTCCTGCAGAATCATGGGCTTTTAGATCCTTTCCCACTGTATACGTACACCACTGTCCACGAGCACGGTGTCCTAGGAGACAACAGTAGTGGTACAGACCCCAAGGCCCAATTCCGCAAAATCCAACACTGTATTTGCTCTAAGGGCTGCACACAACAAACACATGCACTCAGTCCCCACTCTGTATCTACGGAGAAGAAACAGAACTCTTGGCTTTTTATCTAGTTTGCCTGAATACCATGTCTGCCTGCCGCCCACCTTCAACACGACCCTGGCCCCCTTTCTTGTTGGCATTTACTTTTGAAGTAAATATGGAAGTTTCAGCACTGCATACTGACTACACAGCTCAGCTTCATCTGCACCTTTTTCGTGTTTCTAGTTGGTCTAAGGGGCAGCATTCTCTTCCTAAACAGCCCTGAATGCTGATGGCCCTCTTCGTTTTGGTCTTTTCCAAACGAGTTTTTCTTGAATCCTTCCTCGAAATCTGTTCCTCCTGGATCTCAAGCCTTGGGACAAGGAGGTCCCGTGTGAGGTTTCTCTAAACTCACGGGAGTGGCATCGTGAGCAAGTGAGAGGACGTGTGTGTGTGTTTGGCAGAAAAGCCGTGAAGATCGGCAGATGCGAACAGAAGAACACACATCTCTGGTTCTTACTCCATTTCAAGGGGCTGAGATGAAGACAAGAAAAAGGATGTTTGTCCTAGTGTTCTCCAAATCCATTCCTCCCCACTCTCTGCACAAAGTAGGGATACGGTCTCTAACAGACTTCCCAAACCAACAGTATTTTTCTTCCATTTCAAGCCCTGGGCACCGACTTTTCTCTCCATGGACGTTGATGGGCGTGTCATCCGAGCTGACTCTTTTTCCAAAGTCCTGTCTTCTGGGTAAGGTCCTGGCTGTGCCTTCAGGATGCATCTAAAGGTGACAGAGGCTGCACCTCAGCATCTTTTACTGCAAACAGTTCTCATTTAAGATACTTGTATTGCTGTTTGATTTTATCTATTAATAACAGGCTTTTCTACCAATCCTTCCGAGTGGTCAAAGATACTTGGCCATTAAGCTATAGCTTAATGGGGACTGGTCAGGTTTTTGGTTGCATATTTGAAAGAGCACATTTAGAAATACCTGGTCAGATATGCATTCTATTTTAACTGTACAATTTAATTTAAATGTGTATTTTAAATAAGACGTTGTTTTATTAGAATGGGTTAACTGTCTAGATCCATTTGTCCCCAGGTCACAACTTTCTTCCCCATGAAATCAGTAACAAGGTATTAATTGTTAATGCAGGGTTGGTATTGTGCCTTTTCTCTCTTTGTGCAGGTTAAGAATAGGGTTTCTAACTGGTCCAAAGCCCTTGATCGAGAGAATTGTTTTACACACAGAAGTTTCAACAATGCACACCAGCACTTTCACCCAGGTAGGAATTTTTTGAATCAGATCATAATATAAAATAGACGTTGGCAAATATGACTGCGTGTAGGTGGCAGAGAGAGAAATCACTGATTGCAACTCTAGTTCTGCATGGACTGAATTAGGAGACCACGCACAGCAGATGTTTGCTCTAAAAGCCAAAAGAGATTTGAATGGACCTGGTGCTGTTTCACAGTGTAGATCAAGCTCCTTGAGGGTGAGAGATCTTATTCATCTGAGTCCTGGCATCTAGCCCAGGAATCCCATAAAAACTGTATTGGACTCAACAGGGAGGAAGAGTTTTGGTGAAGTAACACACCGTTAGCTTCGTTGTCCTGGAATCTGAGAGCAAGGGTTCAAACCCATGTGGTGGCCCGACCTCTCCCTTCACTGCCCATGTGCTAAGCTCCCTACAGACAGCGGCTGGAATGTATTTTAACTAAAATACAGTAAAATTATTTTTGGAGAATGTATAAATTTCTTTACAAGCTTTGAGAAACTATTGGACCCATCCCTAAGGCAATCTTGAGAACCAACCATAAGGACAGGACTGCTACCTAACAACTCAAAAGGCATAGTTTATGTAGAATAGACATTTCTTTGACATTATACATTCTACAAAGTGCACGTGTCCCCGTGTTTTATCAAGTTGGGGGCTTTTTCTATATTTTCTGTATCTGTTATCAACCAAATTTCACTATCCATTTAGAACATTTAGGACTTTCATTCTGGATACAAAAATCTCTAAATATATTTTATAACTCCATATATAGACTGTATGTGTTTTATATTTAGAGAGGCCATCTAGGGCGATAGTTATTGGGTGGATCTGGGGCTGGACAGTCTGACCTAAGTCCAGGCTCTGTGATGAGCAGTGACTGCAGGAAAGTTAATTTCACCTTGTGCTTGATTCTCTTTATCAGTAGAGTGGAAATAATGACCTGCCTAATAAGGGTATTGCAAAGATCAACTTAGCTGACATATATTCATATGGTACAGCAGTTTCCAGCACAGAACAAGGACCATATAAATATTTGTTATTTTTACTATTATTATTGTCATTGTTATTAGTCAATGTTGTTATTAAGTCGCTGACCCTATAAGGCTTCGTGCAGGTTGTTGCATGTTCTTAGGGTCGTTTGCACAGAATCAAGAGTGATTTGCTGTTATGTTTGGCAAAAAACACATTTTAGAGGATGAACCTTATAACAGTCTCATCCCTTTTAGCTCCTGGTATCACAGCTTCTACACCAATGGGGAGGAGAGGGCTTCCTGGCTCATGTAGAGAGGTATTGTATTTTAGCTTCCATACTTTACATAGAAATGGACTTCACTCTATTAATTTTCATTTTTGAATTATTCCAAAATAATGGAAAAACCACAATGGTAAAAAGTTTACCACCCAACAGGTCAAATAAATATGCTCTATTCCCTCATCAAGAATTCAACATTTTCATCAAGATAGAAAATAGATTCTTATAGACTGGACTCCAGAGCCTTTTACTGTCTACAATCAATGTAGCAAACACATCCTTCTCATTGTTTTCTTCTTCTAGGGTTATTGATTTCTATAGAAAGCAAAGGGATGCATTATTGACAGCTGCAGACAAGTGGTTAAGTGGTGAGTGGAACTTACATCCTGTCCTGGGATGAACAGTAGCCCTTATATGAGTGAGTGATACACACCACAGAGTATTGTTAATAACCCTGGGGAAGGAAACAGGGTCCAGGAGTATTCTTGTCAAGAAAATGTTACCCTATGAATGATCTCAGAAGTAAGAGCACAAACCCTGGCACAATTCTACACATTTCTACTATACCTGACTGCTGCAAAGTAACTGTGGTTCGAAGAAAAACGACCAATTAGTCTAACAATCAACCAGCAATAACCTACTTAAAGTAAATAATATCTGTACTCAAAAGGTTTTCAAAATTTTGCTCCATATAGAAGAGGAATTGTGAAATCAACAACATACTCCTTTTCTGACTCTATAAAGACAAAATAGTACAATCTAAGGCAGGTTTCTCATTACAGACAATTTGCCTTTTAATCATTAACCTCATTTATCTAATATTTTCTATTGCTCATTTGATTTCAAAATGGTTTAGATTTAATTTTCTATTAAGAAAGAAAGTAAAATGAATTGCATGGCTTTAATTACACCACTAAAAATGCCTTTGGCAAGAATAATAGTAAATACAAAGTATTCACTTCTTATTTCCCTCATATCTTGTTCCCTATGTAGTCCTGGTAAAAAGAGAATTACTATCTTTTTGATAAGAGTACTTAGTCTACCACTTCCTATAGTGAAGTTGAAAAAAAGGCTTTAATCAACATCAAGGTTTTTTTTTTTAAAGGTAATAATCAAAATCAAAATAATTATTCTTCCTTCTTGGTTTCTCTATCTTTATATTCAATGAAGCATAAAGCCTACAAATGACCAGAATTTCTTAATTTTATGTACTCCTTTCATAATTAATTATATTCTGATAAAAACTTCAATTCATTAGACTTATGAACAATTACATAAATGATAGGATTTATTGAAACACTAGAAGCCTCTAGAAAGAGTTGAGGAATCCGCTCCTAAAACTGAAAGAGCCGTGTTTGGCTTAGGGGCAGTTCTAAGGAAGGGAGGTGGGCATGGCACTGGATTTCCCGCACTGCCCTGAGACCCACTAAAATTATAAATAAACACACGAGTCTCCTCTCTCCCTTTCAAACCCTCCCCTTACTTTTTAAAATAAAACTCAGAGCATCAATTTTCAGGACTCCTAAAACTATATTTTTAAAAATGCTATCCCTGAAGGAACTTTTTTGGAAATTCTAGTTTCCAGTTACTGCAATTTGTCATTTCAGCGATATAGTTGACATCATCAGAAATGGTCTCGGGAAATATTTCTTCTTTTCTTTTGTTTGTAGGTTTGGCAGAATGGCATGTTCCTACTGCTGGAATGTTTTTATGGGTTAAAATTAAGGGCATCGATGATGCAAGAAAACTAATTGAAGAGAAAGCCTTTAAGAAAGAGGTAAAACAGGAAGAAAAGCTACATTTTTTCTTTAAAGTAATATCTTAATAAAATGGCAACCCACCAACCCAAGGCATAATGTTTGCCTATCCTATACATTATCTCCTTACTAAGAACAAAATAGATTTTGGGTTACAGAATTAGTCTCCTGGTCTAAACCCGGGGAAATACAGTCATTCAGCTCAGCTACTGATGAGCTTAGTGGCTAAGAGCACACTCTCTGCAGTCATATCCTTGGGTGTGAATCCCAGCTCCAGCCCTGCCCTTATATGTGGCATTGGGTAAAATGCAGATAATAAGAACCTCTCCCTCTTAGGGTTGCTATGATGATGAAAGCAATAAATATGGATAAAGTACTTAGACCAATGCCTGGCACATAGTAAATGCTTGATAAGTATTAGCCAGTAATATTTTTTATTATTTTTTAAAAATTTTTATTGGAGTATAGTTGATTTACAATGTTGTGTTAGTTTCAGGTGTACAGCAAAGTGATTCAGTTATACATAGACATGTATCCACTCTTTTTTAGATTCTTTTCCCATATAGGCCATTACAGAGTATTGAGTAGAGTTCCCCGTGCTATACAGTAGGGCCTTATTAGTTATCTGTTTTATATATAGTAGTTGTATATGTCAATCCCAAACTCCCAATTTAACCCTCCTCCCCTTACCCACTGGTAACCATAAGCCATTAGTATTAAAATAAAAGGATTTTTTTCCTGATTAGGAAAGTCAAGGATACTCATGGTAACATGATTCTTCATTAAAGCATAATGAAAATTTTTTAAATAGCCCACAATTTTACCACCCAGATTTTATGACCATTTGTGAAACATTTTCTTGAACAGTTTGTATATATCTAGTAGTTTGCCTATGAAATTATTTTTTTATGGAAGTATAATGCTCTACAATATTACATTAGTTTCAGGTGTACAACATAGCGATTCAATATTTTTAACAATTAGGCTCCACTTAAAGTTATTATAAAAAATTGGTTATATTCCCTGTGCTGTACAATATGTCATTGTATCTTCTTTATTTTATACATAACAGTTTGTACCTCTTAATCCTCTACCCCTATCGTGCCCTTCCCCCTTCCCTCTTCCCACTGGTAAGCACCAGCTTGTCTCTATTATGTGTGTCTCTCTCCTTTTGTTGTATTTATTCATTTTATTTTTTTAGATTCTGCGTATAAGTGCATATTTGTCTTTCTCTGACTTATTTCACTAAGCATAATACCCTCCAAGTCCATCCATGTTGTCACAAATGGCAGAATTTCATTCATTTTATAACTTTGTATCACATCACTGTATGTATATACATACACACATACACACATATATATATCTCACATCTTCTTTATCCATTCATCTGTTGATGGGCACTTAGGTTGTTTCCATATCTTGGCAATTATAAATAATGCTGAAATGAACACTGGGGTGCATGTATGTTTTTTAATTAGTGTTTTCGTTTTCTTTGGACATACACCCACACGTGGAATTGCTGGGTCATATGGTAGTTCTATTTTTTGTTTTTTGAGGAACCTCCATACTATTTCCCATAATGCTTCACCAATTTACATTCCCACCAACAGTTTACAAGTGTTCCCTTCTCTCTGCATCCTCACCAGCATTTGTTATTTGTTGTCCATTTGATGGTTGCTATTTTGATAAGTGTGACGTGATATCTCATTGTGGTTTTGATTTGCATTGATGATTAATGGTTAATGACTGGCATTAACCTGATGATTAATGATGTTGAGCATCTTTTCATGTGCTTTTTAGCCATCTGTATGTCTTCTCTGGAAAAATGTACATTCAGGTCTTGTGCCCATTTTTTAATCGGGTGGTTTGTTTGTTTGATATGGCTGTGCAATTATTTTACAGGATTAAAATTACACAGAAAAGTTTATATCCTGCTTTTTTCACTTAAAATTAGCCCGCAAGGATTTCTAGGTTTTTTCTCCTTTTGTACTTAAATCATGTCTACTTAGATTTCATTCAGAGGCACTAATTAAGCTGAGATGTCTAAATAGGCTTCTGTGTAGCTTTCCAATTTACAAAATCAATCAACCATTCTCCATTAATTAATTCCTTTATCATGTTAGTCACTCTTCTGTAAACACCAAGATCTGTTTCTAGTATCACTTTTGTCTTGAGACAATGAGTACAAAGAACAGATCGTGTTGTTGTTGGCAAACTTCTCTGCTAGAGCATAAGAGACAGTCCAGAGGTCAGAGCTGGGAACTGGCTGCCTGGACCCGAGAGCCAATCCACTCCCCTGGGAAAGCCACTCATTCTCTGTATCATCATACTTGACCACAGGACTCATGCTTTATAAATTGTTTTAATGTTAATAACAGCACATAGAAAGTGCTTAATAAATACTTAAATGACTTAACACATATAAGTGCATTTTAGTACAATAAATCAATTTTATTACATTTTCTTTGCTTTGTTATCACTGCCATTATTATTCACAATATTTGATAAGAGGCTATTTATTTGTATCCCTGAGCTAGGAGATAAGGATACGGGCTTCATATTTTATTATAGTTTTTTCAGTCCCTTTTATTTATTCCATATAGCCTGTTGCATGGACCTTCAACTTTTCTAACTAATCTCTAACTTTAACACCACTCTCTTAACCCAGATTTTGGTCACCTTGCAAGATTATTACCACTCCCTCCTTCTCTACAGAAACTTGCTTCTGGCACATCCCTAAACTGTTCCCCAATATTGGTAGAAATGACAGTTTTCATTTCATTGTTAATCAGGAAAAAAAAAAAAACTCATCTTTGGCCTTGAAATTTTCTCCCCAGAACGCCCCCAAATCATTTCATTCCCAGCTCACCTAACTTCAACAACCAGGGGCCAGATTTACACCATGAAAAAACAAGCAGTTTCATAAAGTTCTGAATATCATGATTTTACTAGACAACAATCTCAAAGACTTAACACAACCCAGCTTAGTTCTGACTCACGCACAGTTTTCAAAGATGTGGTCTACAGGCTCCTCTGATCCTGCCGTGAGTCAGAGACCTAGATTCCTGCCACCTTCTTGCTCTGAGTTTTTCAACACAGGGATCCATGATGACCGCAGCATTGAGAGGGCGTGGTGGGTCACACAGGGAGACGTTCGGGGCCGGGCCAAGAAGTAGCACCACAACTTCCCCTCTCCTGGCTGGGATTCAATCACGCAGCCACAGGCATCTAGAAAGAGGCTGGGGACAGTGTGTTTTCATGCGCAGGAAGCAGAGGACACGTGCTCTGGGGCAGCGAGCTGTTGGCCACAGAAGTCACCAAGAAGAGCAGGTGTCCCACCGTTTTGACACCATTACCTATCATTTTTATTCCTTCACTCTATGTATTAAGTGTTTCCACCTCTTTGAGTGACCAATTCGCTTGCACCTCGGGGACACTACACTCTGTATCTTCTCCCTGACAGACTCTTCCCCTACTTTTTGCTTGGCCTATACCTACTTATCTTTCAAATCCAGTCTGAGAGGTCACCCCCAAATTTGGTAACTCTAAAAGGGTATTTAACACTGATTGATTTGCAGATGTTGAAAACTCTTTGCATCCCTGGGATAAATCCCACTTGATCATGGTGTATGATCTTTTTGATGTGTTACTGGATTCGGTTTGCTAGCATTTTGTTGAGGATTTTTGCATCTATGTTCATTAGTTATATTGGCCTGTAATTTTCTTTTTTTGTGCTGTCTTTGTCTGATTTTGGTAGTAGGGTGATAGTGGCCTCATAGAATGAGTTTGGAAGTGTTCCTTTCTATGCAACTTTTTGGAATAGTTTTGGAAAGATAGGTGTTAACTCTTCTCTAAATGTTTGATAGAATTTACCTGTGAAGCCATCTAGTCCTGGACTTTTGCCTGTTGGGAGTTTTTAACTTACTGGTTCAATTTCAGTACTGGTGACTTCTCTGTTCATATTTTCTCTTTCTTACTGCTTCAGGTTTGGGAGGTTGTACCTTTCCCAGAATTTGGCCATTTCTTCTAGGTTGTCCATTTTATTAGTATATACTTGCTTGTAGTAGTCACTTCTGGTCCTTTATATTTCTGTGGTGTTGGTTGTAACTTCTGCTTCTCATTTCTGATTTTACTGAGTTGGGCCCTCTCCCTTTTTTTCTTGATGAGTCTGCCTCAAGGTTTATCAATTTTGTTTATCTTTCCAAAGAACCAGCTTTTAGTTTCATTGATCTTTTCTACTGTCTTCTTAGTCTCTATTTATTTCTGCTCTGATATTTACGATTTCTTTCCTTCTACTAACTATGGGTTTGGTTTGTTCTTCTTTCTCTAGTTGCTTTAGGTGTAAGGTTAGATTGTTTATTTGGGATTTTTGTTGTTTCCTGCGGTATGATTGTATTGATATAAACTTCCCTCTTAGAACTGCTTTTGCTGCATCCCATAGGTTTTAGATACTTGTGTTTCCATTTTCATTTATCTCTAGGCATTTTTGATTTTCTCTTTAATTTCTTCAGTGATCCATTGGTTGTTTAGTAGCATATTGTTTAGCCTCCACATGTTTGTGTTTTTTGAGTTTTTTTCAATATCCACAAATCAATCCATGTGATATACCACATTAACAAATTGAAGAATAAAAACCATATGATCATTTCAATAGAGGCAAGAAAAGCTTCTGATAAAATGCAACATTCATTTATGATAAAAACTCTCCAGAAAGTGGGTATAGAGGGAACACACCTTAGCATAATAAAGGCTGTATATGAAAAACCCACAGCTAACATCATACTCAATAGTGAAAATCTGAAAGGATTTCTTCTAAGGTGAGGAACAAGACAAGGATGTCCCACTCGCCACTTTTATTCAACAAAGTTTTGGAAGACCTAGACACAGCAATCAGAGAAGAAAAAGAAATAGAAGGAATCCAAAGTGGAAAAGAAAAAGTAAAACTGTCACTGTTTGCAGATGAGATGATGCTATACATAGAAAATCCTAAAGATACTACCAGAAAACTACTAGAGCTCATCAATGAATTTGGTAAAGTTGCATGATACAAAATAAATACACAGAAATGTGTTGCATTTCTATACACTAACAACAAAAGATCAGAAAGAGAAATTAAGGAAAAAATCCCATTTACCATCACATCTAAAAGAATAAAATACCTAGGAATAAACCTATCTAAAAAGGCAGAAGACCTGTACTTGGAAAACTGTGAGATGCTGATGAAAGAAATTGAAGACAACACAAACAGATGGAAAGATATAGCATGTTCTTGGATTGGAAGAATCAATATTGTCAAAATGACTTTACTATCCAAGGCCAACTACAGGTTCAATGCAATCCCTGTATCAAATTACCAATGGCATTTTCCACAGAACTAAAATAATTTTAACATATGTATGGAAACACAAAAGACCCCTGACAGCCAAAGCAGTCTTGAGAAAGAAGAATGGAGCTGGAGGAGTCACGTTCCCTGACTTCAGACTATACTACAAAGCTGCAGTAATCAAAACAGTATGGTAGGGCTTCCCTGGTGGTGCAGTGGTTGAGCGTCTGCCTGCCGATGCAGGGGACACGGGTTCGTGCCCTGGTCCGGGAAGATCCCACATGCCGCAGAGCGGCTGGGCCCGTGAGCCATGGCCGCTGAGCCTGCGTGTCCAGAGCCTGTGCTCCACAATGGGAGAGGCCACAACAGTGAGAGGCCCGCATACCGCAAAAAAAAAAACAAAAAACAAAAAACAGTATGGTACTGGAACAAAAACAGAAATGTAGACCACTGGAACAGGAGAGAAAGCACCTATGGCCAATTAATCTACAACAAAGGAAGCAAGAAAATACAGTGGAGAAAAAGACAGTCTCTTCAGTAAGTGTTGCTGGGAGAACTGGACAGCTACATGTAAAAGAATGAAATTAGAACATTCTCCAACACCATAAACAAAAATAAATTGAAAATGGCTTACAGACCTAAATGTAAGACTGGATAATACAAAACTACAGCAAAAGAGGAAGAACACTCTTTGACATAAATCACAGCAATATCTTTTTCGTTCTGTCTCCTAGATTAATGGAAATAAAAACAAAAATAAATAAATGGGACCTACTTAAAAGCTTTTGCACAGCAAAGGAAAGCATAAAAAAACAAAAAGGCAACCTACAGAATGGGAACAAATATTTGCAAATGATGCGACCAACAAGGGATTAATTTCCAAAGTATACAAACAGCTCATATAGCTCAATATCAAGAAAACAAACAACCCAATCCAAAATTGGGCAGAAGACCTAAAAAGACATTTCTCCAAAGAATACATACAGGTGGCCAACAGGCACATGAAAAGATGCTCAATATCACTAATTATTAGAGAAATGCAAATCGAAACTACAATGAAGTATCACTTCATACCAGTCAGAATGCCCATCATCAAAATGTTTACAAATAATAAAGGCTGGAGAGGGTGTGGAGAAAACAGGACCCTCCTACACTGTTGGTGGGAATGTACAATGGTGCAGCCACTATGGAGAAAAGTATGAAGGTTCATAAGGAAACTAAAAATAGAGTTACCATATGATCCAGTTATCCCACTCCTGGGAATATATATGGAGAAAAGTATAATTCAAAAAGATACATGCACCCCAATGTTCATTGCAGCACTATTTACAATAGCCAGGACATGGAAGCAACTTAAATGTCCATCAACAGAGGAACAGATAAAGATGTGGTACATATATACAATGGAATATTACTCAGCCAGAATTACTCAGAATGAAATAATGCCATTTGCAGCAACATGGATCAACCTAGAGATGATCATACTAAGTAAGTCAGACAGAGCAAGACAAATATCACATGATATCACTTACATGGAATCTAAAAAAATGATACAAATGAATTTATTTACAAAATGGAAATAGACCCACAAACATAGAAAACAAACTTATGGGGCTTCCCTGGTGGCACAGTGGTTGAGAGTCCGCCTGCCGATGCAGGGGACACAGGTTCGTGCCCCGGTCCAGGAAGATCCCACATGCCGCGGAGCGGATGGGCCCGTGAGCCATGGCCACTGGGCCTGTGCGTCCGGAGCCTGTGCTCCGCAACGGGAGAGGCCACAACAGTGAGAGGCCCACGTACCGCAAAAAAACAAAACAAAAAAAAACAAACTTATGGTTACCAAAGGGGAAAGGGGGGGAAGGGATAAATTAGGAGTTTGGGATTAACATACATACACTATTATGTAAAATAGATAACCAAAAAGGACCTACTGTATAGCACAGGGAACTATACTCAGTATTTTATAATAACCTATAAGGGAAAAGAATATGAAAAAGAATAGATAGATCGATAGATAGATATACATATACACATATGTATAACTGAATCACTATGCTGTATACCTGAAACTAACAAAACATTGTAAATCAACTATAGTTTAACTTAAAAAAATGAAATAAAATATTTTTTAAAATGATATTTCATTGGATTTATTTTACTTTTCTAGTTATGTTAAACATTTATTTGTGTTTATTACCATTTCTATTTCTTGAATAAGCTGTCCTTGTCCATTTTAAAGTTTTTCCTCTGTTTCTGTACATTCTTTATAATATATGGAGAAGAGGTAGAATTGCTGTATTTATTGTAAACACTGATTTCTATGCTTTTAGTTTTATTGTACGACATGCAGTAATTTTATATAAATTGATTTTTCTCTTGTGATTTCTTTCATTGCTTTTTAAGTTTAAAAGTCATCCTCCACTCTGAGATTAGATTCACCTATATTTTCTTTTAGGTTTCTTTAACGGTATATCACCTGTTTTCCATAAACTCTCTTAGATATTCATGCTTCCTGGATATAATTTCTACCTTGATAGTTCAGCTCCTTGCCCTTACTTCAGAGCATCCTTCTCTTTAGCTTCTCCAGAGCAGATGGACATGGTGAGTACAATATTCTCTTTAGAGTAAAACTAGATATCCATTTATTTTTTTGTGTTCATTTTGTGAGTTACAACATTATTTGATATCTTCTTGGGTTTCTGCAAAATGGGTATTAGTTGGAAAGTCACAAACTACCATTCAGAGAAGTTGCCAGGCTTCTATAGACAAATGATGCGACCAACTTGGAGTTGAATAGATTTCAGACCTGCTCAACAGTGTTGGCAGATTATCAACACGTTACAAAGAGAACCTCTTTGGCTCCTTCATGGAATTAACGTGAGCCATAGTACAAATTCATGAAGGCATCTATCTCTATCTCTGGTGGAAGGGTCAAATAGAATAATATTAATGATTGGAGTTAAGTAATTGCTTAATCACAAACTCCAGCTTTAACCAGGATTACAGGAAACCAAGAAGCAAGTTCCTAAGAACTGTGTGTCGGGAACCCACAGAAGAGCCATTAACTGAAGAGTCCAGTAAGTGTAAGAAGAATATATACTTATCCTTGGAGATGGGTTGTCTCCGGGTGTGTTCTTGATTGACTTGCTTTCTCATGTCACTAAATATGCTTTTCATAAGTTATATATGCATAGAGCTGGACAACTGAAACTATACAGAAGGCATGTGCAGGTGAGAGAGTATATGAAAAAAATAATTCCAGTTCTGGGAGAAAATGATGATCTTGAGGGAAAAAGGATTGGAAAAATTTCCTGGGACTCTGATATGCTTCTGTCTACGTACATTAGTGGACATGACGGCATCTGACCCAGATAAAACTGAGGTTAATCCTGACCTTTCACTGTCTGATCTCAACCTAAGATGGATACTCTTTGTTTAAATTTCTAAAGTTATGACAGACTTTTCCTAAACAGCATCCTAATTTTATTAATTCTTCTCTCTGTTCGTTTTTAGGCCTTCCAGGGATTAGCCCAATTTATAAAGGAATCTTTATGAAGAAATCAAACTCTTCATAGCACTCGGTTTTCAGATAAATTATTTCTATGTTTTAGCAGGAAGAAATGATTGTTGGTGTTAGACTTACAGATTGAGTTTCACCAAACACGTCATATTTGTAGTAATTTAACTAGACAACTTTTAAAGTGCCCTTGAACCCATCAGATTGCCAAAATATATTTATAATCCACCTATACATGTTGATAAATTTTCAACGCCCCAAAAGTATTTTTACCCTGGATTTTATTATAAAGATTTTTGTAGTTGCTTTATCATTTCCCATAAATTTTCTTTGAAAATAACATTTTTACAGTAAATTATTTGTAAGCAAACAATCATGTTCAAAATGATATATAATGTGAACTTTTCCTATTTTAAAGAAAATGTAATGAGAGCTTGTTGTAAAAATTGTTAGAATTTGACTGTTATACATAATTTTTAGTAAGAGTATCAGAGACATTATGTTACGGCATAGAAATCCATTTAAAATAAAATTCTGAATCTAAACATACACAAAGGTGCGCCTATTAATTCTAAGTAAGGAGGAGAGATTAAGGACTGAGAAAAATGTACTACATCGTATTTTTATGAAACTACACCACTTTCAAAAATGCATTCTTGTCAGTTACATAATTTCAATCTACTAGACTCCTTTGAGGTACTTAGGATATACTTTTTAATGCTTTTCTTTCTCACTTTAAGGTCTTTATTTCTCCCATCTGATTATTAAATATATGCTCACTTAATTTTTTTTTCAAACAACCCAGTAAGTATAAGGAATAAAGTAAAAGCCACTGGGTATCTCACCCCCAACATTTATATCCATCCTTTTAGATGTTTTCTATGCATGTACATGTAATATGTACAAGAATGGGATCTCATTAGGACAGTATCATAAATATCCTGTATCCATTTTCTATTGCTGTAGAACAGTTTACCAGCATTCCAAGACCCAGTCCTTGTAAAGTTATGTGGTCCTCTGAGGAATTAGGAAGTTTACCTCTTTATCATTCCCACCATCCTTGTGTATATAAACATCTCCATCATGGTTATTATTTTCCCAGCATCTGAATGACATGTTATACCTCTGGCAGCTAAAGTTCTTGAACAAAAATCTTACCTTAAAGCTCAAATCCAATCGGCTGGCTCCAAGCCTGGATCCCCTTTCTAGGACAAGCGGTGGTGGTTCTTTGGGAGACTGGACACACGCAGGCAGCAGAGGACAGCTGAGATGGGGGAGCTGACAAGCCTGTGAAGTGGGACAAGAGAGAGGAAAGTGCAAATTAATTCGTAAAAGTAAAACCGGCCTCTTCCATGCATTTTACTCAGTGGTTCCCAACAAGAGCCAAAGTGCTCAGCCCGGGCTATATACAGGAGGGCCTCGTTTTTCTCGTTAAGTCCCCGACATAGGGGAGTTGATGTACAGCCCCCTTTCAAGCCGGGAAACACGCAATCTAACGACAGTCTGTGGGAATCTGCTTCTTCATAGGAAAATAGAAAGGCAGAGACAGGACACACAGGAGATGGGCAGGCTGCCCCTTATCACTCAGGGTTCACTTTCATTTCCAGAGGTTTCCTGCATCTCAAACGTTAAAGCACCACAAACAGGAGCCTCGCCTGGTGGCTTTGCCCTTGTGCGTCTTTCCAAGCTGGGAAAGCTGTCTGGCAGGATCCAGAAACGCTAACAGGTTTGTAGTCTTTGACACAGCATATCAGATGCTGTGGCTTGGCTCAGGATCTGAGCTCCTTCCTGTGTCTTTGAGCTCTGGAAGGTGAAATGCCACATTTCCAGATGGCCTTGCAGACACAGCCTCAGGTGTGAGCTCTGTCCCCCAGACGCCTGCGTTCAGAACTGAGTCAGGAGGCGAGCGGGCAGGATATGGGGTTCCCGTCTCCCGGCACAGCTAAGGCAGCAGGACCTCACAGCAGGCCGCTGCCCGGCTGGGTGGGTCTGCTTCTTCTAGCAGAAATAGGGAAATGCAGGGCTAGAAATTGTCCCCAGCCCTGTGGAAAATGCTCCATCCACATTTTCAGTCATGCCAACCATTTGGAAACCACGGAATACATGATAAAAATGTTTTTTGCTTAAACTAGCCAGAGTAGTTTCCATTATCTGCAACTGAATGCCCACCAGGCCAGGTGTGTTGAGGTCTGTAAGACCACCCTTGGGCTTCATGGGTCACTGGAAGGACTCAGAGGACCAGATGTTGTTCTATTCACAGTTACAGGTTATTATAGCAGAAGGATAGAGCAAAATCTCAAAGGGAAAGTCACGTGGGCAAAGTCTAGGGGAAACCAGACACAAGCTTCCGAGAGTCCTCTCCCAGCAGTGCCACGGGACTCAATTCCTTCAGCAATGATGGGTGACGCTGTGGCTGCAAGACGGCCCCACCTGCCGCAGAGGGAGAGCAGGTGTTCAGCATAAAGACAGTGTCAGCATAAACCACCTGCAGAAACCATGACAGCAGGGACCAGCCCCCAAGCATGCAGAACACTCCTCCAGCCCGTGTACCCCGAGAGCTCGGTCCCCAGGAGCCAGCCAAGGGCAGACATGGAAGCAGCCCGTTCCTGGGTACGTGCACGGTCCCAGGGACCCAGAGCTGCTGCCTTAACCCTCTCCTGTCCACCAGGAATCCCACTTCTGGACAGGTAAAGAGTTACCCGAAATATGCAAGACACTAAAAACTACAAAGAGAGTAATTGTAATTTAAAACAGCCAAAAGCTGGGGGTGGGAGTAGAGGTTTGGTGACTAGAGGTCTCACGATAGGAAGATGTTACGTCAATTATGGTTCATCCACTTAACTAAGTTTTAGGCCACCACTAAACACCAGCATGGTAAAATGATTATATGGGATGAAAAGTCAGGGTATAAAAGTGTACACAAACTGTTACCTCACTGCCCGACGTACAGTGAGGCCAAACAATACCAAAACGTTGGAGTTTGGAGCAGACAAAGGTTTACTGCAGGGCACCGCAAGGAGACGGATGGCTCAAGCTTTAAAAACCCTTATGTCCCCGAAAGCTTTCAGCAAAGCCCCCTTACAGGAAAGGTGAGGGAGGGGCATAGTTAGTTGTTGCAGACTTCTTGGTGTCAGATCCGTTGTTGTTGAGGTCGGGTCATGGTCACAATGTTCCTGTAAACCTCCCCCTAAACAAATGCTATCTCTGTTCTGATAAGGAAGGGCAAGGTCCCAAGGCTCGACTTTCGCCCTCCGAGGTCCAGGCCCTGGATAAGAGGAAGGGGTCCCTGCGGCAGGCTGGGGGCAGGGGTGCGTCCAGCACCAGGTCTGGGTCCTCCAGCCAGTGCCCAGGCTCTGCTGAAGAAGCAGATCTCAGTTGGTGGCGCCCTCAGGGCCGGGGGTCCCCGGACCCTGCCCAGCCGTCATCACTGAGGGAGCCAGGCGCCCAGGACCCAACTGGCCCTCAGGCTCCTCAGGCCACCCAGATGGCAAAGTCAGGTCCTGCAGACTGTGTCTCATCCAAACTGCCGCTGCCATTAGGTCACAGTGGCGGGGATGGGGGAGACGGTCACCGCCGCCTCAGGGCCTGGGCCGGGCCACTGGGTGGCCTTGGTGAGGGCTCTGGAGCCCTGCAGGACACGCCCCCAGTCTGTTCCCTGGGCCCCCCAGCTCACCTGTCAGGCCCAAGGCCGGGTGAGCTGGAGGGCCCAGGGGAGAAGGCCAAGATCCGCCTCTTATCTCACTCTCGCCTGAGGACCACTGGCTGAGGACCACTTGAGGGAGGGGCCCACTGTGGTGCCGACCAATGGTTGAGTGGGACCACCGACACAGCTCTAACCATGGTGTTTGTGGTCTCCCGGTAACCACTGCCTGATAACAGGGTGGGGGGGTGGGTGATAACAGCAATGGCTACGCTAAGGGCTGCACGGTGCTGTGCTCTATTACAATTCCCCCGTTTTCTTTGATACTCCTTAGTCTTGAGAAGAACACGAGGGTATGTTTTGGACAGAGTGGCTAATCATAAACTCGGCAGAGAAACTTGGTTTTGGGGGGACTTGGTCTCCACTTTCAATCCTGTTTCATCCTTCCCCAAGTCTTTCAGGGAATCGGACGATGACTGCTCTAGCTAATTCCTGCTGAAATGGGGTGTAGTCCTACCTTGATTTGGGGAATGGATACCAAGTTGGAAATATTCCCCAGTTCCAAGTCCTGGATCCAAGTCTTGTAAAAGAAAGATCTTGTATAAGGGATTCAGGAAAATAAGACTGAAAACCAGTCTGGATCTTGCACTCTGAGGGAGACTTGCTCCTAGATAGCCAGACTCAAAGAAGTATAATTAACAAAACTGCTATAAGTCAAGAGTAACTTGAGGGGAAGGGCTTCCCTATATCTGGAGAACACAGATCAAAATCAGTAATATTCCAGACAAAACCCATAAACATAACCATAAACAACAGTCTACTCAGTAACCAATCCTTTTACTTTTTATGAAGCCATCAGGTCTTCCATTAGGATTTTAAATTTCTTACCCAGTTCAGGGGTATGATCTGAAATATACCCTAGATCTGTGTTTGTCAAAAAGTCCTTCCTATGAATCTTCTTGAAGATGAAGCACTTTTTTTTTAACATCTTTATTAGAGTATAATTGCTTTACAATGGTGTGTTAGTTTCTGCTTTATAAAAAAGTGAATCAGGGCTTCCCTGGTAGTGCAGTGGTTGAGAGTCCGCCTGCTGATGCAGGGGACGTGGGTTCGTGCCCCGGTCCGGGAAGATCCCACATGCCACGGAGCGGCTGGGCCCGTGAGCTATGGCCACAGGGCCTGCACTTCAGGAGCCTGCGCTCCGTAACGGGGGAGGCCACAGAGGTGAGAGGCCCGCGTATTGCAAACAAAACAAACAAAACAAACAAACAAACAAACAAACAAAAAAAGTGAATCAGTTATACATATACATATGTCCCCATATCTCTTCCCTCTTGCATCTCCCTCCCTCCTACCCTCCCTATCTCACCCCTCTAGGTGGTCACAAGGAACCAAGCTGATCTCCCTGTGCTATGCAGCTGCTTCCCACCAGCTATCTATTTTATGTTTGGTCGTGTATATATGTCCATGCCACTCTTGCACTTTGTCACAGCTTACCCTTCCCGCTCCCCATATCCTCAAGTCCATTCTCTAGTACGTCTGCATTTTTATTCCCATCTTATTCCCATCCCCTAGGTTATTCTGACCTTTTTTTTTCTTTTTTTAGATTCCATATATATGTGTTAGCATACGGTTATTTGTTTTTCTCTTTCTGACTTACTTCACTCTGTATGACAGTCTCTAGGTCTATCCACCTCACCACAAATAACTCACTTTCATTCCTTTTTATGGCTAAGTAATATTCCATTGTATACATGTGCCATATCTTCTTTATCCATTCATCTGTTGATGGACACGTAGGTTGCTTCCATCTCCTGGCTATTGTAAATAGAGCTGCAATGAACATTTTGGTACATAACTCTTTTTGAATTATTATTTTCTCAGGGTATATGCACAGTAGTGGGATTGCTGGGTCGTATGGTAGTTCTATTTGTAGTTTTTTACAGAACCTCCATACTGTTCTCCATAGTGGCTGTATCAATTTACATTCCCACCAACAGTGCAAGAGGGTTCCCTTTTCTCCACACCCTCTCCAGCATTTATTGTTTGTAGATTTTTGGATGATGGCCATTCTGACCGGTGTGAGATGATATCTCATTGCAGTTTTGATTTGTATTTCTCTAATGATTAATGATGTTGAGCATTCTTTCATGTGTTTGTTAGCAATCTGTATATCTTCTTTAGAGAAATGTCTATATAGGTCTTCTGCCCATTTTTGGAATGGGTCGTTTGTTTGTTTTTATATTGAGCTGCATGACTCGCTTGTATATTTTGGAGATTAATCCTTTTGTCAGTTGCTTCATTTGCAAGTATTCTCTCCCATTCTGAGGGTTGTCTTTTCATCTTGTTTATGGTTTCCTTTGCTGTGCAAAAGCTTTTAAGTTTCATTAGATCCCATTTGTTTTTGTTTTTGTTTTTATTTCCATTTCTCTAGGAGGTGGGTCAAAAAGGATCTTGCTGTGATTGATGTCAGAGAGTGTTCTGCCTATGTTTTCCTCGAAGAGCTTGATGGTGTCTAGCCTTACATTTAGGTCTTTAATCCATTATGAGTTTATTTTTGTGTATGGTGTTAGGGAGTGTTCTAATTTCATTCTTTTACACATAGCTGTCCAATATTCCCAGCACCACTTATTGAAGAGGCTGTCTTTTCTCCACTGTATATTCTTGTCTCCTTTATCAAAGATAAGGTGACCATATGTGTGTGGGATTATCTCTGGGCTTTCTATCCTGTTCCATTGATGTATATTTCTGTTCCTGCCAGTACAATACTATCTTGATTACTGTAGCTTTGTAGTATAGTCTGAAGTCAGGGAGCCTGATTCTTCCAGCTCTGTTTTTCTTTCTCAAGATTGTTTTGGCTATTCGGGGTCTTTTGTGTTTCCATACAAATTGTGAAATTTTTTGTTCTAGTTCTGTGAAAAATGCCAGTGGTAGTTGCATTGAATCTGTAGATTGCTTTGGGCAGTAGAGTCATTTTCACAATGTTGATTCTTCCAATCCAAGAACATGGTATATCCCTCCATCTATTTGTATCATTGTTAATTTCTTTCATCAGTGTGTTATAATTTTCTGCATACAGGTCTTTTGTCTCCTTAGGTAGGTTTATTCCTAGATATTTTATTCTTTTTGTTGCAGTGGTAAACGGGAGTGTTTTCTTAATGTCACTTTCAGATTTTTCATCATTAGTGTATAGGAATGCCAGAGATTTCTGTGCATTAATTTTGTATCCTGCTACTTTACCAAATTCATTGATTAGTTCTAGTAGTTTTCTGGTAGCATCTTTAGGATTCTCTATGGATAGTATCATGTCATCTGCAAACAGTGACAGCTTTACTTCTTTTTTTCTGATTTGGATTCCTTTTATTTCTTTTTCTTCTCTGATTGCTGTGGCTAGAACTTCCAAAACTATGTTGAATAATAGTGGTGAGAGTGGGCAACTTTGTCTTGTTCCTGATCTTAGAGGAAATGGTTTCAGTTTCTCACCATTGAGGACACTGTTGGCTGTGAGTTTGTCATATATGGCCTTTACTATGTTGAGGAAAGTTCCCTCTATGTCTACGTTCTGGAGGGTTTTTATCATAAATGGGTGTTGAATTTTGTTGAAAGCTTTCTCTGCATCTATTGAGATGATTAGATGGTTTTTCTCCTTCAATTTGTTAATATGGTGTATCATGTTGATTGATTTGCATATACTGAAGAACCCTTGCATTCCTGGAATAAACCCCACTTGATCATGGTGTATGATCCTTTTAATGTGCTGTTGGATTCTGTTTGCTAGTATTTTGTTGAGGATTTTTGCATCTATGTTCATCAGTGATATTGGCCTGTAGTTTTCTTTCTTTGTGACATCTTTGTCTGGTTTTGGTATCAGGGTAATGGTGGCCTCATAGAATGAGTTTGGGAGTGTTCCTCCCTCTGCTATATTTGGGAAGAGTTTGAGAAGGATAGGTGTTAGCTCTTCTCTAAATGTTTGATAGAATTCACCTGTGAAGCCATCTGGTCCTGGGCTTTTGTTTGTTGGAAGATTTTAAATCACAGTTTCAATTTCAGTGCTTGTGATTGGTCTGTTCATATTTTCTATTTCTTCCTGGTTCAGTCTCGGAAGGTTGTGCATTTCTAAGAATTTGTCCATTTCTTCCAGGTTGTCCATTTTATTGGCATAGAGTTGCTTGTAGTAGTCTCTCATGATCCTTTGTATTTCTGCAGTGTCAGTTGTTACTTCTCCTTTTTCATTTCTAATTCTATTGATTTGAGTCTTCTCCCTTTTTTTCTTGATGAGTCTGGCTAATGGTTTACCAATTTTGTTTATCTTCTCAAAGAACCAGCTTTTAGTTTTATTGGTCTTTGCTATCATTTCCTTCATTTGTTTTTCATTTATTTCTGATCTGATCTTTATGATTTCTTTCCTTCTGTTAACTTTGGGGTTTTTTTGTTCTTCTTTCTCTAATTGCTTTAGGTGCAAGGTTAGGTTGTTCATTTGAGATGTTTCCTGTTTCTTAAGGTACGACTGTATTGCTATAAACTTCCCTCTTAGAACTGCTTTTGCTGCATCCCATAGGTTTGGGGTCGTCCTGTCTCCATTGTCATTTGTTTCTAGATATTTTTTGATTTGCTCTTTGATTTCTTCAGTGATCACTTCATTATTAAGCATTGTATTGTTTAGTGTCCATGTGTTTGTATTTTTTACAGATCTTTTCCTGTAATTGATATCTAGTCTCACAGCGTTGTGGTCGGAAAAGATACTTGATACAAATTCAATTTTCTTAAATTTACCAAGGCTAGATTTGTGACCAAAGATATGATCTATACTGGAGAATGTTCCATGGGCACTTGAGAAAAATGTGTATTCTGTTGTTTTTGGATGGAATGTTCTATGAATATCAATTAAGTCCATCTTGTTTAATGTATCACATAAAGCTTGTGTTTCCTTATTTATTTACATTTTGGATGATCTGTCCATTGGTGAAAGTGGGGTGTTAAAATCCCCTACTATGATTGTGTTACTGTCGATTTCCTCTCTTATGGCTGTTAGTATTTGCCTTATGTATTGAGGTGCTCCTATGTTGGGTACATAAATATCTACAATTATTATATCTTCTGAAGATTAAGCACTTTTGCAAAGCATCAGCTTAACTGTCTATTAAAGACTTTAAAAGGCAAAGTTAAAGATCTGATTACCATGGTTTGACAAAGAAGCTTAATCAAGTTGCAGTGATATAAACAGACTTATGGCTGATAGATTATACCAGGGCATATCTACATTTCTGATACTTTATATAATTTCTAGAATATCTATAGTAGTAACATTTATCTGTACTGGATAATCTTAGAAGGCTTATCACTCATTTGACAATGCTTCCCAAGTAATTCAATACACCAAATAATACTTACTAAATATTCCTCCTGACATGACTTAAGGGCCCCCTTACGAATCCCAAAGTTAGCTGGAGGTCAAAAGAACCTTAATTAAAATTTGATATTTGGGAAGTTTGTCAAAAAGTTTCAAAACACTTGGTCAAATGAGATCATCGGTTACTGTAAGACAATACTTCTTTCTTATCCAAAGTGAGAAGAGATCTTAAAAGCAAATACAGATCACTTAAAGGCAAGGAAGTTCATATAACCTCTTATCAAAAGCAGCATTCTAAATAAACTTGTTCTCTTAGCAGAGAGGAACCAAATCTAGTCTTGCACCAGCTTACTTTTAATAACAAAATCCATTTACCTAATTTTAATCTAATCTCAGCCCAACCGTGCATAAAACTCAGTTTTTACTCAAAACACAGATCCTACTTTCTCACTTTATAATGAAAATTTTTTCATTCGATTATTTTTTGTAGCTTTAATTACACATTTAGATTAGAATCCTCAACTCTTAAACACCTTAATTTTTAGAGAAAACTAAGAGGCAAGTCATTGTGAACTGTTTGTCATTCCAGCATTTTCTGATTGGAAATTTATGCTTTAGTTTTTCTCTCCTAAGAAGGCAAAGGTAGATAAACTTAGATTTGCCTGGCAACCAGTGTTCAAATATTTCATCCTATTTGAAATGACCCAGATAGTCAATGAATTCTTGTCATTTAACTTAGTTCAGTTTCAAGTTACCAAAATCTAGAGAGGCTATTCTAGATAGACTTAAAGTTTCATCATATCAAGTTATTTTTCTTGCTGACAAATTTGCAACAGATATAAGGTCTTATTTGATTTCTAATAAACCTAGGTACAACAGAAGTGTTATGCTTAACAAACCAACAAGCTTAAGCTAGCTTCAATACCAGATATGAACTCAGATCATGAGGACCTGACATTCACTTTGGCCAATTTTCTAAGTATTAGGAAGTATTTAATTTGTAAGCACTTACTTTAGAGTCAGTTAAATAGAGCTCATTTACAAGTTAATTCAGCAGTATTATAACCTAAAATGGTCCAAATCTGGAGAATGCCTCTCAAGGGGCTGCATTTGGGAAACAAATCTGAGTTTCCCATAGCCAGCACACTTACACACAAGACCAAATCAAACATACACACAAGACCAAATCAAACGTACACACAAAGAACAAAGTCTACTTCCTGCAGGACAAAAAAAAGGGTGAAGTTCAACAATTTCCTTAACTTTTTCAAACAAAGATCCCTCTTTTTAACAACAAACAACATGCAAATGGAAAGATAGGGAATCGTGACCACAAGTGTCATGGCAATTCACCTGGTAAACGCAAAACCAAAAATAACAGTTGGAATAAGTTAAGTTTACTTAGTTAACTTCAAGTTTTTTCCTACAATACTTTTATTTTCTCAGGGTCAGAATTCTGAAAAAAAGTATTTCATCAAGCCAGCTTTCTCTAACTGCATATGCAAAAAAGCAGTTTTGGAATTCCAAAAGAGTTTCATCTTAACCAATGTTTCTTTAGAGTCTAAAGAATACAGTGGCCATGCAGTGTTAAGAAAAATCTTCTTTCTTTAATGCTAGGGGGACTATAAGATGGAATAGAGCTCTGATTATCACAGCAGGTGTTATCAAATACCAAACAAACAGGGCTTCCCTCGTGGCGCAGTGGTTGAGAGTCCGCCTGCCGATGCAGGGGACGCGGGTTCGTGCCCCGGTCCGGGAAGATCCCACGTGCCACGGAGCGGCTGGGCCCATGAGCCATGGCCGCTGAGCTTGCGCATCTGGAGCCTGTGCTCCTGAACGGGAGAGGCCACAACAGCGAGAGGCCCGTGCACCGCCAAAAAAAAAAAAAAAAAAAAAAAAAAAAAAAAAAAAACAAATACAGTGCAAAACGGTCTCTCAGAATCACAGTTCCCTAGCATCAAAAAGGAGATTCCCATCCATTGCAAAGGGAAAATCCCAACCAAAGCTCCACCACAGGCAAAACCAAACACAATGGGGAAGGATACCTGGTGTCATCACACCTGAGCTCCGTTTTTCACCAAAGACATCTCAACAAGCCAATGCAAGTACTGATTCACACACATACAATATACAAATAACAAACACGGTCCCACAAACAAAAGCACAAGCCAGAGTGGCTCACCCCAAAATGACATATACAAAAATACAAACAACAAATAAGCTACAGTTGCATAGACAGAAAATCAAAGGAAGTGTAGTCTAAAATTCCACTTCCACTCCCAGACAGAGGCCTTCAAACAGAGTGGCCCAGCTCTCAAGAGAACGGACCCAAAGTGGCTCACTTGCTGCAACAGAAGCAGCCCAAACGGAGTGGAGAGAATTCCCAGCCTGCGCAAGCTGGAGTGACTTACCCCCAAGCAACACCAAATGTGGAGCACAGCTCCGGATCTTTCTCTGCTCCCAACAGCCTCGTGCACTGGGGCAGCTGACTTCTATCAGGGAGAGTCCCTCCCAGTTCCCTGGAGCAAAATGAGCTCCAGCAGCTGCTGGGAACTCAGGAAAGGGGTTGCCCCTGGCTGGGGTCCACTTGCCACTGGCACAGACCTCCTGGCTGGCTCACCATAATTGTTACCGAAACGCAAGTTTGTGTGCCTGATACACGAGAGGCCAAACAATACCGAAACGTCAGAGTCTGGAACAGAGAAAGGTTTACTGCAGGGCCATGCAAGGAGATGGGTGGCTCATGCCTTAAAAACCCCAAACTTGAGCTCGAGAAGAAGATGGCGGAAGAGTAAGACATGGAGACCACCCTGCTCCTCACAGATACATGAGAAATACATCTACACGTGGAACTGCTCCTATAGAACACCTACTGAACGCTGGCAGAAGACCTCAGACCTCCCAAAAGGCAAGAAACTCCCCACGTACCTGGGTAGGGCAAAAGAAAAAAGAAAAAACAGACAAAAGAATAGGGACGGGACCTACACCAGTGGGAGGAAGCTGTGAAGGAGGAAAGGTTTCCACACACTAGGAAGCCCCTTCGTGGGCAGAAACTGTGGGTGGGAAGGGGGTAAGCTTCAGAGCCGCGGAGGAGAGCGCAGCAACAGGGGTGCAGAGGGCAAAGCAGAGAGATTCCCGCACAGAGGATCGGTGCCGACCAGCATTCATCAGCCCGAGAGGCTTGACTGCTCCCCCACCGAGGTGGGCAGGGGCTGGGAGCTGAGGCTCGGGCTTCGGTCGGATCGCAGGGAGAGGATAGGGGTTGGCGGCATGAACATAGCCTGAATGGGGCTAGTGTGCCACGGCTAGCCGGGAGGGAGTCTGGGAAAAAGTCTGGAGCTGCCGAAGAGGCAAGAGACTTTTCCTTCCCTCTTTGTTTCCTGGTGCGTGAGGAGAGGGGATTCAGAGCGCTGCTGAAAGGAGCTCCAGAGACGGGCGCGAGGCGCGGCTAAAAGCGCGGACCCCAGAGACGGGCGTGGGATGCTGGGGCTGCTGCTGCCGCCACCAAGAAGCCTGTGTGCGAGCGCAGGTCACTCTCCACACCTCCCCTCCCGGGAGCCTGTGCAGCCCGCCACTGCCAGGGTCCCATGATCCAGGGACAACTTCCCCGGGAGAACGCACGGCGCACATCAGGCTGGTGCAACGTCACGCTGCCCCCTGCTGCCGCTGCCTCGCCCCGCACTCTGTACCCCTCCCTCCCCCGCGGCCTGAGTGAGCCAGAGCCCCCGAATCAGCTGCTCCTTTAACCCCATCCTGTCTGAGGGAGGAACAGACGCCCTCAGACGACCTACACGGAGAGGCGGGGCCAAATCCAAAGCTGAACCCCAGGAGCTTTACAAACAAAAAAGAGAAAGGGAAATCTCCCCCAGCAGCCTCAGAAGCAGTGGATTAAAGCTCCACAATCATCACAAATTGAGGAGGTGGACTTTGGGAGCAAGATATAATATTTTTTCCCCTTTTCCTCTTTTTGTGAGTGTGTATGTGTGTGCTTGTGTGTGAGATTTTGTCTGTATAGCTTTGCTTTCACCATTTCTCCTAGGATTCTGTCCGTCCGTTCTTTTTTTCTTTACTTTTTAAATTTTTTTCAGAATTATTTTTTATTTTAATAACTTTATTTTATCTTTATTTTATCTTCTCTCTATCTCTCTCCCTCCCTCCCTCCCTCCCTCTCCCTCTCCCTCTCTCTCTATTTTTTCTCCCTTTTATTCTGAGCCGTGTGGATGAAAGGCTCTTGGTGCCCTAGCCAGGAGTCAGTGCTGTGTCTCTGACATGGGAGAGCCAACTTCAGGACACCGGTCCACAAGAGCCCTCCCAACTCCACGTAATATCAAACGGCGAAAATCTCCCAGAGATCTCCATCTCAACACCAAAACCCAGCTACACTCAACGACCAGCAAGCTACAGTGCTGGACACCCTATGCCAAACAACTAGCAAGACAGGAACACAGCCCCATCCATTAGCAGAGAGGCTGCCTAAGATCATAATAAGGCCACAGACACCCCAAAACACACCACCAGACATGGAGCTGCCCACCAGAAAGACAAGATCCAGCCTCATCTACCAGAACACAGGCACTAGTCCCCTCCACCAGGAAGCCTACACAACCCACTGAACCAACCTTAGCCACTGGGGACAGACACCAAAAACAACGGGAACTACAAACCTGCAGCCTGCAAAAAGGAGACCCCAAACACAGTAAGATAAGCAAAACGAGAAGACAGAAAAACACACATCAGATGAAGAAGCAAGGTAAAAACCCACAAGACTTTACAAATGAAGAGGAAATAGGCAGTCTACCCGAAAGAGAACTCAGAATAATGATAGTAAAGATGATCCAAAATCTTGGAAATAGCATAGAGAAAATTCAAGAAACATTTAATAAGGACCTAGAAGAACTAAAAAGGAAACAAGCAATGATGAACAATACAGTAAATGAAATTAAAAATACTCTAGAAGGGATCAATAGCAGAAGAACTGAGGCAGAATAACGGATAAGTGACCTGGCAGATAAAATAGTGGAAATAACTACTGCAGAGCAGAATAAAGAAAAAAGAATGAAAAGAACTGAGGACAGTCTCAGAGACCTCTGGGACAACACTAAATGCACCAACATTCGAATTAAAGGGGTCCCAGAAGAAGAGAAAAAGAAAGTGATTGAGAAAACATTTGAAGAGATTATAGTTGAAAACTTCCCTAATATGGGAAAGGAAATAGTTAATCAAGTCCAGGAAGCACAGAGAGTCCCTTATAGGATAAATCCAAGGTGAAACACGCCAAGACACATATTAATCAAGCTATCAAAAATTAAATACAAAGAAAACATATTAAAAGCAGCAAGGGAAAAACAACAAATAACACACAAGGGAATCCCCATAAAGTTAACAGCTGATCTTTCAGCAGAAACTCCGCGAGCCAGAAGGGAGTGGCAGGACATATTTAAAGTGATGAAAGAGAAAACCTACAACCAAGATTACTCTACCCAGCAAAGATCTCATTCAGATTTTATGGAGAAATTAAAACCTTTACAGACAAGCAAAAGCTGAGAGAGTTCAGCACCACCAAACCAGCTTTACAACAAATGCTAAAGGAACTTCTCTAGGCAAGAAACACAAGAGAAGAGAAAGACCTACCATAACAAACCTAAAACAATTAAGAAAATGGAAATAGGAACATACATATTGATAATTACCTTAAATGTAAATGAATTAAATGCTCCCACCAAAAGACACAGACTGGCTGAATGGATACAAAAACAAGACCCGTATATATGCTGTCTACAAAAGACCCACTTAGACTTAGGGACACATACAGACTGAAAGTAAGGGGATGGAAAAAGATATTCCATGCAAATGGAAACCAAAAGAAAGCTGGAGTAGCAATTCTCATATCAGACAAAATAGACTTTAAAATAAAGACTACTAGAAGAGACAAAGAAGGACACTACATAATGATCAAGGGATCGATCCAAGAAGAAGATATAACAATTGTAAATATTTATGCACCCAACACAGGAGCACCTCATTACATAAGGCAAATACTAACAACCATAAAAGGGGAAATAAACGGTAACACAATCATAGTAGGGGACTTTAACACCCCACTTTCACCAATGGACAGACCATTCAAAATGAAATAAATAAGGAAACACAAGCTTTAAATGATACATTAAACAAGATGGACTTAATTGATATTTATAGGACATTCCATCCAAAAACAACAGAATACACATTTTTCTCAAGTGCTCATGGAACATTCTCCAGGATAGATCATATCTTGGGTCACAAATCAAGCCTTGGTAAATTTAAGAAAATTGAAATCGCATCAAGTATTGTTTCCAACCACAACACTATGAGACTAGATATCAATTTACAGGAAAAGATTTGTAAAAATTACAAACACATGGAGGCTAAACAGCACACTACTAAATAACCAAGAGATCACTGAAGAAATCAAAGAGGAAATCAAAAAATACCTAGAAACAAATGACAATGAAAACACAATGACACTAAACCTATGGGATGCGGCAAAAGCAGTTCTAAGAGGGAAGTTTACAGCTATACAATCCTACCTTACGAAATGAGAAATATCTCAAATAAACAACCTAACCTTGCACCTAAAGCAGTTAGAGAAAGAATAACAAAAAAACCCCAAAGTTAGCAGAAGGAAAGAAATCATAAAGATTAGATCAGAAATAAATGAAAAACAAATGAAGGAAACGATAGCAAAGATCAATAAAGCTAAAAGCTGGTTCTTTGAGAAGATAAACAAAATTGACAAACCATTAGCCAGACTTATCAAGAAAAAAAGGGAGAGGACTCAAATCAATAGAATTAGAAATGAAAAAGGAGAAGTAACAACTGACACTGCAGAAATACAAAGGATCATGAGAGACTACTACAAGCAACTCTATGCCAATAAAATGGACAACCTGGAAGAAATGGACAAATTCTTAGAAATGCACAACCTTCCGAGACTGAACCAGGAAGAAATAGAAAATATGAACAGACCAATCACAAGCACTGAACTTGAAACTGTGATTAAAAATCTTCCAACAAACAGAAGTCCAGGACCAGATGGCTTCACAGGTGAATTCTATCAAACATTTAGAGAAGAGCTAACACCTATCCTTCTCAAACTCTTCCAAAATATAGCAGAGGGAGAAACACTCCCAAACTCATTCTACGAAGCCACCATCACCCTGATACCAAAACCAGACAAAGATGTCACAAAGAAAGAAAACTACAGGCCAATATCACTGATGAACATGGATGCAAAAATCCTCAACAAAATACTAGCAAACAGAATCCAACAGCACATTAAAAGGATCATACACCATGATCAAGTGGGGTTTATTCCAGGAATGCAAGGGTTCTTCAATATATGCAAATCAATCAACGTGATACACCATATTAACAAATTGAAGGAGAAAAACCATATGACCATCTCAATAGATGCAGAGAAAGCTTTTGACAAAATTCAACACCCATTTATGATAAAAACCCTCCAGAACGTAGGCACAGAGGGAAATTTCCTCAACATAATGAAGGCCATATATGACAGACTCACAGCCAACATCGTCCTAAATGGTGAAAAACTGAAACCATTTCCACTAAGATCAGGAACAAGACAAGTTTGCCCACTCTCACCACTATTATTCAACATAGTTTTGCAAGTTGTAGCCACAGCAAGCAGAGAAGGAAAAGAAATAAAAGGAATCCAAATCGGAAAAGAAGAACTAAAGCTGTCACTGTTTGTAGATGACATGATACTGTACATAGAGAATCCTAAAGATGCTACCAGAAAACTACTAGAGCTAATCAATGAATTTGGTAAAGTAGCAGGATACAAAATTAATGCACAGAAATCTCTGGCATTCCTATATGCTAATGATAAAAAGTCTGAAAGTGACATTAAGAAAACACTCCCATTTACCATTGCAACAAAAAGAATAAAATGTCTAGGAATAAACCTACCAAAGGAGACAAAAGACCTGTATGCAGAAAATTATAAGACACTGATGAAAGAAATTAAAGATGATACAAATAGATGGAGATATACCATGTTCTTGGATTGGAAGAATCAACATTGTGAAAATGACTCTACTACCCAAAGCAATCTACAGATTCAATGCAATCCCTATCAAACTACCACTGGCATTTTTCACAGAACTAGAACAAAAAATTTCACAATTTGTATGGAAACACAAAAGACCCTGAATAGCCAAAGCAATCTTGAGAACAAAAAATGGAGCTGGAGGAATCACGCTCCCTGACTTCAGACTATACTACAAAGCTAAAGTAATCAAAACAGTATGGTACTGGCACAAAAACAGAAATATAGATCAGTGGAACAGGATAGAAAGCCCAGAGATAAACCCACGCACATATGGTCAACTTATCTTTGATAAAGGAGGCAAGAATATACAGTGGAGAAAAGACAGCCTCTTCAAAAAGTGGTGCCAGGAAAACTGGACAGCTACATGTAAAAGTATGAAATTAGAACACTCCCTAACACCATACACAAAAATAAACTCAAAATGGATTAAAGAGCTTCCCTGGTGGCACAGTGGTTGAGAGTCCACCTGCCGATGTTGGGGACACGGGATCGTGCCCTGGTTCGGGAAGATCCCACGTGTCATGGAGCAGCTAGGGCCGTGAGCCATGGCCACTGAGCCTGCGCGACCGGAGCCTGTGCTCTGCAGCGGGAGAGGCTGCAACAGTGAGAGGCCCGCGTACCACAAAAAAAAAAAAAAAAAAAAAAAAAAGGATTAAAGACCTAAATGTAAGGCCAGACACTATAAAACTCTGAGAGGAAAACATAGGCAGAACACTCTATGACATAAATCACAGCAAGATCCTTTTTGACCCACCTCCTAGAGGAATGGAAATAAAAAAAAATAAAGAAACGGGACCTAATGAAACTTCAAAGCTTTTGCACAGCAAAGGAAACCATAAACAAGACAAAAAGACAACCCTCAGAATGGGAGAAAATATTTGCAAATGACAAAGGATTAATCTGCAAAATTTACAAGCAGCTCATGCAGCTCAGTAACAAAGAAACAAACAACCCAATACGAAAATGGGCAGAAGACCTAAATAGACATTTCTGCAAAGAAGATATACAGATGGCCAACAAACACATGAAAGAATGCTCAACATCATTAATCATTACAGAAATGCACATCAAAAGTACAATGAGGGCTTCCCTGGTGGCGCAGTGGTTGAGAGTCCGCCTGCCGATGCAGGGGACGCGGGTTCGTGCCCCGGTCCAGGAAGATCCCACATGCCGCGGAGCGGCTGGGCCTGTGAGCCATGGCCGCTGAGCCTGCGCATCCAGAACACAGGCTCCGCAACGGGAGAGGCCACAACAGTGAGAGGCCCGCGTACCGCAAAAAAAAAAAAAAAAAAAAAAAAAAAAGTACAATGAGATATCATCTCACACCGGTCAGAATGGCCATCATCCAAAAATCTACAAACAATAAATGCTGGAGAGGGTGTGGAGAAAAGGGAACCCTCTTGCACTGTTGGTGGGAATGTAAATTGATACATCCACTATGGAGAACAGTATGGAGGTTCCGTAAAAAACTAAAAATATAACTACCATAGGACCCAGCAATCCCACTACTGGGCATATACTCTGAGAAAACCATAATTCAAAAAGTGTCATGTACCAAAATGTTCATTGCAGCTCTATTTACAATAGCCAGGACATGGAAGCAACCTACATGCCCATCAACAGATGACTGGATAAAGAAGATGTGGCACATATATACAATGGAGTATTACTCAGCCATAAAAAGAAACGAAATTGAGTTATTTGTAGTGAGGTGGAAGGATCTAGAGTCTGTCATACAGAGTGAAGTAAGTCAGAAAGAGAAAAACAAATACCGTATGCTAACACATATATATGCAATCTAAGGAAAGAAAAAAAAGGTCATGAAGAACCTAGGGGCAAGACGGGAATAAAGACACAGACCTACTAGAGAATGGACTTGAGGATATGGGGAGGGGGAAGGGTAAGCTGTGACAAAGTGAGAGAGTGGCTTGGACATATATACAATACCAAACGTAAAATAGATAGCTAGTGGGAAGCAGCCACGTAGCACAGGGAGATCAGCTCGGTGCTTTGTGACCACCTACCTAGAGGGGTGGGATAGGGAGGGTGGGAGGGAGGGAGACGCAAGAGGGAAGAGATATGGGGACATATGTATATGTATAACTGATTCACTTTGTTTTAAAGCAGAAACTAACACACCATTGTAAAGCAATTACACTCCAATAAAGATGTTAAAAAAAAAAACAAAACCCAAACTCGAGGGGTTCGAGTTCCTTCTAGTGCCCCCCAACCCTGCCCCGCCCCCCCATCCCCACTCACCCTGAGGACTCAGGTCCCACACACTTGGAGAGGAGGCTCAGACCCCACGGCCAGGCCAGGAGCCTGATCTCTTTTCCTTTGTAGCTCTTCCCACAGTAAGAAGTAATTCTGTGTGCACTTGTTAATTGATGTTCTCTCCCAAGCCCTCATCTCTGAGGTCAGAAGCTATGCCATGCTCGTCATGGCAGCGTCCTCGGGGCCTGCAACAGAGCCTGGTCGAGGGCAGGCCTCCAGTAAATATGCGTTGCCACTGGATTGTGTACTTTTAATGGGGAAGTTTGTGGTGTGTGAATTACGTCTCAACAAAGCTATTATAAAAAGACATTACCATTAAAACAAGTAAACTAACTAAACACTAAAGAGAATTACCATACAGTGGCATTTAATGTTAGAAAAAAAGTTTGAGTTGCATGTCTATTGACATGGGAAGATATTCAAGAGACACCATGCAAAAGAGTTTTGCTAAAGCAGTTTATTTATACAATATGAGCCCCGTGTTTTTTGTTTGTTTGCTTTTTGGTGTTTTTTTTTTTGCTTAACAAAAGGATATATCCGCATGTTTAACCAGTATTTTTGAATGCCCATATCTGTGGGCGCAGTTATAAGTGTTTGTGACGCATCAGTGAATAAAGACACTTGTTATCATGGGGCTTACATTCTAGCACGGGAGGTTTACCACAAATAATAAGCACAGTACACAAGTACATCATATAGCCTGTGAGATGGGACAAAGGGCCATGGGGGGTCACCTGGCAGAGAGGGTTGGGAGGCTGGCAAGGAGCATGGTGCAACCTGAAATTAAGATGCTAGCCTGGTCCTTGGGAAGGTGAGCAAAGACTCAAGTGGGCATTAGCCAAGCGGGTGTCTGAGGGCGTAGCAGGACCCCAGGTTTGAGCCTCTTCGGTTCAGGGGACAGCCGGGGGACCAGTGTGGCTGCAGCAGAGCAAACAAGAGGGACCCACTGGGAGAGGAGGGGGGTGTGGCCAGAGCCTCCTGTTGCCCAGGTGAAGACGGTGGCTTTCGCTCTCCGAGGGGGAAAACCATGGTGGGATTTCGACCACAAGACAGACGGGATCTCCAGTCTGAGTGGGTGGCTCTGGCTGTGGAATTGAGGGGAACAGGCAGGGAGGCCTGTCCAAAGGCTACTACAGTAACCCAGGCCCGGGAGGATGGCGGCTCGGACCCAGCAGAGGGCAGACAGGTCGTTAGGAGAGGCTGCTGTCCAGGTTTTTAAAAACAGAGCCAAGGAGGTCTCCTAATGGATTGAATGTGAGGGGTGACAGGAGGAGGAATCAAAACCCACAGGTTTTCGTCTAAGCAACCGGGAGTGGAGTTGACAACCACAAAGATGAAGGCAAAGGACGAAGCCAGTTTGAAAGAAAGAACTGGGGCTTAGCCTCGGACGTGTCACTTTTGAGGAGCCTGCCAGGAATCTGTGCGTCACTGTCTGCAATGGCCTCTCACAAAGTATCTGCTGACCAGAGGCCGGGAACCACTTCCCCGGAATCCCTTCTCCATCAGTCAGCCAATGAGAGGCCTCAGATATGAGGCCCGATTCCCTGGGAGTGGTTGTAGCCAGAGGGAGGTTGGCAGTGGCTTCTGAGTGAGCTCTGTGATAACTGCCCACATCTGGGATGCTGGTGGGTGCCTGTTACCCACAGCATCTTTTTTTCTTTCATTTATTTATTATGTATTTATTTATTTTTGGCTGCATTGGGTCTTAGTTGTCGCGTGCGAGCTTTCTCTACTTGTGGCAGGCGGGGGCTACTCTTCGTTGCGGTGCGTAGGCTTCTCATTGCAGTGGCTTCTCTTGTTGCAGAGCATGGGCTCTAGGCGCGTGGGCTTCAGGAGTTGTGGCACGCGGGCTCAGTAGTTGTGGCTTGTGGGCTCTAGAGCACAGGCTCAGCAGTTGTGGCGCATGGGCTTAGTTGCTCTGTGGCATGTGGGATCTTCCTGGACCAAGGCTCGAATACTCACATCATCTTCAGGACAGTATACTGGGGGAGCCTGAGGGAGCCGGCCGGAGGACCCTGGCACCTGGTGGCTTCCAGTGTGTGCTTGCTGCAGGTGAAACAGAGTGACAGCTTGGCTGACTGTCCCTCCCCGAGGCCTTCTCACCATGGTCTCAAGTCCCAATCCCTTGAACAAACTATGTACTCAGAACGCAGAGAGCACCATCTCTTTTCCTGACAGAACACCCAGATGGAGGCATGGATGAAGTGGCTGGAAGTGTCAACCCGGAGTCTGGAGTGACGTTGGGGCTAGAGGTGAGACTTGGAGTTACCCAATCAGGTCCGGCTGCTTACCACTCAAAAATCAACACTCGAGGGCTTCCCCGGTGGTGCAGTGGTTGAGAGTCCGCCTGCCGATGCAGGGGACACGGGTTCGTGCCCCAGTCCAGGAGGATCCCACATGCCGCGGAGCGGCTGGGCCCATGAGCCATGGCCGCTGAGCCTGCGCGTCCAGAGCCTGTGCTCCGCAATGGGAGAGGCCACAGCAGTGAGAGGCCCACATACCGAAAAAAAAAAAAGAAGAAAGAGCCAGGCCAGTGTGCACTCTGGAAGCCAGAGGACAAAGGGCAAAGGTCAGGAGAGAACACCCGCCATGCCCAGTGCTGCTGAGGTCAGGTGGTGCTGAGGCCGAGGACGACCCATGGGTCATGCAGAGCAGGTGACCTGGACGAAAGCAGCTTCGTGGCATAGAGGCGGCGTGAAAAGCTGAGTGGAGGGGGCTTGGGACAGAGTGGGAGGGAAAGACTCCACACAGCTGTGTTCACTGTAAACACCTGGCAACGTGCAGGAAAATGTGAGCAGGCAGTGTGCCCCTGTCAGGAGGTTCCAGGTGAGGTCCCGTCCCCCGCACCTCTTTACTGGGGAGCTAAAATGATCATGCAGATCAGTCTATAATAAGTGAAAATACAGTGATCAACATCCCTCTCTAAATGCTTCAGCCACAAGCAGCCCATGCTGGCCTGAGGCTGACTGAGTCCCGGGGGCTCAGGTCTGAGCCGTAGAAAGTGTAGGTCAAATTCAACGGTACATGAGACAGTCCAGTACATAACAGTTCAACTGCTGCAAAGTAACAGTCCCCAGGCAGTGCCCACCTTCTGATTCCCAAGAAGATGAGACGACGCACATCCGGTCTACTGTTCCCTAACTTCCATGATGGAGCACTGTGAAATTAATGAGGCCCCTGACAACTTGAAGATTCTTTTCAGTAATTCAGACAGACGTTTATGGAACCCTTTCCATGCAGCAAGAACAAGCTAAACGCCACATTTAAGGAGATGAACGGGGTCGCTGAATGCTTACTCTACACTGTGGCCACGTTTACCCAGGATGAGTACAGAGCCAGCCACACCCACACCCGTCAGCTCCACTGAGAAGCAGGCAAAGCAGAAATTTCAGGCAGTTGAAGCTCGGAAGACCTAAAAAGGTAAAAAACCTGGGGAAACCCAACTGTAACACAACACATAAAACAGCCGCAGAAGGGACCTTATTACTGGGATTGACAGAGTCAGGGGACTTTCTCGCAGGGCTCTGGACAGGGTCCTGTCCTGACCTCGTGCTCCCAGCACCTCCCCCGGCCACTGTGTATGGTTATCACTTAATTAACACTTATTGCACTAATTATCTCCCTTGCTCTTTTTTGAGTCATGACAATTACCCCTCTTTCTAGCAAATACAAAGTCAGGTTTAATGAGTGCAGATGAATCAACAGCCGAATCAACATGGAGAAGCTTCAAATGCTCGCAGGACCCACCGACGTTTCCCTCCAGCCTCAAGACAGTTTCTATGCTGTTCATGGTGATGCCCTGAACATCCAGTCCCTGGGATTGCAGCCTGCCTGCCCATGAAGCAGGTCTTCAAAGTACAACAGGGAAGAAAAAGAGGACTAAATGGGTGACACAGATGAGGTGAAAAGTCACAGGGCTGTGTCTTGGCAAGTCTTTGAACTGCTGACGATGGACACATACAGGAGAATCTTACAGTCAGGAGGCTAAGTGCTTTCCCACAATTACCTGACTTAATGCTCAAGGCAACCCAGAGGAATCATCAGCCCTACTTCACAGATGAGGAAGCTGAGGTCCTGGGACACCTGGGGGATGAATGACCCTGGGCTGGGCTCAGGGCCAGACAGAGGAGTGGGGAAGCCCAGCTGGGGTCCTCCACGGGGACATGGCGGCTGCACCAGTGTGTGTGTGCGCAATGTGGTCAGGAAAGAAAAGGCAGAGGAGTGAGACTCTGCAGGAGGGTTGGCTGCATTTACGGGCCAACTTGGCACACAACTGCTCAAGAGAAAGAAGCCTGATTGGAACTTGGACTCTGTATCAAAGGCCCAGAAATATACAGCTGTAGATTTATCACCAATGGTCATCAGAAGGGAAGAATAAACATGAAAGGCTTGTGGGAATGACAATGGTTAGGATGTTCAAGCTTCAATAATTCATGACAGCCTGGGAAATCTCAGAAGTCCATATGTAGGATTGCTTCAAATTGTATCACATTCTTTTTTTTCTTAAATTATATTTATTTATTTATTTTTGGCTGCGTTGGGTCTTCATTGCAGTGTGCAAGCTTCTCATTGCAGCGGCTTCTCTTGTTGCAGAGCACGGGCTTTAGGCGCACGGGCTTCAGTAGCTGTGGCATGTGGGCTCAGTAGTTGCGGCTCGCGGGCTCTAGAGCGCAGGCTCAGTAGCTGTGGCGCACGGGCTTAGTTGCTCTGTGGCCTGTGGGATCTTCCCGAACCAGGGCTCAAACCCGTGTGTCCTGCATTGGCAGGCGGATTCTTAACCACTGCGTCACCAGGGAAGTCCCACATGACATTCTTTGGCTGTAATGAAAAATGCCCAGATTATTTGAAATGTAGGCTGAAGTAACACTCCTTGACCAGCAGGTGGCAGGCTTGCCTCATGATGACTTCGAAAGCTCACAGAAAGGATGACTAAACTTTTGATTCTCAGTGATACCACCACAAAAATCCAGATGTATCTCATATTTAGCAGGAATTATGAACGCAGCAGTGTTTAATCATACTATGGCCTTGAGTTTCATGAATCATGTTGTCTGAATCTGTTCATTCAATTAACTGCAAGAATACAAGATAATACATGTAGGTATTAAGTGAATTAATTGTCAAGACATTTCTGCACACTCCACGTAACGCACAATGTCTAGGCCATTCTAAGTCGTAGTGGGAGGAAGTAATATATTTAAACATTGATTTTCCCATTAAGATATTTAACATATTTTGTCTTCCTATGTGAGGCCTGTCACTAACTGTATATTGCATACTCCTGGGTCTCATTTAATTAAAAAAAAGTTCAAGTTTTCATCAAAAAGTTCAAGTTTTCATTCATTGTAGAGAAATAACAAAATTTACTGTTAACTTTTCAGAAAGATTCATATGTGGCTGTGATTTTTATAACATTTAAAAGTATATTTCATATAGTACTCAAAATGGTAAACCTTGTAGGATAATCATGGTAAGTATACGTTTACTCTCAAAATATTTGCCGAGTCTAGTCCAGTAAGATAACACATTTTCCTCTGTTGACCTTATTCACATTAAGTCAACCTCTGGCTTCCGTAGCTGGTGTGACAGGTCAACAAGTATGGCTCTGCCCCAGCAGGAAGTTGGCATGAAGCAGGAAAGAGAAGGTTCCCGCCTTCAAGGAGCCCATAGCTTTGTTATACAGATGAGACCATCAGAGTCGTATGTCCCCGGGAGCTTTCTAAAGCTCTCAAAGATATGATTGCACCTACAGTCCCAATAAAAGACTTAACGTCATCAAGGTGCAGAATGTCATCGAGTTTCACATTTAGGTAAAGAAAGGCCAGCCAGGAACTCATTACCTGAGTCACCCGTTACCACCCACTCCACAGCCCACCCCCACACGTCCACTGTTCAAAATCCAGGTGATTAAAACCTGTATTTCAGGGGACTTCTCTGGCAATCTAGTGGTTAGGACTCCACACTTGCACTGCAGGGGACCCAGGTTCAGTCTCTGGTCTGGGAACTAAGATCCCGCCTGCTGCGTGGCGTGGTCAAAAACCAAACCAAACCAAACCAAAACAACCCACCTTGTATTTCAGAAACATTTTACACGCCTATGTATCAGACTTCCTTTTAATAGCGGAACCAGAAAGTTTTCCTTCAACAAATGTCAGGAGACTAATAAATGCATGGCGTGATTAAAACATAAGATGGTGTGTACATTTCAAATTTCAGTGAATAAAAATCAGGAGACAGAAGGAACCAAGTTCCTAAAGGCTGGTGGTACAGAGTTGGGCCGTCTGCTGGTGAGAACAGCTAGGGAACGTTTCCTGGTAGTGATGGAGGTGGGCTGGAGCCAGGAGGATGGGCAGAGTCGGAGAAAGAAGAGAAGGACCACTGGGGCTGGAGAGGCACATGGGCAAACAAAGGAGCTTTAATTATTTTGCAGCATTTGAAGGACCCTTTACCCGATTTAATTTTTAAAATAATATGATCTTTACTGCCCACTGATCTCACGTGCAAAATAATCAGGTTGCATCCAATCATCTCCCAAGACCCTACTGGGTCTACGCCTCCAAAAGCTGATTATCTTCATGCCGATCACACTCTTATGTACTGAACTGTGTCCCCCAAAATTCATATACTGAAGTCCTGATGCATCCTTCCCCAGAGGGACACGTCACGTCGGGGGAGGACCAGGCGCCCTGGTAAATGCAGGGCAGCTCAGATGGCAGGAGTGCACAGGTGGGGGAGAGACGCCCCTCGGCAGGATGGCCAGGGGACGCCGGCAGGACGAGCAGTAGGCAGAGCCTCTGGCTTCTGAGGACCTCAGCACGCGGAGGTCCAGCTGCTCGGCCACCGAGGGACGCCAGGCCGCCGGGAAGGGTTCGTTGTTGGGAATATGAAACTTAATTATTATTAAATTATTAAATTAAATAGAATTACTATTAATAAAAATTAAATGTAATTAATAAAAAAGAGACGACACCAAACTCACGGGGCTTACGGAATCCACACTCTCCACATGCAGTTCCTACTCCTCTGTCAGCAGGCCTCTCGCTGGAAGATAAGCCGTTGTGGGCCCTTAAGCCTAAACTTAAGCAGCATCCCTGGCATTTAAACCATCAGGTTGTTTCAGAGTAAATCTCGCACTGGCTTTGATCACCCAGGTTCCTGAGCAGGTTACAAACAGGACCCTGATGGCACTTAGATTAGCAAGGTCATCGTTAAAGGAAAGGCCGAGAAACACACAGTGCACTCGTACCAATGGAGCAGGAATACCTCACCTCCGGTCCAAAGGCAGTACTGCTGATGCACCTCAGACACAAAATCAACTTCCAACTGCCCACCCGAGCTCCCCGGTTTTCTAATATCGGTGACAAGCTACACTTGTCCACCCTGCCTCATATGCAACCTCCCGTGATCATCTTAAAACCACAACAAAGTGAGGCTAAATTCCAAACATAAATGATGCCCTGGCTTTACTGTCACGCTGATGTGTCTTGTGACCTGAGAGCAGTAACCAACCAAACCGGCCTTTCTTGAATAGTTCGAGTTGGATCAACACAAGTGCGTGCAGCCTGGCTCCAGACGGCCGCCTCTCACCCGACATAACTCAGTCAAAGAACTGGCTCCTTCACATCACAGAATCCCCACTTTTAGCACAAAAGGCAGTGTGGTCTCTGACCCCGCATCTGACCCTTCCCTATGTGGGATGTAGAAAATGCAACTCCTGATGTTTAATCCCCATAGTGAAATAAATGAACTAAAGAATAAAGGTTTACTATCAGGGCAGACGAGTAGAGGGGTTCCTTCAAGACCGTGGATAGGACTGCCCGGACATCTGTACAGACGTCCTCTCATTCTCCCACTGGAGAGAGAGTATATACTCAAACGGGAACGTTAACCTTTATGGCCAAGGCAAGGGCTTTTCTAGAGTAATTTTTACTACATACTAATCTCAGAGATTAGCCGTACATGAAAAGCCACCTCCCCAAATACCAACCTGCTTCTAATCAAGTCATCATTCAGGTTTTTTAGGTAAACAACTATTCAAAAGGAAGTCATTGCCTTTCTTTCATGTACATTTCCTCATAAAGACGAGCTCACTTAAAACCACTATATATAAAATGCATAACTAATAAGGACCTACTGTATAGCACAGGGAAGTCCACTCAACACTGTGTAATGACCTATATATATGGGAAAAGAATCTCAAAGAGAGTGCATATATGTGCATGTCCACTCACTTTGACTCACTTTGCTGTCCACCTGAAACTAACACATCATCGTAAACCAGCTAGACTCCAAAAAAAATTAATTAAAAAAAAAAACTGTTTAAGTCAGTCTTAAGTTCAGGTTTTACCCAGCAGACACTGAGCCAGTACCAACCACGTGTAGGATAACACCCTGGATGCAGAGACTGCACGGACAGGAGACGTGGCCTCCGTCCTCAAGGAGTTCCAACTAGTTTGGGGGGATGGGCAATGTGTGTTCAATGCCGTTTGCGTGATAAGACAATTTTAATGTTGTACCAGATAAAAATAAGATTCCTTAATTTGCTGTGTAGTAAAATTCTTTAGCCCGATTGAAAATGTGGCATTCGTTATTATTTGTTCTTGCTGTAACCCTGTCACCGCAAATGCATTCATCATGCTTAATGTTTTTACTAATATTCCTACATAAATAACTTACGGGCTAAGAATCACTCTCCAATTTGTTTTATGGCTTAAAAAAAAGGCACCCTAGTTCTTTCGTAAATGAACTGTCACTATAAGTTATGCAATGTTCCTAACTTGTTAGACAAATCTGGCATATTAATTTCATAATAAATTAAAATGTATGTGTGAGACTCAATTTTCCCACTTATGTGCAGTGTTAGTCTCACTGGCCCAAAATATTGCACCTAATGCAGTCTGAAAGTCACAGATTCTACGGCTCATTTCTTGCACCGACATTAAGAGTAAATTGTTGTAATGATTGTACAACACCGCCCCTTTAACACTTCACGTGGGTACCATCACCTTAGTGTTCAGAAGGATGCAGTTTGACAGTTAATGCAGCAACTGAAAAATATTCTCACTCTAAAACGATCAATATGTGTTTATAGATATTAAAGATTCTGATTCCATGAAAACATTGCACTCACCTGACAAGAGGATGAAGTGCGGACATACATCCCCTCTTAAGCTCCTGTTTCCTGTCTCTCCATGGTCCACCTCAAGGAACCCATGGCTCTAAGACTCGGGATTGAGCTGCAGCTCAAAGAGGCTGCTGGCTTTGAGGGGCTCGAGGAAAGCCCAGGGGGACCCACAGGATGCTGGGAATCCTCAACAGGGCTGGGTCAGGGTAACAGAGTCTAGCCCCAGCAACCAGCGGGTTATCAGCCTGTGCTCGGGGGGAGCAGAGGTGACAGGAGGGCAGCGGGAGGGTCACCCAGCCCCAATGCCAGGCCTCCACCTGGTGCCGCCACGAGGGGTGGGAGACTGGGGGTGGTTGAAGGCAAAGGACCCGCACCCTCCTCCATCACCCCCGACTCTGAGGACAGGGACGGGAGAGGAGGTGGAACAGGGTAAGCGCGAGCCCCCGGAAGGCGGCATCACCCTGCGCTTTCAGCCTTCAGCCTCCTGGCCCCCCAGGCCCTGCCGGCAGAGAGGCCCACTCAGACCACGGCCTTCTCCCACAGGCAGTGAGGCCCTGGCGGACCCAGCGACAGGGGGCACTTCCGGAGAAGCTGGGGCGGCCGTCCTACTCTCTTAGCCGGTTCCTGACAATCAAATGCCGCAGATCTCACAAACACCAGAAAGGCGCACTTCACGCCTCAAGGCTGGCAATGCTGGAATGGTGTAGTTCTACGCTCCTAACCTGCCTGTCAGATCATATTTTGAATACTTTAAGTTAATAACAACTACCATGTAAAGGAAACCTGAGCCAGAATCGCGTAAGAAATAAATCAATTCAACCCTCTCCACGTGCGGTCTTGGGAGCCATCGTGGACGCGAGGTCAGCGGGACCAGCCTGGCTTGACGCTGGGGGTCTCAGCACTGACTTGGTTCCTTCTTTCCCTGGTAGTTTTCTCATGACTCTCCCCATGACACTACGAAAGGAAAGGAAATAACGCTCTCAAGAAGAAGTCGTGTGAGAGTCAAAACAAGCGAAACTAAGAGAGAGACAGAAAACCAGATACAGCCTTCAGAACCAAAGCCCCCAGGTAGTGGAAGGCGGTCATGGGAACCTGACAATGCAAACTCCACGCCGCAGCGGGAACGTGGTCTCCCCGCAGGACCAGCTTGGTGCTCAGCTAGTACTGACACCTTCAGAGCTGTCCCCGGCTCTCCTGCTTCTCTGGTGCCCTCAGGAGTCGGGGCCCAGCACCAGGTGAATTATAGGTTGCTAAGTGCCTAACAGATGATGAGGTACTACCTGCTGCGTCTCTTACAAGAAAGAAGCAATAGCGGACTTTTAATGTAATTAAATGTAATATTCATGTACCAGCCAGAGATTCCTGAAGCTGCGCTGGTTAGCTCAGTCCATTTGCAGTTATTAGTACTACAGGCCAAAGCACAGACCCGCAACTATAAATCACTGAAATCAGCCACGTGGAGACAGCCGGGCAAAGCCCTCTCCTACTCCACTCTGATTGCTGCCGACATCACCAGCCAATGTCACTAGGCATCTCAGCAATTCCTAGCTGCACTTCTCACCTGACCCTACACCCCACACTGTGGGCAGCAAATCGCAATTTCCATTCAACTTAAGCAAACTGGCTCGTTTAGTTCATTCATACGATTACAACATTCCTCAAGTTTTAGGGATGGTGGATTCCAAGACACGTTTAGATTTCCTATTAAAGCAAAAGGAAAGGCTCATTGAAATTAAGAGCAGAAATGCTGACCTATTACAGTAGAGAGCCCTTGAACCACGATGCTAAAAAATACAGCCACTTAGTAACCTCCTCCTGCAAACATTTTCATGAACTCAGCCATACACTCATCCAGGTTATATTTGCAGCTCTGCTTTTTTTGCCAGCTGACCCAAATCAGGGAGGAACAGTCTGGTAACCGACCTGAAACACTTCATCAGAAAGAAAAGCCGAATCAAGATGACACAGACCGAGGCCAAAGTCTGGATGGCGTTTCCCACTAACCAGCTGAATGACAGATTTTGTATTTTTACACGCCTGCCTCCGAGATACTCCGACCTGTAGTTCTAACACCAATTTCAACATGTGATTCAACAAAATCGATGGGCATCAATTATGTGCCAGAACCTACACGAGATGAGACTGAAAAGATTACTGAAGAGAAGCTGCAGAGTTTGTGTCCGCCTGACACGCAGGCGTGGTCCGGGAGGAGAGCCCCGTGCCCTCAGCCGGACAGTTCAGCTGTACCAACCCCCGCGCGCGCGCCAGAAGCAAAGAAAAACTATTCATGAGCACACTCGCCACGATGGAGAACACACCACACAACCATTCCTGTAGTGACAGGTGGAAACTGTACTTATTATCTGGCAGACGGGGGCAGGGATCTGAGTGAAGGCCGCCACGCTTGGACTGTGTCTCTCGTGCCGGGAGGGAAGTTCCAGTCTGTTAGGAAACTTCATCCCCAGGCGGGGCTCAAGCCGCAGTTGTAAGAGCATCAAAAGTAAGTTTCAGGCCCCGCGTCAGCCCCGGCCCGTGGTAACGCATCACGTGTGGATATCCAGCGCCTCCACGCTGCCCGCTGCGGAGCCCCATCCCCGGGCAGGGCCTGGACTTGGGCCGCCAGCTCCCTGGACCCTAACCTCGGCCGGCAGACGGGACGGCTCCTGAGGAAGACGGTACCCACGTAAAAGCAAGGCCTCCCACCTCCCAGTCCTTCCAATCTCCTGTGGAAACCAGCTCTTTCCACCTTCTGTGGGGCGAGCATCTCACTCTCCCCATTCCTGCCTCGGGAGGGCCCCTTCCCCAGGCCCCTCCCACCCACCACGTGGCCTCGTACCCCCTGTCAGCCGCCTTGGCCTCTGCCCGCCCGGCTCGGCTCAGCCGCCCCTCGGGGCTCCCCCCTCGCCTGCATCCCGGCTGGAGCCCCTGTGTCCACTTTTTATCACGTGTATCCACGGATGGAATTTCCTTTCCTTCCCTCTTAATTCTAGCAAATGACTGCTGAGAAAAGCGTGAGGCGTGGAATCGCCCGCACAGAAATCACACCTCGACTCTCCGAGCCCACCTTGGAGCCCTCATTGTGCAGGGGTCCCGGTCACTCCTACGCAGGTCAGAGAGGCTGCCGACAGTCCCCTGGGCGGGGCCCAGGACTTCGAGCCGCACCTGACCTGGGCGCGGGGCCTCCCAAGCCGCTGTACTCCTGGAGGGCACCTCGGCACCCCTGGGTGTCTCTCTCCCATGTGCTGACCAGTGATGTGTTTGTTAGTTTCATGACACGGGTCACCCAACTTTGACCCGCGCTGGGAAAGTGGATGTTTGGCCTTCCCTCCTTCCCGAGGAAATTATAAACTCAAAGACCAGGACACCAAGCTACGCGCAAGACCTAACTTCCTCAGAATCCAAGGGAAACGCAGCTGTGAAGTCCGTTTTCACAACGCCCCTGCCCCTGGACCCGCCCCACCTCCCAGGCAGCCTCTCTCGGCTCTTCACGGAGAGGTTCCCGCCTCTGCCTTTCCCACCGCCTCTCAGGAAGGCCCTGCACACGGAGGTGACCCCCGGATCCATCCCTTCTCCTGCCAATAACCCATGTCCCTAAATCCAAGTCACCGTCGGGAGTGAAACCCAAAGCGGGCAGCAGGCGCAGCTGGAAGGTGACCAGGGCCTTGCTGTGGCCTCAGAAAACAATCAGGGAGGGCGGGATCCCCAGCTGGGTCACCGGGCTGCAGGCAGCCCTTTGCTCTGCGGTTCCTGGCTAACTGGTTAGACGACACACGTGCACACACCCCTCAAAGGACCAACATCAGGGCTCCGTCTACACCCAGACGAGGAAGGGAGTATTTTCCTAACCCTGACTCAGACTTTTCAGGAAGCTTCGCCCTCCTCAGCCAGCAAGTCACAGGGTTGTGGAGAGAAAGGCCTGCTTCCTTCCATTCCTCCCCCGCCCCCTCCTTACTGGCCTGGTCAGGCTCCCAGGGACAAGGACGCTGCCTAATGAGAGTCCCACAGCCCTTCCTGGCCTCTTCCAGGAAGGGGTCAGGTCGGAGCCTCCACGGCCCGCTCACCCCCGCCAAGGGGGCTGCCCTGAGGACACAGGTACTGGGGAATCACACGTGGCCTAAGAGGCCACCAAGTAAAGCCCCGAGCGGCTAAACACACCGGCAAGCAAGCAGCTGCCTTACCTCGTGCTGGTCTAGATCCCGACTCCCCAACACGAGCCCCGGCTGTTTCACACGCACAGACACGGGTAACGCTTCTGAAACGGGCCAACTCTCTTCCCACCCACGTGCATCTCTCCACCAGAGAAAACCAGTACACGGGCTACTTACTTGAAGTTCTGGACTAATACTTTTTTTCCTTTTATCCATATGACTTACAACTGTGTTTCTCAAATGTATCCAGAATCACCTGGAGGGCTTGTTAAACTCGCAGCCGCCGCCACCCCCACCCCCCACTCCGTCCACTCTGCTCAGGAGGTCTGGGTGGGTTAAGCCTCCCCGGTGAATCCGAAGCAGATGGCCAGTCACCACCACCACCCCCACCACCCCCACCCCCCGTCAGCTGGAAGTGCTCTTGGAAGGCAAAACAAACTGGCCGAACTGCAAAAAGCATGTTCCTTCCTAAGTGGTTAATCTGCCCTCTCTGTGTGCCACACTCTCATCAGAAAAAAAATCAAACGCAATCTATTCTAAGGAGTAACCTGTAATTAGAAGCTTCTGACTACACTGTAGAAGGAAACAAGGAGACAGAACAATGGAGTCTGTGGATTAATTAGCAAAACAACACGGAACTTTGTGCAGCCACATGATAAACAAGGACCTCAGACATGCCCTGGTCTCTGAAGCTGAAGAAAACCCACTGGGTTGAAAGTCCAATCTGAGGTCTCACATCACGCAAGGGACTAGAACCGTTTGGCAACAGCATATGATGTGACCTTGTTCTAGTATTTTTTTCCGTGCACTCTACTTACAATTCTTGGGAATAATTTTTTAAACTAATGAACTTTAAACATTAGATGAGTACATATACCTATCATTCATTTATTAAGTAAAAATCTTACCGAGGATTGAGAGCGAAGACACAGAGAGGGCTGACAGGAGCCCTTGTGGTCACGCTGCCTCAGTGCAGCGGAGATGAAGGAAAATAAATCAAGGTCAGGTGTGTCGGATGGAGACAAAGCACACGGCACAGGCGAGGTACCCAAGAGAAACCCCTGGGGAGGTCAGAAGAGATCCAGCGTGAACTGGGTGTTGAAGATGTAACCGTTTGCCAAGGGGTGAGCAGGGCAAAAAGAGGGACAAGAGAACTACAGGAACACACAGGTGTGACTTTTGGGATCAGCTAGGATGGGGGACACGAGGGGACACTGGCTGGAGGCCAATCAGGAGAGGGAGACAGGGGCCAGTTCATGCTTAAAAACTTGGACTTTCTCCTGAAGGCAGCAGGAATCCGTGTAAGGATTTTTCACAGATATACTGAAATATAATTTGCTGAGAAAGCAAAGTGTGTGGAGGCACAGAGGGAGGATCCTTCTGGAAGGTCGTTGCTCTGTGGTTGATGGGGAAGCTGACACGGCCCGGAAAGGGTGGTGCAGGTGGAGGGTCCGCATCCAGCGAGGTGTAAGGGCAGGGTGGACAGGCCAGCGACTAGCTGGATGACGGGGGAAAGCAAATGAGCGAATCTGGGATAACATCCATATGTGTGCTGCGCATAGCTAAGAAGAAGGGGGTACCGGTCACCAAACTAGGACATGCAAGGGAGGAGCAACTACAGCTCGTGACTTCTGCTGGGGACATACTGGGTTCAAATTCTCATCCATCCTCTCCCAGGCTAGACTCTTCGCGGTGTGGACCTCCAAGGGGCCTGGGCAAGCTCAAGCCCAGGGCTCAGGAGGCACGGGCAATGATGGAGCCTCACAGTTCGCAAGAGGGAGGTGGGGGACCTCAGCACAAGGTAGGGCTCTGGGGAGCACCACAGTAAGCCCCCCAGGAAATTGTTCCCCAGAGGGACCTTCACTACAGGTGGTGTCCCCAAGCATGCTGGCGCTGGGGCTGGACTAGGGGAGAGTGAAGCCGCCCTTGGAGGGAATCCCAATGAAACCGTGTAACTCAGATTGGGACTTGAACCCATGGTGTTTTAACTGAGGTCACACACCTGGTCTCAGGATTTAATGAAGCTCAGGTTCTTGACGTCTCAACACAGAAAGAATTCAGTGAGAGACAAAGTGATAGGTAAGAAGTGGATTTATTCAGAGAGAAACACACTCCAAGAGTGTGGGCCATCTCAGAAGGTGAGAAAGTCACCAGGGCATGGGGTTGTCAGTTTTTATAGGGGTGGGTAATTTCATAGGCTAATAAGTGGAGGAGTACTCCAGCTCTTTGGGGGGAGGGTGGGGATTTCCAGGAATTGGGCCACCCCCTACTTTTTGACCTTTAGGGTCAGCCTTGGAACTGTCATGGCGCCTGTGGGTGTATCATTTAGCTGATGTGTTACAATGAGCCTATGCTGGGGCTCAAGGTCTAGTGGATGCTGACTAGTCCGCCATCTTGGACCTAGCTGGTTGTAACCAGTTTATGTCATGTCCTCAGGCTATGTCTTCTTTTAAAGGTTGTGCCCTGCCCCCTTCCCTCATATTCCACCACCATGGCACCAAGCTTGGTGCGGCAGCGTCCCCTCCCCGGACAGGAAACCCGCAAGTCCCCACTCACCTGAAAGCATCTCTCGGGGTTCCTGAGTTTACTCCGCTCCTGCCTGTAGCCTCCCTTCCCTGGAAGCTCTCCATTCCTGTCTTCTCCTCGGAAACCGAAGGCTAGCAGCAGGTTCCCACGCCCACCCAAGTGCATCCAAGGCGGCGCGAGCGCGCGCTGCAGCGTCCTGGAGAACGTGGAGTCTCAGAGGAAGGAAGAACTGTCTGAAGAAAACATGGACTCTAACACCGCGCAATGATCTGAGAGTGAGAACAAGGCCTTCATCTTCGAAAAAGCAGGTGAAAACTTCGTGTCCTCAAGCACTTGTCAAGGATGCTTATTAAATACGAGAAGAGAATGAAAGATTTGGGTTTCCTGAAAAAGAAACCAGCTGAAAGTTCTTGAGGTAATGAAACTAATGTTGAAATAGGATTTCTAATTCTCACTTGTGACCCAGACGCCCCCGCCCCCTCCGGCCCGCGGCCCGGCCGGGTACCGCGCACCTGCTCCCGGACCGCGCACCTGCGTCGCCCCCGCGCGGCCCGACCGGAGGCCCGGCTGGGTCCACCTGGGGGCCCGACGCGGCCGCGAGCCGGCGAGCATGCTCAGTCGGATCCTGACCCATTTCTGCGGCCGGGCCCGCGGCGGGGGTCGGGGCGCTCCCCCGCGAGGCTCGCCGGGTACGGGGAGAGAGGAGAGCGGAGCTGCGTCACCCCGCCCCCGGCAGCGCTCCCGCCTGGCTACTACCGGCGACTACCGGCTCCCGGGCGCCGTGAGAAATCTGCAGCTCCATGTTTTCGCCGCAGCCTGAGGGGGCGGGGCTCGGGGCGGGGAGGGGCGGGGCTGGCAGGGCGGGGGCAGCCCGAGGAGGAGCTGGGGGCCGGCTTGGCACCAAGCGGTCCCGCAGTCTGGAAAAGAGCAGCTTGCACCGCGGGGCCGGGCCGCTCAACTTCTGCAGGCGCCTTAGAAAGCCCGTCTTTCCTCACTGACAAAACACCACAGTGGTCACTAGAGAAAACTTAGAAACTCCAGATAGTCACAAAGGAGGAGACTAGAACCCCAAGCCCGCCGCTCAGAAGCCTCCGGTGGACGTCCCGCTCCTGCGGCTCCGCGCGCGGCGGGGGCGCTGCCGGCGCGGGCACCGCGGCCGCAAGGGGGCCCTGCTCGGGGTAGGTCCGGGGTCACGGTCCCAGAGCGGGTCTCGAGCCCCGCGTGTGGGAACCCGGGACCCACGCCGAGACGGCCGCGCGGGGCGGGCGCCGGCCCGGGACAGCTGGGCGCGGAGTCCAGTCGCGGGGCCGCGGGGACCGAGGAACCGCCCCCCGGCCCTGGACCCTCCCCCGCGGGCCGGCCCGCTGCCCCGCCCCGCCCCGCCCCGCCCCGCCGCGCTGCCGCGAAGACCCGGCGACGCCGCGCGCACTGGGCATGCTCCGCCCTGCCGCTCGGCCCCGCTGCGCTGCGGGAGGCTCCGCGCTCCCGCCGACCGCAGCCCGCGCCGCTGCCAGCGCTGGGGTAGAGGCGGCCGCCGGGAGGCTGCGGGCGACGGCGCGGCTCCCGGGCTGGCCATGGCTAGGGGCGCGCGGCAGCCGCCGTGGTGGCGAGGCGGTGTCAGGTTAGCCGGGCGCCGGTGGGCGGGGGCGCGGGCGGCGGGGAGCCCCGCACCGCGTGTTGGCCGAGTCGCCGCCGCCGGCAACGCGGCCGCGCAACTTTGGGGCTCTCGGGCTGGAGGGGCCCGCGGCCGGGGCTGCGCTCCGGGAGGCGCCCGGGTCCCCGCGGCGGGCTCCTGGGTCGCAGGATGCTGCGGGATCCGGGAGCGGCGGGTAGGGGACACGGCGTCCCAGGCTCGTGCCATAGCCTTCCCACGGCTATAGGAGCGTGGTGTCCACAGCGCGCTGCCGAGGAGCCTCCCGGTCTCCGGGGAAAGGGGACGCCAAGCCGTGGCGGGGCCTTCGCCGACTTCAGGTCGCCCGGGTCACCGGGCCTCAGTGTCCTCGGGACGGGGGGTGGCGGTGGTGCACTGTCCCGGGCCCGCAGGCCCTGAGCACGGGCTGCGCGTCCTGGTGCCGCAGGGGTGCGGGGATCTGTGGGCGCCGCCAGCCGCCGCCTCCAGTGGAGCTTTCGGAGTTTGTCGCATTTGACTCCATAGCAAGTTGACATCGAATTGCTTCATGGCGTGGAGTGGGTAAACGTGTTTCATCGGCTTAAAAAATTGCAGGGCCGATTTATTTTAAGCTCGACCATTAACCGGCCTTCCCCTCCGAAAAACTTGAGCTTGCAAGTTGCAGAATTTTTAAAGCAAGCTAGCCAAAAAGAAAAAAATGTATGCGGGTCCAGTACCCGCTCACACTGTAGAAAATAATGTACTGTGGTTGAATGGTCACTGTTTTTAAGCATACTCGTTGCAGAAAAGTTGGGTTACTGTAGCCATCTATATTGTGCGTTATTTTGGCTTTATGTTAAGAACTTGGAAGCGTAGCGTCGCAGAAGCGCAATTTTTTGTGTGTGAAGTTTTCTCACTTTTGTTTCTAAAGGAAACATTTTTTTCTCAGTTGCTACTATGCTGAACATAGTAAAATTGTTCAAGATGAAACGCAAGAGAAAATTTATTTTCAGAAGGGATTAAGTTAGAACAATGTAGTTCTACTGGGTGTTTTACTTTTATGGAAAACGAAATTTGTAGGTCCCACCACCGTTTCTGCTGGTTCTTAAAACATTTAGTACCATTATCACCCTTAGGATTACTGGATTTTAGGAGCAGCGCAAACAACCCTTTTCCTAGTGGGAACTAGTTCCACCTCTGACTAAAGCTCTAACTCTCAAGCCAGTTTCCATAAGTACCACTTAGTGGGTTCAGTTGTTTTATTTATTAAGGTTATTACAAAACATCCGGTTTGTGTTCTTCACAGACCTAGACTTTTGAGGTACATTTGCTTTTCACTGGGTTGTGAGTAGCTTTTAATGTTTGTTCTTTCGTGAGATGGCTCCAGCTCTCATTCCAGATGCTCCAGACCATTTCCCCAAGTGGGGTCTGTGTCGTGCCTGTAGGTGACCGAGATGTAATAACAGGAGTGAAGTGTCCAGACAGTAAGAGCGGCAACATGATGACTCTTTCTGCAAATTAGGCCTGCAGTCCTCCATTTTAGCCAAAGAGTTTGGTTGGTGGTGTTCATTGCCCTAAATATTTTTCTTAATATATTTATAGAAGAATTTAGAAGTTTGAAAAAAGCCCGACACAAATACTGAGAAATTGTGCTTCCCTTTTCTATAAAGATGCATCCAGTTCAAAATCTGCCGTGTGTACTACATGTATGTACAGCTTATCCGTTACGGCAGGGCCCGTGTTCTCAGGCTCCATTCCTCAGTGGGTGTTCGAACCGTCTACCCTCACCCTTGGCTTTTTACTGACCTGGAGGAAGCAGCTAGGCCTGAGTTTCCGCTTTGTGAATGTGAGGTTTCATACAGATCCATAGGCCCCCCCCTTGTGGATCTGAAAATTCTACCTATTTTATCAGTGTTAGGAAAGACAATGAAATTTAACAGAAGGCACATTTAAACACTACTCTTGGCTTTGGGAACTCCACATTCTGCTAACCTGAAACTAACAAAACCAGCAGGAGTTAGGTTGAAGAGAGGTTTTATTACTGCTAATGAAAAAATAGCAGAGTAGACTTTGTATTCAAATTCAGAAACTGAAACTAACAAAACCAACAGGAGTTAGGTTGAAGAGAGGTTTTATTACTGCTAATGAAGAAAAAATAGCAGAGTAGACTTTGTATTCAAATTCGGAAACAGGTGATAATCTCTCCTCTTTTGTGCCTAACTGTTGGGTTCTTGCAGCTCAACTGCTGGGCACATAGATTTTACTTTGAATTCCATGTCTTTAGGTTTCTATAGTGCATAGTCCTATTAGTCACATTGGATATTCGTGGCAAGCTATTGCCTTTAAAAGTACAGCTTTGCCCATTCACGAGACCGAAATTTATTCAGTTCCTTGTTTGCCTTGCAATTTAAAGATTTGAGGCCATTTAAACTTTGCTTAATTTGAATTTTTTGTTCTATGCAAGAACTTCCAGATACTGAAATATCAAACAAATATTGTGGCAAAGTTGCTTTTAACCCCCAACAAAGTGCAGTCAGATTTGTTAGATGAGAAGCATTTTCTTTGAATTCAGAAATAGTGCAAATAAGGTCACTTCCCTAATTCAGCATCTAACCAAGCATTTGGGATGTGGCTTGCCCTTTTCTAGCCAAGCCCAGGAGGACACTTGACAACACTTTGTGATCTATGGCAAATCACTTTAAAGTCAGAAACAGCCTTAGATGCAAATGATTGATTTTAAGTTTGCAGGAAGACCTCCCTGGAATCGTTAAAGGATTAAGGGGCTTGGTTGATTATGTGATAAGAGCCAGTTAAGAGCTGTCAGAACTAGTTTCTAAGTTATACTCAGAAGTCCTGTGTGTTTATTGGTCTTGCCTCTGCTTGAGCCCTTTACTCATTAAAATATTCATTTTTCTTCCCCACAATCTTTTATAGTTAGGCCCCTAAGGCTGCAAAAATGAGTAAGACGCAGTGATTCACAGTCTAGTCAGAGAGACAGGCTTGAGCACAAATAAACTGGAGTACAAAGTCAGTGCTGCCAGAGACGTGTCTTGGGTTGGGAGGGGAGGGGCCTCGTGAAAATAGTGACATTTCCGTAGGATCTTAAGGAATGCCTAAGGAATTGGTTAGGAGTCTTCTACCAGGGAAGTCCAGGCAGACAGACCACCATGATGGTAGTTAGGGTAATGCCCCTCCCACCCAAGATGTCCACTTCGGGACTGTGCAGATGTGGTTAAATGGATCTGGAGATGGAGAGATTATTCTGGATTATCCAGTGGGCCCCATGTAATCGCAAGAGGGAAGCAGAGGTCAGTGTCAGATGCACGTGAGGAAGACTGGCTGGCCATTGCTAGCCTTGAAGATGAAGGGGCCAAGGAACCGGGGCAGCCTCTGGAAGCTGGTAAAGGCCAGGACACAGATGGCCGCCCCACGAGCTTCCAGAAGGAGCACAGGCCTGCCGGCTCCTTGATTAGCCCATCCTGACCCATGTGGAACTTTTCACCCACAGAACTGAAAGATAACAAATGTGTGTATAAGTCAATAAACGACTCGGTGCCTTAGAAAGGAGCCATAGAAAGGTCATCCAGCCATATACCAAGAAAGATTTGGTGTGATGGAATCAGGGGTCGGGGCAAAGGAGTTTGGATTTCATCCTATTAAAGATACATGATGGGAAATCAACTGAGGATTTTTAAACAGGAGCATGTGATGGACAAACCGCTGCCAGTTTTATCTTCCTGAAAAAGCAGTATACAGCTAAACCCCAGGTTTCACAGGGCAGTTCGACAAAGGGTGTGTAACTAGAGGTGGTCAGGGGCAGATGGGAATCTGGAACCAGCGTGTCGTATAATTCAGTTCTCTCCATTGATCTGAAATGACGTTAGTATGCATGTGTGGAATTAAGAGCTTAAGAAGACTTGTGTTCACAGCTAGCAATGCAGGAAGGACGTAGAAAGTGAAGCAGAGGGCGAGTCCCGTTCGGACTACTTTGTTGCCGTTCATTGCCCTCTTAACCGGCAGCTGCTCTGCTGAATACACACCCGTGCAGACCAGATGTGGGCAGGGACCTGCGGGAAAGTCAGGGTTAACATAGTTACCTTGAGAACGATGCCACGTCGCCTGGGCCAACTCTGACCAGTTGGTAGGAGCTGCTTGGCCATGTCGTGGGCTTGTACAGGCTCAGCTGGGAAATTCCAACAACCCGTCAGCAGTGTTTGCTGTGGGCTCCATATTTGCTGGGGGATGGGCAACAGCTGCACTACCAGATGCCCTAACCTATGGGTTTAAATATAAGAAATTCAGTCACTCTCTCCAAACATATTATTGTCTCTTTTACGTACAAGGGCTTAACAGTGTATAAAAACGTATGGTCTGGGCTTCCCTGGTGGCGCAGTGGTTGAGAGTCCGCCTGCCGATGCAGGGGATGCAGGTTCGTGCCCCAGTCCGGGAAGATCCCACATGCCGCGGAGCGGCTGGGCCCGTGAGCCATGGCCACTGAGCCTGCACGTCTGGAGCCTGTGCTCCGCGACGGGAGAGGCCACAGCGGTGAGAGGCCCGCGTACCGCAAAAAAAAAAAAAAAAATACGTATGGTCTGGTTGAATTGACATCTCTGTGTGTCTGGAAAACTTCATCTGAAGACATCTTCTACCTTAGTGTTACAGGAGTGGCTCCAAGTTGAAACCAAACTATATGTAGAAAAATTAGTAAGAGAGAACAGATTTTTCAGACAACATGGTGTAGGAAGCCCTGCGTTGGCAAAATCCGATCCTGGGAATGACAGTAAGACTTGATGAAAACTTATCTTAATGAAAATGAAACTGTGGATCTATATTGTTTAGCTTCCGTTTGCATAACTTTGTAAGATTTTTACCCATACTTTATATAGTGAGGCAATAATTATTGTTTTCCGCTGTACAGGACAAGCTCAGTGTAAACCGTTCTATCTGTCTTGAATCTTCTCTCCCCTGGGCTCTGGGATACGGGCCCCTCGTTCTCTTGAGGGTCTGTCCTCCCTGGGTTCTAACCTTAGTCCTCTCATTATGAGGCCCGCTGTGCTCCTTCTGGGTGATTTATTTTTCCTCATGACTGCATCAGTCCCCCACACACCGATGTCCCCAAATCTGTACCTTCAGGTAAGCCTCTCTCATTCATTCACTGATTCATTCAGCAAATATAACCTGAGAGCTTATAATCTAGCGGAGGGATGGACGTGCACAAAGATGATTACAGTGAACATCTGAAGTTCTGGGTGAAGGTTGGTGAGAAAAGGGGTGTCCGGGGCTACTTGGGCAGTCCTGGGTGGCTTTGAACTTGAAGGCTGAGTAGGGGTTTGCCAGATGTGTGAGAACATGGAAGGAAGCATGGTGCAGAGGTGCCAAGGGAGCTCCAGGGATGAGGTTCCAGAGGCAGGCGGGAGTCAGAGCAGGAAGGGTCACGTGTGTCCTGCCGTGGACTTCAGGTGTACGCCGGTGGCGGGATGAGCACCTGGAATACGCCTGAATCAGATCTCTCAGAGTCAGCCCACTTCAGCAGCGCATGGCGTGTGGATTGCAGGCAGGCAGGACGCGAGGCAGGTCAGCCAGGACGGGGGCGTCCATCAGAGTGATGCTGGTGGAGGGGATGCGGAGCACTTAAACCAGGGACAGACCTGGACGTGGCGCCATGTGGGCAGGGAGGGAAGGCAGGCATCGTAACACCCGTGCAGTTGGAGCATCTGTCAGGTGTGTGCCGACACCTTCTGGAGGGGTTGCGGGCAGAGAGACTGACTCTACCTCAGGTGCTCAACCAGGGGGACCTGAGGCTGGAGGAGCGGGAAAGCCCCCACATGCACGCGGGGCTGTAGACGGAACTGCACTGCCGCAGGGCACAGGCTTTGTGAGACAGGCGTGGGAGAGAGAAAGAAGGGATTAATTCCCTGGTGGTTGTCCAGCTTCTGGACAGAAGCCTCTGGGGCTTGCCAGTGAGACTGAGAGGAAGTCGGTGTGGGTGGACTTCCTAATTCTGGATTTAGAAGGTAACTCTTGTAGAAGCTGGGCTGCAGTTGACTTTGTCATCAGTGGCAAAGAAGAAGCTTGCTGAGCAGATGTTTAGATACCATCCCAGCCCTTTCCTTCCATTGAGGATTTGAGTTGGCTGAGGGCTCGAGGAAGACTGTAAGGGAAGAGATTGCTCCTTAAAAAAAAAAAAAAATCAGTGGATCGGAGTAGTTACACATTGACAGCGCTGGAGGTGGCGGGCTGGATTCATTAAAGCAGTAGGTCTCCTAGACAAGATGGGATGTGCCTGTTCCCACGTCTGTACCTTTCTGTACCCTCTTGAAACTCTGTGATATTTGTGGCAGTGGGGACCATCCCAAGTTGGCCAGCTAACCCGTTTCTCCCCTGCAAAGGGGTAGGCAGGTATACAGCCACTGTGCTTTCCTACAGGTGCAGAGCCCACTTTCTCTGGTCCTCGGCAGGAGACAGTATTGGAGTGAAGACTGACTGCGTTAGTGCTTGGCTCCCACCCAGTTCTTCCTCTGGGTCTTCTCACCCTGGGATGGCCGTGGGGTGGCTTAAACTTCCAGCAGCCATGGAGCCTGCTTGCTTCTCAGATGCTGTTGCTAGTTTCATTTTGTAGGTTTCTGCTGCGATGCTAGAGCCCGGGCTGGGCTGCACTGCCCTGTTACTGGATGTGCTGGAGGGAACGGTTTTGTCCTTCAGGGTTTGGACAGCCCTAGATGACTTGGTCTCTGAGTGAGTCTGGCTCTTGTTAGACTCCCCAAAGGTAACACGGCTTTCTCCATTTTAAAACACTTTTGAGGGACTTGAAATTAATTTCCAGAAAATATCTGAGTATTACCAGTCCTTTACCTTACTGGGGGCTGGGCATTTCTCCCTGTACATCTGACCCCAGGACCTATCGTGGACTTGCTTCCCTCCTGCCTTTGTAGGGCATCCATCCCTTCCTCCAGATTTTGGCTGTCTCCCCTTCTCCTTTCACTGGGGTAATGGATCTCTGTCCCAAAGTCCTCTTTATCATTGCTCCTCAGAAGCCCTGGAGGCCCTCTGATTACGTAGAACTTCTGGAGGCGCGCCCCGACGTGCCAGCGTTCTTGGGATGGGCGCACACAGCAGACCCACTGCATGAGTCCTGCTGACACATGCTGTAATGAAGAGGGTTTTTTTTGTGTGTGTGGTACGCGGGCCTCTCACCGCTGTGGCCTCTCCCGTTGCGGAGCACAGGCTCCGGACGCGCAGGCTCAGTGGCCGTGGCTCACGGGCCCAGCCGCTCCGCGGCATGTGGGATCTTCCCGGACCGGGGCACGAACCCGTGTCCCCTGCATCGGCAGGCGGACGCTCAACCACTGCGCCACCGGGGAAGCCCTGTAATGAAGATTTTTCTTTTTAATTGGGAGGCCGTGCTCATTCCACCCCTGCTTGCTAAACTGAGCCGTGACCCCTGCTGGGGAAACTGTCCTGTCTCCCTTAGTCACCCTTCAAGACTTGGCCAATCCCAGTGAACGTTCTTTGACCTTTCCAGCTGGCCCTCATCTGAATTTCTGTGGTATTTACCCAGTAGTGCTTAATTATGTATCATTTTGTGCACAGGTTATCACCAAGATTGTAAGCACCTTTAGGGTAAAGACCTGGTCTTAAAAGTTTCTTTAAGCCCCACAGCAGTTGGAACCGAAGTGATAATCATGGCCTCTTAAATACTTGGAGTTCCCCTTAATTGGGGTGACTGAGTCCTAACTGTTTTTATCACTCAGATGAATCTGACTGCCCCACTGAGAAATTGTTGAGAACACCCAGAGAGTGTGCTCAGCCTAGCAGGGCCTTCTCCCGTCAGAGCTGAGAGAAAAGCAAAGCTTCCTTCAGAGATTCCGTGTGGAAACGACTGAATCCACATTTTCAACTTTCTTCTGGTGTTTTGTTAAGATAATTTTCCATAGTTCCCCACTGAAACCCACTTCACTTTGGGGGAGGACCGACCTTAGGAGATACGCATTTAAACTCAGCTAGAAGATTATTCCGGTCCAACTGAATTTTGAAAAGTATTGCTCTATGCACAGAATTTTAAAATAATAATAATTCTTCAAATAATAGATAATCACAATATTTTTAAATTATCATTTTAAAATAACAGTTATGACAGTTTGGATGTTAGTGGCATTTAGCCGGTTTGCCGGGGCTGTGGTGTCCACTCCCAGGTCACCGTGGGCAGGTGATGGAGCCCTGGGGTGATGTGGTCCTGGAGCGGCTTCCATGCACAGGTTAGCGGCTTGGCCTCTGCCTCTTTGGCTGTCACTGTAGACAGATCTACATGGTCCTTCCCCACGTCATAGGCTCGTGGCAAGGCGAGGCTGGGTAACCTCCTCGGGTGTGTCTTGTAAACCATAAATGCTAGGTGAGTATAAGGGATGTTGCCTTCATGCTGTTAATAGGAATGAAATCAAGCAGAGTGTGAATTCAGGATCTCTTCTGATCTGTTTTTCCTGACATCCAGTTCTCAGAGACTCTAGTAAGAACACTCGTGTGATTCAGAAACACGTTGGTCGTACAGTTACACTTTGTGAAACGGGCTGGTAAAGGAGGGAGAAAGAAAAGAATTTTAACTACTCTCTGCAGTTACTGAGCATATTTTCTCAAATAGATGAGATTTCATCCTGATGAAAGAAGAAACCCTGGGTGATCCAGTTCCTCTGCGGTGACTCTGAATGGCCTTAATCAGACACCAGCAAGACAAGGAATGAGGGATGCTTCTGACGCTGTGAAATATAAATTCCATTTCAGCAGCCACAGGAATGGACATTTCAGGCGTAGAAGAGAGTCCCGTAAACCTCACTCACCTCGCAGGCCCGAGTCCTCCGACGGCGGATCCTGTGGCCCCCGTGGTCCCCCCGCCAGGACCTCTGCTCCCAGGTCCACGCGGGAGCACCTGCCTCTCCTGCAAGGGAAGGATGTGCTGTGAAGACTGAGCTCTGGGGAAACCTTGGTTTATGTTTTAAAGTTAGATTTGTGGTAAAGAATGGACACAGTTACCTGGAATTCCTAAGCAATGGGTGGAATTTGGAGGAAAGCAGGGCCAACGTGGATGCCCAGTGAGTTAGTCAGCTGTTTAAAGGAAAGGACCCCGAGGTTCAAGCTCACCCAGTGGGTAGCCAGGTGCTTGCCCTGAGGGGGGCGGCAACCCGCCGTGACCACGAACCGCCCTTGTCAGGGGCAGAAGCCCAGCCCCCGGGGAGAGGGCGGGGGGAGCACACCGACTCACATCACACAAGGGGGAGGGTGCTGACGAGGTGACATTTGAGAGTGAGAATGGGGGCGAGCAGCAGCCTTGCCGGCATCCCAGGGGCTCGGACCAGAGGGAGGAATGGCGCGGGCGGCTTCCCGCAAGCCTGGCGTCTTCCGGGGTTAGTGGAGCCCAAGTGGCTGGCAGGGAGCGAGAGGGGCAAAAAGGTCAGAACTTGAGGCCGGGAGGCAGCCGGTGAGCAGACACTGTAGTGGCCGTGGGAAGGCCTCTGGCTTCTTTTCTTTTTTCTTTTTATAAATGTATTTGTTTATTATATTTGGCTGCGTTAGGTCTGTTGCTATGCGCGGGCTTTCTCTAGTTGCAGCGAGTGGGGGCTACTCTTCGCTGCGGTGCGCAGACTTCTCATTGCGGTGCCTTCTGTTGTTGCAGAGCACGGGCTCTAGGCGCGTGGGCTTCAGTAGTTGTGACGCACAGGCTCGGTAGCTGTGGCTGGCGGGCTCTAGAGCACAGGCTCAGTAGTTGTGGCACATGGGCTTAGCTGCTTCAGGGCGTGTGGAATCTTCCCCAACCAGGGCTCGAACCCATGTCCCCTGCGTTGGCCGGCGGATTCTTAACCACTGCGCCACCAGGGAAGTCCCGGCCCTCTGGCTTTTACCCTTCAGTGAGGAGCCCTGGGAAATGTGCATTGTGCTAACTGAAGAGTGTTCCTGGTGTGTTTTCCTTGAGGCCTCCCCATGCACAGGCCGCTACCAGACATTTACAAAAGTACGTAACGAACGCCTGGTGCCCAGGATGGCGGCAGGTATTTGAACACCAGCCACACCTTTCTGTAGCTCACATAGAATTTATAGAGAGTTTGTCCGGTCACAGCATCGCCAGGATAACAGTGATACCCCCCCCACCCCGGTCACAAGAGCAGTTGCAGGGCCTCTCTGTCAGGCATTAGCGAGCGAAGTGGAGCTGGCAGGGCCCGGGCAGGGGCGCAGCAGGGGCCAACTCCGTGGTGGGCCTTGGTCTGAAGAGGGGGTGCTCGGTGGTATGGCCCCGGCACCCGGGTCCTCACCGCCGTCCACGCGAGCAGCGAGGCTCCGTGGTGGCGCTGAGCTCGCCGGGGGTGGGGCTGAGCGAGAGCCCCGCCCCTGCCGCGGGAGGAGGGTCCCTCCCCGCAGCCCCCAGCCACTCCATCCCACCTGCACGTATAGGCGCCGCTAGGGACCCAAGCTGCTTCCTCTCTGTGTTGAGGTGAGGCATCTGGAGGGTGTGGGTGGAGGTCTGAAGGCTTCGGGAGCTGGCGCCCTGTTGTACAGGATGGAGGGAACACTCAGGAAGGTGCATCCCCAGCAAAGGACAAGTCCCCACGTGCTGTGTGGTACCCAGGCCACTTCCTGGCCATCCACCAAGTCCCGGACGGCTGGCAACCTGGTGCTGTACCCTGACTGTTCCCTGCAGGGGGACCTTGGTCTGGACACAGACACCTCCCTGTTCCTCCCCTCCACAGCTCAGCCACACCCCTGCTCATTGCGGTCACAGGATGGTGGATTTGGAGGAGGAATAATCAGTCATCCCTTAGGGAAGGCTTCTGTGGAAAAGGGCCCCCCTCAGTGCACACAGTGCATCACCCTTGGCAGTTGGGAGGTGGTCCCTGTACAGGCAGATGGGGTTGAGAAAGGGGCTTTCACTGCCACGGCCTTAAGTGTTTACGGCATGTGCCAGAATCCGCGAGAAAATCTAAACTCGCAATCGCTTCGGGCCTAAACACCATATTTAGGAAGCAGGTTAAGAATATTGGTCTCTGATTTTGGCAGGCGGGGTGGGGGGGCGGATTGCCCCTCTGTCCAGGCAGCCGGGGGTCAGCGTGTCCATCCAACATCGCCCCAAGACGTCGAATGCTCTGGCCACTTCTCCAGGCTGGCCTGTTGATGTGTCCAGGCTCCCATACGCCCACCAGCTCCTGTCTGGCTTCACTCTGGACTGAGGAGCTTATGCATGAAATACATCAAGAGCATCTCGGGAAACGGGCCTGCAATGAACAAGAATTGAAGGTTGGCTGAAGTCGTGCTGTAGGTTAGCCAGTAAGAGAAGTTAACTGAACTAGGATGAACACATGTATCTCTCTATATACACGTTCCAAAGAGCAGGGAGGATGTTTGGAAAGGACACGTTTTTTTAAGAGGTAGTGGGAGATGCTGGACAGAATGTCTAGTAGTAGAGACGGCAGAGAGAGACAGGCAGCTCCAGGTGCTTCTGGACCAGCCTTAGGTCCCGTATGGGATCTGACCATCAGAGTTTCAAAGGGAAGAGAAAAATGCCAACACAGCCTCCTCACCTTTTATCTGCATCTTGATGTGTTTCAGGAACAGGTCTGGTAGCACAAAGGCACCATCCACCAGTGTATGTGTCCCATCTGTATTCAGTTCCCAGGTTTGGCTTATTCCCTGGCCCGTCAGATTCCTGAGGAAGAAGTATCTCTCTGAGCAATTAAGAATTTACATTAATTGGGCCCAAAAGTGTTTTAGCCTATTCATTTAGAATGACAATTAGAAGACGTTAAATACACCCTAAAACATCAATAAGCTCTTCTAAAAGATAAGCTTGTGATTAGAATAGTCCTCCGTGCCTGTCTCAGCTGCTAGAACAATGAAAAATGGCCTTTACGGAACGAGAGGTTTTAATGTGATATCAGGTCTGACGTGGGCGTGACGTTTTATCCTGGTTTGAAGGCGATAAATTGTGTGACCCTAGGCAGTTGCTTACCCTCTTTGGTCTCCCTTTCTCATCTTGCGTTAAAAAAACGCCTTTGAGAGGAGACACCCAGGTTCTTCCAGATCTACTGCTCCTGTTCTGTGAACAAACCCATGCGATGGGACCATTTTTATCTCACCTGACGATATTCATTGTCTGTAGAGGGAAGCCTTTAATACTCTTCTTTTTCTCTTTCTCCTTTTCTAACCATTATATTTATGAGAGTTTTATTTTATATGATTCTTACTTTTGACCAGAAAAACGTACCCTGTGGAAAAAACGTGATGATGATCCAAAAAGGGTTTCTTCATATGATGCACCCGTAAAAAATAACGTATTACACAGATGGCGTCTCTGGGCCTGTCATTCATTGTTAGGTTTGAAAAACAGTGATTTAAAACAGATCCGTTTTGGAAAACTAGGTGCCTTTTGTGTATCAGAAAAATAAAGGCCTGAACATCAGTGTAGCTGATAAAGTAGGAATGAGACCTTTTGTTCTAGCTCCTTCTGAATTGTTCAGTGAGCTTGCTGGCCTTGTCTGGGGGTCACTCCCCCCCTTACCTGTGGGCGCGCCCCATCCTTGGTGTTACAGGGCCCCCCCCTTGCTATCCGGGCACTCTGCCTTTCCAGCCCCCCGTCTTGTGCACGTCACCAGTGGTGCCTAATGCATACCTTTCCCCGAGTGTGTTGGGTCCTCTCTAATCACCGTTTCCTCTTATAGGGTCAGCTTCTGGCCCCTGGCCCACTTGGTGAACTCCTTTGTAATTAAACCACAGGGTCACTTCTTGTAAGAAAGTTCTTCCTGGACCCTCTACCACTTGGGTCTCCTGTCCTGTACCATGTGGATCCTCGGCCCCTCCCTGATGGGGCAGTTGCCACGCTGTCCTGTAATTACTGATGTACTTTGTACTCCTCCTTGACGCTTTGGTGACAGGGGTAAGGACCGTGTCTTCTCTGTGTGTTCCACAGCCCGGCAGTGTGCCTCGCACAGGGGATCTTCTCAGTTAAAGTGTAGTGATTTGGATTGGTGCTGGGCACTTCTGAAAGTCACCTAAACAGGATGCTCTTCCTCCTTTCATGTAACGATCACCATCTGAGTCAAGAGTTACCTTTGTGCGGTTAGAGACATCAGGAGTCCCTGCACAGACGGACTCTAGGACACAGGTCGGGAAGAAAGAAGGCCCAGATGAACCTCTTTCTGTAGCGTGACTTTGGACACTGACATAGAACTTAGCTGATTTAGAGCTTAAATGATGTGATGCTGGGCTGCAGTCACTGTGGCAGGAATGTGCTTGTTCCGCAAAGCTCTTCATCTTTGACTTTGGATTCCCGTAGCCCATGTTCAGACATCACCTTAACTACCTAAAAACTCAAGTTAGGGGAGAAAGAATGGGCTGGTAGAATTTTGTCATTTTTCTTCAAAATTGCAAAAGAAAATCTTTTTTAAACGATGTTTGTAAAAAACAGGTTAGCATAGGTATTTTTCATTGATTATGATGCATGGGAAAGGAAGTTGCAGAAAGATACCTGTAACTAGGGGGGCCGCAGCTGGCTACCAGTTTTGAACATTAGCATCTACGATGTAATGAGCACGTCAGGCCCTGTCCATTCCACCGGAAGTTGAGATTTCCCACCTCGCCTGATGAGTAGGGACCTATCAAGATTGTGTCTTGGACTTCCCTGGTGGCGCAGTGGTTGAGAGTCCGCCTGCCGATGCAGGGGACACGGATTCGTGCCCTGGTCCGGGAAGATCCCACATGCCGCGGAGCGGCTGGGCCCATGAGCCATGGCCGCTGAGCCTGCACGTCCGGAGCCTGTGCTCCGCAACGGGAGAGGCCACAACAGTGGGAGGCCCGCGTACCGTGAAAAACAAAAAAAAGATTGTGTCTTATCTAAAAGGTGGCCTCTGTGCCCATCACATCATTTATGCACAAATGAAAAATGGTGATAACTCTTCGTAGATTTTGTGGCAAAACCCTCATCTGTGAAGTATAAAATTATTCATCACAGTTGATGGGGAAATGCCAGCGTGAACGCTGCCAAGACAAAACAGTCCTGTACGTTCACGTAGTTCAAACCCCCTGAAACAAGAGGCCTTTTTCCTTCCAACTCCAGAAATTCATGGTCAGTAGTCATGTTTTATTATAGGTGCAGAGATAGCAAATAAGCCTCCACAAAGCATTTTATTAAAATGCTTTTAGATAAGATGCAATTGTTGGAAAGTAAGAAAGGGGTCAAGTTAAAGAAAGGACATTTGATATTTGCTAAGCGTTTTCTCTTTTGTTTCATTCGTGGAAAAAAAAAAAGTCAAGTATTCTGTGAACGTTTTCCCAAAGGCCCTGAGCAAACATGTGAACCTTAACAATTTGTCCATTGTGGCTGTCTCTAAACCCCGGTTTGGGAATCTGTGGCCTTCGTTGTTGGATTTTGAAGGACTGCGTTTTAAGCTGCCGGATTACAGTCCTCGTGGTTAATTCTACAGTGGCTGAAATGTCTTTCCCAGCGTGACACGGTGTTATCAATTGAACTTGTCACGATGCTGTCTGCAGAGTCCGACAAGCTGAACAAAGCACGTTTGTAGAACGTTTCCCCGGCATCCAGAGGGACGCGACGTCTTTATGTTCTTCCGGCCCCTCCCTTCTCTTGAGCAGGTGCCGGTGGATCCCACCCCAGTGTGGCCACAGGGCAGGTATGGGAGGGAAGCAGGACCGCAGGCGGCCGAGATGGAGGGAACTCTGCAGAGCCGCGCCGAGTTCCTGCCCTCAACGCGTTCTCCTTGTCGCTGAGCGGATGTTTCCCCAGCGCGGAACTGAGAAAAGGCAAGGGCCTGGGTGGGAGGGGTGCCAGGAGTCTGGCGCAAGCTGCATCTGCCCCGGGACGATTAGGACTGGGATGGGTGAGCGGTGGGCCTCCCGGAGGTGGCGGAGGGGGGGCGGGTGGAGCTGGGGTGGGCCTGGACGCTGCAGGGGAGGCCAGCGGCAAACAGCCACGCCCCGTCTCCCAGCACCTGCACAGCGCATTGAATTGACCTGTCTCTCTCCACAAGGCATCGTAAGCGGACACGGCCTGTGGCTTGTTGAAGTCCTAGCGCTCCCAACGCCCCCTGCCGCCCCCAAGCCCTGGCGCTGTGTCCAACACATAATAAATACTTTTTTGAAAATCCGAACTGAAAGGCCATGGCATGAGATACGGTGAATTCTTACCGAAACCTGTTCATTCGTTAGTGCGCGTTTTCAAGAATGAGTGCTTTCTTTTCAAAAATGAGTGATCACAGAGAGTTTTAGGGTACAAACGCTTGGCTTCCAAACAGCGCAGAGGTGACGCGTTGTGTTTTCGAAGCACCTCAGTGACTTTTCAGGTGGGAAAGGCGGGGAGGGATGAGTCCGCTGTCCAGCGTGCCTGCAGCAGAGGGGAAGCCCCTCCCCTCGCCTGGTCAGGCCTCGCAGCCAGCTAGTGCCATCTCAGAGCAGTCGCTGTGGGTCCGGCCCAGAGCACCCACTGACGTGATTAAAAGATGACACAACAGCCATCTCCCCTTCCCTTTGTCCCGGCTGGACAGTGTGTCGGGAAGTAGAAACCACGTGGCCAGCCTTTGCAAGCAGCTCTGATGGACGCACCTTAAAACCCACTGTGATCTCCCATTTGCTGCATTCTCCCTAGATGTGGGAAAAAAGGTCACAGTGTAGTTACTGCACATGTTTATGAGAACCTGTCTCCCTTGCCGACTTGTTTCTGATCCTCCCTGAGGTCCTTGGTCGGCGTCTGCCCTGGCCTCGTGCCAGGGAGTGCGTGTCCCCAGGCGCTCACTGCCCGTGGCGCTCATGCTTCTCAGACCCGAGTCCCACCAAGAGAACCAGTGCCAGAAACCATTTGTCATGACTTCTCTGGTGGGATGGTAGTCATCATGTACTCAGCAAAACCGAAAACAAGGTGTGATAACAGCCTGAAATAAGGATAAACTCGAGAAGCGTAATTTCAGTAAAGGATGCTTTATATGCTATATTAGTCATTTTTATTTTTCAAGCTGAGCAATGCATACTTGATGTATATTTGATCATGAATCTTTGTAACAGTCCTTACGTGGTAGGTCCTGGGCCGGGAACACCCAGGCCCTCAGGGTGGTTGGATCCGGGTGGGATCCCAGTCGCTCTCAAACCTGAGGCCATGCTCTTAAGCGTTCTGTATGGCGCAGGTCAGCTTTCCTGCTAAAAGGAAACCACAAGATGAGCCCAAGTATAGAAAACCATTGACAGAGTCACGGCAGGGTGTCTGTCATGCTTCTCGGCCCTACAGTTCCTACTGGGAAGTAGTGTGTGGGCCGCCCTGGGCAGGAAGGCACCCGGCCCTGTGGGGTCTATGTGTGGAAGGCTGTAGCTCTAAGAAAACGCGTCTCTTTCCGACTCAAGAAATCTGTGGTCCGAGGCTGCTTTATCACCCCTGGTACCTCTTCAGTGTTACTGTCCATACGATTGGAGTGATAATTTCTGCTTTCTGCTTTTGCAGACAGATTCATTCGTTCAGCAATCCTTTGGGCATGTAAAGTGTCAGGGACAATTTCAGACTCTGTAGATACTAAGAAAGATGAGGCAGACAGTACGGTCAGGATGACATCGGCCTGAGGGCAGGCATTGGCACTAGTGGAACAAAAGGAAGAGTTTAGAGATAGAGTCATTGTGTTTGAGACACAGTCCACTGAGACAGGATGGTCTTTTCTACAGGTGGTGCAGAAATGGCTGGTTGTCCGTGTGGGGAAGAAATGAACCTCGGTCCCTCCCTCACGCCGTACACGAAAGTAACTGGACTGGTCCGTGGCAAAACTAAAACTGGGAAGGGACACAAGGGAACTTTTGGTCGTGATGGAAACATGCTATATCTTGTTGTTTTTTTGTTTGTTCGTTTGTTTTTTTGCAATACGCGGGCCTCTCACTGTGTGGCCTCTCCCATTGCGGAGCACAGGCTCCGGACGCACAGGCTCAGTGGCCACGGCTCACGGGCCCAGCCGCTCCACGGCATGTGGGATCTTCCCGGCCCAGGGCACGAACCCGTGTCCCCTGCATTGGCAGGCGGACTCTCAACCACTGTGCCACCAGGGAAGCCCTCTATATCTTGTTTATTGTGGTGGTTATGTGAGTGTATAAATCTGTCAAAGCCTATTAAAATGCATACGTAAAATGGGCACTTTTTAAATTTGTAAGTTATGCCACAGTAAAGTTGATCTTAAGAAAGACAAATTATATCCTGTCCCTCTTCTGCTTAACATTTTTCAATGAAAGTCAGCTAAAATCCAGATTCCTTAACTGTGTCCTCCAAAGCCCTAGGTGATCTGGGCCTGTCTTGTAGCGCCCCGTTTCCTTTGGTTGTTGGCTCTTCCTGGAATGCTCTTCTCTGGGTCTAGGCATGGTTGATTCCCAAAGAGCCCTCAGCTCCGGGGCCACCTCCTCAGTGAAGTTCTCCTGGATTGCCAGCTGTCACGGAGGGCCTGGCTGGGGCTGGCGACCATCCCCTTATTTTTTGTGGTCACGTCACAGGTGTCGGATGCCCTCCCAGTCCTGCTCCGGCCTCCGGGGAGTAGGAGCTGGGACGACAAGCGACGGGTGGATCGCGGCTGGGCGCCGGCAGAGGGATTGTGGCGGGAGAGTGAGAGCTGAGGGCACGGGGGGCGCAGTCTGTGTGCCCGGGTGCAGGCGGGGGCGGGAAGGCAGTGAGCCAGCTGGGTGGGAGGGAGGACCTGAGGAGGGTAGGGCGGCCAGGACGCCCAGCGAGGGGACTGAGAAGGTGGGGTGATCAGTGGATGAAATGGAGAGTGGAGGTGGAGGTGAAGGTTAGGTCCTTGGGTGAAGAAGTGCAGCCACCCGTCATGGCACCCCCTGCATCCAGGGAGGCAGGTGAAGATGGAAAGCAAGGCATTCAGTGAGTGACGAGGGCGGGTGATGAGGGTGGCCCGGAAGCTCCAGAAGGCGGGGCAGTTGCCTGAAAGGGGAAGGGGGTGTCCTGGTGGGGGTGAGGGGGACACCGCACTGGTTCGGGGGGGCCCTTCCGATGTGGCAGGGCCCAGGTGCACACTGCAGGAGCTGGAATTCATTTCGGCCAGCCGAGAGAGGTTAGGAGGCCCCAGGTGCACCACTGGTGTCCACGGCGGGGACAGGTGAGGGATGGGAGGAGGCCTCGAGGTGCGGGATGAAAGAAGCAGGGGTCAGCTTTTGAGCCCCAGGAAGTCATGTGGTACAAAGTTAACGTGTTCCTGCTAAGAGTCATATGTTTCAGTAGCAAAAATAACAGACGTGTATCATCACGATTTCCATGAATATTTGGAACACCTTCTGAATTTGTGTGCTATTTAAAAATGACAGATGTGTACTTTAGCTGGGTTTCTAACATTTTATAAATAATCCTTTTAAAGTATGTGCGCTAACATTTACGTGTTTTTTGTTTGTTTGTTTTCTTTACAGAGGTTCTTAATCCAGAGCCAACTCCATGGACCCAGGCCGGGTTTGGCCCTTGGCCTGCTGTGAGCAGGGTGTTGTCTGCTAGAAGACTCCCCTGGCCGACCTGCTCTGTTGCCTTACAGAGCAAGAAAAGAAGATGGACGGAGTGACGCGCCTTCTGCCTGTGTGCTTTCTGCCTTCTGTGCCCTTGCTAATCCTAGTGTCCACTCTAGCGACTGCTACGAGTGTGGCCAACAGCACTTTAAATGGCACTGACATGGTCGTGGGCTCAGTGCCCGTGGTCATTGCCAGAACCGACCATATCATCGTCAAGGAAGGGAACAGTGCCTTGATCAACTGCAGTGTTTATGGCCTCCCTGAGCCCCAGCTCAAGTGGTATAACTCCGTAGGCAAGCTGCTGCATGAGGACAGCGAGGACCGAGGGGCAGGTAGGCTGTCCAGCTGGGTCCCGTGTCAGAAAATATGGGGAGGCACTTGGGGGCCGGCCCCCTCAATGTCCGTTGTTCTTATGCAGGTCATTTCAACATCTCCTTTTGTCTTATTTTTCTAAGGCAAGAGAGAGAGAGATCCAAGAAGTAGATCTCCTTATGGATTCAAAGCAGTAACGAATTCATTCTTTCACTCTTGACTCAAGACAAAACGCAAACACCTTCTCCCCTCTAATGAAAGTATTACAGTAACGAAAATGTTGTATGTACGTTTGAGTCTTTTAAAAGGCCTCTTGGAATGTTGCAGTATAATGCGTACAGAATATTGTAGAGGTGGATGTAAAGTGGATTTTCCTTAAGTATATGTTCTGTTTATATGGGAGTTTTCATTTGTTTCAAGGAACATAGCAGTTGTCTATCATTAAAGGTCAGTTTAATTCGTGGACTGTGGGTTTAAAGGTCACATCTTTTGAGAGCAGTCTCTGTGCAGCTTCTCACCAGCAGCCAGAGATCACGTGTGCTCCCGGGGACCTGGCTGAAGTTTCTGGACTGTTGGCCAGTGGGGAGAAGTAACCCGTGGCACAGGGGGAGTGCTTGGCTTCTCGTGAATGAGTTTCTGGCCAAAAGGTGCAAATCCCCCTCCCATGTACCAGCTCACTTCAGGAAGGACTGTGGCCGGAGGGGGCACCGTGGGTCCTCAGGAGTCTACGTGCTTCCTATCTCAGGTGTGAGAACCAAGCCTGACTGATTGGCCTGAAGGCCCGGGATGTACTTTGTGAGCGTCTCCGGTGATGACCTGGCGGGTGGGGGTGAGGGTGAGAGGACCCGGATCTGACTTAGCAGCTGCTCCGTTTCTGCTGCCCTTTTGCTCGTGTACCTCTCAGCCCACAGCCCTCTTAACCCCCAGAAGAGTCTCTGCCCCAGGAAGGCCTGCATTGCTAATCTCTTTTCCTCATTTTATCTTAATCGCTCTGAAAAAGAACAGAGGCTGGGACTTCTCTGGCGGTCCAGCGGTTAAGACTTCGCCTTCCAATGCAGGGGGTGCAGGTTCGATCCCTGGTCGGGGAGCTAAGATTCCAATCCCGTGCGGCCAAAAAGTAAAAACACAGAGCAGAAGCAACATTGTAACAAATTCAATAAAGACTTTAAAAATGGTCCACGTCAAAAAAATCTTAAAAAAAAAAAAAAAAAGACCAGAGGCTAACACTCTGTCTCCATAGGTGCCAGGTGATGGGGTGTCTGACAAGTCCAGGCTTCGGCTCCCAGTCCTGCCCCGACATTCACTGCCTGTGCTGCTCCTTACACAGCCGTTCAAGGCCAAGCAGTGTCATGCAGCTTCTCCCCTCTAGTGCAAGTATCATGGTCACAAAAATACCATGTGTATGTTTGCATGTTTCCCTGGTAGAGGGGAACTCCCTCCCCACCAAGTAAAACGATGGGACCGCAGAACTTTCCCATTAGACGGGACCCTGGAGACAGTGCAGTCCGAACCCCTCTTTTACGTGACTTTTCCCCGGTCCTGTGGTCCTTAAGTGGCTGTGACCGGACCTTCTGTGCTGACAGTGGGCAGATGGGATGGCGCAGCCCCTTCCTCCTACTGCAGGTCAGGAGGAAGTGACGTCACACCTGCGCAGGGGCGGTAACCGTGGCAACGTGTGCACACGCAGGTCCCTGGACCCCACGGGGTCTTTCCGCTGGGCTGGGCCTCGGGGAGGATTCTCGGGGGACCAGGGACTCCAGACCGAGCCTGCGGCTCCCATGGGCCCGGAGCAGAGGTGGTCCCGACTATAAAGAGCCAGGGTGGGGCTCTGAGCCCTGTAGCCGGGAGAGGAGGGAAGCGTGGGAACAGAGTGGGGCTGGGGCCTGGACCTCAACCATGGCTTTGCGAGGGCTGCCTTGGAGTCGTAGCGGCCCCGCCAGGGAGACTGCGCGAAGTCTTGATGGTAGGGGTCCGGTCTTGGCAAGTGGCCCCTGTATGTCGTTTCTCTCATTGGGAGGTTGGCGGAGCCGGGGTCCCCCGGGCTCACTTCTCTTCCGTCCATGGGCGCCGGGAGAGGAAGGAGCAGACACCAGTGCCTCGGAGACAGCGCCTGGGCGCGAGGCGGGGCATCACAACCCTCGGGGCCTGCTGGCGGCCGGTGGCCGTGCTGAGAAATCACTTGGCTGTTCTCAAACCTCATAAGGAAGACACACTGTGGAGTTTTTAAAAGAACTCGTGATCCTGGCACTTGGTGTTCCAGCCCAGCTTTGGCAGTTACCGTGCATAGTAGCAGGCATTTCAGGACACAAGTAACACGGGACAATATTCAAAACAACCAGGCAACAACCAGAGGAAACGGCAGAACATTTATCCTCATCGTAAAATGCGTGCATGGTGGTGCCACTCGAGGACCCCTGGTCTCTAAGTCTCCATTTCTGACAGGAAGATGCCCACGTGCTAACCAGGATGTAGATTTCCGTTTCTGGGCTGATTGGCTAGGAGTTTAAATGCAGCAGTGCTAATAACTCAACAAGGAGGTGATGGACACAACATGGAAAATGGTGCTGCTACCCTGGAATGTCACCTGTGTACACAGTAGACCACTGCTGAAACCAAACAAAGTGAGTGTAATTCCCATTAGCAGCCACTCCCGTTGACTAAGCCCTTGTACCGCGCTGCACACCTTGTTTCTGGTCCTTCCCGTGAGTGTGAGGGTTTGGTGGCCTTGGTGCTCACACATCCAGATGAGAAGCAGGTGCGTGGTCCCCGCTGTGCCCACCAGCACCTGCTTATCCTCCAGGTCTTGGCAGGCAAGGGGTGGTGAAGGCCTCTGACCGGACAGAGTGGATGAGAGGCTGGATGGTCGCTGCACCAGCCCCGTCACCGTCACAAAGAAGCAGGGTTAGGACCCCGCCGTGACCTGCGTACGAGGCGTGCACACCCCCAGGTGTGTTCAGAGCCGTCGGGCGAGTTGCCCACCCCGTGTGCTTTGTGATTCCAGGAGGAGTTCCGTTTCTTGTAGGTGCTGAGAAAGTGAGACGGCTGCTCCTGGCGCCAGCCCCGCGCGTCCTAGAACGGATGGGCATTTCCTGTCCCTGGTTGTCACTTCATTCCCACAGATGAGGGGAGGCTAATGTGTGAGCTATTTCTGGAGGAAGACTTTTTTTGGAGTTCACCAAAGGACACGTTTGGGGTGGTCCACCAGCCGTGTTACAGAAATAACCCACAAGTCCAATACCGTGAGGAACCACAAATGGCCACAAAATGTTCTGTTTTCAATTTTCCTTTTGCTGGAGGAAAGTAGGAATATATAGGTGCCGGAAAGTGGTTCCCTGTTGTTTCAGGTACCAGTTATCCGGTGTATTTTTGCTGTAGCTTCATACTCTGACTTTAAACCATTGAAATGCACATTGGCACCTTTATCAGATGATAAATAAGAAGCGTTTCGAGAAAGTCAGCTTTACAGAAATAGAGACACAGATGTAGAGGACACACTTATGGTTACCAAGCGGGGGGAGGGGAGGGTGGGATGAACTGGGTGATGGGAATGGACATATAGACACTACTATGTATAAAATAGGTAACTGATGAGGACCTGCTGTTTAGCACAGGGAACTCTACTCAGTGCTCTGTGGTGACCTAAATGGGAAGGAAATCTGAAAAGGGGATGTATGTATACGTATAGCTGATTCACTTTCCTGTACAGCAGAAACTAACACAACATTGTAAAGCAACTAGACTCCAATAAAAATTTTTTAAAAATAAAAAAGTCAGCTTTGGAAAAGGCATAGGCCTTTGTAAACATGCCTGCCTCGTTAGCGATTAACTTGGAAGTTCTTCCTTCAGGTGGGGTTTTAGACTTTCCTGGGGATTTGTTTTCCATTCCCCTGTAGCATTCTGCCACCAAAACTAACTAAGCATTATCTCTGAAAATAAACATGCACAGCGTAAGTAAGCTGAGCTGAATTGTACAACGTTCACAGTTGTCGCACGGCTACTCGACCTTTGTGGGATTCATTGTGATAAATTTGCTTTCGTTTACATGGCTCTAGTGTCTCATCCTCTGCTCTGCACATGTTTTTAGTAGCCCGTGAGATACTTTCAACTCCTTCTGTCAGGGGGCCTCAACGTACTGGGCCAGCCATGTCTTGAGACCTGCGTGTATCACCCCCTGCAGCACACCCAGGAGGGGGTCAGCGCCCACAGCACTAAGTTCACATCATCCTTTGCCTCGCAGATGAAGCGTGGAGTAGTGCATTAACCTATGGAAGTGTTATCCTGAGTTTCTCTTAAATATGTTCAGTATCTTGAGATTTTAAAAATCAACTCCTCAAAAGGCATTAGACAAAATTTATGTAACTATAAATATATTGCTGCAAATTCAGCAGAACAGCACAATGGCATCTCTTTGAGCAAGTTGCTCAACTTTTCGGAGCCAGTTTTCCTACCTGTAGGGCAGAGATCATCCTCTTTTGCCACCAGGCAGGGCTGTGCAATTTGCGTTGTGTATGAAATGTCAGTCCAGTACGTGGAACACACCAAGCCATCAGTAAACGGCAGCTGCCACCGTCATTGGTCACATCACCAATGTCCTGTGTTGTCACAGTCAAGATCCCAAGTGCGTCTGTCTCTGCTTCATAGTGCGGTGTGTTTTGTAAAGAAAGGAAATAGTTTTCTGGGCAATTTCTTACTCACTCTCTCAAGTTCTCAACCTTTTATAAAAACATTCAGTAAAGACCAAAAACATGTATATCCCTAAGTGTCGTTTAGAAGCTCGAGTTAGCGCTGCGACGGATGTGATGGCGAGAGTGGCGCTTCCCCCTCCACCAGCGACATCCCCCCCCACACATCCCCCCCGCATGCAAGGGGCCTGCTGCCCTCCACCGCACCCAAGCCTCGGAGCAGTGAGTGTGCATGTTACGGAGTGTATTATGCACAGGATGAACCTTCCCTTTGCCCAGCCCACTGGTTCTCTCACCCAGAGGACACCAGCCAAGTCTGGAAGGTGTTTTTGGTTGTCATAGCCGGGGCAGGAGGGGAAGGACCCGGGAGATGTGCTGCTGCCATCTAGAGGGTGGAAGCCAGGGACGCCCTCAGTGTCCTGCAATGCACAGACCCCTACAAAGAATTATCTGATGCAAAATGCCAGCCCAGGAAAAGAAACCCTGGTCTCAACTAAAGAAGCGTCCTCAGCCAGCTAAAGAATCATTCCAAAGTCGGTTAAGTCACTTGTGTGAGCCCATAATGTATTTTTCCATAAGAGTTGTACTTCGGTTCATTTTCCAAATTGAGTCACGTCGAGGGCCGGCCTGGTAATGAGCCACCATTTATAGTGGTGTTTTTTTAATGAGTTGTGCTCCCCGTTTGGGGTGTGAGCCCAGACTGCTTTAGTCTTAGCAGTGGGAAGACCCTTCCCCATACCCCTCAGATGAGGACGTGAGGGCTGAGATGCTACTTCCATCCACCCAGTGCAGGGTGCTCTCAGAATACCACCTACGCCCACTCTCAGAAGAGACTCCTGCCAGCCTGCATGGAGTGACGTGCTTGGCACTTTTTTAAAAATGGAGATTATCAGGCCGAATGAGCCGGAGGGTCAGATGTTTCCTTTGCCAGGAAATGAAAAGACGGGTTCTTTTCAGATATTATTTATGCCTTGAAGCAAAGCACAACTGCAGGCTGTGAACAGCCCGGGCCTCCCCCCAACCTTCCTGAGCTGAGAGCTGAGCTAATCCCTGATGATCCCAGGCCACCTCTGTCCCACATGATGTAGGAAGCAGCTTGGTAGAGCTGCCCCAGGGCCATCCGAAGAGCCCGCCTGGGAAGCTGGGGGTGGTGTCGCAGGAGCCCTTGCAGCTTGCAGTGTTTAGAACCTGGGGCTCTGCAGTGGCTTCGGGGAGCTATATCATCTCCTGCAGAAGCCCCGGAACAGGTGCAGCCATGCGGGGCTCCATTTGTTCTCCATTCTGTTTTGTAAAAAGGCTTGGATCCTTTCCCCTCAATAGCTTCTATTTCACATGTTGGAAAATAGACCCCATGCTTATAGACACTCGCGCGTGTTTGGTTCTTACTTGAAGAGTGTGGATTCAGTGCGGTATCCTTCAAGTGAGTGTTGTGCTTCCTTTCTGTTTGCATAAACGTTATTGGAATGCTCACCATCTGAAAAGCTTTAAGGTGGTTTCAGGAAAATAACCTTGTTTTAGCAGACTGAACGCTCCTCCTTGAAAAGTTTAAGAGCCTCCGTGCCTAAATGGCATTGTGAACAGGCTTAACGTTCTCATACCACCTATCGGGAATGTAGACGAACCACACGTCAGCTTGTTGACACTTTCACGGAAAGATATCTCCAAGGAAAAAGAGAAATCCTTTTCTTCTAATAAATAATTTGAGGGCTTCCCTGGTGGCGCAGTGGTTGAGAATCCTCCTGCTAATTCAGGGGACACAGGTTCGAGCCCTGGTCTGGGAGGATCCCTCATGCCGCGGAGCAACTGGGCCCGTGAGCCATGGCCACTGAGCCTGCGCATCCGGAGCCTGTGCTCTGCACGGGAGAGGCCGCGATGGTGGAAGGCCCACGCACCGCGAAGAAGAGTGGCCCCCGCTCGCCACAACTAGAGAAAGCCCTCGCAGAGGAACGAAGACCCAACACAGCAAAAATAAATAAATTAATTAATAAACTCCTACCCCCAACATCTTCTTTAAAAAAATAATAATAATAATAATTTGAGGGAAATTCTAAGAGCTTTTCATTGGGGCATGGTGTTAATTTTTAATGCTGAGCCATCCTCAGGACTGCTGGAAAGATTGGGGGTTTCGGCAGACATGGGTTTGGAGGAAAGTTGTAGTTACAGCGTCTTTGTGGTTGAGCTGTCACCTTTCTCATGATGCTTGGGTTCCGGGAGGACTTGGTGCTGCTGTTTCTGTCTAGCGGTCATTTGGTTGGAAGGTGTTGGCACCAGCGTTTGTCCTGATCTGTCATGTCAAGTCACAATAACCCGTGTGCCGTGGCCTTTCTTGGTGGCACGGGTTTTAACTCACCACGCGACGCCGCTGACCTGCTTCTCTAGTTGCTGGATGGTCCCCTGACCCAGTTTGGGCGACATGACCTTGTGCCGCCCTCAGTGCTTCCCCCTCCCTGTGCCTGGGCCCCGCAGTGACACAGTGATACGAGGTCAGCCGCCTTCCTCACCTGTGACCCCGGTGACGGCTTTGCCCAGAGGATGTTGGCCGTGAGGAAGGCTCTAGAACTGTGTCCCTGGGGAGAAAGATGCTGACAAGGAGATTTTTTTCACTACCTTGATTTTCTTACACTCACTGATATTTTCCCAGTCAATCTAGGCTACCTGATTTGAAGCGTTTCAAGAATTCTAGAAGTGGGTCACAGGCTCCATTCATCTTGCACTTTGGTCGATGCGAAAACCCAGCCTTGCAGTATGCCTTCCCATCCTCCCAGCAACACACTGTATAATCAGGACCCCCCTTCCTCTGGCAAGGTGGAAAAGTCATCTGTTTTTAAAAATTACTTCAATCCCTTTAAATTTAATTATGATTTAACCACGAGTGATTTTGTGCACTTAGACACTACCTGCATTCCTTTTTTCTGTGACTTCTCCGTCCGTCTCCTTTCCCTTTTTTTTTTCCTTTTGGGTTCTTTGTCTTGATTTATAGGAGTTCTTTATGTTTCGTAGTTATTAAGCATTTGTCTATCAAATATTCCAGAATTTTCTCCCACCCTTTCATTTGCTCTCAACTTTAGTGTAACGTGTTACAGTGTAAAACTTGTAATTTGGGAGAAATCCGATCCCATCAGGGTTCTCTGTTAGCGTTTCTGGGATTCTTGAAATGTTGAAAAAGGCTTTCCGGTCCCAAGGTTACAAAAATGTTCTCATATCTTTTATTAACTTCATAGTTTTAATTTTATGTTTAGAGTACTTGGAATTTATTTTTAGGTATCACATAAACTAGGAATTTAACTTCATTTTCTTTCAAACAAGTAGGCAGTGATCCCAGTATTCTTCCCCCCGATCTGAAATGACCTCTTCCTTCACTTAAAATTCCCATGCTTGCCAGCATCTTCCTCTGGACTTTGAGGTTTCCTCTGCTGATTGAACCAGGGGTCAGAGCGGGGGACGTGCAGGTGGAGCCTCCCCTCTTGGCTTGTACAGCGTCTGTCAGCTGCAGCAGTGCACACGGGCTCCCCTCTTTTGCTCACCTGCCTTGCTGCCCCCTCTGGCCGTGGATGTGCTTCCTCTCCCTCCTCCTCCTCTGCCTGCACCCCCGTCCCGCTCGGGACCGCACCCCTGCTGAGCAGCATCCTTACCGTCCCCGCTACCCGCACAGGGCACGCACCACATGCCCCGGGTTGGCTGCAAGTCTGCAGCCCTCTCGGGGCCCGCTGGTTTCTGCAGCCGGGGGTCACGTCTTCTCATCTTTGTAGCTGCATCTTCTGGCAGGGAGCCTGGTGACAGTGTATTCAGTAATGTTTGTTGACCGAATGCATGAACAAGATAAAAAATACCGCTGTCCTTCTAAAGACGTCGGCTTCGTCACATAGCGCAGCACTCAGCGTGGCTCAGCTATAAGCGAACCTCTGTTAGCATTTGTCTTTGCAAAGGTGATGCCCCAGTTCACATGGGGGAGATTTCCACATGGGCCTCTCGTGCCTGGAGTATCCGGGGAGACCGTGAAGGATGCCCGAGAGCCACACGGCCCGTCTCCTGGGGTGTCAGCCTCCAGCCGTGCATCAGAATCAGGATAGAGCAGGAGGATGGGATGGGGAAGGCCATCCCGAGGGGCAGCGGGGGAGCTCCCATCCGAGCACAAGACGGGAGCTGGGGACTGCCCTCCCAAGTGTCAAGGAGGCGGTTTGTTGTTGTTGTTTTAAATATTTATTTATTTATTTACTTTTGGCTGTGTTGGGTCTTCGTTTCTGTGCGAGGGCTTTCTGTAGTTGCGGCAAGCGGGGTCACTCTTCATCGCGGTGCGCGGGCCTCTCACTGTCGCGGCCTCTCTTGTTGGCAGAGCACAAGCTCCAGACGCGCAGGCTCAGTAGTTGTGGCTCACAGGCCTAGTTGCTCTGCGGCATGTGGGATCCTCCTAGACCAGGGCTCGAACCCATGTCCCCTGCATTAGCAGGAGGATTCTCAACCACTGCGCCACCAGGGAAGGAAGCCCTGTTGTTTTTAATTTTCCTTTTTATACAGCAGGTTCTTATTAGTTATCTATTTTAAACATATTAATGTATATATGTCAATCCCAATCTCCCAATTCATCCCACCACCACCACCCTCCCCCTGCGTTCCCCCCTTGGTGTCCACACATTTGTTCTCTACAGCTGTGGCTCTATTTCTGCCTTGCAAACCAGTTCATCTGTACCATTTTTCTAGATTCCACATATATGCGTTAACATACAATATTTGTTTTTTTCTTTCTGACTTATTTCACTTTGTATGACAGCCTCTAGGTCCGTCCACGGCTCTACAAATGACCCAATTTTGTTCCTTTCTATGGCTGAGTAATATTCCATTGTATATATATGTACCACTTCTTCTTTTATCCATTCGTCTGTTGAGGGACACTTAGGTTGCTTCCATGTCCTGGTTATTGTAAATAATGCTGCAATGAACATTGTGGTACATGACTCTTTGAATTATGGTTTTCTCAGGGTATATGCCCTGTAGTGGGATTGCTGGGTCGTATGGTAATTCTATTTGTAGTTTTTTAACGAACCTCCATACTGTTCTCCATAGTGACTGTATCAATTTACATTCCCACCAACAGTGCAAGAGGGCTCCCTTTTCTCCACACCCTCTCCAGCATTTATTGTTTGTAGACTTATTGATGATGGCCATTCTGACCGGTGTGAGGTGATACCTCATTGTAGTTTTGATTTGCATTTCTCTAATAATTAGTGATGTTGAGCAGCTTTTCATGTGCCTCTTGACCATCTGTATGTCTTCTTTGGAGAAATGTCTATTTAGGTCTTCTGCCCATTTTTGGATTGGGTTGTTTGTTTTTTTAATATTGAGCTGCATGAGCTGTTCATATAGTTTGGAGATTAGTCCTTTGTCCATTGATTCGTTTGCAAATATTTTTTCCCATTCTGAGGGTTTTTTCATCTTGTTTATGGTTTCCTTGGCTGTGCAAAGGCTTTTAAGTTTCATTAGGTCCCATTTGTTTACTTTTGTTTTTATTTCCATTACTCTAGGAGGTGGGTCAGAAAAGATCTTGCTGTGATTTATGTCAAAGAGTGTTCTTCCTATGTTTTCCTCTAAGAGTTTTATAGTGTCCAGTCTTACATTTAGGTCTTTAATCCATTTTGAGTTTATTTTTGTGTATGGTGTTACGGAGTGTTCTAATTTCATTCTTTACTTGTAGCTGTCCAGTTTTCCCACCACCACTTACTGAAGAGGCTGTCTTTTCTCCATTGTATAGTCTTGCCTCCTTTATCAAAGATAAGGTGACCATAGGTGTGTGGGATTATCTCTGGGCTTTCTATTCTGTTCCATTGATCTATATTTCTGTTTTTGTGCCAGTACCATACTGTCTTGATGACTGTAGCTTGTAGTATAGTGTGAAGTCTGGGAGCCTGATTCCTCTAGCTCCGTTTTTTCCCCTCAAGACCGCTTTGGCTATTCGGGGTCTTTTGTGTCTCCATACAAATTTTAAGATTTTTTGTTCAAGTCCTGTATAAATGCCATTGGTAATTTGATAGGGATTCCATTGAATCTGTAGGTTGCTTTCGGTAGTATACTCATTTTCACAATATTGATTCTTCCAATCCAAGAACGTGGTATATCTCTCCATCTGTTTCTGTCATCTTTGATTTGTTTCTTCAGTGTCTTATAGTTTTCTGAGTACACGTCTTTTACCTCCTTAGGTAGGTTTATTCCTAGGTATTTTATTCTTTTTGTTGCAGTGGTGAATGGGATTGTTTCTTAATTTCCCTTTCTGATCTTTCATTGTTAGTGTATAGGAATGCAAGAGATTTCTGTGCATTAATTTTGTATCCTGCAACTTTACCAAATTCATTTATTAGTGCTAGGACTTTGCTGGTGGCATCTTTAGGATTCTCTGTGTATAGTATCATGTCATCTGCAAACAGTGACAGTTTTACTTCTTCTTTTCCAATTTGTATTCCTTCTATTTCTTTTTCTTCTCTGATTGCCGTGGCTAGGATTTCTAAACTATGTTGAATAATAGCGATGAGAGTGGACATCCTTGTCTTTTTCTTGATCTTAGAGGAAATGCTTTCAGTTTTTCACCGTTGAAATGATGTTGGCTGTGGGTTTGTCGTATATGGCCTTTATTATGTTGAGGTAGGTTCCCTCCATGCCCACTTTCTGGACAGTTTTTATCATAAGTGGGTGTTGAATTTTGTCACAAGCTTGTTCTGCATCTATTGAGATGATCATATGGTTTTTATTCTTCAATTTGTTAATATGGTGTATCACATTGATTGATTTGCGTATATTGGAGAATCCTTGCATCTCTGGGATAAATCCCACTTGATCATGGTATATGATCCTTTTAATGTGTTGTTGGATTCTGTTTGCTAGTATTTTGTTGAGGATTTTTGCATCTATATTCATCAGTGATATTGGTCTGTAATTTTCTTTTTTTTTTGTAGTATCTTTGTCCGGTTTTAGTATCAGGGTGATGGTGGCCTCATAGAATGAGTTTGGGCGTGTTCCTTCCTCCCCAATTTTTTGGAAGAGTTTGAGAAGAATGTGTGTTAGCTCTTCTCTAAATGTTTGATAGAATTCACCTGTGAAGCCATCTCTCCTGGACTTTTGTTTGTTGGAAGATTTTTAATCAATTTCATTACTTGTGATTGGTCTGTTCATATTTCCTATTTCTTCCTGGTTCAGTCTTAGAAGGTTATACCTTTCTAAGAATTTGTCCATTTCTTCCAGGTTGTCCATTTTATTAGCATAGAGTTGCTTGTAGTAGTCTCTTAGGATGCTTTGTATTTCTGTAGTGTCTGTTGTAACTTCTCCTTTTTCATTTCTAATTTTATTGATTTGAGTCCTCTCCCTCTTTTTCTTGATGAGTCTGGCTAATGGTTTATCAATTTTGTTTATCTTCTCAAAGAACCAGCTTTTAGTTTTATTGATCTTTGCTATTGTTTTCTTTGTTTCTGTTTCATTTATTTCTGCTCTGATCTTTATGATTTCTTTCCTTATACGAACTTTGGGTTTTGTTTGTTCTTCTTTCTCTATTTCCTTTAGGTGTAAGTTAAATTGTTTATTTGAGATGTTTGTTGTTTCTTAAGGTAGGATTGTATTGCTATAAACTTCCCTCTTAGAAACGCTTTTGCTGCATCCCATATGTTTTGGATTGTCCTGTTTTCACTGTCGTTTGTCTCTAGCTTTTTTTGATTTCCTCTTTGATTTCTTCAGTGATCTCTTGGTTATTTAGTAACGTATTGTTTAGCCTCTGTGTGTTTGTGTTTTTTACATTTTTTCGCTGTAATTGATATCTAGTCTCATAGCGTTGTGGTCAGAAAAGATGCTTGATATGATTTCAGTTTTCTTAAATTTACTGAGGGTTGATTTGTGACCCAAGATGTGATCTGTCCTGGAGAATGTTCCATGCACACTTGAGAAGAAAGTGTAATCTGCTGTTTTTGGATGGAATGTCCTATAAATATCAATTAAATCTATCGGGTCTATTGTGTCATTTAAAGCTTGTGTTTCCTTATTAATTTTCTGTCTGGATGATCTGTCCTTTGGTGTAAGTGAGGTGTTAAAGTCCCCCACTATTGTGTTACTGTTGATTTCCTCTTTTATAGCTGTTAACAGTTGCTTTATGTATTAAGGTGCTCCTATGTTGGGTGCATATATATTTATAATTGTTATATTTTCTTCTTGGATTGATCCCTTGATCATTATGTAGTGTCCTTCCTTGTCACTTGTAACATTCTTTATTTTAAAGTCTATTTTCTCTGATACCAATATTGCTACTCCAGCTTTCTTTTGTTTTCCATTTGCATGGAATATCTTTTTCCATCCCCTCACTTTCAGTCTGTATGTGTACCTAGGTCTGAAGGGGATCTCTTGTAGACAGCATATATATGGGTCTTGTTTTTGTATCCATTCAGCGAGCCTGTGTCTTTTGGTTGGAGCATTTAATCCATTCATATTTAAGGTAATTATCAATATGTATTCTCTTAATTATTTTGGGTTTGTTTTTGTAGGTTCTTTTCTTCTCTTGTGTTTCCCACTTAGAGAACTTCATTTAGCATTTGTTGTAGAGCTGGTTTGGTGGTGCTGAATTCTCTTAGCTCTTGTTTGTCTGTAAAGCTTTTGATTTCTCCGTTTTATCTGAATGGGACGCTTGCTGGGTAGAGTAATCTTGGTTGTAGGTCCTTCCCTTTCATCACCTTAAATATATCGTGCCACTCCCTTCTGGCTTATAGAGTTTCTGCTGAGAAATCAGCTGTTAACCTTATGGGACTTTCCTTGTATATTATTTGTCATTTTTCCTCTGTTGCTTTTAATAATTTTGCTTTGTCTTTAATTTTTGTCAATTTGATTACTATGTGTCTTGGCGTGTTTCTCCTTGGGTTTATCCTGCCTGGGGACTCTCTGCACTTCCTGGACTTGGATGGCTGTTTCCTTTCCCATGTTAGGGAAGTTTTCAACTATAATCTCTTCAAATACTTTCTCAGGTCCCCTCTCTCTCTCTCTTCTCCTTCTGGGACCCCTATAATGCAGATGTTGGTGCATTTAATGTTGTCCCAGAGGTCTCTTAGCCTGTCTTCATTTCTTTTCATTCTTTTTTCTTTATTATGTTCCACGACAGTGAATTCCACCATTCTGTCTTCCAGGTCACTTATCCATTCTTCTGCCTCATTTATTCTGCTATTGATTCCTTCTAGTGTATTTTTCATTTCAGTTACTGTATTATTCATCTCTGCTTGTTTGTTCTTTAATTCTTCTAGATGTTTGTTCCTTAATTCTTCTAGGTCTTTGTTAAACGTTTCTGGCATCTTCTCAATCTTTGCCTCCATTCTTTTTCCAAGGTCCTGCATCATCTTCACTATCATTATTCTGAATTCTTTTTCTGGATGGTTGCCTATCTCCACTTCATTTAATTGTTTTTCTGGGGTTTTATCTTGTTCTTTCATCTGGTACTTAGCCCTCTGCCTTTTCATCTTGTCTATCTTTCTGTGAATGTGGTTTTCGTTCCACAGGCTGCAGGGTTGTAGTTCTTGCTTCTGCTGTCTGCCCTCTGGTGGGTGAGGCTCTCTAAGAGGCTTGTGCAAGTTTCCTGATGGGAGGGACTGGTGGTGGGTAGGGCTGGGTGATGTTCTGGTGGGCAGAGCTCAGTAAAACTTTAATCTGCTTGTCTGCTGTTGAGTGGGGCTGGGTTCCTTCCCTGTTGGTTATTTGGCCTGAGGTGACCCAACACTGGAGCCTACCCGGGCTCTTTGGTGGGGCTAATGGCGGACTCCAGGAGGGCTCACGCCAAGGAGTACTTCCCAGAACTTCTGTTGCTAGTGTCCTTGTCCTCACAGTGAGCCACAGCCGCCCCCTGCCTCTGCAGGAGACCCTCCAACACCAGCAGGTAGGTCTGGTGCAGTCTCCCCAGGGGTCAATGCTCCTTTGCCTGGGTCCCGATGCTCACACTACTTTGTGTGTGCCCTCCAAGAGTGGAGTCTCTGTATCCCCCAGTCCTGTCGAAGTCCTGCAGTCGAATCCCGCCAGCCTTCAAAGTCTGATTCTCTAGGAATTTCCCCTTGCGTCGCCAGACCCCCAGGTTGGGAAGCCTGACGTGGGGCTCAGAACCTTCACTCCAGTGGGTGGACTTCTGTGGTATAAGTGTTCTCCAGTCTGTGAGTCACCCACCCAGCAGTTATGGGATTTGATTTTATTGTGATTGTGCCCCTCTTACCCTCTCAGTGTCGCTTCTCCTTTGTCTCTGGATGTGCGGTATCTTTCTTGGTGAGTTCCAGTGTCTTCCTGTCGATGACTGCTCAGCAGTTAGTTGTGATTCCAGTGGTCTCGCAAGAGGGAGTGAGAGCACGTCCTTCTAGTCGGCCATCTTGAACCAGTCTGTCAGGGAAACGTTTGACACAGAATCTTTGGTATTAGAATCAGAAAGTGATGGCTCAACATCTGCCTTTAAAAAAAAATAAACAAATCTTGTTAACTTATTTGGCTGTGCCGGGTCTTAGTTGTGGCATGTGGGATCTTAGTTGTGGCATGCAGGATCTCTTAGTTGCGGCATGCAGGATCTTTTAGTTGTGCATTTCCTCCAAAATCATTGCCTGTTGAAGTGACTCAGCATCAGTGGCTCACATTTTAGGTGTTTACTTGTGCTGAAGTGATGCAGCTTAGTGAGAATTCAGCACATGGTTGTGACATCCCTGCTCAACTCCAGTTTAAAATCATCCCTGGAGCAGCAGCACCAAGCTTCCCCGCCCCAGGTGGCTGGTTCTTCAGGTCCCTCTGACAGTCACTGTGGCCCTTTTTATTCCCTCGATCTCCTGATGGCTGAAGTCAGACCTTCCAGGCTGGGTCTCAGGACAAGGTATTTACAGACTAAGGAGAAAGGCAACATGTGGCCTGGGAATGTTTTCGAGACGATCCTAGTGGGGCGGCTGCCAGTGATTCTCCATAAGCCTGGGCCCCTACTGATGTGGGAGGACCCCCAGGGTGGGGTTCATAGTGTTCCGGGCTGCATACAGCAGGAGAACATGCAGAAATCTTTATTTCTCACTAATCGAAGGTCATGCTGAGGCTGAGAGGAAGTATTTAGTCTTAGTTCCTAGGAGGGAAGGAATGTATCAGCCTTTAAACAGGACGTGATACAGACATACATCACCTTTGAGGTCAGAATCTTCTGTCATCAGAGTGTGTGTGTGTGTGTGTGTGTGTGTGTTGGCTTCCCAAGACTCGCTTTGAGATCTGGCAAAAGAATGTTTAGTCCAGGTCACACATTCACTTTACCTCGTTGTACCTGAGAAGCCTAAGCAGCATTAATATTACCTTAATCCATAAAGTAAATGTGATATGTGTTTTGCTTCAAGAGAAATACAGTGAAGGACTGAACCCTGAAGAGAGGGATGTCTTGGTGTCCTTGTTGTGGACTCGAAACAGGGACTTGTTGGCAGAGAGATGGGTCTCAGTTATTTAACTATAGTGTCACAGCTCCTATTAGGGGTAATACCTGCCTGTTTCAGGATAATCACATGTGATTCATTGTTGTGGTTTATCGTTAGGCAAATATAGTCACTTCGCAGATTCATGGCTGGACTTCGGGCTTCCAGAACAAACGAGGTTAATTATTGGATAAGGTAATGATAGATGTTAGTCCAAGGACCCACTGCCCTGGGCTGAGAAGCAGAATAGGTGCCAAACTAATAATTTATGCACTCTACATCTCACTGGTTTCCCCAGAACGAACCACAAGTGTCACCTAATTGTGTTTGATTCCAGACTGTGCCTGTTTTGACCGTGCGACAGGGAACTTCTGGAGTGTCTGAGTCGGTATCTGCTTTGAATCACTTGGGTCAAGGATAGATAAATATGCATCAATAGACGATTAAAAACATGCCTAGGGCTTCCCTGGTGGCGCAGTGGTTGAGAGTCCGCCTGCCGATGCGGGGGACGCAGGTTCGTGCCCCGGTCCGGGAAGATCCCAGATGCCGCGGAGCGGCTGGGCCCGTGAGCCATGGCCTCTGAGCCTGCGCGTCCGGAGCCTGCGCTCCGCAACAGGAGAGGCCACAACAGTGAGAGGCCCATGTACCGCAAAAAAAAAAAAGATGCCTAAAGATAACCATAAAATCCAAGTTCAGAAACCCTTTGAATAGTCAGTAGAGGAAACTGTTGGCATCTTGTAACTGGCCTGCATTTCTACACTTCACTTTGTGTGTGTGTGTGTGTGTGTGTGTGTGTGTGTGTGTGTGTGTGTGTGTGTGTGTGTGTGTGTGTGTGTGTGTGTGTGTGTGTGTGTGTGTGTTACACGGGCCTCTCACTGTTGTGGCCTCTCCCGTTGCGGAGCACAGGCTCCGGACACACAGGCTCAGCGGCCATGGCTCACGGGCCCAGCTGCTCCGCGGCATGTGGGATCTTCCGGGACCAGGGCACGAACCCGTGTCCCCGGCATCGGCAGGCAGACTCTCAACCACTGCGCCACCAGGGAAGCCCTCTACACTTCACTTTTCTATCACAATTAGGTGCAGTTACCGCTGAGCGCCTTGCCTAGGTGTGGGGAGAGAGCTGTTTCTGTTACCGTCGGGTGCCTGCCTTCTGGGTTCAGCACTCCTTTCTGCCCTTCCTCCACACCCTGGTTCCCCCTACCCTGTCCTTGAATTTGTAGATAATTCCTCTGTGTCCTTGAATTTGTAGATAATAATTCCTTCACAGAGGGAGCGAGGGTGGGAGGTTAGGAGGTGGACAAATTGATCCTAACTGTTCCTCATACAAATTACCTCACCTTCACACTTTCTCCCTTCCTATTTTCTGTTGTTTTCCAACAATCAGTATGAGAAACTCCTGTAGGTAGAGTCTGTAATTCTCTGACACCCGGTACTTTCCACATCTATAATAAGCTTTCAAGCAACCGGAGTTATTTTTTTTCTATGCCTGCTGTAGTGTGTGGTTTGATGAAACATGCACATTTTAAGAAAACTGATCATTTCCCTTGCTCAAATTCTTCTCTATTTGGATAAATCTGCCACTGAAGTATCAAGTTTCATGTTCGGGAACGCACGGACAGGGTGGGAGGCTTGCCTCTGCCCATCTGGACGAGAGAAGGTTTCACAGGCCGGGCGCTAGGTTGGTCTGTTCATACACGTTCACGAGAGACGGAAATTCGCGCGATTTCCCAAACCAGCGTTTCCTACTCTCGGGAAAGTACACTGGCTGAGTTACTAGAAGCAGGGTCCTTGGGGACACCAGGAACCGCTCTTCACAGATGTTCCTTCAGGAGGCAGGGGGATGTAACAGCGTCTACAAGGGGCTTCCTGCCAGGCTCCCCAGGGGCTGCAGGTCCCCGCCGGCCCCCACGGCTCCGGCCAGCCTCCCGAAGGGTGGTCCTTGGCGCAGAGGACCTGGAAGAACGGGGGTCTCTGCTGTCCCATCCCACAGTCCCTGGAGAACCCCGGTCACTTTGGTGCTCACAGGTTTCTTCTTTCTTTAAAAAACCATTGCTTGTTGCTTTGGGGAACTATCAGACTTTAATTAGAATTAAGTTACTGCCGGAAGGGGATGAAACAAGCAGAAATACAAAGCAATAATACACCCTTAAAAGGAAACCACACGCGAAGTTGCCGCATCTCTCAGGAGAGGCCTCTGGCTTGCTTGGGGATGCGAGTGCTTTTACGCAGAAGGGTCTTCCCGCTGCTCAGAGCTCCCCCGAGGCTGGGCCGGGACCCTTCTCTCTCTACAGGACAGTCTAGGGAGGTGGAGGGTTTTCAGAAAGGCTCAGACCCAAGACCTGGAAGGCAAAAGCTAGGATCACGTTTCCCGGGGTCCTCTGACCTGCGGGTACTCAGGCAGACTAAGGATTCATCCCTAGCAAAGATTAATTCAGATTAAGAACCGCATTCCCAGGACAACGATCCTTTCCAGGCCAGAGCGAGGTAGAATTCTTATCTATTACAACGCTTTCCAACGTGCATTCTCCATTGTGTGAGGCCTGGTTTCAACCTGATGGGTCTACGATTTATTTGCAAAGCGAAACCAAATTGTTGCTTATTCGCACCCAGCCTCTGAATCTCCACAGCGTTAGCTTGTAACTGTAAGTGACATAGTTCATTGTAGCTTCTCAAAATTAATTATTCATGTTTCCATTAACCGAGGTCATACCAGGACTACTTCAATCTCAAATATGAGAAACCCAGGTGAACAATTACAATTTAATTGATTTACTCCAGTTTTTATGTTGATGCTAAAGTACTTTATCTTCTGAAAAGTATTAAAACTCTCCAATGAACATATATATTCTGTAGAGCCATGCTCACAGGCAGGCTAGAAAATCAGATGCTATGTTAAGAAATTCTCTGGTAAGAGCAAGTATTTTCCATACTGTTTATGTTTCTAATTTTTCTCTAGGATGTGGAATCACACAGTATGATTTGGTATTAAGAGTACAGCCTCTTGGGCCCGAGTTCACGTCTAGCTCAACTGCTTCCAAACTGACGCCCTGGGGAGGTGGCTTAGTGGACCTAAGTGCCTCAGTTTCCCCATCCTGTAAAATGGGCTGGTGCCGGTAGCTCCTCCCCGAGTTGTGAGGATTAGGCGAGCTAGCACTGTCACCGTCTGGCGAGGTCGGCATTGGCCGTGGGCGCCGTCGGCAGTGGCAGACGTGGTGGTGGGAGATGCGCTCGGCGACGTGCGGGGCAGTGGCTGCAGGGAGCGGAGGGCCCGGCTGACTCTGTCCTCTTCCTCCTGCAGGAAAGTGGCAGATGCACGACGGCCTCCTGAACATCACCAAGGTGTCCTTCACGGACCGAGGTCGATACACATGTGTGGCCGCCAACATCCACGGCACCGTGAACAACACGGTGACACTGAGGGTGGTCTTCACGTCAGGGGACATGGGCGTGTACTACATGGTGGTGTGCCTGGTGGCCTTCGCCGTGGTGCTGGTCCTCAACATCACCCGCCTCTGCATGATGAGCAGCCACCTGAAGAAGACCGAGAAGGCCATCAACGAGTTCTTCCGTACGGAGGGCGCCGAGAAGCTGCAGAAGGCCTTCGAGATCGCCAAGCGCATCCCTATCATCACCTCGGCCAAGACGCTGGAGCTGGCCAAGGTCACACAGTTCAAGACCATGGAGTTTGCCCGCTACATCGAGGAGCTGGCCCGCAGCGTGCCACTGCCCCCGCTCATCATGAACTGCAGGACCATCGTGGAGGAGCTCATGGAAGTGGTGGGGCTGGAGGAGCAGGGCCAGAACTTCGTGCGCCACGCGCCTGAGGGCCAGGAGGCCACCAGTGGGGACGAGGTCTACACCATCCCCGACGCCCTGCAGCGGAGCGAGTCCCCCACCGCTGACTCAGACGCCTCGTCGCTGCACGAGCAGCCCCAGCAGATTGCCATCGAGGTGTCCGTGCACCCCCAGGCCCGGAGGGAGCCCACGGATGACCGGGACGGGGGGCCCCTCGAGGCCAGAGACGAGGAGGACACCGAGCCGTCGGCCGAGCACTCCCCCGAGTCCGCGGCGCCTTCCACCGAGGTCACATCCGCGGCGCTGACCTCCGAGGAGCCCACGCCTGTCGAGGTACCGGACCGTGTCCTGCCCCCGGGTCTCCTGGAAGCCACAGAGCCGGCCGGGGCGTGCGACAGGAACACCCGCGTCGTCTATGAAAGCCATGTCTAACAGCGCCCCCCCGAGAAGCTATGCACACCCCAAGAATCAGGGCCGCCCCCCCCACACCCAGGGCCAGACGCAATCCACCCTCGCCGCTAAGCCTTACCAGAGACGCCTGTCCCGTAGGTAGGAGCCAGGCCCCTTCAGAAGGAAGCGTCTGTGTGCATGCTGTGTGCCCGGACCGCGCCCCGTGACAGAGGATGCGGGCAGCGGCAGGATGCAGAGCCGGCGACCTTGGGCAGGTGTCTGTGCGCGCGGCACGAATCTCAGAGGCTCTTCTCTGCCAGCTACCTTAATCGCTGATGCCCTTTTGGTGTGAGAGACCCTGAGGTCAAGAGCCCTATCCAATGCACACTGCAGCGCTTTTCCTTTAAAAATTCTAGGTCTGCTACGAGAGCAGCTGCACGTCCGCGGGCCTGTTGCACTTTCTTCCCAGTTTTAACCCCCCTTCCCTGTTCCCCTGTAACCGCGTTGTCGTGACACGAATGCAAATCGTTCCTTCTGGTTTCGTCCCGTTTGCCACTTTGTCCTTATTTCTCTCCCCCGACCCCCTCAAACCCCCCGCCAGACTTTTACCTCAGAGGCTTTGGTGTCAGGGCTGATACCCACAAGTCATCTGTAATGTTCCAAAGCAGTTACCAGCCTCGTGATTTTTGTCATTTCCCAGGCCTGTCTCCATCCATCGCTTTTTTGTTTGTTTCCAATGAAGCTGCTGTTGTGAAACTGAGAAAAAAAAAACCCTTGCCCAGCATAGCACTTTAATAGCCAAATAAAAATGTGTTGCCTGTCCGATCCTGAGAGCCTTTAGGTGAGCTCAGCTGAGGTTGTAGGGAGACTGTAAACTTGAATTTACGCAAAACTGTCCATGAAAAGTGCTGTGTTTACGTTTAAGTAACGTCATCCTCCAAACACGGCTGCTGCTTGATCTGGAACGCATGTTGCTTCCAGAGACAGAGGCATCTGACGAATCCGTGTATGTGTAGAATGTGGGCCTCCCTCGAGGGCCGCCAGGGGCCGTCCTGTGACCCAAACACTTGGTTTGGGGCAGCGAGTGTGAGGGTCCGTGGGGTCGCCTAGCCAGGCCCACTTCTCTGAACTGCAGGGCTAACGTGTCCGTCCTTGAAGGGGAGAGTGAAAGGTTAGGGTGATGGCATCAAATTTCACGCCAGAATTCTTGAATTAATTTTGTCCCACAAGAAAGCAGTTGTATGGGTGGCAGAATGATGTTATAGAAACGACAAAACTAGTCACCCAAAGGCTAGCATCTCGTCTGACGGTGCCAGTCAGCACCGCAGGCTCTGGGCAGGTGGGGCCTCCGTTCCTTCCCTGGGAGAGGGCTCGAGCTCCATCTAGATGGTCCCCTCTCCCGCAGAATCACCTGGGATTACTCGAAAGATGTTTCACTTTCCTCTCTGGTTCCTCTAATCTTTTCTGCTGAAAGTTAGTATTGATGCAAATCAAGAGGATCGGTTTCAAAAACTCAAAACCCCAAATCCTTAGGGCAGCGTCTGTAGTTTAAATGTTATCGTGGGAAGAATGAGAGGTATTAGTTCATCTCCATTTATGAGCAGGGGAGCCATAACCCTGAAGTCGTCTTGAGGGTCACGGCCACATCATGGTTTCCGTGGAGGTTCCCCGGGCCACACGGATCGTGAGAGCAGACCTGATGTTTAGTCCTCACTCTCTCGCTATCGGGATAAGTGACCTTCGACACCCCCCTGGGTTTAATCTTTCTCATCTGACAAACATGGAGGTGGTACTTGATGGGCCCCCAGATCCCATCCGGCTCAGACATTTTAGAGTCTTACGGGAAGTTTGTGATGGCCCCCCTTGCAGGCGACGAACCGTCTTGGGAGCAAACATGGGCACGTGAGGTTAGATAGCCTTGCTGCCGGCCTTCACAGCAAGAGCATCTCAATCTGTAGCTGAGGGCAGAGGGTTTGGCTTCAGGGGTTTCTCTATGTATAGATAACCGGTGTGACAGGTGGTCTGACAAGACTCAGAGTCGGATCCGAGTCCTCGTGGCCTCATATGACCCATTGCCATCACTTAGGAGTGTCTCACGTGGTCACCTAAAAAGTGAGTAGTGAACAGTCCAGAGCAACCTTGACTGCCCACTTGCACTCTCTGGACGAGGGTTTTCTGTATTTGGGTTGCAGAAGCGTTTTATCTCCACCTCTTAGAGTTTTCCACTTGTCCTGGAGGCCAGCAGATTCTCACCATGGATCTGTACGCCCACAGCACCACCAGGGACCCACACTCATTTTGTGACACTGCGTGAACTTTTTCCCGTTCTGTCCAGTTCTCCGTCCACCGAAACCCACGTGCACATTTCCACGTGGAACTTACTGGAAAAGGCATCTCTCCCATCTAGACACTGATTAGGGATAGCAAAGTTAAAAATGGGCAGATTTTTTATGAAGCACGGGCAGAAATGTGTGACCAAAGAATGTTTTCAGGTTGGTTTTAGCTTCTTTAGACTGGCGAGGTTAGATAGATTTTTCAAAACCTTTCCCCTCTTTAAGGCATCAGAAAGCTCTTGATAGAATAACAGCCAACCAAAGAGGAGGCTGGCTTACAACGAAGATTTCTCTGTCCAGAAAGACTACACTCTTCCTGTTCATCCTGTAGCTTCTTTACAGAATAGGAAAGCTCTCTGCTAAAATATGGAACAGAGATGATCTCGTGACTTTTGGCTGATTTTTCAAAGATAAACTGTTCAGCTTCATAGAAATCCATAAAAGTATGGCTGCATGTGAGCGTGTGTGTGTGTGTATGCACACTTGCATACGTCAGGCTCATTTGGGCAGTTTTAACAGCTAACACTAAATCCCAAGCCATGTCCTTTGGGTCTTAGGTCATTATTTTCAAAAGTAAGCAGTTTCTGGTTTCTGAGTCATCTGGTCATATCTCTAGTGATTTTTTTTCTTGAAGTTCTGAAAATGATTCAGATGTGTGTGCATATTTAATTCACTTAGATGATCTGTAAACATGGATGGTATTTATTCTAAATGGGAAAAAATTTTATACTGCAAATCTATGTAATTTATAATGGTTTTGTTTTATATATTATATTTTCATATTTTTAGGGCACATCTATTCTCATCTTTTTGTATATCATGCTTGACAAAAAGAAGTAGTAATACTTGACTAAATCTCTAGGAACCAAATGTGACATCTATAATGTATAGAAATCGCTCTGCAAATAACGGAATGTCCTTACCCGTCCTGAGCATTATTGTGCTGTGTCATTACACCCAGAATGACTGCTGGTGAGCGTTTCTTTTTTCAAAACCAAGCCAAGGGCTTCCCTGGTGGCGCAGTGGTTGAGAGTCCGCCTGCCGATGCAGGTGACACGGGTTTGTGCCCCGGTCCGGGAAGATCCCACATGCCGTGGAGCGGCTGGGCCCGTGAGCCATGGCCGCTGAGCCTGCGCGCCCGGAGCCTGTGCTCCGCAAAGGGAGAGCCCACAACAGTGAGAGGCCCAAGTACCGCAAAACAAAACAAAACAAAACAAAAAACCAAGGCAAAAGGCCTGGCCTCCCACACAGTGGAGTCTGGAATCCTTCCCTTCTTTATCTTTTTCATTGTGTGTTTCATTTTTAATTGTAGACATCCCAGTGTTGTTCAGACTTCCTTTGAAGGGCAAATGTGAGATAAGAAAGCAACTTGATGGAGAGACTTGGCTTGAAGGATGGCTGTGTAACTTATTCACTGGGCTGGTAGCATTTCTAATCTAATGTTTGGATTGTGCTTTATTGGTGATCTCAGAGCTGTTCGGCTGTTTAGCTCGTGAAGAAAATGTTAGGCAGAAAGAATGTTTGCAAGATTTGGACAGACAGCCTCTAAATGTAGTGCAACCAACACAAACCAGCTGAGCCATAGAAACCCCAGTCCCAGCCAGCGGACAAGCCGTTTCAAAAGGCAGATCAGACTCCTGTGTGTGCAGGTTGAATTTCAGTGTTGTACCAGTGCTAAAACTCTTAAAGGGCAGCCCCTGTGGTTCTGTGAACAGGGGTTTCCTCCCAGTGTGTCAGTGGGTAAGAAAATGGAGCATTTACCTTATCTTTCAGATACGCTACTTTATACTCAGCGCAGTTCAGCGACTTCCCTGTACCTGTCTTCACGTACCCTTTTGGCAGTCCCTTTAGATCATAATCCTGGTTTCTGTTCTTGCTTTTTAAACTAATTCATTGGTACTCTTTAAATAGCCAGCAAATCTCATTGTGTATTCACACACGTGTTTTGAGCACCTGTTACCTTCACGGTATTAGTCATTTTTACATTCATCTATTCATTTAAAAATCCTTTAGTAGATAACAGAGTTCATCTTCCTAATGACTCTTAGGGTTAAACCAGTGATTAACAAGGTTTGAATTAAACAAATCAGTGGTGGGGAAAAAATAGAAAAAAACAATTGCTCCTTATGCTTTCTGAAGGACTGAGTGTCTGTTATACAAGAAAATGTTGTATGAGGGTGATAATGATCTTTAACTGAGATATTTTAGAAATGTCATTTTTAAGGGGACTAATGCTTAGAATGCCACAGTCGAAACTGAAGCTCACAGAGAATGTAAAAACAGAAAGGAAATCGTTCTAAGCATATCCTGGCATAAATTATTTTTATTTAACGAGGAATTAAAACCTTCAGTGTATCTCTCAGACACCCCAGCACTGCTCACAGAAGATGCTGGCACTTAACGTTTGATATGCTGTTCCTCTGGTTCTGGAATTTCTTTGTTAAAGCCAGGAAATAAGATGGAAAAACGTATCTGGGCGGAAATGTCAAACTGTTGATTTGTGAGCTATAAATGTTCACCTTTTAAGAATAATTTAAAGGTATAAACAAATGACTAATATTTAAATTGATATAGCAGCAAAAAAGCAAAAAAAATGTGAGCCATCCTGTATTTTGGTTGTTCTTTAATAAAGGATTTGCACAGGTGTGCTGAGCGTGTCGTGTCCCAGCTCAAGGCTGTGTGAGTGTGGCCTGATTAACTCTGTCCAGTGGTAAGAAATCTGTAGTCAGTCCTCATCCCTACCTTTTGCATCTGTGGCATATCTTGGGGAAAAGGGAAAAATGAAGTAATTGTTATGTGAATCTACAAACTTTTTATCCAAATTCAAAAATCCTAACTGTCCTGACAAATGTGATAGCCATTTATTTTTTATAAATGGCTATCTATATGAAGAAATAATTTTTAACATGTAACATCAAGCTTATTATAGAAAATCCACAAAGACCAGGAAACTCACCTACCCAGAACATTCCATGGGAGAAGGCATTAGTCATAGATCCAATACGAAACACCTAGACAGAACCCAGTCCAGACCAAATTCAAGAATATGCTAAGGAGGTGCCCTTTGAAAGCTTTGAAAGCTGGATTCCTCTCAGATAGGATGAGGTCAAGTAAACAAAACAAGAAAGGACAACACCAAATGGGAAAGAAAATTAGTGTTTTGCTGTAGATCTGGAGAGGCCAACAAAATTATTGAATGGGTTACCGGATAAACTGTGCATATAACTAAGATCCAGAGGTTCTGTCAAGCAAAAAAAATGGTTTAAGAGAACTATGGTGGCATTCATGGAAAAATTAACAATTGTGCCACCAGGGAAAAGAAAATAGGAAAGTTCTGTCCTAACTGCATAATTTTGACTGGTACATATGTTCAGACCCAGAACAAACAGCTGCTAATTTTTTTTTGTTTTACAGGTTTTGGAATAGTGCATTCTTCATGGGCCTTAATCAGAGGAGCCTAGGTAAGGCTTAATATTAATCTGAGTGATTTTTAAAGCGTGTAGTCACAGAGCTGGAAAATAAGTGTCAGGTTTTCTGATTTCCCTGTCTGTTCGGCAGAGTCCCTAACACGCAGGGGTTCAGCTCTGCTTGAACATCTCTGGTGTGGCAGAGGCTGTGACCACGTTTAGGACATGCTCCGGTGTTGGTAGGTTTTGAGCGCTAAGTCAGAAATCTTAAAAGTGGTTCCACACTGGTCTTTGTTGAGCATCTGGAGCTGAAAGCGTGAGTGTGTCCTGCCACAATTTCCTTTACTGTCAACGCAAAATGAAAATTATAAGTGTATTCATGTCAAAGAGAGGATTACCAAAAAACGTGGGTGCTCCTGGCAGCACTACATGAATTACACGCCATGTGGCACAGACCCTTTTGAGTTTAAATGGTTTCTGCCAATGGTGTTGGAGGCAGAAGTAGGCGAATCAGTTGCTCCCCCAACCCTGGAGATGCCCTGATGCTACAGCTCATTAAGTAAAGGATGGTTCAACTGCCAGAAAAATGAAAGAACCAGCAGATTAAGTGCCTCAGTAGATTAGTATGTTTTGGAAGGACCATTAGAGATGACACAATGAAAGAAGTGTATGTATGTGTTAAGTGGCTTATTGGGGTATTTTTCATTAATAGGTGAACCAGAGCCAGCACCAATTGCATTTAACTGTTAGGTAAAATAAAGATGCCAAGAGTAAAGTAAGAATTTTCATAAGATATTAACTCAAATAAGCTAAAAAATATGAATGAAGGTTGATGCATAGCAATATGAATTTTTCAAGAAACAAATTTCTCACTACCAATGGCGTAGGTTTTCTTATAATAGACTCATGTTTTAAAGCTCATTATGGAATGGGAATTCACATGAATCATGCAAAAAAAAAATTACCTGCGCATAGAACTCTAGCTAGATTGAGGGTCTTTCTGTTGTTCAGTTTTCATGCTGTACAGCATCTGTTTCCTGAAAGTTTTCATGATTCGTATGAAGCTCACATGCATTGGAGACCCTGACATGATCGGCGTCTCTGATTTTTAGGTCTGGTGGATTATTACTTCTACTATGGCATACTTATTCCACCCAGCCATTTGATGAGGTGAATAAAGTTGTCCCAAAGCTTTAAAAATATTCCTAGTTCTAAACCTCAAGGTTTTTACATGAAGTAGGAAAGGAATGACAAGTTTGAAGAAAAGAGGTAAATTTCTTCCATACCAGCTGTGCAGATAGCCCTCGCTGTCAGATGATGTCTCCTGTCTTTCCTGCTAGCATTACCTCACCTGTTGGGCCAGTGGACCAAGCTATTATGCATGAAGTAAGATGCTTGATTACAGTTAGAGACTGAGAAAATTCATCCACCATGTAGTAGACACGTGAACATACAAGAGGTACATTTTAATATTGGCTCCACTTGAGATTATTTTAAAGCTGAAACATTACAAAAATTAAGACCTGGCACCATATTTGTAGAAATGTCTTCATCTAATGAAGAAGAAATTTTGAAAGTGTTAAGACCTCAGAAATTATAGAAAATATAAATACATTTGTAGGAAAAAAAAAAGATGACAGCTCATATGGGAAGTCTGGGATCAGTTTTTTTGTGTGTTCAGAATACAACTTTCCTTTTTGTCATTATAGTAGTTATTGAGATACATTAGTGATATTTCTGAAACCCCGCCAGATCCTGAAAAAAAAAAACCAAGTTTTTAAAAACTACATGCAGATAAATAGTTAGATATCATCTAACGATTTTATGTTACCTTCTCTCATCCCATAATGGATTTGAGGTGATTGAGTTACATATATTTTATTCTCTGTGCATCCTTTGACAATAGTAATTGCTATGTTTCATACAAGTTCACTAACTCAATAACCAGACTACTTTATTAATCAGACATTTTATTCCCAATCATTTTGAATCCATGAGAGATTTTCAGTATGACTATAAAAGCAGAACAGCTGGATGATCTAGAAATGCTTTTCTTTATCTGTAGCTAAAAATGGAAGGTTTTCTGCTGTAACGCAAGAATAAGATGATTATGTCATACTCACAAACATACTGAATGTTTGTGTCCCCTCAAAAACCATATGTTGAAACCCTAAACCACAATGTGATGGTATTTGGTGGTGGGGCCTCTGGAAGGTGATGAGGGTGGAGCCCTTATGAATGGGGTTAGTGTCCTTATAAAAGAGGCCCAGAGCGCACCGAAGACACAGCAAGAAGATAGCCATCTCTGAACCAGGAAGCCAGCCTCACCAGGCATTGAACCATCCAGAGCCTTGGTTATGGACTTAACCTCCAGAACTGTGAGAAATAAATGCTTTTTTTAAGATGCCAGTCTATGGTAATTAGGCCTTTTATTTTGAGAGTTCTAGATTCCCACGTGGTTGTAAGAAATACTACAGAGAGATCCCACGTACACTTGACTAGTTCCCCCGGTGGTTCTCTCTCACAAAAGCATTGCACACCATCACAATCAGGGCATCAATACTGATAGAGTTCTCCAGTCTTAACCAGGTCACCCCAGTTTTACACACATTTGTGTGTGAGCATTTAGTTCTGTGAAATTTTACCACACATGTAGGTCTGTGCATCCACCACCACCAGCGAGATGCAGAACATTCCATGAGTACAAGGACCCCTGAGTTGCCCTTTCACAAGCACACCTCCCTCCCTCCCACCAGAGAACACTTTTTTTTTTTTTTTTTTACATCAGTAAACTTAACTAGATAACTGAAGCTTGTCTGGAACCAACTGTAATAAGTATGTTTTACCAATAGAAATATATGGAAATTTATCAGTTTCTTGATGTCTGAATTCCTGTTGCTTTAAAAGGACTTGTACAATGAAGACAGGTGTGGTTTCTGAAACACAAAGGAAAGACAGCCAGACATTTGAAATCCTAGAAAATCCTTGAGAAGGAGGAACCTGAGGCAGGTGTCTTGGTGGAGGAGCTCTGGGATGCCCAGCTCACGCCTTGCACTCTAGAGCAGCCAGAAGTTGCGGAGCACAGAACAAAGGCGTGGTTGCTACATGCCTTTAAAGGTCTCAAAGAGAAAGTCCTCCCTCCCAAATATACAATGTCTAGATACAGTCCAGAAGTTCCAGAACTAAGGCGTAGAGTGGTAACGAGTCATGGGTAAAGGCTCAGACAACCTCTGATGCTGGGGATCTCGATAGCCTTGTTTTCCGCTCCCTTGGGTAAGACGGGGTGGCCAGGCAAGTGCCAGACCCTAGGCCGTGATGAGGTACCTGTCACTTCTGATGTTATGTTAAGAAAGCATCTCAGGGCTTCCCTGGTGGCGCAGTGGTTGAGAGTCTGCCTGCCGATGCAGGGGACACGGGTTCGTGCCCCGGTCCGGGGAGATCCCACATGCCACAGAGCGGCTGGGCCCATGAGCCATGACCGCTGAGCCTGCGCGTCCGGAGCCTGTGCTCCGCAACGGGAGAGGCCACAGCAGTGAGAGGCCCGCATTCCACAAAAAAAAAAAAAAAGAAAGCATCTCAAGTGTTGAACTTAAGACAGCCGGCCACAGTGTTGAGGAAAAGATCCTCTGCCCAGCTCAAGAAGGCACAGGAGGCAGATTCCAGAACAGGGACATCTGAGGAGTCCCGAAGAGTCCTCATTCGAAGCCACTGGAAAGGCGCCATGATAGAAGCCTTCTAAGTAATAGTTTTCTCTCACTGTGCAAATGCCCTGGACTCGTCATCACATTTGGCTTCCATCAGGCATTACGGGTACAAGTGTGGGCTGGTTTGCTCCTATGACTCTATCTAATAACCAGCTGAAATCTGAGTGCCCAGGACCCAGGAGTGTTGAGGGTATGGGACTTCCAGGAGGTCAGCCCTGGCTGGAGGTCCTGAGCAGCCTGGAGCTGGACACTGACCTCTTGGAAGCAGGAGAGGAGCAGCCTAAGGAAAGCAGGAGAAAACTGAAAACTCTCCTTCGTACTGTTAGCCCGGGGCAGCTGTGCCCAGATAAAAGGGAATTTTTAAAATACGGAAAATGATAAATGCATTAGCTTGTGTGAATCAGTCATAAAAATTACAGAAAATTATACTCATGACCTAATTTCCAGCCAAGAAACCCCTCCAGTTTTGGTCCTGGTTGTCTCCTTGGTGACACGAACCTCAACAACTGAGCATTTTGTTCTAAGCTAATCAGTAGGGTCCTGTTCAAAACTCAAGTTATTAAACCATTACTCAGAAATGATTCCCAGTGATACTGGATGGCAGACTTTCCTTTAAGCAGCAACATTGAAGCCTCTTTCAAATATTTATTTTGAGTGTGCTACATTAGGATACTTTGTCTCCATCAAGTTGAAAAATGTTTTTGTCATAATTGCCACATCAGTAAAGTTGCTGTTCTGTATTTTCCACTCCAAACTCAGGACTAAGCACGAGATGTGCACACCATGCACTGGCTATGATCAGATTTATTCTGTACCACCTAAGTTTTGCTCTATTTCCTCTGTATAGGCAGTATTTCACAGCCTTACAAAATTGTTTATGCCATTCATCAGCAGTGGGATGTAACATTTCCTGTCATTTTTCATATCAAAGGGTATTTAGGTAAAGCTGGGTAAACCCTTAAGTCTTTTTGCTGTTGTTGAATTGTAATAGTTCTTTATTATATTCTAGATAACAAGTCCCCTATCAGATATATGATTGCATAAACCCTTAAGTCTTTTCTTTGGTTTCCCCTTCATAACAAGACACACCCTTCTTCTTCCCTGTCTTACCGGCAGGGTAGCCTAACAGATGATCCCATGTTCTAAATAAAAAAGTCATTTTCCCAAGACCATACGAGAATCTACAGCTACCAGACCGTGAGCTCTGTGCAGACAGCAATCATGTCTGTATCCCCACAGTGCTTCCTACAGAAGCGTAAAGATTACTAGCCTTTAGTAAACGTTAATTAAGTGAAAACAAATCTGTCTTTAGCTAATTAGGATTCATTGATATTGGATTAAATGTCTTCATTCATAGGGCCAGTGAAGGGTACAAAGTACACTTTGAAGAATCTCTTGGGACCTAAAGCCATACTTGTACAGACTCCCCGCTTCATAGGATGGGGTAGGTTTCTTTCTCAAGGCGTAGAATACAACTCTTCTCTTTTTGTCAAACTTTAACCTAATATATTTTTTTAAAGAGCCGTTTAAAAGTCTTCTGTCCACTCTGGTGGTGTCTTGGTGAGACAGCTTTCCACAATTAGAAACCTGCAGTGAATTCAACAGAAAGGAATAGTGACACTGGAATCGCCTCTATGTCATTTCATGTCGTATTCTCTGAAGGCACTTTTCAGACCCTGGAGGGTCGAGCAGAATAAAAACCACATCCTTTCTGCAGCTCAGATGCTGGTGGGGACAGTCCATGCATCCCGGGGACAGGTCAGTGCTTAACCGCCCAGGCTTCCCTGGCCCCCTTCTAAGTCTCTTTTACCTCAAAAGAAACAACAAAGTTCTAGTGGAGAAGCCCCTTGCTCGAGCCCAAGCTGCCCTCTCCTTAAATCTTCACCGGGGCAGACCAGCCCCAGTGGAAAATGAACCCACACACAGCTGATGGGTTTAAATGTTCCTAAACAACCAGGGGTGTGTACCCCCCTGAATTGCTTTCAGGGCACAGCAGGGCAGCGCTGCCCACGGGCCTCATTGTAGGAGCGGGAAAACCGGGCTCGTTAAGTGAGGGAATTATTTCAGGATTGAGGAGGGACAGGATGTGACATAACAGGCATGTCACCCCGACTCACACGTGTGCTGCCGCTGAGCTGCGTGCTGTGGCGTCGCCCACGAGGGCTTCTTGGTGCTGCCGGTGCCCGGAGTTGGTGAAGGGCCACCGCTCGCCGCCCTCCTGGGGAGATGAAGGCCTCTGCGGCGGCAGCCTCGCACAAGGGGTCACCATCATTTCCTCCCCAGCTTCCCCTCCATCTTGGTCTTGTGGGGCCTCAGCCCCCGGCGGGCAGGGAGCACCTGTGCTCTCCTGTCTTGAAGTCAGGTGCTTCCTGGGGAGGGGCTGGGCTCAGGCTCACACAGGAGACCCCAGAATGCAGCCCAGGAGGTGGAGGCTTTCACCGGCTCTTGTGTTTCCATCTTAGTGACCTCTGGTCCCCTCCAGCCGCTCTCTTGGTCACCATGTGCCTCTACTAAGGCACATAAACACGTCGAAACATCGACTGCTTTCAATGCTGTGAGTTACCTCCCCCCGCCCTGGTGCTTACCAGGCTTTTTGAAAGAGAAGCCTGCCTACTTGTTCAATTCCACCTTTCCTTCCAAACTTCACAGGGGATCAGGCCACGCTGACCTCCACTAGGGCTGATTCCTCCTTACTGTCCTAGCCCGGGCCGCACAAACCCATCCTCCCTCCACTGACCGGCCCCGGCCCCGGCATCAGAACATCATCGTCACTGTTCACCCTTGACCTTGGGAACTGTGCAGACCCTTCTGAGAGGCCTCGAGCTGTTGGGCCCTGAACTGCTTCCCTGTATATCAAAGTGCTGAGGTGCCGTGAGCGCGACTTTCCCATCACGCACACATACACACACACACGTACACACATACACACACACGTACACACACACACACACACCCTGCAACCAGAGGCAGGCGAGGAGGAAGAAGAGCTGCTTCCAGGGCTGTGACCCCTCCTGGTCCCTCTCAGAAACAGTAACTATGGAAGATCAAGTGGCACACACGCGGTCTTGCAATGTGGGGACCGAGATCTGAACTATGAGAACCCCTGGCACCCCCTCCATGGCATCCACCTGGACAGAAATGCACCTGCCACCAGGTCATCCAGGTCTCTGTCTTGGTCCTAACACCACCGTCCCATCCGAAAGTTGAGTAACCATCCAGGGGCAGTAAAGAGGGAACATTTCCACTGGGGTCCACGGCGGCCACTCTGTCCCACTCCCCTGTGGAGCCCGGTTCCATAATCACTGCTGCCCAGACCGGAGAAGGGCCCAGACCCAGAGCTCTGTCCACTGCCCTGGCGTCCGGCAGGGTGACTGGGTGCCTACTTGCTTATGTAACATCAGCCCTGCCCAACCTCGCTGTAAATCCTCTTTCCTGGCTTCTGCAGTCACAAGAGGCTAGACTCTAGGTATTTATTATAGGGTAGAAATACTTTTGAACCCTTTGTGACTCACTTCTCTCTACTTTGCTCTGTGTCTCAGCTGCCCTTGATTTCTTTATCTCCACCCGATAAAGGGCCTGTTCCATCCTGATATGGATTAAAGGTGGGTCCAGTTGGTTTTTACTTTTGCACGAATATTGTGCAAATAAAATCTTAATTGCTCCTATTAAATACTCAGGAATTCAGTTTTACCAATTATCAAGTATTTACTTCGTCACCTCTCCTTAAAGTGAGTCAGAACAAATCCTACTATGGTATCTAGTTACATTATCTTCTTACCCAATAAGCAGTAAGTTCATGGAAATGAATAGGGTTTATTTACTCTACAGTTTTCCTGATCTGATAACCTCTGGGTCTACTTCTGTTTTACACTGTGTATTCAATTCAATCTAAATAGTAGGGGAAAAAATTAAGGGTAAGAAAATGTGGAGGGTAAGCCTCGATGTGTCTCAGAGTTCCCCCAGCATGAGTCTGTGGTGCGTTTCTTTTCTGCAGATTAGCTGAGTACAGGTTCCTGGGGTCCAACAGGAAGTCCTGGTGTTAACTGCCCACTAGGTAACATGCACCTCATCGTCTCGTGGTGCCTACACGTGAACAGTAGGACATCGCCTTGATCAGTAGAGAAGTCTGCCCAGCGAAGAAATAGGCATTTGCTTGTTTAAAACCATCCTTCAGGGCTTCCCTGGTGGCGCAGTGGTTGAGAGTCCGCCTGCCGATGCAGGGGACGCGGGTTTGTGCCCCGGTCCGGGAAGATCCCACGTGCCACGGAGCGGCTGGGCCCGTGAGCCATGGCCACTGAGCCTGCGCGTCTGGAGCCTGTGCTACGCAACGGGAGAGGCCCCAACAGTGAGAGGCCTGCATACCGCAAAAAAATAATAATAATAAAAGCATCCTTCATATTGATATTGGTACACATAATCTTTTGACTCATTGAAAAGTGGTGTTTTTCAGTAAAGCAAAACAGTCATTTTTTGTAAAGTTCTAATGATAATCTTCAGATGAAAAGCCAAAAAGTGCTTATAAATTTGGGGGAATAATCCTGAAGTATGTATGTTATTCAAACTCTTTCAGATTAATAAGAATCTCTCTGAAATGGAAAACGAAGGTATCTATCCTGTTTTGCAGTTAATATGGTTCTGCATTCATCAACCCTTAAAGAATTCCCCCTCATACAGTCAGTCGATCAGTGACCAGCTGAACCAAATAATGTCCCTTTATTTTTTTGCAAAATTTTATTTCATTTTAATTAATCAGATGATGATAAGGCTTGGACACACAAAACAGGATTCAGCAGAAAGCCAGTCCCTCTTTAGTAACTCAGCTTTCTTTTAATTTACAAAGCACCACTGCACACTCTCAAGTCCTGCCTTGTGAGTAAGTCCAATGTCAAGGAGGCACTTCCTAACTGCAGAGGCACCGAGAGAAAGCAGTTCTGTCAAACTGTGTGTTTACAGACACGTATCTTTATTGGATGTTTGTAAGGGTCAAGGAAATACTAGGCCCCAAGAACATAAAAATGAAAAAGACCTGGTTCCTGTCCTTAAAACTTCACCTTTTTAGAAAGTACTTAAGCTATGTAGTAAATATCTACAATAGATGATTTTTCAAAAAGTAATAAATGTTGGAAAAAAGGTGGCACACCATCAGAGGTTTTAGGGATTGAAAAGAGTAGCTCAAGATTAGATTGCAACATCATTGTGAAACACGTGCCTCAGATGTTTGTCTTCTGCTACTAGTAATCACAGAGTGTGAAACCTCCAGAGCAGCACGGATCTCATTACAAGGGGAAGAACTACCAACACCCCATTCTTGGTAAAAACCCTTACTTAATGTTAAAGAGAGGCCAGAATGAAGACAGGTTTTTGCTCTGTGGATAAAACTGATTATGTACTCTGATGCATAAATCCACTTAATCCAGCTCTCAAGAAATGCCTAGAACTGTGGTCAGGCACCTAAGATACCATTCCTTGTGCCTATAAGGAAACACTACACCTGTGGGGAAGCAAGAATTTTATTATATTTTATTTGATCAGAATATTATAACTTGCAGAAAAAAAATCTAGTTGGTTCAGGTTTATGTTGTATTTTGAAAGTCTGTTCTTGTTCAAACAGACATAGCTCTATAGAAGCATCAGCTCTTGTATATAATGCTCAAATTTGCACCTGACTATCAAATCAATTAAAAGTGAATCTTGTAAAATAAATAAATAAATAAATAAATAATAAATTCCCTCATGGATAGAGAACTGAAATCCTAGTAAAAGTCAAGGGAGGAACGCCATACTTTTGACTGGGAGAAATCAGGGAACTCTGAATAAAAAAGTAATTTCAGGGGACTTCCCTGGTGGTGCAGTGGTTAAGAATCCACCTGCCAATGCAGGGGACACAGGTTCAAGCCCTGGTCCGGGAAGACCCCACATGGCGTGGAGCAGCTAAGCCCATGAGCCACAGCTGCTGAGCCTGCTCTCTAGAGCCCGCGAGCCACAACTACTGAGCCCACGTGCCACAACTACTGAAGCTTGTGTGCCTAGAGCCCGTGCTCTGCAACAAGAGAAGCCACCGCAATGAGAAGGCCACGCACCGCAACGAAGAGTAGCCCCCGCTTGCTGCAACTAGAGAAAGCCCGTGTGCAGCAACAAAGACCCAATGCAACCAAAAATAAATAAAATTTTTTTAAAAAGTAATTTCAGATAATCTGTGAAGGGTAGTTGGGATTTGGGCAGATGGAGATGGACTGGACGTGAGGTGAGGGGTGAAGGCAATAAAGGGCCTAGAGGGCCGTCTATTGGGCTGGAGTGGGGAACGTGGGGTGCAGGGGGGACGTGGGTTGAGGTCTCCTGAAGGCCAGTGTGCAGAGTGGACAGGACAGACCTCTGCTTTGGAAAGATGCTCGGGAGAGAGTGAAGCCCCTCGTGGGGATTTCAGAGGCTGTTGATGAGGGTCTGAACCAGGTGACTGGCAGGAACGGCAGGGTGATCTGCCTGGACCTGAGAGATGTTTCTGAGGGCCTCGCCGGGGGCTTGGCCACAGTAGTTTCTGGAGTAAGAGGGCAGGAGAAGCAGAAATAAATTGGAGGTTTTAAGCCTGGATGACTAAGAGAATCACATTGCCATCAGAGAAGTGGGGAGGAGAACGTAAGAAAAATCGAACACTTGGAACAGTTATACCCATTACTGCTGTGATTTTTGCAAGTCCTTTCCGGCTGCTTGAGATTGACAGATACGTGTCTGTAAACACGTAGTTTGACCACTGCTTTCCCTCAGTACCTTTGCAGTTAGGAAGTGCCTGCTTGTTCTTGGACTTGCTCACAGGGCAGGACTTGAGAGTGTGCAGTGGGGCTTTGTAAACTGAAAATACGATACAAACAACACTGAAAAATAGAATCAGTCATTTGTCTTCTGTTGGAGGTAGAGACTCATCTATTTGATGTATTGACGTATTAACTACTAGAAAATCCTACTGTTCAAAAGTCCCCAAGCCAGGGGATTATAAAGACATGTTGAGCAAACAGCTGAGTCACATGGCTTAGTTAGGGTGCTTTGGGCTGCCAGGAAGGTCGAAAACGCAATTCAAAGTGACTGAAGCAACGTTAGGATTTTTTTTTTTTTTTTTTGTACTCTCACATGATAAGAGCTCTGGCGGTGGAGAGTTTCTCAGGGTGATTAAATCATCAGCATAATTAAGTACTGAGGTTTTATCCAGCCTCCAACCGTTCCATTTCCCCTGGACCTTCACTGGCTGCCCTCATGGTCTCCAGGTGGAAAAGCAAGTACAGGCATCACCCTTCACACTCGGCATGCGGAAACAGAAAACACAAAGGGGCCATTTCTTCTTATTCTTGTTTGTTTGTTTTGTTTGTTTTAAGGAAGGGAAGTCTTTCTCAGAAGCACACGCAGCTGAGCTGAGCAGACATCTCTTTTTTTCCTGGACTGAGTGAAATGCCTGTCCCTAAATCAGTCCCTGGCTTATGTCAGCCATGATGAATCCCCCATGGACAGGACCAGTCTCGCCTGAAATCTAACCACGTCAGCTATGAAGAGGGGTGAGGAGGGCTGAGCAAAACCAGGGTTATATTAGAAAGGAGGGCAGTAGAGGCAGATGGAGGCTGGGAGGCCTCAGTGGCACTCGCTGTAATGCCAGTGGCAGGAGGTGGAGAGGGAGAGGATGAGCAGCTAGAGGGTGGGTTTTCTTTTAACATTTTACATCAGTGTATTGAGAAATTGAGAGCAGTCTGCCCTGATTTTCTGTCACTCAGGGACGTCTCGTAGCCATAGAAACGAGGACCACTTGGAATCAAGTTCTCCAGCCACAGCCATGGTTTGTCAGGGAATTCTACACCCTCAGGGAGCTGGCGCTCTTCCTAGGAGGATGTGGGACTGGGGCTGCCAGGCTGGCTGGGACGGACAGCTCTGCAACGAGCACAGTCACCCAGCGCAGGGAAAGGGCTTCTGGTTCTAAATGCCCTCTTGGGAGCGGAGGGAAGGCAGCCCGTGGGAACAGCGGACAGGCAGGCTTTGTCAGAAAAGTGGAGTCATTGATTCTGTCACGAATGCCTAATGGTCATTATGCTGTGGTTCAGAACAGAAGTGCCGCAGCCTCTGATGTTCCATTTACACTTGCTTGATACAAGCGTCGCGGTACATCAGACTGTCTCGGGTTTGTTTAAACCCATCCTCCTCAAATTCATGAGAGTATTTCCACGTGAATCCAGCTTGCCTTTCTGTTTGTCGTGCCTCCGGGACTTTTCTTACCTGATGAGGGGGTGGCTGATACATGTGTGAGGTGTGGGTAGCATGAAGATTGCGTGCAGAACTGAACTCTTGGCGTCTTCATGTCAATCTGAAGATGTGTGCATTGGCCATCGCCGGCCAATATGAAAGCCTGAAAAATGCATATGCCCAACTGTCCAAAGCCAACCGCCTGGACACCTATTCATAGGAGCAGGGTAATAGACCACCCTGTCTACACTCGCTGGGTCATAGAGAAACTACCACTACCAGGTTATCCAGGACACCCTGGCCCACTTGCTGGCTGGACTTTTCTCCATTCCTCTCTAGCCACGTTCTTATAAATCAACGTGAAGACTATATATCAATATACCGATATCAAAATACAATACTGCAGCACATAACAACGATGGGCATGATGACCACTGTTGTTCATTTAACAGATGTTGTTTCTTGCCTACTCATATGTCTGCCAAGCACTATTCTGGGTGTTGGAAACCGGCAGTGAACAGGCAGGGTCCCCACCCTTAGTATTTTTTTTTTTTCAGATATATACCGAGGAGTGGAATTGCTGGGTCATGTGGTAGTTCTATTTTTAATGTTTCGAGAAACCTGCATACTGTTTCCCACAGTGGGTGCACCAGTTTACATTCCTACCAAGAGTGTAGGGGGGTTCCCTGTCCTCCACATCCTTGACAACATTTGTTTATTTGTGTTCTTTTTGTTGATGGCCATTCTGACAGGTATGTGATGATATCTTGATTTGCATTTCCCTCATGATTACTGATGTTGAGCATCTTTTCATGTGCCTGTTGGGCATCTGTATGTCTTCTTTGGAGAAATGTCTGTTCAGGTCTTCTGCCCATTTTTTGATTCGGTTGTGTTTTTTTGATGTTGAGTTGTGTGAGCTGTTTATATATGTTGGATACTAACCCCTTATCAGTCATATCATTTGCAAATATTTTCTTCCACACAGTAGGCCTTTTCATTTTGTCGATAATTTCCTTTGCTGTGTAAAAGCTTTTAAGTTTCATGAGGTCCCCTTTGTTTATTTTTGCTTTTATTTCCTTTGCTTTAGGAGACAGATCCAAAAAAATATTGCTATGAGGTAGGTCAAAGAGTTTTATGGTTTCCAGTCTTACATTTAGGTCTAATTTTTTTAATGTAGAGAGAGGGAATTTAATAAATAATGGCAGAGGGAGTATTTATTCCTTATACACTGACACTCTGCTGGAGTACATGGGGTGTTTATAACATTTCACTGACTTCGTACTGTACTTTATTTCCCCTTCAGTTTTATTGAGATATAGTTGACATATAACAGTGTATTCGTTTAAGGTATGCAGCATAATTATTTTGTGTATGTATACATTGCAAAATGACCACCACAGTAAGTTAACATCCATCACCTCGCCTAGTTACAAAGTTTTTTTGAGCATGTGAGGGAACTTTTAATATTTGCTCTCCTAGCGACTTTCAGGCATGCAGTACAGTGTTGTTAACTATAGTCACTGTGCTGTGTGTGACATCCCAGGACTTATTTATTTTACAACTGGGAGTTTGTACACTTTGACCCCCTTCACCCATTTCCCTCACCCTCCACCCCCGCCTCTGGCAACCACCAATCTGTTCTCTGTTCCCATGAGTTTGTTTGTTTTAGATTCCACATATAAATGAGATCATACCATGTTTGTCTTTCTCTGTCTGACTTACTTCATTTAGCATAATCGCCTCAAGTTCCATCCACATTGTCACAAATGGCAAGATTTCCATCTTTCCTACGGCTGAATAATATTCCATCACACATACACACACACATATGTGTGTGTGTGTATATGTATAGTGATATATGTATAGTATGTATATATGTATTACATATATATTTGTAGATAGAGATGTATAAATTTCTTTATCCATTCGTCAGTGGACACTTAGGTTGTTTCTATGTCTTGGCTACTGTGAATACTGCTGCAGTGAGCATGAGGGTACAGATATTTCTTCATGATAGTGATTTCATTTCCTTTGAATAAATACCCAGAAGTAGGATTGCTGGATCATATGGTAGTTTTATTTTAAAATTTTTGAGGAAACTCCGTACCATTTTCCAGAGTTGTTGCACCAATTTATGTTCCCACCAACAGTGCACAAGGGATCCCTTTTCTTCACATCCTCAGCAGCATTTGTTATTTTTAGTCATTTTGATCATGGCCATTCTGACAGGTGTGAAGCAATATCTCATTGTAGTTTTGACTTGCATTTCCCTGATGATTAGCGATGTTGAGCATCTTTTTATTGTGCCTGTTGGCCATTTGTATGTCTTTTTTCAGAAGAATGTCTATTCAGGTCCTTTGCCTATTTTTTTTTTTTTTTTTTTTTTTTGCGGTACGCAGGCCTCTGACTGTTGTGGCCTCTCCCCTCGCGGAGCACAGGCTCTGGACGCACAGGCTCAGCGGCCATGGCTCACGGGCCCAGCCGCTCTGTGGCATGTGGGATCCTCCCGGACCGGGGCACGAACCCGTGTCCCCTGCATCGGCAGGCAGACTCTCAACCACTGCGCCACCAGGGAAGCCCCTTTGCCTATTTTTAAGTCAGTTTTTTTCTACTGAGTCTTAGGAATTCTTAAAATATTTTTTGATATTAACCCCTTATCGGATATATGATTTGCATATATTTTCTCCCATTCCATAGTTGCCTCTTCATTTTATTGATGGTTTTCTTTGCTGTGCAGAAGATTTTTAGTTGGAAACAGTTCCACTTGTTTATGTTTTTCTTTTGTTTCCTTTGCTTTTGGTGTTAGATTCAAAAAATCTTTGCCAAGACCAGTGTCTAGGAGCTTACTGCCTGTGTTTTCTAGGAGTTTTATGGTTTCAGGTCTTACATTCAAGTGTTTACTCCATTTTGAGTTGATTTTTGTGTGTGGCATAAGACAGGGGCCAGTTTCATTCTTTTGCATGTAGCTGTCCAGTTTTCCCACCGTTTTCTGTTCTTGGCTCTTTTGTTATAAATTAATTGACCATATATGGAAAAGACTTGAATTCTCTAAATCTAAAACTGTTGTCATCCCTAAAATCGGTTCATAGACTTTGTAAACATAGAACCTTGGGTCTGAACAAATTATATTCGTTTTTTTTTCCTCTCCTCTGATCTCGCATCTTGCTGCTAAAGAGAAAAACATTCCCAGATGTCCCAGCCAGATTTGAAAGCTCCATCCATCTTCAGTTTGTCAGCACACTTGAGTTGAGCAGGCCACCTCCCTAGAGCTGTCAACAGACAATTTTTTTTCAGACTGGTAGGTCTTAGGGCACTGAAACTGGTCATCAGTTGAAACAACAGAAAAAAAGGGGTGGGGGTGGGGAAAGGAAATTAAGAATACATGCTGTAGATTTTGACTCTTCTTAAAATTGGAAAGTTGAAGCTATCATATACAAAGAGCAACATTTTGTAGGGAGGCTCTGGTTTTTGAATCCCATCTATCTATAGATGTATTATTTATGAACAGCTTTCCACTGAGATGGCCCAAGTTCTGTCTGGAAATAGCATCTTGCCATTACCTTGTACTTCTCAGCTGTCTTAAGGATCAGTGAGCAAATATAACTGTCAAACATCACAAGCTCCACAGAGTCTTGAGGTACATAATATTATCAGCCATGATTTGGACCATTAATATAAAATTCTGGGGAACATGCTTTTTTGTTTGTTTCTTTGTGTGTTTGTTTACCAATGGAGTATACAAATGAAATATCACGGTAAAAATGTACTGATTCACCAGGTTGAAATCTCTCAGAAGCTGAGACATATTTCCAATGGTTTCCCACATAACTATTTTTGACCAAAATATTTCTACAGATTGGACTTGTGCCTAATCATACAATCAGATTGCTTCAACCACCCAGATGCTTATGGGCAAAAATAATAACTCCACATTAAGTTATTATTAGCTTTTTCGGTCTGAATCATGGCTAAGTTCTCTTTGTCTTCAGAAGTGATATTGGCATAATCAAATTACAATCCATTTGAATATTTTCTTCCCAGCTTGTGCCCCTATTAGCAGCTCTCAGTTAGAAAGCCTCTCATAAATGAACGAAGCATCCTTCCTTAAGCTTAGTCAGTTCACCCATAAAACTTGAAACTTTCAAGAAGTCTGACCTACTGTATATGTTATGGTAACAAGCTTTTTACTTATAAAACATTGGTATGGGATATAGCTACTATTATTTTAGGTCTAGGGTTGTAACACTGAAGCTAATCACCCTGGAGGATGAGAGATTCTAAAACAGTGAGAATTACCTGTTACACAAGGTACTTCAGTCAGGATGGTCAAGTCATTTGTGTAAGTTGGCAGTGCCCTTTATCTAACAGGGAGCATGAGGTACAGGGACCACCATATAAAGGTGAAGTGTGTGTGTGTATTTAATTGGAGTGATCATTTGGGAAGTTTTATTTCACTTGGTTTTAAATAAGCTTCCAGTCTTGAGGTAACAATTCTAAGCCACATAAAATCCTCTCTATTAGTGGACAGAATACAGATACGTTCATTTGAAATATAGTTGTTTCATTATTCACAAGGTATGAATTGGGTCTTACTTTTAAAGGCAGAATTTGTGTTTTTCCAGGCTAGCAGTTCAGGTTTAACATGAGTTACTGCCCTAATTAACTCTTTTGTGAAGTAGCTCTTTGAGGAAATTGGGCCAAATTAAACCCAATTAAACTGTGATCTTTGTTTTGTCAGTTTCCCTTCTTTCCCGAGTCCCCCCTACCCACCCCCCTTCCTGATGCCCCTGCTTTCAAGAGTCCTGTCTCAGCCCACACTTCTTCCAGGCCTTATGCTCATCCAGCTATTCAGTGAATCTCCAAGTAAGTTTGAATCTGATAACTGTTTAAACAACATCCAAGAAATATCACCAGTGGTGGGGTTTCAGGCAGAGGATAGGCAATTGGACCCAGGCGGTGTGCTGGGAAAGAATCGGAAATGGGGTTTATGCATCTACCTGCCACCTCTTAGGTTCTAACTGTCGGAGATGAAGGATGTTGGCGACACCCCATCACTCCTGTGTCTTCCTGCCGCAAACTTTTCCAGACCAACCCCCGACCAATGCCCTTAAAATAGAAAGGCCAGAACTATTGGCTCCCTCTGACCTAGCATTCTTGTGTCAATAAAATATTAACAACTATAAATAACTTAAAAGGCCGTGGCTGGGAAAAATGGCAAAGCACAAGTTCATTCTTCAGTGACAGAGGAAAGTAACATTTTAAATCAGATTGAAGCACTGACAGTATTTAATAAAATGTTTCTAAGCAACAAGGTAGAAGAATCAAAGAGCTTCAATAGACCTAACATTCATAGAATAAAAAGGAAGCCAAAAATAGTCTCACTTTCTTGTAAGCAAATTCAGTCTGGAAGGTAAAACAAACTCCTTCCCAAAACTCAGCCTATTGAATAATCATCTCTTTCTAAACACCCCATGTATGGTTTCAGCATGGAATAACCATGTTAGTAGCCAAGTTTCAATATGCATGAAAACCTTGGAGAGTAAATACTGGGGAACAGCGATGATTTAAATGCCCTGGGCATGAGATACACCCTCTTCAACCCTTGTTATCAAGATAACGTACAAATAAAAAGGAACGCTCAGTCCTCTCTCTTATGTGTACTTTAGGCCCATCTAAGTGGAAGTTTTGATATTCCATTGCTAATGACACCCTCGCTTTGTCAGCAGGAAAGACTTTCTAAAGAAAAATTTCAATGTCTATAATAGACCCAAACAAGTACTTAGTAGATTCAAGTCTAGAAGAGAATATGAGATCTTTTCATGTCACCTTAATGCCACAAAAGCAAGAATGCTTTAATGCTTGTAGAGCCATTTCCCCACCACTGTGTCTTTGAAATGACAGCTTAGAAATCCACGAATATTCTCATAGCTTCCCCAAGAGACAGCTACAGTGTGTGTGAATGTCTAGTCTGTGCAGAAGGCTTGTGGCATACAAATGGGTATTCTTGGTTCACTTTTACTCTGCACCAAAAAACATGCATCATGGGCTCAAGAAAGAGAAAAAGGAGGCTGTTTTTCTGGCTGTTGGTCTGGTTGACAAACCAGTACGAGGTGCTTTGATTTCTCTGTTTCTGCTGCCACTGGAGTTTGGTACAGGAAGTCAGGTAGGGGACCACGCAGGTCATTTCACTAGAGAGAAAGGCGTTTAGTGAAATCCATCCATACATCCCTCCATCCATGCAGGAAGCATAGTTTTTAGAGTCATTTATTTAATTAACCACTTTTTAGAAAACTCGCCAAAAATATGTGTTTGGGGTTTTTTTATTTTGTTTTGTTTTTTCCTTTTGTGATTGGTTTATTTCACTTAGCCTATGTCTTCAAGGTTCATCCATGTTGCAGCATGTATCAGAATTTTCTTCCTTTTTAAGGCTGAATAGTTGTGTAGACTTTTTTTATTGAAGTATAATTGATTTACAATGTTTCAAATGTACAGCAAAGTGATTCAGTTATATATATTTATTCTTTTACAGATCCTTTTCCATTATAGGTTATTACAAGATATTGAACATAGTTCCTTGTGCTATGCAGTAGGTCCTTGTTGTTTATCTATTTTATGTATAGTAGTGTGTACCTGTTAAACCCAAATTCCCAATTTATCCACCCCCCTTCCCCTTTGGTAACCATAAGTTTGTTTTCCAAGTCTGTGAGTCTGTTTCTGTTTTATAAATAATTCATTCGTATTCTTTTTTTAGATTCCACATATAAGCGATATCATATATTTGTCTTTCTCTGTCTGACTTACTTCACTTAGTATGATAATCTCTAGGTTCATCCATGTTGCTGCAAATGGCATTATTTCATTCTTTTTTATGGCTGAGTAGTATTCCATTGTGTATATATGTACCACATCTTCTTTATCCGTTCATCTGTCAATGGACATTTAGGTTATTTCCATGTCTTGGCTATTGTAAATAGTGCTGCTGTGAACACTGGGGTGCATGTGTCTTTTTGAATTAGGGTTTTCTCTGGATATATGCCCAGCAGTGGGATTCTTCGATCATATGGTAGCTCTATTTTTAGTTTTTTAAGGAACCTCCATACTGTTCTCCATAGTGGCTGCACCAATTTACATTCCCACCAACAGTGCAGGAGGGTTCCCTTTCCTCCACACCCTCTCCAGCATTTATTATTTGTAGACTTTTTGATGATGGCCATTCTGACCAGTGTGAGGTGATACCTCATCGTAGTTTTGATTTGCGTTCTCTAATAATTAGTGATGTGGAGCATCTTTTCATGTGCCTCTTGGCCATCTGTATGTCTTCTTTGGAGAAATGGCTATTTAGACCTTCTGACCATTTTTGGATTATGTTGTTTGTTTGTTTGTTTTGATATTGAGGTGTATAAGAAGCCATTTGTGTATTTTAGAAATTAATCCCTTGTTGGTCTCATCATTTGCAAATATTTTCTCCCAGTGTATAGGTGTCTTTTCATTTTGTTTATGGTTTCCTTTGCTGTGCAGCAAAACTATATATTTTGTGTGTCCACTGAAGCTCACCAGAGGTGATTCATGAGATTGAGGGCACACAGTTCTGGTCCCAGCTTGGTCCAGCCCCGTGATCACACACCTCCTGCCAAAACAAGCCTGACTTCCCTCCCAGGTCATGCCTTTAGACTCTGTACACAAATTATAGAACTGTTGATTTGATCCTTTAAACTACCTTCAATTTCAAAATAATCCACTTCACCTGCCCTGGTCTTTTTGCATGAGTCTGCTTGGAGGACGTTTTTGAGCCAAGGGCTTGATAGTATGGTTTTTGTTGTTTTTATGATTCCTACCACTTTCTAATATATCTCAGTGAACGTGTAAAGTCCTCACAAATTAAACGGTCTAAATTTTTTATAGAAGATGATGAGATTAGCACAATGTCCATTTAAAAGCACTTCCCCAGAACCTGGAAGTGAGCTTCCAGCTGCTCCCACTGTTTTCCTGAGATCACAGGTCACAAGTCCACCACTTTCTTAACCATTGTGCATCTTAGGTTCTATACTAAGTACCTGAGGGATGATAATATTGTGGTGTTTTCGTTCAGACCTTCTGCCCATGTGATGCTGTCTGTCCTGATGTCAGCATGTGCATCTAAATGGCGCCACATGGCACAGCAAAGCATTAGGTCAGCCACAGCTCAGGGCGGTAAAAAGAGTGCTGAGTTGACGGGGAAATTAAGCTGTTGTAATATATTGCATTTTATCTTTGCGAGTCAAACCACAGAATATGCTTGGCCTTGTTCTAGATTAGCCTTAAAACATCCCATGTAGGTCAAGACCTCGCCTGGGAGACCCTGCCCGTGACCCCATGGGGTAGCCCCATTGCTGGTTTCTTCCAGAGTCTAGACTCTTACATCGTCATTGGAGAGATCAGAAGAGGTGCTGGACCAGAAAGTGCTCTCTCCGGCGCACGAGCTTAGGGAACAGGGAAGAACCCTGAATAGGGAAGCGAGAGACTTGTCTCATCTGGATCAGCCGAGAACCAGCCGTGTGAGCTGTGTGCGCACAGTTGAGATCGCATTCCTTGCCATTTCGGGTGTCCCGAAACGGCTCCTGGTCTCCACACAGATCAAGTTCAAGCTCCCGGGGTGGCCTTCAGTTTCGGCCTCTGTTCTGCCCCAGCTGTCTGAGGCGTGGCCCCGTGCAGGGGTCAGGTGTCCAGACTCTGTGGCCAGGCTACCTGCTTTGAATCCTAGGTGTGCCTCTGGCCAGCTGAGCGGGTAACCGCACGTCTCCGGACCTCAGCTTCCCCATCTGTCAGCGAGGTAGTAACAGGAATCGCCTTGCAGGGTGGTGGTGAGGATCGGGTGAGTGGAAACGGCCCTGTGCTTGGTGCCCACAGGCAGCACGTGCCAGGTGTTCGCTAAACAACAGCTGTCCCCTCACTTTCAAGCCTGACTGTTTTTTGTGTTTTTTGCGGTACGCGGGCCTCTCACTGTTGTGGCCTCTCCCGCTGCAGAGCACAGGCTCCGGATGCGCAGGCTCAGCGGCCATGGCTCACGGGCCTAGCCGCTCAGCGGCATGTGGGATCTTCCCGGACCGGGGCACGAACCCGTGTCCCCTGCATCGGCAGGCAGACTCAACCACTGCGCCACCAGGGAAGCCCCAGGCCTGACTTTAAACCCACCTGCTCCACGGCACTTTCCCGAGGCGATGCACCTGGTTTAAGGATCAGTGAGCCATGGTTGAGTTGAGTTAGCAGTTCAGACACTTGATGTATCCAGGGCCTGGGAGAGCAGTGAGACTGATTTTCTTGATCTGTTCATGGTCCCCCCTTGGATTCCTCCTTCTCCTATCTCTGTGTCCCCATGGGTGTGTGAGCCTGGGATGCTGTTCTTCACACCCTCGCCACTTCTCTTGGCAAACTTCCACTCCTCAGGATGCAGCCCAAACGTCACCTCTTCTGTGAAGCCTTCCCTGACTCCCCAGCTAGGAAGGTGCTCTCTTCACAGCAGTTTTTATAAATGGCCACAGAATTCTTCGACATTCCCCGCACTGAGAGTTTGGGTCCACATCCCTCCTCTTGCTTCTGGGTGGGCTTCATCCAACAGAGTCTGTGGCAGGAGAGACACTGGTGTCTTATGAGGCTGGGCCCTGAAAGACCATGTGGCTTCCACCCTGTTGGCTGGAACTCATCCCCTTGGAGCTGTGAGGAAGCCTAGCTCCTTGCAGAGGCCCCGTGTACATACCTGGTGGGCAGACCTGGTCGTCCTGTTTCCAGGTGGGGCCCCAGACATGACGGAACACAGGCAGCCCCCTCCTCCATGCTCCGTGCCTCTCCAAATCCCTAACCCACCGAATCTGTGAGAATAATACGATGGTTGCCTTATGCCGCTAAGTCCTGGGCTAATTTATTATCATCCAGCGAAAGGGACTGGAGCAACTTTCTGTGAGTCCCAAAAGCTTTGTATATTCCAATGTTACAGCACTCAACAGCCCTGCAGAATCCTCGTCACTGGATTGCAGGCTCCCCAAAGACCGGAACCCTGCTTTACTCATCTTTCTGTGCCTGGCACCAAGCATGGTGCCTGGAACTTGGGAGATACTCAAGATGCATGTTGAATAAACGATCCCTTAGAGGGTACAGATGTCAGAAAAAGTTACATTAATTTGTAATCAAATTATTATATATAACTTGTATTTATAATCACCGGAAGGTTTGGCCCAGTGCCTGAAGCTCTGAGTCCTCAAAAGCGCACGCACCGGATGCAGCGCTGTGTCTGCGCGTCTGTGTGACACACATGAACGTCACACACATCGTGAGTGTTGGTTCCCCTGGACTCCCCCCACCCCTGCCTCACCAGCACCTGGGTATTTACTGGGCTTTTCTCTAACCTACACCAGCTTAGAGAAACGCTTCCTCCTTCCTGCCTGAGCTCAAAGCCCTCCTTGAAGCCGTCACACTGAACTAGCCTAGAACACGGCCGAGGGCTGGCCCTGGCGTCTGATGTCACGTTCCCAGCAGACTCCTCCACGGTGGGCTGAGTACACGCCCCTCCAGTAGCAGGGCTCACACAGCGTTCCCTCTTTCTGTGCAGTTTAGTAAGCCGAGAAAGTACAGAGCTTCTGTTGTCACTGCCAGCTTCAGCTGACTATTTATAGATGCGTGTTCTCTGCTGTCATAGAAACGTAGCATATACATGTATATTCACACCAAGTCTTTGTCGGGTTAGCAGCTGAACTGGCTCGACTCTGCAGCTTAGAACTCCCGGCGCTGCGATGGGGACCGCTGTTCACTTGTTCCTCCATGCTGTGCCCGGGAAGAATCCCTGCCAGCCCCGCTCAGTGCCAAGCAGGAGATTCGTGCTGGCTTCATTTATTTTGTTGGATTTGAGGTACATCTTTGATGCAGCATCTACTTGCAAACCAAGTTTGCCACTTCTCCAGTGTCTAATCCTGTGACTAGAATTGCAAGAAGCCACGTGAGTCAACAAGGCTGTAAAGGGCTGAGATTAGACTGTGCATGAAATTTACCCCAAACTGACAGCACTGACTCTGAGAAGGGGGTTGATGGGGGGAGGCCGGCCTGTGAGCCATGAAGAGTGCACGGTGGAGTTTTCTGGTGTGGGCGGCACGTGTGAGAGCACAGATGGAAAGTGGTGGCCTCGGAGAGAGGACATAACGGCCTGGGGGCTCCGGCCTGAAAAGAGTCCATATTCAAGGACCTGGTAAATTACATAGAGGAAAACCAAAGGGGGGTCAGACGTTTCCTGAGCGCCAGTGAACTGTGCCGGGAAGTGCTGTACTAGGTGCTGTACTTCCTGGTCCATGTACTTTACACTTGACCCCCTCCACCCATTTCACCTACCCCCACCTCTGGAGACCACCAGTCTCATTAAGAACTAGGTTTTCGGGCTTCTCTGGTGGTGCAGTGGTTAAGAATCCACCTGCCAATGCAGGGGACATGGGTTCGATCCCTGGTCCGGGAAGATCCCACATGCTGCAGAGCGACTAAGTCCATGTGCCACAACTACTGAGCCCACATGCCACAACTACTGAAGCCCACGAACCTAGACCCATGTTCCACAACAAGAGAAGCCACTGCAGGTGTGATGAACTGGGAGATTGGGATTGACGAATACACACTAATATCTATAAAATGGGTAACTAATAAGAATCTGCTGTATAAAAGATTTAAATTAAATTTAAAAAAAGAGAAGCCACTGCAATGAGAAACCTGTGCACCATAACGAAGTGTAGCCCCTGCTCACCGCAACTAAAGCCCACGTGCAGCAAGAAAGACCCAACACAGCCAAAAATAAAATTAAAATAAATAAATAAATTTATTTTTAAAAAAGAACTAGGTTTTCATCATCTTGTATCCTCCATGTGTGTCTTATATTTTGAGAAATTGGAGTATTTAGAGATTTTAAAATACTGTAAGTTGCTTAATGTAGGACATATGAGTTAATCTTTCAATGAAGCTCTTTCATGTTGGACAAGCAGTGCGTTTAATAAATGTTTATTATGTGTCAAGGAAAACTTCCTATTTCCCCAAGGAGAGCCCAAAGCAGCCATGTAGAGTCCAGCTCAGTCGCCTGACCGAGTCCTTAGTGGGGTTTTAACAGTCGCAGTCCAGGTTTTCAAGCAGAATGGGATTTCATACAGGATACTGGGCACCTACACAAAATCACAGCCGAGTGCAGGAGTAGCTGGAGAGCTGCTACCAGACTGACCTCCACAGGTGAGGTTCAGAGACCAGAGGCCGATCCTGCTGTCACCGCCACTCCCATCACGGACGCCTCGCATCCTCACTGGACTGCGGGCCGCACACTGGGATGCCGTAAACCTCCGCGCCCCCCTGACCCAGCGCGGCAGCCGTCTCAGCCGCACAGAGAGGACCTCTGCGCCTCTTCACCGTCCACGGTGGGTCTCACACTGCAGTGTGTTCACATCCAGAACCCTCGCTGCAAGGGAGTTGGGAAAATTCTGGTTCTGGCTTTCCGGCTCTCTGGGGTTTAGAAAGGTGAACGCCAGGATGAGAGCACATGCTGAGGGCCTTCTACCAGGGGCAGCCCACTCACAAGGCTACCTGAGCCCTCTAGCCCAGCAGTTGTGGAACCTTCCATCTGCCACCTGCACTCTACTATGTGGGATAGTGGCCCAAGATTTCATCATAGACATGGAGATGAACTCACACATTGCTGTATGAAATCCGTGGTCGTACTGAGACACACAACATAGGTGGTAATCGATGTGGTTTATTAAATTGCAGTGCTGCTAGGGCTGTGTAGGAACTCGGACTGATTTTTTTTTTTCTTGTGGTACGTGGGCCTCTCACTGTTGCAGCCTCTCCCATTGCGGAGCACAGGCTCCGGACACGCAGGCTCAGCGACCATGGCTCATGGGCCCAGCCGCTCCGCGTCATGTGGGATCTTCCCGGACCGGGGCACGAACCCGTGTCCCCTGCATCGGCAGGTGGACTCGCAACCACTGTGCCACCAGGGAAGCCCTCGGACTAATTTTTGAGGCTAGAATAGGACTCTGAAAATAGCCCTGCTTTACTGGCATGCATCAGGGCTGAAGTGATGGTGGCAGACAAGTAGGTAAAGGGGGGCAGGAAGGCAAGAGATTGGGCATCAACTGAGAAGCATGACAAGCCCCATCTGCTCCCAGAAGGGGTGATGCTGAGTCTCGTTCGGCTGTGAGGGAACAGAATTCTATGCGGGAAGGTACTGGATTTCTCACACTTCTCTGAGTGATGTTACCCGGGTGAGAACTGGAGTTTGCAAGCCGACCAACGTTGGCAGGAAGCAGAATGGCAGGCCTTTCCTTTGGAATGTGCGTCCATAATTGCAGTTCACTTTAAAGATATTTTCATGCTGAAATACTAAGCCAATGTTGAAGGAACTTCTGCATCTCAAACTACTCATCCTGAGCACACAACCACCGTCACTGTTTCGTGTTCTCCTTGGGTCTTCAGTCCTGGGCTCCTGCCATGATCAGGCATGGTGCTGGGTCCTAGGACATAGGGGTGAGTGGGAAAGACACAGAACTTAGAACAGATTCTAGTGGGAGAGTGAGACCATGAACAAGTAGTGAACAAATAAGAATCGGTGTGTCCAGGTGCTCTCAAGAAACAAAAGCGTGCAGAGGACCCCTTTATACTGGAAGGACTGGGATGGCCTCTCTGAGGGCGATTACAGTCCCAAGGTGTATATGTGATTAACTATTGGGAATCCAAATTTTCCACAGTGAATTAGATAATGCTCTGGATATTGGTTAGATTTATTTTTTTCCTTAAAATAGTATTAATAAATATCCTCGTCACTTATGACTTTGGGCCTAAATCCAATTTTAGGTAACAGGCCGGGAAATACATCAATATATTTATACAATTCTCTATTACAATTTGTCATACATTGACTTAACTCTTATTTTATCTACTTAAAATATGCATATTTCAATGTAGGATTCATGTTATAAACATAAAAACATATGCAAAATAATGTAACACTGTGTACCACAGGATTTTCCTGGAAGAACATGATAGCTTTAGTGCAAAACCTCATGCCTATCAGACCATGATAAAATGTCCTGTAGTGCAGTACAGTTCAACCATTAGAACAAAGAAAATAGCACTCTTAATTCCTCCCATCTTTGACCCCTATTGTGCGCCAGGTTTCTATTGGCTGCATGCCAAAATTTACTGGCTTAATGGATAAACAAAATGTGGTATATCCATACAAGGGCATACGCTTGCTGGGTTTCCTCCCTTCCTAGGGTTTAGCAGGGTTGGGTCTGCAGGAAGGCACTCAAGGTCACCACCCACGCCAGTGTGACTGTACCCAAGGGTAACACTCCTGACAGCTCCCAATGTTTGTAATTGTCTTAACTCCAAGATCCATTCATTCATTCAACAAATATTTATTGAGAAATGACTATGAACCAGGCCCCCTGAAACATATTGCAGGTAGGATAACTAATAAGACAGAGGAGTGGTGGACACGAACGACAAGGTTAATACTATAGCAGGTGGTGCTGGGTTCATGTCCCATAACAGAGATTGAAGCCAGGATGCAGGAGGCTTCCTAGAGGTGCTATCACCCTCTGAACTGATTCCTAAAGGGTGAATTGGGATGAGCCAGGTGGAGAGGGAGGTGTAGACAAGGAGGCTGGAGGTTTACACTGGGACCAGATAATGAAGGTGCTGAATTATCCTGCTAAGGGATTTGTTCTGTAACACAAGTAATGTGAATCCCTGTGCCCAGCACAAATTATAAGGTCCTGGTAAATCTTATCCTTTATTATTTATTCTATGGGCCATAGGAAGTCAGTGAAGGATTTTAAATGGTGTGTGTATGTCAGGGTAGGGGGTATTGACATAATGAGATTTGCATTTTGCAAGGTCCCTTTGGCTACTAGGAAGAAAACAGATTGTAGAGGATCAATACTAGAAGTAGTGAGGCAGTGTAGGAGCCCGAGGGGGTGATCTGACCAAATGTGTTGGTAGCTGGGATGGGAGAGTGGCCATAGTGAAGGGAGAAAAGTGGTCCAGTGTTACAGAGGGGATGGGATGGGGTGAAGAAAAGGGCATGTCAAGGATGACACTGGGTTTCCTAGTTGAGCAAAGAATCTGTGTGGGTGCCCTTCCCCAGCATAGGAAACATCGGGGAAGGGGAGGGAGAGAAAGGATGCTTTCTGTGTGTGAAATGTCCAGCTTCAGTGCCTGTGGGACATGTGGGCTCCTGGGCTGAAACTAGTGAGAAAATCTGTGCTAGAAATACACCTTTGGGAAGTTGGCAGCCTTTCGAGAGTAATTAAATCCACAGGAGGCGATGAAATGGCCCTGAGAGGAGGGAAGAGAGGCAGGCCTAGGAGGAACCCCGAGGAGGAAGAGATCAGGGCTTCAGGGAAGCAGGAGAGGGTGTCTTACAGGAGCCAAGGGAGCGGGTATTTCACGGAGCGGGAACTTCACGTTTCGCTGGACATTCAAATGAGATTAAGAATTAAGAATAAAACTTCTCTTTACATCATTCCCCTAGTCATTGAACCTACTCTTTGCCTTCATGGGAATCTCTTGCCCTTTATACTCTCTGTTCTTACCATTTTTTACTTGTTCTTGACCTCGTTTGCCTCCTGAGCTGGCTTAAATCCCATAACCAACCATTTTAAGAATGGCCCAACCACTGTTGGCCGACAGTTCTAAATCTGCATGTTCACCTAAACTGACCCTGTGTGCTGATCAAGATCCTTTTCCCTCCTTTTTCTCACTTCTGATCAACCTTGATGACATTCAGTGCAGCACCTGTTTCAACTACTTTCTCCTTTCCTCAAAACATGAATCCCCACTCAACTCTCAGACCCACTAAATAGCCTCACCTCCTGTTGACCAGGAAGATGGAGGCCCACCACGTGAGCTTTCTCGGAAACGTCCCCCTTTACACTTTAAAACTTCTTTTATCTTCTCCAATTCCTTCCCTCTTCCTATATATTCAAAATAAAATAAGTCCTCCTTGCCAAACCTAACTTACGTGTGACCTTGGCCCCTGTCCACCAGTCACCCCTGGCCTGTCTCTAAAGATGGATTTTCGCTCTGCACTGGCCACTGCCTTCCAGCCTAGAAGCAAATGCAAGTCTTTTGTGGCAGGGATGGTCCCTGGAATCCCCACCTCCTGGTGTTCAGGACCTCGTGTGCGGGTGTGACCTGTGACTTGCTTCGTTACAACTAGAATGCGGCAAAGGCGACAGGATGTACGTGATTGTGTGGATGTGATTAAGGGACATTGTGCCTGTCTCGGGAGGACTCTCTCTCTTTCTGGCTTTGAGCCGCCACGTTGGGGAGTCTCGGGTGGCAAGGAGCTCATGATGGCCTCCAGCCAGTGGCCTTCAAAACTGTGCTCCTGGGGCTTCCCTGGTGGCGCAGTGGTTGAGAGTCCACCTGCCGATGCAGGGGACACGGGTTCGTGCCCCGGTCCGGGAAGATCCCACATGCCGCGGAGCAGCTGGGCCCGTGAGCCATGGCCGCTGAGCCTGTGCGTCCGGAGCCTGTGCTCCGCAACGGGAGAGGCCACAGCAGTGAGAGGCCCGCGTACCGCAAAAAAAAAAAAACAAAAAACAAACTGTGCTCCTTGGTCCAACAGCCCACAAGGGATCAAAAGCTGCTCAAAGCCACAAAATCCTGGAAATGGATCCCCTCCCCCGCCCCGCCCCTCTGGAGCATCAGATGAGACTTCAGCCCCAACTGATAGTTTGACCACAGCTTTGTGAGGCCGTGACACAGAGCACCCAGCTCGGCCGAGCCTGGATTCTTGTTCCACAGAAACTGTGAGGTAACAAATGTCACGGTTGTAAGCTGTACATGTGTGGTAATGTTGGTGAACAGCACTCCATGAGATGAGTAACCTGTACCCTACAAAGGCCCCTCCCTAAAACCTCTGGGCTTTGAAACAACCGCACTTCGTTGCAATAGCTCTTGAAAGGTAAGTAACCCACATTCCCATCACCCACCCTCTGGGTGATTTAAAACGGCCTCAAATCTTGGTCACTCCTCCCCAGGGGAGGTGGAGTCTATTTCCCCACCTCCTTGAATCTGGGTCAGACGTGTGTCCTGCTTTTACTAACACAATATTGTTGAAATGATATTATGTAACTTCAGAGATTTAAGAGATGTACAGCTTTGACTTTATGTGCTTGGGACCCATCTTCCCAGAATCCCACTGCCCCATGAGAAGCCCAGGTCTTGTGGAGAAAGACTACCTATGGGGAGGAAAACCAGGGTCCTGGGTCACCAGCCCCAGCTGAGCGTCCGCCAGCAGCCAGCACCAACTGCCAGGGTGAGAGGGGCCATGTGGGAAAGTTCCTGCCGCATCGAGCCTCTCAGGGCCCCAGCCGACACATATGCAGCTGGAGAACCACCAGCGAGTGGAGCCTCATCAACCTACAGAAACACAAAAATGATGCTAATTTTTAAAACACTGTAAGGTTGTTTGTTAATTAGCAACAGATAACTGAAACGCTCCCAGTGCTAATTTTCATTTCTCTGGTGAAGCAGTTCCTTTAAGGATCAACAGTGACCTCAGCTGAAAATTTGGGGGCCTTCTCTTCGTCTTTTTCTTTCTGGACAGTTCCAAGGCATGTGGCGCTACTGAAAATCCTTCTCTTGGTGCCTCCGTCTCCTTTCATTTCCATGGCCTCCCCTAGCGCTCAGCCTCTTCCCCTCATCCCCTGAATGTGGAGGTTCCCAAGGTGATGTGCTTGGACATTCTCTATAAACTCTATTCTCGGTGGTTTCCTCCAATCTCATTGCTTTAAATGTCACCTGTGGGGCTTCCCTGGTGGCACAGGGGTTAAGAATCCGCCTGCAAATGCAGGGGACACAGGTTCGAGCCCTGGTCCGGAAAGATCCCACGTGCTATGGAGCAACTAAGCCCATGTGCCACAACTACTGAACCTGCACTCTAGGGCCCACAGCCACAGCTACTGAAGCCCGTGCGCCTAGAGCGCATGCTCTGGAACAAGAGAAGCCACCGCAATGAGAAGCCCATGCACCACAACGAAGAGTAGCCCCTGCTCGCCACAACTAGAGAAAGCCGGTGCGGAGCAATGAATAAATAAAAAATTAAATAAATAAAAATAAAATTTAAAATAAATAAATAAATACAAATAAAAATCTTAAAAATAAATAAATAAATAAAATTTAAAAAAATAAAAATGTCACCTCCATGCAGATAATAAATAAAAATAAATTTAAATAAAAATAAATAAAAATAAATTTAAAATATATATATAAAAATAAATGTCACCTCCATGCAGATAATGTCCAAATCCTGGAAGAGGCATAATGATTAGAGTCTCCAAGTCTGGAAATGGGCCAGACGGCTTTAATCCTGCATCTGCTAGTTCCTAACCAACCGTGTGACACTGACGCCAGCCATGAAAGTGGCTTGACCCCTCTAAACCTCCATTTTCTCCCCTCTTCAATCTGGATAATAATAGCGTCTTGCTCATGGGGACATCAGCCCCAGCATGAGCACTCGGTAAAGCAGACCTTTCCCATGTTTTACAGTTTTTCATTCCACTGCTTACGTAAGAAAAAATATTTGTACGCAAGCCGCGGTAAGTGGAGGTGACTGTGGTCAGAAAGAATTGGCCGCAGGGCTCTGGCCTCTCCAGCCCCTGCCCAGCCCCACCCTAGGGGCTGACGACTACACAGGCCCTCACCCCACTGCTGGCATGCCAGTGGGAAGCGGTGCAGTAAATGGTAGTGACTTTTATCCTTATCTCTGGTCCTGACCTCTGTCCAGGGCCCCAGCGCCACCGTAACAATGCTGCCAGGTTCCACCCACCTCCTCTACCCCAAAGACCAGGGGGTGATTCTCAAAGCGAGGTCCCTGGTCAGCAGCCTCAGCCTTCCCGGAGAACCTGTTAGACCTGCAAATTCTCAAGCCCTGGCCCAAACCTACCGAATCAGCACCTCTGGGGATGGGCCAGCGCTTGATCGGTATGTTAATGACCCCCCACCAGGTGATTCTGAGAACCAGCGACCAATAGTGATTTTAGCTGAGTAGCCACGCCTGCTCCGCCACCCTGCCCCTATGTGGGTTCATTAGTCCCACTACCTCCCGGCTACCGGGGCTCAAATCCTCAGATCCATCCTTGATGCGGGCATCTACCAGCCGGCCCTGTCTAATCAGTCATCAGCCCTGACTTTCCCTCGTCACTCAAATCCTTCTCCTCTCTGTCCCCACTGCCACGCCGCCAGAGGAGGAGCTGGCCAGCCTCTGCTAAACCAAGTCACTCGAAATCCAATTTGACTGCCACCAATTTCACCAACAGCCAGTTAGGTTAAGCAAGTTTAACTGAAAAATTAAATGAATTAAAATTGGATTCACATTTAAACAAATATTAATTAAAATGTAACTAAAATTCTGTAATTCAAGTGAATTTAAATTTATAATTTTAAAATATTAATTAAATAGAAATTTAATGTCATTTAGAAATTAATTTCATAGTCAAATCTGCCCATTATTTTCCTCGTGACCTGTACCACTTCTAGATTCACTCTGTCCTTGCTCCCCCAGATGGCTGATAAATATCTAATTCTATTCTTCTAGCTGCTCTACCCTTTAATTTTCTTACACTCAACTTGCGAATCGTCTGGAGTTTGCTGTGGTTCTTGGTGTAAAGTGAAGTTCACATCCCCTGCGGGAGGGAAAAGGACTCCTCGTCACGATGCTAAGTTCTGGGGTCTCGTTCCCCCACAGGCCTCGCAAAAGATCGAAGGCGATAACCAGGCATCTGGGCGGTCGTCCCGCTTTCTACGTGGGACGGACTTTCTCTAGAGCTTCTCAGTAGTAGCTTGAAATGGGCTTATTTGCTAGAAACTCAGGCATACGTGTCCTTGGACAGGTTCCCCTGGAAATCCTTAAACGCTCAAGACTGCGTGCTGGGAAATACACCTTCTGGGTCCTCCCAGGGAGGGAGGAGATGGACAAATGTCACTCTAGACCAGAGACGGTAGGCCCGCCCACTGCCTGGACAGATGCCGGGGGAGCAGGGGCTGGGGAGACGGATGAGGGTCGGACATGCGGGGCTGCGCCTCCCACTGCTGGTCCTGAGGGGAAGCATCACAGAGACAAGGAAGCCGGAGCCGGAGGGACGTGCGGGGCGGGTCCAGGCCACACGGGCTGCGGCAGCCGCGGCAGGAGGCAGGGCCACCTACTTAGAGCCCCGCTCCTGTGCGAGGAGGGAGGGTGCCCTCGTGCAGCGGGAGAGCAAGGCCGCCGAGGGCGGAGTCCTGGGCCTGAGCCGGGGGCTGCCGTGCTGCCGGCGAAGAGCACCTGCTGAAGGGGCTTCTCAGCCTTGATGGAGATGCAGCTAAGACCCAGAGCCGCCCCCGCTGTGCTCCAGGACCCTGGGGGCCGGGTCGGCAGGGGAAACCCCAGCAGCTGATGCACCAAGAGGAACCAGAAGTCCTCCCACCCCCAGCTTCATGGCAGCCGGCGGCCCTGGGGCCGGGCAAGACCAGAGGGGCTCAGGAGGACAGCAAGGGGGGCCAGACTAGACACGCCTCCCTCTGTGGACCCACGTCACACCCCAGATGCCACGCCCGGAGGACCAGGGGCAGGAGGGGGCAGCTGAGAGACTGACACTTCCTAAAGAGAAAGAGTCGCCTGGAAAAGACCACTGAAATCTGTAGACACAGAGGAGCCCCAACCGCCCATCGCCACCCAGAGGGTCTGGGTGGACGAGGGGCAGGAAAAGAACTGTGCAACTTTGCACATCTGAGCAGTGGACGCGTGTAAGTCAGCAGCCCCGCTACCTGATAAAAGAAGAGACATCTAGAAGCTTGTAGAAATGCAGAAAGGTCTGGAAATTTCCTACCATAAATGAACTGTTCGTTTTCCTCCATAAAATAGTGCCAATTTGCCTAAATTAATTTTTAACTTATTAAGTAATGAATAAATAAAAATGCAAAGGATGAGTAATGTATGAAAAATACTGGTTCAACAAAACCCATCTATCCATAGGCCCATTTATAATAAAGGACACCCCCTCGCCCTGATGGCCCTCCCACCATCCCCCCCAGCCCCACCCACTTGATCCCCCCAGAGGGACCAGATGGGTTCTGCCTCATCATTCCCTCGTTTTTCTTAACCATTTTACCACATGTGTTTGTTTCTCTAAACAATATACATAGTTCAGCTTTGTAGGGCTTTCTTAACTTGCTATAGGTAGCCTTTGTTGTATGTATTTTTGGGGGACTTATTTTTTTTTTTTTTTTTCTTTTTGCAGTATGCGGGCCTCTCACTGTTGTGGCCTCTCCCGTTGCGGAGCACAGGCTCCGGACGCGCAGGCCCAGCGGCCATGGCTCACGGGCCCAGCCGCTCCGCTGCATATGGGATCCTCCCAGACCGGGGCACGAACCCGTATCCCCTGCATCCGCAGGCGGACTCTCAACCACTGCGCCACCAGGGAGGCCCTGGGGGACTTATTTTTAATTGAAGTATAGCTGATTTACAATGTTGTGTTAGTTTCTGGTGTACAACAAAGTGATTCAGTTATACATACATAACATATATATATATATATATATATATAACATATATATATTCTTTTTCAGATTCTTTTCCATTATAGGTTGATATTGAGTATAGTTCCATATGCTATACAGTGGGTCCTTGTTTATTTGTTTTATATAGAGTAGTGTGTATATGTTAATCCCAAACTCCTAGTTTATTCCCCCACCCCACCCCGCTATCCCCTTTGATAACCATAAGTTTGTTTTCTGTGCCTGTGAGTCTATTTCTCTTTTGTAAATAAGTTCATTTGTATCATTGTTTTAGATTCCACCTATAAGTGATATCATATGATCTATTTGTCTTTCTGTGTCTGAGTCACTTCACTCAGTATGACCATCTCTAGGTCCATCCACCTCATTACAAATAACTCAATTTCGTTTCTTTTTACAGCTGAGTAATATTCCATTGTATATCTGTGCCACGTCTTCTTTATCCATTCATCTGTTGATGGACACTTAGGTTGCTTCCATGTCCTGGCTATTGTAAATAGAGCTGCAATGAACATTGTGGTCCATGACTCTTTTTGAATTATGGTTTTCTCAGGGTATATGCCCAGGAGTGGGATTGCTGGGTCGTATGGTAGTTCTATTTTTAGTTTTTTAAGGAACCTCCCTACTGTTCTCCATAGTGGCTGTATCAATTTACATTCCCACCAACAGTGTAGTTCCTTTAGGGACTTTTTTTCAGTCAGTATTTTGTTTCTCAGGTGCTTCAATGTGGTTATAAGTGTAGAGGAGCAAAGAGTTTTCCTCCACTCTCTCAGGGCCCCTGTCTGGGTCTGAAAATTACACTGACAAAGAGAGATTAGTAGGAGAAAAGCATGCAGATTTATTTAATATACGTTTCACATGGGACTTCCATGGTGGCGCAGTGGTTAAGAATCCACCTGCCAATGCAGGGGACATAGGTTCGAGCCCTGGTCCGGGAAGATCCCACATGCCACACAGCAACTAAGCCCAAATGCCACAACTACTGAGCCTGTGCTCTAGAGCCCGCAAGCCACACTACTGAGCCCACGAGCCACAACTACTGAGCCCATGAACCACAACTACTGAGCCCATGAGACACAACTACTGAGCCCGTGAGCCACAACTACTGAGCCCGTGAGCCACAACTACTGAGCCCACGCACCACGACTACTGAGCCCACGTGCCACGACTACTGAAGCCCGTGTTCCTAGAGCCCGTGCTCCGCAACAAGAGAAGCCACCACAATGAGAAGCCTGCACACTGCAACAAAGACCCAACACAGCCAAAAGTAAATAAATAAACAAACAAAAAAGTTTCACGTGACGTGGGCGCCTCCGTAAGGACACGAGGACCCAAAGAAACAGACCTGAGCACGTGATGCTGGGCGCGGTGCAGAGCGGGCAGCCGTGGAGGACGGCGGGGCTCGGGGAGGGTGAGTGATGGAGTAACTGGGGGGGTCAGCAAGGCCTGCTTGTCGGGACTCTTCCTGGTTCCCTCCGTGTGTGGAGATGCAGATATTCTTTTCCTCTGGGTGTGCAGAGGGCACCTCTCACCTGAGGGCTTTGTGACCTGCTTCAGGGGAGAGAGGTGGGGGAAGCTCAGAGGGAACTTCATGCTTCCGCCATTTTCTCAAACTCTGTTAGCTTAAAATATTCAATAGGCCGAGACACCGTGTTTGTGGTATCATGTCCTGAGCCCCATCCCAGGTAACTGATTCATCCCTTGGCCTTTCAGGGCATGTCTGTGCCCCCAACTCACCCGCCCACATCTGAGCTGTTGCCAACCGTGCTCCCCCGAGCATCCCTGTGTGGATCCCGGGGCCCACATCCCGGGTGTGCGCCACATCTCTAAGGTGTGCGCCTGGGAAGGCCGGCTTGTGGCATGGAAACTGGGTGGTCACACAGGGGCCCATTGCCTACAAGGACCCGCACTGCCTCAACGCTCTGCCGTCTCCATCCTGCATTCTTCACTTCTGGGTAAGGGGCTCTGCATTTTCTTTTGCACCAGATCCACTAAAATGCAGCTGGTCCTAGAGCTTGAGTGGGCGTTCTGGTCCCAGCATCCGCTTCCATGGACCGTCGTGCTATTGCCTGGAGGACAGCGAGAGGGTCCAGACACATGGATGTCCAGACCCACCAGAGGGTGAAAGTTCACGCTGCCCCACAGCCCTGCCCACACTTTTTGTCCAACTTCTTAAATTTTGTCACTCTGGTAGGTATGAAATGCCGTTCATGCATTATTATTATTTTTTTTTTTTGCAGTATGCGGGCCTCTCACTGTTGTGGCCTCTCCTGTTAGGGAGCACAGGTTCTGGACGCGCAGGCTCAGTGGCCACGGCTCACGGGCCCAGCCGCTCCGCGGCATGTGGGATCCTCCCAGACTGGGGCACGAACCCATGTCCCCTGCATCGGCAGGCAGACTCTCAACCACTGCACCACCAGGGAAGCCCATGCATTATTTTTTAATTACACTTTTTATTTTGTGATCATTGTAGATTCACATGCAGCTATTAGAAACAACACAGAGAGACACCCTAAGCCCCCCACCCAGCCCCCCCAGTGGCAGTACCTGCAAAACGTCAGTGCAGTGTCACAGCCTGGACACGGGCACAGACACACCCACTGACGCTGCTCAGGTCACCTGTTCTCGGCTGTGTGTATGTGCACTTCGTTCTGTGCGGTTTTATCACGCGTTGCTTTGTGTATCCACCACCACAGAAAGGATCCAGAACACTCCCACCATCACAGGGATCCCCTGTGTTGCCGAAAACAACCACACCCACCAACCGCCCACCGCATCCCCCACTCCTGACAGCTGAGCGTCTATTATCCATTTCTACAATTCGTCTCATTTCAAGAATGCTGTAGATGGAATCACCCAATGTGCAACCCTTTGGGATTTGCTTTCTTCATTCAGCACAACACCCCTGAGATCCACCCTGGTTCTTGCATGGGTCACAGGTCGTCCGTTTTACGGCTAAAAGAAGCAGTTCTTCAAGGTCTGGATGGACCCGTTTCTTTGACCATTCACCAGTTTTAGGAGAATCTGGGTTGTCTCCAGTTTGGGGCTATTACAAATTCAGTTGCTATTGTATTGAGGTACAAACTTTTGTGTTAACTCTCATTGTACTTTTAAGATTAATTTCCCTGAAAACTCAAGTTAAACATTCTTCTCGTTTGTTTACAGGCAACTTAGGTTTTCTCTTCTCCGAAATGTCTCTTGACCATTGCTCTTTCTAGTTATTTATCTTTCTCATTTTGACTCGTGGGAATTCTTTATAGATTCTGAATACTAATCTTTTGTCCATAATATATGTTATAAATTATCTCCCAGTCTCCAGTTTGTCTTTTTCCTCTCAGGTGTCCTTAGATGAACATAAATTTTTAATCTTAATGTGGTCAGACTTATTGCTGTCACCCTTTTGTTTGTGCTTTTGTGCTCTGTTTAAGAAGTTATTCCTTACCCCAGGATCACAAAGGTAACCAGCATGGTCTCCTAAAGTTGTAGGGTTTTGACTTTCACATTTAAGTCCTTCATCCTCCTGGAGTTTGATTAGTGTGAGAGATTTAGGTAGGGGTCCAATGGCGTTTTTTGAACACGAATCCCCAGTTGTCCTAAGACCATTTATTGAAAAGTCTGTTCTTTCCCCAGTGATCTGAAAAGCCACCTCTTTTGTGTGTTGTGTCTATATATTCTCGAGTCTGTTTCTGGGTTCTCTCCACTCAGTAGCAGAAAATGAGCAAGTTCCCCTTGCAGGGAGTGGGGGAGATGGGGCAGGTTTTTTTGCGGTACGCGGGCCTCTCACTGTTGTGGTCTCTCCCATTGCGGAGCACAGGCTCCGGACGCGCAGGCTCAGTGGCCATGGCTCACGGGCCCAGCTGCTCCGCGGCATGTGGGATCCCCCCGGACCGGGGCACGAACCCGCGTCCCCTGCATCGGCAGGCGGACTCTCAACCACTGCGCCACCAGGGAAGCCCGATGGGGCAGGTTTATTCCTGGCACCCTTGTGCCTTTTCAGGTCCTAGCCTGTGCCGGTGGTCAGTGTCTCTTTTGAGAAACCCTGCCCTTCGAGGGCTTTGTCTGGTCTTTGATGCCTCAGGGGGCTCTGGAAGGTCCCCAGCTCCGGGGGTCCACCCCCCTCTCGGGCACCTGGCCACTCATTAGTCGGCCGTCTTGCCAGTTCAAGTTCTTAACAATTTTTTTCCTTTACTGGCTGTTTTCACGGGGGCGTCTCTCAGAGTATCTTGTGCGGCAGGAAGGGAAACACAGGGGATTCACATCTAAGCCACATTGGCAGCTCAGCTGACTCCAGGAGAACTGGACTTGGGGCAAACGGCCCCCCAGCCCCTCTTCACTTCTTCGTGGCGCCCACTTTGGGTAGTTCGAAAGCCTCCAAACTCATCTCCCCGCTCGAATCTCTCACGAGCCCAACCCACGTCCCCCATGACTGCCAGAGTCACCCCCTCGGAGTAGATCCCTGACCAGGACACAGCGCCCTCCGCCACCCTGTCCTCCCTCTTGGCTGTTTGGCTCGAACGGGTCTCGTCCGTCGCCTCTGAAAGGAGGGCCGAGGCCCCCAGCCCCGCTCTGGAGCTCAGACCGACCTACCCCCGCGCCACGCGCCCACTCTGAGCCCCGCCCTGTGCACGGGTCACGTGCCACGGCAAGCAGGACTTTGCAGCTGCGATTGGAGGAACAAGCCTTTAATTAGGGAGGTTCTCCGGGATTAGCAGGTGGGGCTTAACTATGCACATGCGCATTTAAGAGCAGAGGACGTCCTTGCGCTGGAGGCGGGAGCAGAGAGCCGCGCAGTGTGAGAAGGGCCACTCTGGAAGGCGAGGTCCAGGGCCTGAGGAGAGCGGGCTGCCCCGGGGGCTGGGAGCGACCCTCGGCTGACAGCAGCGGCCAGGAAGCAGGGGCCTCGGTCACAGGGACACCCGGACCTGAATTCTGCCCACGGAGGAGGCTGGAAGCAGGTCTCCCCAGAGCTCCCGGCAGAGCCCTGCCGGCCCCGCCTTGATTTTGGCCGTGGGAGACCCGGAGCTGAAAACCAGGCAAGGCCCCCAGACTTCGTACCTGAAAAACGGAGGTAAGACATTTGCGTTGTTTAATTCAGTAAAGTGTGTGGTGATTTGTGAGAATGGCAGTGGGAGTGAATACACGCACCTCTGAGCGGGAAGGGCGCTGCGGTGCCGTGCGTTCAAATCACCCGTCTCAGGTACGGCTACCCAGCCTCTCCCAGCCTTTGTTCTGTTTTTCATTGGAAAGGAGCGTAGGTCCCCGATTGGCTTACGTCACGGGCGTTCTGGGGCGATGCCGTGTGATGACTTCCACGGAATGCCCGCCTGTGCTGATAAACAAGGGGTCACCCCTTCGCACGTGCCGCCCTCTCCCACGGTCACACCTTCCTCTGGCCTCTGACGCTCTAGCCTCTTCACACCGACCTGCTGCCCAGTCTCCACGGCCCAGGTGGGCTGTCGCCTCTCACACACAAAGCTGGGATCCCCCTTTAACAAGTAAAGCCCTTCTCCTACGAATGCGTGCAGTTGGCCAGCTTTACCCCTGCATCAGAACAAGATGACAGCTCAGGCCTCTGCTTTCCGTGGAATCTCAGGAAACAGTGGAAAGGAGATGCAGGACTTTTAAAAGCTCCCACCGCCTCTCATTTGTTTCAGCACGGGGTTCAGGGAGCAGGTGTCAGGTGCCTCAGAGCAAGACCTCTACCAGGTCTCTGAATCCCACCCACGGCCCCTCAGGACCAACTGTGTATCAGCACTGTGAAGTGTGATGGACTGAACTGTGTTCCCCCAAATCCAAATGTTGAAGCCCTGACCTCCAGGACCTCAGAATGTGCTTGTATTTGAAGATAAGGCCTTTGAAGTGGTGATTAACTAAAATGAGGCCGTTAGGTGGGCCCTGATCCAACCTGTGTCCTTATAATAAAAGGGAAATTTGGAGACTTAGATATGAGGGGTGGGAGCACCGAGGAAGGACCAGGTCCTCACAGCGAGAGGGCAGCCTCGGGAGAAAGCAAACCTACCGACACCTGGATCTGGGACTTGTAGCCTCCAGAACTGTGAGAGAGAAAATTCTGTTGTTTAAGCCGCCCAGTCTGTGTTACGGCAGCCTTAGCAAACAAATACAGGAAGAATAAAACCATGGAGGAGACACCTGATAGTAGTTGATTGTTCGGTAATCCACAAGGTGTACCTGGCCGTGTTCAGAGTTGACTTCACGTTTAAAAATTTATTTTTTGAATATAACAGTATATTATGAAAACAGATCTTCAAGGGCCACCGTAACATCATTTTAGGGCAATGCTCCAGGATAAAACGAGAATCAACATAACCAGGGAGTGTTGGAATCTACGTCTCTTTACAGAAGTAACGATTATTGAATTCTGGTCCAAGGTGCAAGGGAGAGGACCAGCTTAAGGCCAGGTTATTCCATGATTGTCTAAGAAATCTCTATCAGAACCAGATCACTGATCATTTAGTGATTGCCCGTGACTGGCAATGTCTTGGAGGAGGCAATGACTGCTCCTGTGTGAAAGGCTCTGTTCTTCCAATAATGAAAGTTGCTGAGTAGCTGCTCTCTACCTATGCAGCCGGTGGGTCAAGAGCTGCCACCTGGTACTGGCCTCTGACACGATGACAGTCCTGCTTGCTGGTTCCATCCCAATTGCAGGCCTTGCTGCCAGACATACGTTGATCATGCCTTGTTCATAGCTTGTGTATTTTTACACAGCTGCGATTAAGCTGACAGAAATGTGTAAAGGCAGGAGGGAGAAAAAGCAGGAGCAGGGGCTCCATGTGGGACCCTGGCAGCTGCGCTGTGGTTGTTTCGTCGCAGGCACCGTGTTACTGCACTTGGGTTCAGCTGCCCTTGGCTCAGGAGTCCAGTACTGAGAGTTCCTTGGGTAAAAGGAAAGGTAGTTGTGTTGAGGAAGCCGGCAGTCCTGGGGAGAAGGTGGACTTCCCAAAGAACCTGCTCCCCCTTGCTGATCAAAGGCAAGAGCTCTTAAACGGGATTTCAGGGGTGCACATGCGGGGGGAGGGCTACGTGCAGAGCAGTACAGTCGGTTCTGACAGTCATCTTGAAGTTGGTCATCGGTGGTCTGATCAGCATCATCTTGATTGTTTTAAGTACAGTTAACCTTCAGCTCCAGGGTCGGTCGGTTTGTTGCCATTTCCTTGAGGCCAGTTCTTGGACTTGTGTAAGATGGAGCAGCTTATGTCATGGCTGCATTCTGGTCATCATGTAGTTAACTTCTTCCACCTGTTGGGGATTTCAGTATCTGCAAAACCTCTCAAAGGATATGGCTCAGACTATTATCTTTAGTCCTTGAAGAGGAACTAAAGGTCCTTGGCTTTGTTTAAGGGCTAAACTATTATTATATGGTCTGTTTGTCTGTTTTCCTTTGCTTTTGCATTTTCTTAATTCTCTGACTAAATTTGTTCTTTGGCTAAAGTTTTTCTACTGACAAGAGGCAGGTGAGGATATGGGGCGGGGGGAGGGGTCTGTCCCAGGAAGGCCCCATAGGGTTCTGCTCAGTTTCAACCTCACTGTCCTTTTATTTTTTTCCAGTTATGTGGTTCCTGATCATGTGGGGCTTCTATGTCTGCATTGTTTTTTTTAATTGAAGTATAGTTGCTGGACAATATTGTGTAAGTTACAGGTGTACAATATAGTGATTTACAATTTTTAAAGGTTATACTTCATTTACAGTTATTATAAAATATTGGCTGTATTTCCTGTGCTGTACAATATATCTTGGTGCTCATTTATTTTATACTTAATAGTTTGTACCTCTTAGTCCCCCTCTTATATCTTTTCCCTCCCCCATCCCATCCCCCTCCCCACTGGTGACCACTAGTTTGTTCTGTGTATCTTACCTCACTGTCCTTTCCAACACACTGTGGTACAAACAGCCTCACATACATCCTGTGAGTAGCATCTTCTTTCTCTGTATCTTCCCACGTCGCTAGCGTCAAAGAATTTGCCTGAAATGTGCAGTTTTTAAATTACACTTAGATCATTATTTTGAATGTATCCACGTACTGTTTTACCTCCTTGGAGAGATTACAAGCTCCTGGGCACAGGAACTGGGATCTCTTCTTGGTACCAGCACAGTTCCTGATACCAAGGAGGCAGGTAATAACTATTCAGTTAACAAATGAAACCCAGTTCCCAAGAAAAATACCAACAGAGCCTTAGGGAAGGAATGCCTTAATAAATCACCTTCCATCCCACCTATCTGTCTCTGAATTCTTTTAGTCTCTGAATATTTGAGCATTCTAAAATGCATGGTTTTAGCCGAATCCAATAAGTCTCTTTGGGGCTTTCTCAGGGCAAAATCTGGCCACAGCCAATGCGTGTCCACCCCACCCCCACCCCCGCCATCACCTTTTCTCTCCTTTAGGCCCCTTCCTCCGCCTGCAAGCCCTCTTCCTCGTGTCCCTTTCCAGAGTCTCTGCTTCCTTCTTTGGCAGAGCTTAGCCCAAGGCTTGTGTTTCACACCGGTCTTGCCCTCTTTACATCCCGTTGCATTATCGGCATCTAATTCCCGTTGTGTGGGTTCGTGTCACACCCACCCACAGGCCATGCAGCGTGACCGTGTGTCTTCAGGGGCCCCTGACCCACGTGCCTGCTCACCTCTGTGCCCTGGGAGAGGGAGACACGCTCACTCTCTGCCACCCGCCTTCTCACTTCTTCCCGGGAGGCAGAGGTGCCCCAGCACTTGGTCTCACGGCAGAACAGCGTGGGACCCACGTTTGCTTTGGGGAGGATGCCTTAAAAGTCACTTACTGATGGAGCCATTGTCAATCGAGAACACGCTGAACAAGATTTACAGACACTGCTTCACAGACACTGCTTGGGTCCCTGGAGACGTGGCCGTAACGTGGCGTGGGGCGCCATCGCAGAGGGGTGACAAGGACATCCACAAACACATGAGAACGCTTTAGATGAAAGAACGCTACGGATGAGACAGAACAGAGTCGTGGGGCTGCAGTGGGAAGGGTGGGGCTGCAGTGGGAAGGGTGGGGCTGCAGTGGGAAGGGTGGGGCTGCAGTGGGAAGGGTGGGGCTGCAGTGGGAAGGGTGGGGCTGCAGTGGGAAGGGGGCTTATTCGGTTCAAGGTGTCCGGAAAGGCCTCTCCACGGAGGCGACAGTTTAGCCTAACGACACGGTTCGGGACGGGGAACCCGTTACGCGCGGCAAGCTGGGGGCGGGGCGGGGGGGGTCAAGAGTGGGTGCAGGAGGCGGGGGAAGTGGAGAGCTGCCAGGCCCTGGGGCCCGCGGGCGGCTTGGCCTGGAGGTGGGCGTTTTATTCCAGACGCAGTGGGAGCCACTGGGGGATTGTGCTCAGGAGAGGAGGTGGACTGGTGGGCGTTTGGGCTTCGGTGCCGGCTGGTGGTGCTGAGGCAGGGATGCAGCAGGGCCGTCGCTAGGACCGTGTCGCAGTGGCCCCTGCAGGAGGCAGGGGAGGCCTGGACCAAGGTCGTAGCCGTGAAAACAGCGGGAGGTGTGCAGCTTCCGAAGAGATTTTGGCGGTAAAAGCAACAGGACTCGCTGCCGGGCCAGACATTGTGGGTGGGAGGGAGGAAAAGGGAGGAATTTAGTGACTCATCGATTTTCGGCCCTAGCAACTGGTGCTGTTAACTGAGATGGGAAAGACGCAGGCCTAGGACGGCGGCTGGGTGCGGACGCCAGTCTTGAGCAGGTTAAGGTAACTCGTAGACATTCGGTCAAGCCCAGGAAGAAGGGTCACTTCAGGCCCCAGGGCTCGGCTCGGGACCGGCCTTCACTGCTTTCCGTTTGCGTGGCTCCCTGAGCTGGCCGATCGTTGACTCTGTGACGCGTGGCACGCTTCTGTGCCGTATCGCTATCCAGAGGTGGAGCGTGTGGGATTCCAGCTTTCAGGCTCATGGAAAAGTGAAAGCTCCACGCTGGCCTCTGGCCTGAGCCTCATGCTTCTTCTTACGAAGGGGGACGTCACGTAATAAGGAATAGTAATTGGATGAGGACCCAACGAAGATGAGCCCAGGGTCCGGGTTTTCACCCTTCGGCCACGGCTCTTTACCGTATAGTTTATTCTTTGTTTTGCACCCCTATCTGAATGTGACACACTATACAAAGAAACTGGGAGACAGCCACTGGTCACACTGTTCTCTCCTGAGGCTTGTTTTAATATTGTCTCGCTCTCTGAGTCAAGGACCCTAGGAGCTGCCGGTACTCGACTATTTCTGTGATTAGAATCTCTGAAGTTACCTGAATTCTTTGTACACATTGCTAGGAAACGTTTCCATTGGGCGAAACTATTCACGCTGGGGGGGGAATGGGTGGTATCATGCTTAGATCAGGCTCTAAAAGTTTTTGCAAAAGTAAATACACTATTTCTTATTTATCATTACTGTGTGTGTGAATAACTCTCGTGAGAACCTCGTAAGAGGAGGCATCCTCTGTCTAATTACCATCAAATAATATCCAGTTCCTAATGGCATCCTAGAAAAGAGCCGATACTACTTTCGTATAAAAATTGCACTGTGGGGCTTCCCTGGTGGCGCAGTGGTTGAGAGTCCGCCTGCCGATGCAGGGGACACGGGTTCGTGCCCCGGTCCGGGAGGATCCCACGTGCCGCGGAGCGGCTGGGCCCGTGAGCCATGGCCGCTGAGCCTGCGCGTCCAGAGCCTGTGCTCCGCAACGGGAGAGGCCACAGCAGTGAGAGGCCCGTGTACCACAAAAAAAAAAAAAAAAAAATTGCACTATGTTCATTAACACACATCACAGTTGAACGCCAGCAGGAAACAAGGTATTACAGCATGCGTATTCTGGAACTATTTGCAGAATAACCTTAAAGGAGCTTTATGGTTTATAAAAGGACTTAGCAGTTAATCTAGGTTGTGGAAAATGAGCACAAGCATAATTGTCCTTGTGAGCTATCCTAACAGCCCTTTGTAAAGACATCAACCACTAAGTCACTGAGGCTGTGGACAGAGACTAGAAAAGTCAGACCAAGCCCATGCAGTGGTTTCCCGACCGTTGATGGGCATTAGGTGTTGGCTCACAGTCTCACAGGCCCTATACGTGTGTATCCCTAATTACGCATCCCATCACCATTTTGCATACCCACTCCAAGCAAAAGACCCTATTTAAAACACGTTGAAATTCTCTTCCTTTGTCTTTCCCTAGGCTCTAGGACCTAAGGCCATATTTGAGTCAAAGCTACCAAATGATTTAATGCGATATTACCCAGAAAAAAAATTAAACAAGGATCCCCATCTCCCTGTCATGGGAAATGGATCAAAACGGAAGTCTTCCCCGAAGGAGATCCAGTCCTCCCTTGACAAGAAGATTCCTGATCTTGTCCTCACATCAGAGGCTATGCCTCAACTCTGCACTGTAGCTCAAGAAACTAGAGATTTTTCTATTTAAAGGCCAGAGGGAAATCGAGTTGGCATGAATCCCTCCAGGAATGAGAAGCTGTCTTTCTGCTCAGTCCATCTTATCCGGGTCCCTTGCTGAGATCCCTCATAACACAAGGCAGCCCTTGTCTTAGGGCCGCTAGGCTGATACTCCAGCCTGGTGCCCAGAGGCCTCGCAAAGACCTGAGGGCTTTGCAAGGCTGGTCTCAGCAGCTTAACATCAAACCAGCGTGATTTTGTACTGACTCTCCCCCCTTCATGGAGATTTTTCTCCTTTCTCTGTTACCAGTCACTGGTCCAAGTGTTTTATTACTTACAGCGCATTATTTCTCACTGAACAGGGCGTTTTCCCCTCAGTATTTAGATTATGGAGGACTTCACTCAACAGTGTCCAAGTTTAAGGTCACTGAAATGCTTCTCTCTGTACCTAAGTTAATTTTTTAAAGAGAGAATTTCTTAGATCTCGTGTGACTTTCAAATTAAAGCCTGATTCAATGAAAGGAAGAGAATTAAGAGCTTCCCCATGTTTGTGGTTTTAACGTTTACAGCTCCACTGAGCTGCATGGAAGGGTGGGTGTAACACAGAAAGCCAGGCTCCTGGCCCCTATTTCTCTCGGGCAGGAGGCAGTTTCAGGTGCTATGTCTTCCATTCTCTTTTTTTCCACTCTCTCAACTAAAAATAACCCCTCGCAAGCCGGCCTCATCTTCGGGTGTTGCACAGTGTTGTCTTAATGGGGCTTGTGTAGAAGGGTAATGATGCTTCAGCCATCAACTCTGCTTCACGGCCTTTCATCATAACCCAGAATTTGCCGGTGATCTGCCACTCCAGACATAGGGACTTTCTATTTCCATCAAGAAAAAGAGTTTATGAAAGTTCGCCCCTGGCTTTGACGAAGCAGAGGTCTAAATGCCATCATAACAGAAATACAGGCCACATTTTTTAAAGCTACCTCAAAGGAAATAAAACAAACACACAGCAGCCACTATAAAAAATCTCTGAGCATTTAGGCTATAAATATTAATAGTATCTTCAACTTGTAAAAGCAGTTTACGGTTACAAAGAGGTTTCTCATTTATTCCCCACAGCACCCAGGCGATAAAGGAAAAAAAGCTATTATTTTTTCTTTCTGTTTTCCAAATGGCACAACTGGGGATCAGAGGCCCAAGGTCATAGGGCTGGTGAGTGGCCTGAGCTTGAAGCTGGGCCCAGCACATTCTCACCATATTGTCAATAACGTGCTCCTCTTCAAACATGAGGCCAGGGTCTTTGTGTTGCTTTTTCCAGTCATTGTGACGGGCAGACGTGCCATAAACCTTCTCTGTAGCCCAGTCAGCTTACGTCTAGGGATGCACATAGCTTAAAAGGCCAGTCCCAGCTGGGGGTTCAGGCTATAAATGTGAACTAGACTGTTTAATTTATTTGGCCTTTGTGAAGATCAAGATTGTGATTACACTGGCGCCATGCTTTACCCGGAATATTTTTTCCAATTGCTAAAAAAAGAGCTGTACAGGTATATATCCACGCTCCTGCTATGCTGCAGATTTTTAACAGAAACAAAAATATGAGCTGTGACCAGAATGGAGACACATGGCACTTCACAGATCACAGTAATTGTTGAATATTTGTGATGTTCTGTTGAGACTTGGGCCCTAGTGGCACTACACTCTCTTATCACCAACCACAGTAGCCAAAGAAGTATTTGACAGCCATTCTGCCCATCTGAATAATCCATAGGGGAGGATGCACTAATTGGAGCTGCCCTTAAAAGGATGGTAATTCATGGGGTTGGGATGAGCTGTGCTCACCCAGATGACAAAGCAGGAATCACCTCCTGGATGGTGCTTTTACCATCTTGCTGTGCGTTTCCGTTCACCAGACGGGACAAGCAGTTACCATCTGCACTCCATTTAACCTGGAATGTTGGTCTTCAGCTTCCCCTGTGGGATGTGGGATCTGCATCATTTGGGTTTTCTTCTCCCGCACTAGGGCTGTCCATGAGGAGGTAATCTATGGATCCAAATGGTATCCTTGATCCTCAGGTGTTCTTGGGTCCACCCTGAACACTTCCAAAGCTCATGAAGGAGGTTCTAGTTCACAAGATCCCTGGAAGAGGAGACGGGAAGATGACTGGACATAACCCCTGAATCTGGAACGAAGGCTTTATGTACAGGCAGATTTCTCCCATCTATTTTGATAACGGCTCAATTTTTATAGTAGTGAGGATGGTAGGACCCAAGGTAGGGTGCGGTGGGGGGAGGGATGTTTCCACAGGGAGAGAGAGTTTCGTTTTAGAAAACCTTGTCAAAATACATTCCTGTGAACTGGGCATGGGCTTCGCACTGTCCCTTCCACGATGCCGGTGGCCATCAGGAGGCCGGTCGGTGTTTCCACAGCCCCACCGGTGAGGGTGTCCCTCTGCTGTTTCCCCTAGAGCTCACAGAGCAAGGTGAGAGATTCCAGGGGTGGACACGCAGTTCCACCTTCCTGATGGCGCTGTAGTGGGAGGAAGAGAAGAGAGAATTGTGGAGAACAGGAGCACGTGGGGAAATGCTGTAAGAGTCGGGAGTGTTCTGAAGCAACTCAGAACCAAGGTCACACCTCCTGGTTCTGCATGTGGAAACAGGGAAATGAAACCATCACACCACAGCAGACATCTTTCTCTCTTTCCCTTTTTTTTTTTTTTTTGATTGGAGTATAGTTGCTTTACAATGTTGTGGTAGTTTCTGCTGTGCAACCAAGTGAATCAGCTCTATGTAGGCATATATTCCCTCCCTCTGGGACCTCCCTCCCACCCACCCCCATCCACCCATCTAGGTCATCCCAGAGCACCGAGCTGAGTCCCTTGTGCTTTATAGTGGGTTCCCACTAGCTGTTTTACACGTGGTAGTGTGCATATGTCAATCCTAATCTCCCAATGTATCCCGCCCTCCCCTTCCCCCTGTGTCCACACGTCCGATCTCTACGTCTGCGTCTCTATTCCTGCACTGCAGATATGTTCATCTGTATCATTTTTCTAGGTTCCACATACATGCACTAATTTATGACACTTGTTTTTTCTTTCTGGGTTACGTCCTTCTGTGTTGATGCACTGAGCCGTCACTGTGTCCCCGCAAAGCACTGTGCATGAATCTCTTCACTTCATCTGCACAAGATGCCTACTAGGTGCCAGTATATCCTCGCTTTCCCAAAGAGGGACGTGTATATAAGGAGGCTGAGGAACTCACCCAGGGTATTCTCTAGAAGGTTCAACAGACCAGTCTCCGTCCTGTACCTTCATGATTCTGGGTCTGCACGGCCCCCAGAGGATGTTTTGTGTGAGACCCTCCTGCTCTGTGGGGCTCCCGTAATTTGCCCAAAGTACTGAGGTAGCTCCCCAGGTCTCAGCTCTTCTCAGGGACTCCGATGAGGGGCAAGCCGGTGTCACAGAAAGAGGCCGAACTAAGGGTCAAAACCTTCTTTTCCATCACAGACACTTGCAAGGCACAGGAGCCTGAGCTCATCTTTTGGCCTCAGATACAAACTGGGGATAGGTTTTCTCTTGCAACCTCAGGTGATTGTTGGAAAACGGGAAGGAGAGAATATCGTATATGTGAGCAAGTCTGAACACGGCGAAGTACTAGCAAACGTACTGTTAGCGTGAGAATAGCAGTGGGCTTGGGGGGCTTAATCTGCCTGGATCATCTTCCCCGTGACGCCTGTTGGGTGGCTGGTTTCTAGGTATTTCAAGAGGCTCACAGGAAAGGCTGAGCACGGAGCATCCTTAGGTTGCTAGTGTACCCAGCTCACTCATCCTTCCTGTCCCTAATCTCTCCGGAATGAAATGGATTGAACATAGAAATGCTGGGTGCGACAGCTTCCCACTGACCTCTCTGCTGATTTCTTTATCTGCCAAATAAGTGTGATCTGTGCTGTCCAGTACGTGGCACTGGCCAGAAGCTGCTGCTTCATCCTTCGGAGTATCAGGCATTTAGGCATTTCAAGCAGTTGCAGTGAAGAAAAAAGTGTATGCATTAGCTTCTATTCCATTTTTAAATGCTGACACAAACATCTCTCAGGCATTAATAAACTGAAAAACACACACACACACAAACCTCCTAGGACTCCAAGACCAAAAGTCAAAGTTAAAGTTTCTCAAGACTGTTTTATCAGGTTTTTTCTCTGACGATCCGACAAGCCTTGAGAACGCCTGACTCCCCCTTGTCCCTCCCTCTTTTCTACTCTCCCTCATTCCTTCTGCCTCTGTTATTTTCTTTCTTTGTCTTTTTCTTTATGTTTTTTCTTTCTTCCTCCCTACCTCCCTCCTTCCTTCTCTCTCTCTATTTTTTCATCTTAAAGCGCACTAGGTATATTTACCTATTGCCCCTGCATCCAGAGTTGTCAAAAATTATTATAGGTGCGATAACCCCACATTAGGGAAAATCTGGAAAACTGGAGAAGATGACAGCAGAGGGGGCCACCTGTACCTCCACTGCTCCTGCCCAGTGGCCATCAGCACTCCCATCTAGCGCCCCTGAAGGTTTCTTACATAAATACTGGTTTCATTTTTACTATATTGGCGTAATTATATTACATATGCAAATGTATACTCCTTTTGTAGGAATAACATTTCTTTTTTTTGGGGGGGGGCTGCATTGGGTCTTCGTTGCGGTGCGCGGGCTTCTCATTGCAGTGGCTTCTCTTGTTGTGGAGCACAGGCTCTAGGTTTGCGGGCTTCAGTAGTTGTGGCATGTGGGCTCAGTAGTTGTGGTTCGTGGCTCAGTAGTTGCGGCTCGCGGGCTCTAGAGCACAGGCTCAGTAGTTGTGGCACACAGGCTTAGTTGCTCTGCAGCATGTGGGATCTTCCCAGACCAGGGCTCAAACCCATGTCCTCTGCACTGGCAGGCAGATTCTTAACCACTGCGCCACCAAGGAAGTCCCAAGAATCACATATCTATTTTTCACATTGACCAATATGAAATTAGTGCTTTAAATAGAGCACTTTTTCTTTTTTGGCTGCACTGCGCAGCATGCGGGATCTTAGTTCCCCGACCAGGGATCGAACTCGCACCCCCTTCAGTGGAAGAGCAGAGTCTTAACCAGTGGACCACCAGGGAAGCCCTAGAGCACATATTTTTTACTCATTCTTTCTAAAAGCAGCCCTGCTGGGTGGGGGAGGAAAGAGGAAGCAGTGTCCCCTTTAAAGTGACATTAAGCCAGATGAGCTTAGTCAGAGAGTCTAAGGATGCCATGCCTTCAGATGAACTTCTGCTGGGCCCAAGAAAGAAACAGGAAAGTCTTAGGGAACTTGGGAGTGGTCAAGAGAAAGCCCACCCAGCTGCAAGAAAACACGATGTGGGTCATAGACAAGGTAATGTTTATTCGGATTCCCACTGGGTTAGTCTCAACCCACAACTTTCTAACGCACATGTGGCCTACAATTCAATTTTAAGAATCCTTACATCTTTCCATGGATTTAACTTCGAGTTGAAAAGAGGGTAGTCCACTTCCCTGCCCCAAAGCACTTAGATAATTAAAGTTCTTTGGGTTGCAAATAACAGAACCCACTTCTGCTTAGCTTAAGGAAAAAACAAACAAACAAACGCAGGTGGGAGTTCTTGGGAAGATGTAGCAGCCCACGCAGGGAACCCTAAAAGTTTAAGTCCACGCCCCTCCTCGTAGAAAGCTGGCTCCACACAGCTCAGCCCTGAAAGACCCCAGACTCTGGGCCACTCAGGTGCAAGCTTCAAATTTACAGGTGAGAAATGAAGACAGTTCACTTGGGACCCAGCCAGCTTAGGGCAGAAGCACGTGGAGCCACCGGGGATGCTGGACGGTCCCCAGGGTGAGCCCAAGGGATCAATGAGTCTCGTTTCGGGGAAAGCACTCCGTCTTATCTTGAGCAGCACATTTTATACTGGGAGCTTTTTACTAGACCTTTCTGGGAGGCTACCAATAAACGTGTTGGTAGGGGGATGGGTCCTGCTTTAAAGAGTAGGAAGCCAGTACTGGGTGCAGATGCTGTCAGGGAAGAGGTTTGCGGAAGCCCCCCGAGTTCCAGAGGGAGAAGCCCCTCCTGTCACTCAGACTCGAATGCCAGCTGCCTCGCATTTGGCCCGTCAACAGCCATCCTTTCCCAAAGGCCACTGTAGTGAGAGCAGCATCAGCTTCTAGATACTGCTGGGCTTGGCCAGCTGACAGCGTGAGCACGTCAGCTACCTCCTTAATGGTGCAGAGATGAAGATTGGGAGGCCTTGCCCCCCAGAGGTCAAAGGCCCCTCATCAGTGCCATCTTCCCCAGGCATGTCCGTCCTCCAGACCCTGTCAGGTGGCTGCCCTGGGGTCCGACTACCGTGAAGTGGTCTGTGAATCTGATGCCCCCCAGTTACTGCCATGAAGACACATCGGTGCTAGGTCTCACCCATCTGTTTTCTACTACTTTCAAACATGCGTTGTGATCAAGATATCATAACAGCTGTATATAAGTATATATATTTCCTCAGTCAACAGACAATTCAAGTAATTATTGCATGTGGGGTTTCCCCCAAATGTTTGATGTTGTGTGAAATAACAGGGAAAAGGAGGAGGATCAGCAAAGGCCACAGCACCAGCTGGACAAGGGGACAGAAACCCACACTGGGCTGTGGGGGAGGGTTCCCTTAGCAGCCCCCCAGCTCTGGCTTTAGTGAGGGGTCGTTTGAAGCCAACTCCAGAATTATTCTTCGTGTTCATTTCACCTTGTGACATATGACATTATGTCACATGAAAGCTATGTTCAAATTCGTGGTTTATTAAATATATATACATATATATTTACATAGGTAGTTTAACTTTTTTAATTAAAATTAATTAGTATCTTAATAAATTTAATAAAGTTAAACTCAACAGGGGAAAAAAAGAGTGACCCATGCTTAAAAAAGTTGGGAATTCCTTTAGTCTGTCCTATTCTTGCGACACACATGACCTCAGTGGTCCTTGTCATTTGCATACGTTTCCTCTCTTTTTATTCTTTGTTGTCTCCCTTTGTTTCTCTGGTAGGAAGTGCTCAGTTAATACTTGTTTCTGGGAGCTTAGACCTCCCTGGGGCAAAATGAGGTTGTTAGCGGGAACCACTGCAGAAAGGGGTCTGCCTTCCCAGGCTCTGCCGGGCCCTGCTTTGGGACCCGGGCATCCATCCGAGCTGCTCTGCGCCAGCCACGCCCTGCTGGCCATCCCACCGCACCCACTGGGAAGCCTGGCTTCCTCCCCCGTCTCACAAGAGGAACTTAATTCTTCCAGTCTAGGACTAATAAAACAGTGCTTCTCCAAATCCGGCTGTGGGAAACATTTAAACCAGTAACGCATCTCTGTTTATAAAAAGTTAATCTGTAAGGAGATGTAGAGAACAAATGTATGGACACCAAAGGAGGAAAGCAGGAGGGGGCGGCGGTGGTGGTGGGATGAACTGGGAGATTGGGATTGACATGTAGACACTGATGTGTATAAAAAAGGTAACTAATAAGAACCTGCTGTATTAAAAAAAATAAAATGAAATGCAAACAAATCTTTTTTAATCTGTAAGGAAAGAAAAATCTAATAAGCCAAGACCTTCTGCTAACCACTTAACTTCAGATTTACCCAGACACAAAGGAGATCATTAAATCTCCCATGAATTAGAGGTTAAACTGGTCTAAGGCACCATGTTTAGCTCTGCAGGTCAGTTTCAGCTTTGCCTTGCCTTCTGCCGAATGGGTGCTTTTCCTTGTAGTGAGTGATGCTGACTTGACATTTGATTTTGCCAAAGTCATATTTTTTTCTACCACATCTCCTGATGGCCAGGTTCACATTTTACTGAAGTGCCCCAGTTGCTGAACCAAAAAGCTGGTACGGTTCTAAAAAATTTTTTTTTCCAAATACATGACCATGCAGAGCAATATTTAGTTGTCACTGTGTGGAGCCTGGCGGGCAGGAGCAAGAGTCTGAGGCTGAGGTGGGAGCTTTGCCAACCAAGGTGCCAGCACCCCGTGCCAGCACGGGGATGTCATGATTACATTTCAGGGACGGCTCCAGGCTCCAGCAGCTGCAGGAGCACCTCGCTTCCTGTTTCCTAACTCCCAGCCTCGCTGTTAAGGCCCTCATTTTCTTTTGTGCTCCAAGAGAGAGGCTATAGCCTGGTGTCGGCATGGTGATCACCGGGCCAAAGTGGGACTGTGGGACAGCCCGGTGGAGCTGTAGGTTCTGATTCCAGACAGTGACTTCCCTTCCCTTTCTTCTTCCCTTGCCATCACCCTGCCCTCTCTGCAGCTTCTCTCTCTCTCTCCTCCATCCTCATCTCCATCCCTGCCTCCGCCCCTACCCCTGTTCCCATCCCCACCCCCTCCTCATGCACTTCACACCAACAGGACTGCAGGACCTCAGGCTCCTTGGACCTCGAGAATCAGAATCAGAATCAGAGTGAATAGCTAAGAGAGCCTTGAAGCACCACTCAGGGCAGGCAGATCTCTCTGTGTGCAGCACCACCATTTCCCACCAAAGAGAAGACAGAACAAATTCAAGAACATTCGGAAGGAAAATGAAGGGATTTTTGCTTTTTTTTTTTTTTTGCCTTTGGTTGTGAATAGCGTCTTTAAATCACAACCTTCTTAGAGGCCAGGTAGTTTAGGTCTAAACGTCTTGCCTGTCCATTCGAAATATTAAGTCACCACACCAAAGGCAATATAGTTAGGACACATTGCGATAAAGAATAATGAAGATAACAGTTAAGTTTCCCCGTGTATTCTTAGCACACGTAGTGTGTACTGTACAGGGTCCTCCCTGACCCTCTAGCACATCTGCTGTGTCTCCTGCTGCCTGGAGAGCAGACAAACGCTCTCCATCCTGTAACAAGGTTATGTGTGTTGGGGGAGGGGTGAGAGATGGGGAGAAGCATACAAGGAAAAAGAAAGGGGCTGAGAAGCAAAGAACTGTGTGCGTACAAACATAAGCTGAGCTTCAGGAGGAAGACAGAGACCACCTAGCCAGGTTCCCCCAACACCTTCTCTGGGGTGCCCAGGCAGACATACAGCTCCAAAGGGTCTTGAGTCGTGTCACTTCAGGGGTTCCCAGATTTGTCCTCGTTCATCCGGAAAGGAAGAAAAGCCGACCAAAGAGTGAGAGACGTCAGTGAGTGTCCTTCCAAGGAAACTGAAAGAATACACTTCCATCCTGGCCTTCTTAACAGCGGGCTCAGGCAGGTCAGGTGGCAAGGACCTGACCAGAGCCACGGTGGGAGGCTGAGGGGGGCACATGACAACGGGGGTCTCCCAGACAGCACCTTGGTAACCAGTAGGCATTTGTACCAAGTGTGAGCTTCAGGATCCAGATGCATGCTTTTAGTTAAAACTTCGGTACATCCTCAGCTTAGGAACCTGAGCATTACATGATAGGAGGCATTTCTTTCCCCCATGGTTACTTTCTAGTCAGGAAACAGACTGACTGGATGGGTCATGACAGCTGTCCTCCACATTGCTGTGCCATTTGCATTAAATACACCCAAGCAGGAAGAAGTGCATCTTTGCATTTGCTGTTAAGTGTAATCAGAGACTATCTTTCTGACCTTTCTGATTGCTATCAGCAGCACAGTGATTACCTTAGAGACTGTAATCACACGTGTGTGAAGTATAGACACGCAGGGGGTCAGAAGTAGGAGGGCAAGAAGTGCCTGCGAACACTTTACAGAAGCTGTAATGAACGTTGAAAATTAACTAATTTCTATAAGGGAACAACTTCATAGACAATATCCTTAGCTCGATGGGTTCTCCAAAGGAGAAGTGTTAGAAAATAAAAAGCCTTACCCACTACCTTGATGCTTGAAATTCCACCATTAGAAATAATCTGCATTATGTGGACTGAAGACTCATCTCCAGTCAAAGTATAAATACCTTTGGATGAGGATGTGCATGGAATCCTGGATTCAGTTACTGTGGAAGTAGCTCTGTGTGCATTTCTACCGTAAAACAGAGATGCTATGTTGAAATGTGGTTTTCTTCCTTTCTCTTCCTCATTTTCTTACATATGGCATTTCCAATCCCTTCAACCAGAAGATTCCATCTGCCTGCGGGAGAAGTAGAATTGTTACTGTGGAAATGCGAAGAGAAAGAAAGCTTTCGGCTTCCAGAATAGAATTTTGAAACCCACAGAAACACAATGGTCTTGAAAGCTGAAACGCAGGAGAGAGAAAAGGAACGTCAGCCTGGAGCGCCTCCTTTACATCTCACAAGTAAAGCTTGACGACTGATCCTCAATTCACTCTAAGCCATCGGCAGGAAGTGTTTAGGGTGTGCTAAAGAAAGTTCCAGCTGGCAGGAAAAGTTTGCACTTCTGTCTTGTTTTACGATTGTGAGTCTATGAGGGAGGAGAGGCCTGAGGATGAATGACGTGGCGTGCCGAGCCCTGAGTACAGCTCCAGCAGGTGGTAGGGACACTCACGTGTGGGTAATAGACGTTATTGCACCCACCATGTTAGCGGCCACCCGGCCGTCACCTCTCTTCCCGTCTGCTGCTCTCCTGCCAGGCTGTGCGTGGATTGAGGCCGGGATGCTGTTTTAGTTGTCGTTGTGTCCTCAGCTCCTGTCACAGAGCTTGATGCTTGAACACCTGCTGAGTGAGTGAGCTTCTCGGCTTCTCCTAACAAAGAACAAGTGCAATGAGAGGGGGCAGGTGCGACACCGTCACCGCAAGCGCTTCTGCGGTTATTTGTGGGAAAGGAACTGCAAATCTAAGTTAATCATCTGAGCCTGAGATTAGATAGGGATGCGGATTTTTTTACTCTCAGGGTGATAAAGTAATCAGAGGGGCCACCAAAAAAACGTGGAGGCCTCTTTATCTCTAGTGAGCTCTTTGAGATGCGAAAACACCTGCCTGGATGGTTTAGACATCCCTTTGCCTGAAGACACAGGGCTGGGCCAGGTCACCTCTTCATGTGCCTTCAGCTCTACTATCCTATGATTCTATTAACCAGTTACTGTTTTCCTGTAATCTGCTTTTAGCACCTGACTAATAACATTACCGTTTCTTCCGTATGTTGCAATGATGTGACATTAATCTAATAGCACGTAACCACTCTGCCTGCCCCCCACCCCCAGTGTCACTCGCTCTGCGACCCTCAAGAATTATTCAAGCATACCTTCCTTCTTTCCTTGTCTCCAGCTAAACCACGCTCAGGGCTTTAAAGTAGTACCTGTCGGGAGGGGGAAGGGTAAACTGGGACGAAGTGAGAGAGAGTGGCATGGACATATACACACTACCAAACGTAAAATAGATAGCTAGTGGGAAGCAGCTGCATAGCACAGGGAGATCAGCTCATGCTCTGTGACCACCTAGAGGGGTGGGATAGGGAGGGTGGGAAGGAGGGAGATGCAAGAGGGAGGAGATATGGGGATATATGTATATATATAGCTGATTTACTTTGTTATAAAGCAGAAACTAACACACCATTGTAAAGCAATTATACTCCAATAAAGATGTTAAAAAGATAAATAAATTAATTAATTAAATTAAAAAAATAAAAAGTAGTACCTGTCATATGCTCAGTACTTCCTAGAAACCCACCTGGAGTTTCAGGTCTTTCACTCACCAGGGTTTACATTCCTCTTTCCTTCTTTTGTGCCATCCAAATTATGTTCTTTTTTTATGGTTATTATTTTTTTTAATTTTTATTTTATATTGGAGTATAGTTGATTTACAATGTTGTGTTAATTTCAAGTGTATAGCAAAGTGATTCGGTTATACATATACATATATTCATTCTTTTTCAGATTCTTTTCCCATATAGGTTATTATAGAATATTGGGTAGAGTTCCCTGTGCTCTACAGTAGGTCCTTGTTGATTATCTGTTTCGTATATGGTCGTGTGTCTATGTTAACACCAAACTCCTCACTTATCCTTCCTCCCTCCTTTCCCCCCTGGTAACCATAAGTTTGTTCTCTAAGTCTGTGAGTCTGTTTCTGTTTTGTAAGTAAGTTCATTTGTATCAGTTTTTTTGGTTCCACATATAAATGATATCATATGGTATTTGTCTTTCTCTCATTGACTGACTTCACTCAATATGATAATCTCTAGGTCCATCCATGTTGCTGCACATGGCATTATTTTGTTCTTTTTTGTGACTAAGTAATATTCCATTGTGTGTGTGTACATATATATATATATATATATATATATATATATATATATATACGACATCTTCATCCGTTCATCTGTCATTCATCCATTCATTCATTGGACGTTTAGGTTGCTTCTATGTCTTGGCTATTGTAAATATTGCTGCAGTAAACATTGGGGTGCGTGTATCTTTTCAAATTAGAGTTTCCTCCGGATATGGGCCCAGGAGTGGGACTGCTGGATCATATGGTAGTTCTATTTTCAGTTTTTTAGGGAACCTCCATACTGCTCTTTCTGCTGTGAAGCTCTAAATCAGTTGCTAACCAGAAGGACTGGATTGAGAATTTGAGCGTCTTCACATTCTGAATGTCTGAAGATGCCCAAACCTGGCTGTAAGCCTGGGTCCCTCTTTCCTCAGTGGAACAGGCCAGTGTCACCAACCCCCAGGGACACACCAGAGAAGAGAACCTGCCGGGTCAGAGGATCCGGGTGGCTTGGTGTCTCCATCCCTCTCTGCACCCCCAATCTCATGTGACATAAAAGAGAGATTAGAACTGATTGTTTAAAGGAAATTTACTGAGACAATAAATGTTACAGCTTCACAAAACAGCTGACTTGTCCCTGAGGAGAATTAAAATCCACGTGGCTCTTTGAAGCTTGAGCCAAAGGTAACTCTTTCCCTGCCAACAACTCACACGGTGTTCCACTGAGTCTCTGCCGGGCTTGCTTCTTTACACTTTAAGATTCGAGTACATGGGATTCAGTGACAGCATGTGCAGGGTGCCTTCTGTACCAGGCCCCCTAACCTGGCGGCGTCCCCGGAACCGGCAATGCTGCAGCTCGGCCATCACGCCAACACACAATTCAATCCTGATAACCACCTGGGGAGTAGTCTCATCCCGTTTACAGGTGATGAAACAGGCTCATCAAGGAACAAAGAGTCACAGAGGATCAAGAACAGAGCTGGGTTTGAGACTTGGGTCTGATACCAAAGGCCACACCGCTGTCAGTGGCTCGGCTCCATGCTCTGGGGTCCAAAAGACCTGGTCTTTCAGCGTTCTGAAATGCAATTAGAGAAAAGACAGATGCGTGTAAAATTAACTAGCAGTGTAATAATGGTTCAAGTGAAAAGAGAAAGTGTGTCACGAGGTAGAGCATGATTAACTGCTACGTGAACCGTCAGGCTGTAACTGGTACCACCGTCTAGAGGTGAGGGAAATCTATACCTACTTATGAACTTGGGCAAACATACTCCACGTAGTGGGACTTTCTAAATAAGTCCCTAACTGGAGGCAGGACAAAGGCAGAAAATAAGAGAAAACTAGGACCTGGTTTCTCCTGCAAAAGGGCCTTGCAGAAGAAAAGTTGGAAGACACACTTTAGGGAAGGAAAAAGGTAAAGGGTTCATGGCAAAAATGTCAGGACTCTGTGAGAAGGATTTGATGCCATTAGGTTTCCTTTTTTTTTTTTTTTAACTGAAGTATAGCTGATTTACAAGGTTGTGTTAATTTCTGCTGCACAGCACAGTGACTCAGTTATACACGTATATACATTTACACATTTTTTTATATTCTTTATATTCTTTGCCAGGACATTGAATATAGTTCCCTGTGCTATACAGTAGCTATGCTGTACCTTATTGTCCATCCATTCTATATGTAATAGTTTGCATCTACTAACCCCAAATTCCCAGTCCATCCCTCTCCCACCTCCATAGAGGATTGGTTTCTTTTGAAAGTTTTCATTTCAGATTTAGCTTAAGGCCTGGGGAGCTCAGTATTTAAAAAGTGTGAAAGATATTATTTAAAGTGAAAATGTGGTATATGCTTTGGGTTTTATTTTGTAACTTAATATAAAATTAGCTTAAAGAGCTGTGGTTTTTAAAAAGGACTTGAAGGATTTTTTAAAGTTTAAGACTGATAAAAAAGAGTTGCACCAGCAAAATCTAAATAGTAGCTTCCAATTTAATTCTAAAATTGCTGGGCATGACAAAGCATTCTTTTTTTTTTTTGCTGTGTTGGGTCTTCGTTTCTGTGCGAAGGCTTTCTCTAGTTGTGGCAAGCGGGGGCCACTCTTCATCGCAGTGCGCGGGCCTCTCACTATCGCGGCCTCTCTTGTTGCGGAGCACAGGCTCCAGACGTGCAGGCTCAGTAGTTGTGGCTCACGGGCCTAGTTGCTCCGCGGCATGTGGGATCCTCCCAGCCCAGGGCCCGAACCCGTGTCCCCTGCATTAGCAGGCAGACTCTCAACCACTGCACCACCAGGGAAGCCCCAAGCATTCTTTTTTTTAAATTAATTTTTATTGGAGTATAGTTGCTTTACAATGTTGTGTTAGTTTCTGCTGTACAGCAAAGTGAATCAGCCGTATGCATACATACATCCCCTCTTTTTTAGATTTCCTTCCACAGCATTCAGTTCCCTGTGCTATACAGTAGGTTCTCATTGGTTATCTATTTTATATATAGTGGTGTGTATGTGTCAATCCCGATCTCCCAATGCATCCCTCTCCCCTTCCCCCCTTGGTGACCATAAGTTTGTTTTCTACATCTGTGACTCTATTTCTGCGTTGCAAAGAAGTTCACCTGTACCATTCAGTTAAAGCATTCTGTTCTTCCACTTTGCAACGGGTGGGTAAAGGAGATCTGATTGCTACTGCAGTTTTCTCTTTTAAAGCACATGCAGGTAGTAGCTGTGTGCACTTTGGACTAAGATCAAGTAAACTTAGGTTTAGAAGAAGCCTAGAAACAGAAAGCCACATTTAGACCTGGGCTCTGATTCCTTCCTAAGCCAGAATGGTGTTGCTTGCTTTGAACAGTTCCCCAAGTGGGTTATGAAGCAAAGCATGTTACAGTAAGTAGTAGCCAAAACTATGAGAGCAGAAAAAGTATGCCCCTACACAGTTATATGACTAAAGAAGGACTAATATTTTATAGAGCTTAGTGTGCAAGCATTTTCACATGCATTTAGTCTTCAAAACCACCTCTGGGATAAATATGACTATTAGCCCCAATTTATAGGTGAGAAATTAGCTCATAGAAGTTAAATGATTTATCTAGTAAATTGCAAACTCACCCAAACTCATGTGTCCTAATTCTTACGTCAAGAGCTGGCAACAAAGCATTGAAAATGACTCCCAGGCTTCCCTGGTGGCACAGTGTTTGGGAATCTGCCTGCCAATGCAGGGGACACAGGTTCGAGCCCTGGTCTGGGAAGATCCCACATGCCACGGAGCAAGTAGGCCCGTGAGCCACAACTACTGAGCCTGCACGTCTGGAGCCTGTGCTCCCCAACAAGAGAGGCCGCAGTAGTGAGAGGCCCGCGCACCACGATGAAGAGGGGCCCCCGCTTGCCACAGCCGGAGAAAGCCCTCACACAGAAACGAAAACCCAACACAGGCATAAATAAATAAATTAATTAATTTAAAAAAAAAAAAGAAAGAAAGTGACTCCCCCTGTCAGGAAGATACACACCCCTTCGTTTTTGTTGACTGCTGGGGGAAACATTGAACCCTTCTAAGCCATCGTGACTTCATCCTTCCAGACATGAAGGGTTCCACGTGGGACTGGATTCTGATGCACAGAAAGAGTCGAAAGGAACGAAATTAGGGACAAGCCAATAGCGGATAAAAGCACTGGTTTTGGAGTCAGAAGACAGCTGACCTTGACCTCCACCTGTCACTAGCAATGTGACCCTCAGGAAGTCGTTTAACCCCTCTGGGCCTCAATTTCCTCATTTGTGAAATAAGGGTAACAGGACCTAGGACATGGCGTAGCTGTGATCGTTAAAGGAGATGCTGTACAGTAAGAGCATAGCTAATGTCTGGGGAACATAATATGTGCTCAGTAAATGGAAAGTCCGCTGCCGTCATTTATTCAAAAAATACTGTATTGAGTATGTTTCAGATGATGGGAATAAGGCAGGAGAGAATGTGGCTCCTGCCTTCATAAGTGATATGTTTTAGTACTGTTGCCGCCACCATTTTTATTATAAGCTCATTATTTTAAAATTTCTGAGAAACATCCCCAATACATATATGCATATATTAATGTATAAATTATATGCACATACTGCTGTATTAAGAGTCATGCACTTTATAAAGCGTCCATGATAGATATCTGCAAAAGAGCGAGCAGTTAACATCCCGCTGGATTCTATCGCACACCCACCCCTTGGAATGTACACAGCCTTCCTTGGAGACGTTGTTCAGCCCTAGAGTCAAACTTTTCTGTAAAGGGCCAGAGAGTCAGGATTTAAGATTTTGCAAACTCTGCTGCATGGTTGGTTTTGTTTTGTTTTGTTTTTGCTTTAAAAAGGAATGGAAACAACGCTTTAAAAATGTAAAGCAATTTTTAGGTCCAGAGCCAAACAAGAACAGGGTTGGGACTGTAGTTTACCCATTTTGTTTTAGAACATAGACTATTCTAGAATAGATGATTCCAGGCAATGAACGACTCAATAAACAAATCCTGTCGTAGGTGCTATGACTGAAGTGAACTGTGGAATGCAGTAGGGGGAAAGGAGAAGCGGCCAGCTTTAGCTGAGATGGTCAGAGAGGGCGGCACTTCAGCTGAGACTTGTCAGCTGGGAAGGACAGAAGAAAACCTTCTCGGCGAAGGGAGGGACCTGTAGGTCCAAGGCCTGCGGTGGGAAGAGCTTGTGTTCCAGGACGGAGGGGCAGTCGGCGGGGGCCTGGGGGTCAGGCAGGAGGCAGCCTGGAGGCATCTGAGCGTCATCTCCCCGCAGTGAGGCGTGGAAGGCAGAGCGGACTTAGAGAAGATGGAATCAGCAGTGCCATGTCTCTGGAATGTAGACCAAATGAAATAATAACCAGAAGGCTGTGGATCAGGGATTGGCTCCTAGGACAAAACTAAAAGTTAAGGAGTAGACTGCTTGGATTATGTCCTTGAGCTGTTGAAGGCAGTCATTAAACTCGTGAGTTCTTTACTGCTCTTCGAACCTGAAATGAAGCCGTCTCTGAGGTTGTGGTGTTCTGACTCTGATCAATGAAAATAACCAAGCTTAGAACAAAACCCTTAGAGTCCCACATACTCATTTTGTTTTCTTCAGTTTATTCTTTTCAAATTAAAATTGTGTTAAGGGCTTCCCTGGTGGCACAGTGGTTGAGGGTCCGCCTGCCAATGCAGGGAACATGGGTTCGTGCCCCGGTCCGGGAAGATCCCACATGCCGCGGAGTGGCTGGGCCCCTGAGCCGTGGCCGCTGGGCCTGCGCGTCCGGAGCCTGTGCTCCGCAACGGGAGAGGCCACAGCAGTGAGAGGCCAGCGTACCGCAAAAAAAAAAAAAAAAATTGTGCTAAAATGCCTTCCTTGGAAGACCACCTAAGATGTAGACAACCCTGTTGCCCCAGAGAGGGAGAGTGGCATCTGTAGCATGCAGGGCAGGGGCGGGATATACCAGGTAACTTACTGGACCCCCCAGCATTTTGAACCATGGGACTCTAGTACCCATTCAAAAAGCAAATAAATAGAATTAAATTCAAATTAAAAACTTTAAGCTGCATTAATTGTGTACAGTCCCAGAAAAATGGAACAGTCCTCTAAAAATTCATTTGACTGGGAGAAACAGGCAACTTTGCCACTGCAGTATTTTCAAGGCATGACTGAGGTGACAACTCTGCAAAGTGTATGCGTGTGACAACCACACGATACCTGAAAACGTACACATTAAAGAAACACATGTAGTCTAAGAGAGAAGGGAAGCGCAGTACAGGTTGTGTTTTTAAAGCCAGATTGTACTTTGGGAAACAATTGGGCAGTGCTTCAGAAAGTTGAAGTTACCGTACGAACCAGCCGTTCTACACCTAGGGATCAGCCCAAGAGAAATGAAGACCTACGTCCACCTGAAACTGTGTGCACGCATGTTTATAGTAGCATTATTCATAAGAGCCAGAGAGTGGAAACAACCCAATTGTCCCTCAGTTAGATGTCCACCCACAGGTGAATGAAACGTGAAATATTCACGCCATGGAATATTCTTAGTCAACAGAATGAAGTACTGAGAAATGCTACAACGTGGATCAACCTTGAAAATATTTTGCTGAGTGAAAAAAAGCTAGTGACGACAGACCACATACTGTGTGGTGCCATTTATATGAAACGTCCAGAATAGGCAAATGCATAGAAACAGAGTAGATGAGTGGTGGCCACGGGCTGATGGAGGGAAGGAAGGCTGGGGAATGAATGCAGTGAGCGTTGCGTTTCTTTCTTTCTTTTTTTTAAAGAAGATGTTGGGGTAGGAGTTTATTAATTAATTAATTTATTTTGGCTGTGTTGGGTCTTCGTTTCTGTGCGAGGACTTTCTCTAGTTGCGGCAAGTGGGGGCCACTCCTCATTGTGGTGTGCGGGCCTCTCACTGTCGTGGCCTCTCTTGTTGCGGAGCACAGGCTCCAGACGCGCAGGCTCAGTAGTTGTGGCGCACGGGCCTAGTTGCTCCGCGGCATGTGGGATCCTCCCAGACCAGGGCTCGAACCCGTGTCCCCTGCTCTAGCAGGCAGACACTCAACCACTGCGCCACCAGGGAAGCCCCTGAATTTCTTTAGAGCTAAAAATGTTCTAAAATTAAATTATGGTAATGGTTACATAACCCTGTGAATATACTGGAAAAGATAGCATTTCACACCTTAAGTGGGTAAATTGTATGCTATGTGAATCTCTATCTAAATAAAGCTGTTTTTCCAAGTCACCTTATAAAGGGCTACTCAACCACTATATTAAAACTAAAGGGGCAGGCTAACTGCCAATTAGAGCTAACGATGCCAACATACGAACACGTGGATTTATAAAAATGGAAACCAACAAGGCATTTTTTTGTTGCGAAAGTTTAGTTTGGATTTCTTACTTGTGCCAAAAGTAGGACCTGTGTAGAGTGAGTGATTCTGGAACACAGCAAGTTGCCTGCAGCCACCTCTCTCCCCTAACTGCCCTTGGTTGCACAAGGCAGCCGGCTGAAGAGGTGAAAACATTACAGAACTATAAATAGGCCCGAAATCAATGAGAGTGGCCTTCAGAAAGCACTTTGATACACAAATACTCAACCTGTGTGCCAGGACTGCAATTCCCTTCCGCCCACGAGAGAAAGAAACAGATCGTGAAACTGCAGAAAACCTGCAAATAGATGATGACCTGCTCGGGGAAAGCAGAGTTGGCAGTTACCATACGAACCAGCAGTTTTTAGCTGATAGCTGTCAACTGCCCTCCATTCCTGACAGATCTACTGACAAACGTGAGCAATAGATTCCTTTGTGTTGTAAAGGAGTCCTGCTATGCTACTTGAGTCTTGTTTTTGCCAGTTTTGTAAACTCCAGAACTGATATTGGAGACGTTCATGTGGTAACTGATAACAGCGTGCACTGATCATCATGAGCCTATTCTTGCCATAAAAAGATAACTCCAAGTGAGTGATCGCATACGGTCAAATTCAGATTCCCTCTGAGAAAATTCGGCGGCTACCAGGGCGTCATCTCTTCTCTCTACTCTTCTCTCTAAAGATAAATTTTTAAAAACTGGACTCAGTCATAATGTCATAATTTTTTAGGAGCAGATGTTTTCAATCATAATTTGTTCAAAGTATCTTGCAAGCTTTTCAGAGGCAGAACTGCAAGCGAAAACAAATGCGTGCATTCAGTTCATATGAAGAGGTAGAGAAGTGTGAAATGGGGAGGAACTTGGTACAAATGTTGGGTAGAAATCACATGTTTACTAACATCACAAGCCTTTAAAAGGCCAATGATGGTTTGCAGTAGGTCTCATAAAACATGTAATTTATATCTTGAGTCCGGGCCTCTTTCTTGCACTCCAGACCCCCATCTCCAATTCCGGTGTGACATCTGCACGTGAGGTCTGATCAGCGACTCACCTGCACGTTTCCGAAGCACAGCTTCTCAGCTTTGCCCCCAGCCCAGCTCCTCCTGAAGTCTGCCCGCCCCAGTTAAGGAAAACTCAGTTCTTCCAGTTGCTTAGGACAAAAGCCTTGGTGGCCATCTTCTCTCACACCCCACATCCAGTCTGTAGCAAATCCTTTCAGCTCTACTTTCAAAGTACATACGGAATTGGACCACAAAATTTTCCCCATTTCTCCTGCCACCTTCCTAATCCCAGCCACCAGCAAGTCTTCCCCGATGTCTGCAATAGTCTCCAACAGGCTTGCTCATTGCTGGTAGGGCCACCACTGGCCCAGACAGTGCCTTTGTGCAAATTAGAGAAAGACGCCCCTTTCCATACACTGATTTCCTTCTGCCAGAATGATGTAGAAATAAATGCATAAAGCCACAGTGAGTGCTGTGTCACTGCCCACCCTTAGACGCGGAACACAGTGCAGTGCACAACCTGCATAACTGTACGAGTTTCCTGGCTTCTTAGACGAGGATATTCTTACTTATTTAATCTTGTTTATTGTCCGTTCCCCCTACAAGTTCAATCTTCATGATGGCAGGGAGTTTTGTGTCTTCTTCCCCATGGTATTCCAGCACCTAAACAATGCCTGACACATGAGAACTAACCAATGACCGTTTAGCAAACATATCCAGAGAACAAAAGGATCACAGCCCCAAAGCCCTGGGAACGAGCTGCCAGCGGGATGACGAAAATGTCCTCCTGAAATCATTTGATTGAATGCACATTGCCAAGCACTACTTATGAGAGAGGACTATTGGAAAATTGGATTTCTTTGAGTTGTTAGTTCCTTGTAACAAACATTGCCATGCATAAATTCTTTATGCTTTTAGTACTTTGTAGGCCCCAGTTGTAGGAAGCAAAGTATAATGGAAACAGATCTGGGCTGGGAGCTGGACAAATGGGCCTCATTATTTTGGGGGAAGTGTTGAATAAATGCTTTTTTAAATTGAAGTAGAGTTGATTTACAGTGTTGTGTGAGTTTCAGGTATATAGCAAAGTGATTCAGTTATACAATATATATATTTTTTCAGATTCTTTTCCATTATAGGTTCTTACAAGATACTGACTATAGCTCCCTGTGCTTTACAATAAATTCTGTTGCTTATATATTTTATATATAGAAGTATGTGACTGTTAATCCCAAACTCCTAATTTACCCCTCCCCCCTGCCCCTGCTTTCCTCTTTGGTAACCATACATTTCTTTTCTATGTCTGTGAGTCTCTTTCTGTTTTGTAAATAGATTCACTTGTATTATTTTTTAGATTCCATATAAGTGATATCATATAATATTTGTCTTTTTCTGTCTGACTTACTTCACCTAGTATGATAATCTCTAAGTCCATCCATGTTGCTGCAAATGGCATTATTTCATTCTTTTTTATGGCTTAGTATTCTATTGTGTATCTGGACCACATCTTCTTTATCCATTCATCAGTTGATGGGCAGTTGGGTTGATTCCATGTCTTGGCTATTGTGAACAGTGCTGCAATGAACATTGGGGAGCATGTATATTTTCAAATTAGAGTTTCACCTTTTCTGGATAAATACCCAGGAATGGAATTGCTGGATCATATGGTAGTTCTGTTTTTAGCTTTTTAAGGAACCTCCATGCTGTTTTCCATAGTGGCTGCACCAATTTACATTCCCACCAACAGTGTAGGAGGGTTCCCTTTTCTCCACACCCTCTCCAGCATTTATTCTTTGTAGACTTTTTTTTTTTTTTTGGCTATGTTGGGTCTTCGTTGCTGCACGTGGGCTTTCTCTAGTTGCGGTGAGCGGGGGCTACTCTTTGTTGCGGTGCGCAGGCTTCTCATTGCAGTGGCTTCTCTTGTTGCAGAGCACGGGCTCTAGGCACACGGGCTTCAGCAGTTGCAGCATGCGGGCTCAGTAGTTGTGGCTCGCAGGCTCTAGAGCGCAGGCTCAGTAGTTGTGGCACATGGGCTTAGTTGCTCCGTGGCACATGGGATCTTCCTGGACCAGGGATCGAACCCGTGTCTCCTGCATTGGCAGGCAGATTCTCAACCATTGCGCCACCTGGGAAGCCCTGTAGACATTTTTTTTTTTTTTTTTTTGCGGTACGCGGGCCTCTCACTGCTGTGGTCTCTCCCATTACAGGACGCGGAGCACAGGCTCCGGACACGCAGGCCCAGCGGCCATGGCTCACGGGCCCAGCCGCTCCACGGCATGTGGGATCCTCCCGGACCGGGGCACGAACCCATGTCCCCTGCATCGGCAGGCGGACTCTCAACCACTGCGCCACCAGGGAAACCCCCCTGTAGACTTTTTAATGATGGCCATTCTAACCTGTGTGAGGTGGTACCGCATTGTACTTTTGATTTGCACTTCTCTAATAATTAGCAATGTTGAGCATCTTTCCATGTGCCTATTGGCCATCTGTATGTCTTCTTTGAAAAAGTGTCTATTTAGGTCTTCTGCCCATTTTTTGACTGGGTTGTTTGTTTTTTTGATATTGAGTTGTATGAGCTCTTTGTATATTCTAGAAATTAATCCCTTGTTGGTTCCATTGTTTGCAAACATTTTCTCCCATCTGTAGGTTGTCTTTTCATTTTGTTTATGGTTTCCTTTGCTGTACAAAAGCATGTAAGTTTGATTAGGTCCCATTTGTTTATTTTTGCTTTTATTTTTATTGTCTTTGGAGACTGACCTAAGAAAACATTGGTACAATTTATGTCAGAGAATTTTTGCTTCTGTTCTTCTCTTCTAGGAAATTTATGGTGTCATGCCTTATATTTAAGCTTTTAAGTCATTTTGAGTTTATTTTTGTGCATGGTGTGAGGGTGTGTTCTAACTTCATTGATTTACATGTGGCTGTCCAACTTTTCCAACACCACTTGCTGCTGAAGAGACTGTCTTTTCTCCGTCGTGTATTCTTGCCTCCTTTGTCAAAGATTAATTGACCGTAGGTGTGTGCGTTTATTTCTGGTCTCTCTGTTCTGTTCCATTGATCCATATGTTTGCTTTTGTGCCAATACCATGCTGTTTTGATTACTGTAGCTTTGTGGTATTGTCTGAAGTCTGGGAGAGTTATGCCTCCAGCTTTGTTCTTTTCCCTAAGGATTGCTTTGACAATTCTGGGTCTTTGATGGTTCCATATAAATTTTAGGATTATTTGTTCTAGTTCTGTGAAAAATGTCATGGGTAGTTTGATAGGGATCACATTAAATCTGTAGATTGCTTTGGGTACTATGGCCATTTTAACAATATTACTTCCAATCCAAGAGTATGGGATATCTTTCCATTTCTTTGAATCATCTTCAGTTGCCTTTATCAATGTTTTATAGTTCTCAGTATATAGGTCTTTTACCTCCTTGGTTAAGTTTATTCCTAGGTACTTTTTATGTGATTTTAAATGTCTTTTTTTTTTTTTACTTTCTCTTTCTGACATTTCATTGTTAGTGTAAAGATATGCAATAGATTTCTGTATATTAATCTTGTATCCTACTACCTTGCTGAATTAGTTTATTAATTCTAATAGTTTTTGTTTGAAGTCTTTAGAGTTTTCTATACAGAGTATCATGTCATCTGCATATAATGACAGTTTTACCTCTTCCCTTCCGATTTAGATACCTTTAACTTCTTTTTCTTGTCTGATTGGTGTGGCTAGGACTTCCAATACTATGTTGAATAGAAGTGTTGAGAGTGAGCATCCTTGTCTTGTTCCAGAATTTCACGAGAAGGCTTTCAGCTTTTCACCATTGAATATTATGTTGGCTGTGGGTTTGTCATAAATGGCTTTTATTGTGTTGAGATATGTTCCCTCTATACCCACTTTGGTGAGAGTTTTATAATGAATGGATGTTGCATTTTATGAAATGCTTTTTTTGCATCTATTGAGATGACCATGTGTTTTTTGTCTTTTGTTGTTGTGGTGTATCACATTGATTGATTTGCATATGTTGAACTATCCTTACAGCCCTGGAATGAATTCAACTTGATCATGGTTTATGATCCTTTTTATGTATCATTGGATTCAGTTTGCTAAAATTTTATTGAGGATTTTTACATCTATATTCATCAAAGATATTGGCCTGCAATTTTCTTTTTTTGTAGTGTCTTTATCTGGTTTTGGTATCAGGGTGTTGGTGGCTTCATAGAATGATCTTGGGAGTCTTCCCTCCTCTTCAATCTTTTGGATTAGTTTGAGAAGGATAGGAGTAAGCTTTTCTTTGTATGTTTGGTATAATTCCCCAGTGAAGTCATCTGGTCCTGGACTTTTGTTTGCAGGGAGGTTTTTTTTTTATTATTATTATTATTATTATTTTAGATTCTATTTCACTTCTATTGGTCAGTCTGTTCAAATTATCTGTTTCTTCTTGATTCAGTTTTGGTGGGCTGTATGATTCTAGAAACTTGTTCATTCCTTCTAGATTGTACAATTTTTTAAAACTTTATTCACAGATAATGTGTTAAAGAATGACATTCATTTTAAATTTTTTTAAATTTTTGGCTGCATTGGGTTCTCGTTGCTGTGCATAGGCTTTCTTTTTAGTTGTGGTGAGTGGGGGCTACTCTTCATTGCCGTGCATGGGCCTCTCATTGCGGTGGCCTCTCTTGTCTTGGAACACTGGCTCTAGGTGCATGGGCTCTAGAGCTCAGGCTCAGCAGTTGTGGCGCATGGGCCCAGCTGCTCCACAGCATGTGGGATCCTCCCGAACCAGGGCTCGAACCCATGTGCCCTGCATTGGCAGGCGGATTCCCAACCACTGCGCCACCAGGGAAGCCCCCTAGATTGTACATTTTTTGACATATAACTGTTCAAAGTATTTTCTGATGATTTTGTGTATTTCTGCAGTATTGGTTGATATTTCTCTTCTTTTATTTCTTATTTTGTTTATTTGGATCCTCTCTCTTTTCTTCCTGGTGACCCTGGCTAGAGGTTTATTGATTTCATTTATCCTTTCAAAGCTCTTGGTTTTATTGATCTTTTCTATTTTTTTATCTCTATTTTATTTATTTCCTCTCTGATCTTTATTATTTCCTTCCTTCTGCTGACTTTGGGTTTTATTTGTTCTTCTTTTTCCAGTTCTTTTAAGTGGTAGGTTAGGTTGTCTGTTTGAAATTTTTCTTGTTTCTTGAGAAAGGCCTGCATCACTATGAACTTCCCTCTTAGAACCACTTTTGCTGCATCCTGTATATTTTGTATGGTTGTGTTTTCATTGTCGTTTTCTCACGGTATTTTCTGATGTCCTCTTGATTTTATCATTGACCATTGGTTTTTTAGTAGTATGTTGTTTAGTTTCCATGTAATTGTTTTTTCTCATTTTTCTTTCTGTGGTTGATTTCTGGTTTCATACTGTTATGATCAGAAAAAATGCTTGAAATAATTTCTATCCTTTTAAATTTGTTGAGACTTGCTTTGTGTCCTGGTATGTGGTCTGTTGTATTCTGGGGATTTTTGTTTTGTTTTGTTTTTTTGAATATAATGTCCTGAAGATATCAGTTTAGTCTAATTGTTCTGTTGTGTCATTTAGGGTCTCTGTTGCCTTACTGATTTTCTGTCTGGAAGGTCTGTCCATTGATGTAAGTGGGGTGTGAAAGTCTCCTACTACTATTGTATTCGTGCCAGTTTCTCCTTTTATATCTGTTAGTATTTGTTCTATGTATTTAGGTGCTCCTATATTGGGTGCATATATGTTAACAAGTGTAATGTCCCATTCTTGTATTGATCCCTTTATCATTATATAGTGTCTTTCTTGTCTTCCTTTGTGGACTTTATTTTAAAGTCTATTTTGTCTGATACGAGTATTGCTACCCCTGCTATCTTGTCATTTTTATTTACATGAAATGTCTTTTTCCATCCCCTCACTTTCAATCTATGTCTGTTTTTCACCCCAAGATGAGTCTCTGGTAGGCAGCATGTAGAAGTTTCTTGGTTTTTATCCAATCTGCCACGCTGTGTCTTCTTGATCAGAGCATTTAGTTCATTGACATTTGAAGTAATTGTTTACAAGCATGTATTTATTGCCATTTTAAACCTTATATTCCAGCTGATTTTGTACTCCTTCTTTGTTCCTTCTTCTTTTTGTTTTTCCTTTTGTTATGTGACGGTTTTCCTTTGCATTATGCTTGAGTCCTTCTTTTTGGGTTTTATGAATCTATTGCATGTCTTTGATTTGTGGTTACCCTGTTTTTCAAGTATGTTAACCCATAACTATATCTACTTGCTTTAGACTGATAGTCATATAAAAGTGCAAACACATTCTAAAAGATATGCTTTCTTTTACTTCCCTTCCCCATGTTTTGTGATTTTGATGTCCTATTCAACATCTTCATGTTTATCCTTTGCTCTTAATTGTAGTTATAATTTCTTTTATAAAGTTTTTTTAATCTATGTACTGGCTTAAGTGATTTTCAATCCATTTATGTATTTACGCGTCCTATTATGTCTTTCCCTTTCCTGTAGATTCTTGCTTCTTTTCTATTCAGAGGGGACCGTTCAGTATTTCTTCTAGGACAGGTTGAGTATTGCTGTATTCTTTTAGTTTTCACTTATCTGAGAGATTCTTAGTCCCTCCTTCTATTCTAAATGACACTCCTGCTGGGTAGAGTATCCTAGGTTGCACAGTTTCCCCTTTCAGGATTTTGAATATATGTTGCCCCTCCCTTCTGGCACATTTTCTGTAGAGAAATGATACGATAGCCTTGGGGGTCCCCTTGTAACTGACTTGTTGTTTTCCTCTTTCTGCCTTTCGAATCCTCTCTTTAACTCTTGCCATTTTAATGATAACATGTCTTCTTTGGGGTCTGTTTGGGTTTATCTTGTTTCGGACTCTTTGTGCTTCCTGTACTTGGATATCTGTTTCCTTCTTTAGGCTTGGGAAGTTTTCAGCCATAATGGCTTCAAACACATTTTTTTTTTTTTTTTTTTTTTTTTGCTGTACGCGGGCCTCTCATTGTTGTGGTCTCTCCCGTTGCGAAGCACAGGCTCCGGACGCGCAGGCTCAGCGGCCATGGCTCACGGGCCCAGCCGCTCCGCGGCATGTGGGATCTTCCCAGACCGGGGCACGAACCCGTGTCCCCTGCATCGGCAGGCGGACTCTCAACCACTGCGCCACCAGGGAAGCCCCTCAAATACATTTTTGATCCCCTTTTCTCTTTCTTTTCCTGCTAGAATCCCTATTATGTATAGGTTGGCATACTTTATATTATCCCATAGATCTTGTATATTGCTTTTATGTTTTTTCATTGGTCTTTCTGTCTGATTGGGTGATTTCCATTATTCTATCTTCCAGGTCGGTAATTTGTTCTTCTGAAGGATTTAGTCTGCTTTCAGTGCTTTTAGCTTGGTTTTTACCTCAGCAATTGAGTTGTCTAATTTTGATTGGGTCTTCTTTATACCTTCTAGTTCTTTGTGACAGTGATCTGCATTTCTATCAATAATCTTTCTTAATTTCTTTAGCATTTTTTGTACCTCCTTTTTAAACTCAGGGTCTGGTAGACTGGTGAGGTCCGTTTCATTGTTTGTTCTTTCAGGGGATTTCTCTTCTTATAACTGGGAGTAGTTCCTCTGCTTTTTCATTTTGCTTAAATTTCTCTGTCTCTATGAATTTTGGAGAAACAGTTATCTATCGTGGTCTCACAGGGCTGTTTTTATGTGGGAGTGTCGCTTTGTAAACTGAGTACAGTATTTTTGGTGTGATGGTTGTATTTGGTCTGGATGCCAGCCACATCTTTTCTCAGAGTGTTCTGGTTATTATCCCCTTGATAGGGGCTGTGATTGGTGGTGTGGTGACCAGAGCCTGCACTGGATGTTGGGTGGGTCTTCCTCTTTGCTCTGTGGCTGTCACAGCCCTGTTAAGGGCGGGGTCTGCTCCCCAGTTGTTGGGGTAGAAGCCCTGAGGGTCAGGTTTGATAAGGCTCTGTTGCCCTTAACTGTTTGCTCTGTCCCCAAGGAGGTAAGTTCTGAAGCAAGTGAGGCTGGTGTGGTCACAGCAGACCTATGCACAGCCTATGTATGCATCCACGATTCTGCCCAGAAGCAGCCCAAGGTGATGCCCCTTTCTCCATTGTGTTCATCTGAGGCCTAGAGCTAGGCTGGTGCTGGAGGCCGGGGCATTGTGGCTGCAGGAATAAAGGTGGTTGTGCTGCTTCATGAGACCTGGGCTGCCTCTGTGGGAGGGCTCTCCCAGGACCTGTCCACCCCAGATCCTGCTCCAAGCTGCAGTGTGATGTGGGCAGGACTGGAGGGCTCCCACTGGGAAAAGAACAGCTGTGAACCCCTCCCCAGGGGCAGTCTGCCAGGGATGTGCGATGCTGTGACACCGCCTGACACCCAGTGTGTACACCCATAAAGTCAGGGCCCCATTACTAGTCAGAGTTCTCCAAAGAAACAGAACCAAGAGGATGTGTGTATGGAGAGAGATTTATTCTAAGAAACTGATTGTCAGAATTGACAAGTAGGAAATTTGCAGAGTAGGTCAGAAGACAGAGACTCGAGGAAGTGTTGGTATTGCAGCTCCAGTCTGAAGGCAGTATCCCTCTTCCTCAGGAGACCTTAGTCTTTTCTCTTAAGGCCTTCAACTGATTAGACAAAGCCCACCCATGTTATGGAGGATAATCTGCTTTATTCAAAGTCTACTGATTTAGATGTTAATTCATTTTAAAAAAAAATACCTTCACAGTGACATCCAGACTGCCATTTGACCAAATATCTGGGTACTGTGACCTAGTCAAGTTGGCACATAAAATTTACGTCATAGCCTCCAAGTCTGGCATGAGGAAAAGCATGGAGGCCTAAAAGAATGTGCTGAGTTGGATGGAATCCCATGTGCCACATGGAGAGGAGAAGGGAAAGAGGAGGGTACACAGATGGGGCCTTTGCCACCTCTTCTCTGACCTTGAGAAGGGTCATCACACCAAATGACGACCCTTAATAAAACATTACTGAAAGTTTGGAAATTCAGGAAGAAAACAAGTGTAATAAACAGATTTATTTAGCACTGCTAAGAGAAAGGATTGATCTTAGAGCCCAGAGGCCCAACCCAACCCTTAAATCCCTACTGAGTTCTCAGGCTAGTTCACCCTCCACCAAAGGAATATTCCCAAGTCCCCACATAGCAGTCGAGGTCCAACTCTGTGAGCACCCCCAAATATAAAATGTTTCTCTAGCAATTCAAATGCCTCTGTTTGGATTATCTCCCCAGAACAATTGACAGTAGAAAGAGTCAACCCCTCCAAATAAAACCCCACCTTTTATTCTCAAAAGTGTGGAATAAGATGGATCAAATAAGACTCAAAAAGTGTCCACAGGATACTTGTTAATATCCGAGTGATTGGTGTTTAAGTACCACCAATGCAGGACACCAGCATCCTATCCGAGCTGCACTGTGCTTTTTGAGTCCTGCCTCCACAGTGGCTTAAACAGGTTAAAGCAGTATATTTCTCCAGCTGTGATCAAGCTGCAGGTGTCACTTCTCATGTACAAACACTTAGCAAAAGAATGCATCGGATACCCAGACTGGTGGAGGGAAGGGTGTCTTGAACCCTGCAGGGGCCCTGCCCTGATCATGTAACAGAGGATGTACCATAGAACATAGTTCTTACAAGTGTGGGCTTCGGAGTTATTCCACTTGGACTGAAATCCCAGTTCCGTGACCTTGGACCCATCATTGAGCCTCTCTGTGTCTCTATTTCATCAATAGTAAGGGACTGTAAAAGGATTATGAGTATTAAATCAATTATGCAAAAAGCTTAGAAGAGTACCTGGCGCATAGGATTTGGCTCAGTAAATTTTAGTTACTAAGTATTGCATTATTAAGTAGGCCATTTAACAGCTCACTCTGCAGCGTTTTCTCCTGGGGCATCTCATCAGTTTCATCCACAAGGATAATATTGAAGCCCTCATTACTTCTCTTTTTACTTCTTTTTTTTTTTTTTTTTGCGGTACGCGGGCCTCTCACTGCTGTGGCCTCTCCCGTTGCGGAGCACAGGCTCCGGACGCACAGGCTCCGTGGCCATGGCTCACGGGCCCAGCCGCTCTGCGGCATGTGGGATCCTCCCGGACCGGGGCACGAACCCGTGTCCCCTGCATCGGCAGGCGGACTCTCAACCACTGCGCCACCAGGGAAGCCCCAATAATTATCTGCTTTTTAGTTTACTCTCATGACGTTTGAGTTGTATCGACTCAGGAAGGGATGTTCGTTGCACGGGCTTAAACTCTTGGCTTCCAGATCTCAAGTAGAAAAGGATGAGCAAACATCGTCTATTAATTTATCTTGTGTTTCTTGCCCCTGAATTGCCTTGACTTTCCACAGTGATGATTGCCCTAGAACACAGTTTACCATTTAAAATTGAAAACTATTACGTCATGGCACCTTCCTTTGTCTGGAAACACTTAGGACCTGGGCCTGAGGTTCTGCCCAGGAGGTTTTTGGAGGCCAAAAACGTCCATTAAAAAGAACTGTCGTTGCTGGGTCCGCAGACACCCATCTTTTTCTTCTGGGGGCACCAACCCTCTGCCTACAGCTGCCTTACGTTGCAGAGCAGAATCCACTGGCCACGTCTTTCTTTTATCCTTCTTTCCCGAAAACAAGTACAAAATCAAAGAATTATCTTTTTCGGTAATTTGCTGCATTAGCGTCATTTCTTTTGGGGGCTGTTTAAATGATTTTTAATGAATAACTTCATTAGCTATAATCTTATTCCTATAGAACAAATTATGGAAGAAGAGCAGTGGCTTCTCACCCAAAGTCACGGGCCAGTCAGCCTCCAACCTGACCTTCTATGAACCAACAGCCCAGCAGTGAGAAATAAGTAAAATAAGTAAAAATTTTCATCATAAATGCCTGAAAAACACTATACTTTTATGCTCAGACACTTTTAGCAAATACTATTCTCATTGATGTTTCATAAACCATGAAACTCCATATCCAATATTTCTCTAGTTTCATGAAATTTTGTAGCTCAATTATTTATAAAGCAGTGTTTTCTACAGCAAGCCTGCTCCCTCTTTCCCTTGCTTTTCCCAAGACCATATCTCCAAGCTCTTCTTTTTATTTCTTAGGATAAAAGAAAGTAGTAATTCTTGTGACTAATGTTCCAAGATATAAACTCCCAAATAAACAAACACAAACAATGCAACACTGCATGATAGAAAACATTTTTCAAGAACAAAATATTAGCCTTATCTGGCACATCCTCGTGTATTTGGGGCCATCAATTTTGCTTTATTCATCCGTTAGCTTTTCTTTATGAGTCTCTCTTTTTTTAAATAGACACATGGTAGTTTAAATACATAAACCAGGTCTCCACAACCACAATTTCAAGGATTGTCTGTCTCTTTAGAAAAAGTACACTAAGATTGATCTAGTTCTTTCTATTCTTAGCTTTCTTTCTTTTACAGTTCCCAGCTGTCACCATCCTCCAACACAACCAAGAATCAAGTAAAGCAGAAATAAGTACGTGTTCCAAGGACACTTACCAGGGAACGGCTGTTCTCAGAAGGACAAAGTAGACCAGATGCAGCACCCCCAGGGCCGGCTCGAGAGCAGCACACAGCACACGCACTCACGTGTTCTCACCAAACACGGAACAATAGGAAGCAAGGCCACACGTCTCCCCTCCCCTAGGAAAGAGACCACGTGTTCTTTTTAAGAAGAACTGAAGCTTGTGGCTTTTTGTCCTTTGAGCTTTTCCCTAAGACTGGCCTTTCCATCCTACTTGTAAATAGGAGCTTCACCCTGCCCTGCACTCCTGGCTCAAGACAAGTCACAGAACAGGATTTAATCTAGAAAACCCCTCAGAGCACTTAGATAGCAGAGCGCAGATTATTTGAAATCCCAGCCATCATCTTGGGGGCCTGTGCTGTGTGCCAGGCGCTGTGCTTGGGGCTAGTGTGTGCTGTACCCTCACCACAGTCTCTTGAGGAAGGTGTGACCCACACGGTTTACGGGAGACAAAAGGCCCCGCCTTGGTTAAGTCATCTGCCAGAGAGAACGTGGCCCATCGGAAGCCAGGCCTGGATGCAGGTCGTGCCGGCATCACAGACATTTGATGAGAGGCGGGCGTGAGTCACGCCCCGTCCTGGGCCCCGGGCATAGGAAGGAGATAGCAGAAAACCAAGTGTGTGTGTGCCTGTGTAGTCAGAGAGCGAGGACATCACAAAGGAAGTAAAGAGACGGAGAGGACAGGGTGACGGGAAGGGCTGCGGCTCCGCGGAGGGGCCACCCCCCCAGAGCAGACAGCCTGCCCAGGACCTGCTCCTCGATGGTCCTGGGACCAAACTGCCTGGCCTGTCGCCCGGACCGCAGCCCTACAGCTGTGGGTGCATCCCTGCCACCCCTCCTCCCGCACCGTGACAGGGTGAGCCTGTGTCCCCTCTGCTGAGGGCGGCTCCCTGCGTCCTCCCCTTATAGTGACGAGGACGAGCACAGGTGGCCCCAGCCCCAGGCGCCCATTCCTCCGCGAACACGACATCCCCACACACTCTGCACCTTGATGGTTGTGCCGTGGAGCGAGATTAATCCAGATTCCCAGCCCAGCCACTTCTCCAGGATGCAGGGCCAAGGCAGCCCCTCTTCTGCTCTGGAGGCTTCCAGGAGCTTGGCCAGCAGCCAAGCCGGTGAAGTCCCCACGTCTGAGCTTCAGACTGTGACTTGGCACAGGGACTGTCCATCAGGAGGGCGTCACAACATTTTGTTTATTCCTAAATATTACGTAACTTGACAGGAGGGCGTGTTTTGTTTTCACCTGGAGAAGATAGGCTTTAAAAAGCTGAAAACAGTGGAATAGAGGTCGTCAGCAAGACCCGCGGGTGTGCTGGGTAAAGTGAAGTAGTGACTCTAAGAGGGGGTCCCAGATGATGAGACGGGTGTGTCATCACGCCTGTCTGCAGAGGACGCAAGGGCAGCAGTGTCCACACATGGCGCCCCTCCCACCTCTCCCCCCACCGCCTGTGGGATCACAGGGCAGCCTGGCTCCCCCAGCCCATGGTCCCTCTGCTGCATCCCTGACACCATGGTTACATCTCTGTTCCGCAGGTACTGCCTGGGCCAGGACCGCTGGATGCTCCCATGTGGTTACATTCAGCCTCTTCTCTTTACTAAGAACTAATTCTAAGGGCAACACTGTCTAGACCCCTGGCCTTTATAGTCGTCCTTCAGACTACACAGCACAATGCAGGCCTCAGGGGTACGGGCCCGTTCATGTCCTCACCTGTGCGCCTGTGTGTGTGATACATCACCTTACGCACATATGTAACATACCAGTTATATGTGTGTAAGTGTTAGGTATATGCAAATATCTACATCAGTGTATCTTATATTCAGCAGCTACTCATATTTCCATCAGCGTAAGACTCTTTTTCATCACAGCTAAAATCCCCTGTCACCTTCTCTTTTTTTAAATTAATTTATTGTATTTATTTACTTTTGGCTGCATTGGGTATTCATTGCTGCGCGCGGGCTTTCTCTAATTGTGGCGAGCGGGGGCTACTCTTCGTTGCTGTGAGCAGGCTTCTCTTTGCGGTGGCTTCCCTTGTTGTGGAGCACGGGGTCCCGGCGCTTGTGCTTCAGTAGTTGTGGCTCACAGGCTCTGGAGCGCAGGCTCAGTAGCTGTGGCACATGGGCTCAGTAGTTGTGGCTCGTGGGCTCTAGAGCACAGGCTCAGTAGTTGTGGCGCATGGGCTTAGTTGCACCGCGGCATGTGGGATCTTCCCGGACCAGGGCTCAAACCCGTGTCCCCTGCATTGGCAGGCGGATTCTTAACCACTGCGCCACCAGGGAAGCCCCAGAAGGATATTTTGACTGACTTCTCCCCGTCCAGTCTGTGCTTGTGCGAGTCATTCCTGCACAAGTGGAAATTCTTGAGATGCTGGTCTGTGTTCGTGTCCCCGCTGTACCGACCTTCCCTGGAGAGCATGTTTGCTCTGAGCCTGCTCCTGCTTTCTGCTTTTCCATACCTACAATTCCTGAAACGTTTCCATGAATATAGGTAAACTCTGAATCCCAGGACTAAAAACGAGCACTACTGCAAGAGCCTGACTGTCCCGGGGGGATTTGCAGCCAGGACACGCGGGCTGACCCCAAGGACTCTTTGCCATCTTGCCCAAAACCTGCATCTTCTCACCCCGTGACGACCTACTGTGCTTCTCTGGGCTCCGTGACTCACGGCCCCTGCACACGGATAGATGGAATTTGTTCGTTTGTAAGGGATATTTGGGCGCAGGGGATGGATCTGGAAGCCCCAGACCATAAGGAACCTCTAAAGTGGTTCAGTTATCTGGCGGAGAGACCAGTCGCCCCTCAGGTGTTTTATTCTAGGTTTGGCTGATGGCCACACCACCCTGACTTTAGCCCCTTTGCTTTGCTGGTAGATGATGCTGGATCAGCCTGGCTGGTGGCCTCCCTCGCTGGCTTGGCCGAGAGCAAAGGAATCATGCTTGACGGGTAATTAAGAAAACTGACAGGAAATTGCATCTGGCCTCTTTGAAGGTGAACTGCAGTTTGTAAGAGATAATCTAAATCTAATTTCCCGAAACCCCAGATGGCAAAGCCCTGGGCAGCATTGCCTCTGTACGAGGCTTGTATTAAATTAATCTTTCTTTACCTCTTACCGTTCTTTACATTTTAACTTCAATGTGCAAGGGAGGGATGAAAACTTTGCAAGACGGGAATAAAGACGCAGACCTACTAGAAAATGGACTTAAGGACACGGGGAGGGGGAAGGGTAAGCTGGGACAAAGTGAGAGAGTGGCATGGACAAATATACACTACCAAACGTAAAATAGATAGCTAGTGGGAAGCAGCCGCATAACACAGGGAGATCAGCTCGGTGCTTTGTGTCCACCTGGAGGGGTGGGATAGGGAGGGTGGGAGGGAGACGCAAGAGGGAGGGGATATGGGGATATATGTATATGTATAGCTGATTCACTTTGTTATACAGCAGAAACTAACACACCACTGTAAAGCAATTATACTCCAATAAAGATGTAAAAAAAAAAAACTTTGCATGGCCTGAACGTGAGATTCCGCAGTTCCCAGGCCACTGCTGAGCGTAAGAGGGGAACCGCTGGTAGGGGATCAGAGCTCCGGGCTGGAGTGGAGCCCAGACTGACCAGCGCCCAGGAGCGAGTGTGGACTCGTGGTGCTGAGGAGGGGAGGGGTTGTTTTATGCATCCAGTGCCGTCAGGCAGGGCAGAGGCAAGGTACTGCATTCTCCTGCGTGTGGACAGAGACCCTTCTGCAGGGTTTGGGCTCTGTATGAGTACAGAGACCATCGGGCTCAGATCTGCTGGAAAGGCATTGACTTCACATCTCCCCCTGGGTCCAGGCTACGGCGGGGGAAGGACACCCACCGGTAACCAGCCTCCCCCTCTCCCAGGCACAGCCTAGCTCTCCCTTCTGTGACCACCTGCTCTCCATCCATAGCCATGGCTTTTTGCCTCCAGCAGTGGCCAGGAGACACTCAGGGTTGGGGCTCCTGGGCACCAAGGCTGGAGGTCCGTTGGGCTCTGCCTTCCTACGTCCAGGTCTGCAAAGCCAGGAGAGGAGAATTATCTTCCCGTTCCTCCCAAGACCGTTGGGTGCTATTTCCTAGCAAATAAGGAAGAACAAAAAAATTAACCCCTCATCCTTTCTTCTGTCTGTTCCAGGAATTTCGTGCTAAGCCCAATAAATGAACATGGTGCTCCTAACCTAGGAACAATTGCCTGTTGTAGCCAAGAGGACAGTTGCATGTTACAAAGGGCATGCGTTACGAAATCAAATTTGTCTTCCTTGTGACAGCCTTGGGGGAGAGCCAGCTGTCAGCAGGACTGTGGAGGTGGCCTTCCAAGCTGCCACGTGGGCCTCAGTCTTTGGGAGCAGCACGTAGGGCCGTGGGTCTCCATTGTAATGCTCCTGGCGCTGGGGGTCACCCACTGTCGTTTCCTTAAGAAGATAGAGCAGTTGGGGTGCTGTGCTTAGGCCAGGCCCATCGCACAGCCAGGCTCAGGTGCCTCCACGGACTACCTGCTCAATTCCTAGGTCCTCACAGACGAGCACGTAGGACCGCAGGGACCAGACGCACTTGCTCTCTATCCCCACCTCCCGCATCATGGAGGGTCTGCACCAACTTCCCTGCACTTCCGACGGCCACGCCCAGATGCTCCTTATAAACAGGGAGTCTGTGGGGTCTCCTTACCCCAGAATGTGACGGCACATCAACTGCGGTTGCACCATCCAAGCAGCCTTTCTTTGAGTAGAGAAGCTCCTCGGGTTTTTCTGAAGTACAGTTGATTTTACAATGTTGTGTTAATTTCTGCTGTACAACAAAGTGATTCAGTTATACACCTATTTTTTTAACACCTTTATTGGAGTATAATTGCTTTACAATGGTGTGTTAGTTTCTGCTGTATAACAGAGTGAATCAGCTATACAGATACATATATCCCCATATCCCCTCCCTTTTGCATCTCATACATATATATACATGTTTTATATTCTTTTCCATTATGGTTTGTCACAAGATATTGAATAGAGTTCCCTGTGCTCTACAGTAGGACCTTGTTGTTTATCCATCCAATATATACCAGTTTGCATCTGCTAACCCCAAACCCCCAGTCCATCCCTCCCCCCATCCTCCAACCCCCTCCCCCTTGGCAACTGCCAGTCTGTTCTCTATGGAGGAGCCCCTAGTTTTAGAGCCTCCGTTAAAACTCAGAGCCCCAGGAATGGTGGCGTCTTAAATTATTATCAGCTATTACGTTACATGTCAGTTACTGCATCAGCAGGGAAAGAAAATCAGCAGAGAGTAAGGGACTAGACAATGGGGAAGGTGTTGAGAAAGAAGAAAGGGACTTGGGGGAGAGGGAGGCTCCTGGAAGAAGGCAGAGGCCCTGACGCAGGGCGTGAGACACTTGTCTTACGGAATCCTTGTGCAGAAAGAACGGGACATTTAAGCAGTTTGAATTGCACAATGCTGTATTTGTATTGCTTTAATGATGTCTAATTCTGAGACTGGCCCTTGCTGTGACTCTTAGAATTATCTTACCTGTCCTGGGTTGTCAGCCTTTAACTCTTTGGAGGAAAGATGCCGTGTAAATCGAAGGATTTGTGGTTTATACAGTCAAATATATCATTATAGTACACAATCTTTTTTTAAAATAAATTTATTTATTTATTTATTTTTGGCTGCGTTGCGTCTTCGTCATTGGGTCTTCGTTGCTGCGTGCGGGCTTTCTCTAGTTGCGGCGAGCAGGGGCTACTCTTTGTTGCAGTGCACGGACTTCTCATTGCAGTGGCTTCTCTTGTGGTGCACGGGCTCTAGGTTCACGGGCTTCAATAGCTGTGGCACGTGGGCTTCAGTAGTTGTGGCTCACAGGCTCTAGAGCCCAGGCTCAGTAGTTGTGGCACGTGGGCTTAGTTGCTCTACGGCAAGTGGGATCTTCCCAGACCAGGGCTCGAACCTGCGTGCCCTGCATTGGCAGACAGATTCCCAACCAGTGCGCCACCAGGGAAGTCCCAGTACACAATCTTTTGGACTAAATTTTAATCTAACTTATTAACAAGGGATATGTGATATAAAACATTTTACTTTTTCTCATCTAAATATTATCTTTTTCTAATTGAATGGCTGCAAAAGTGGCAGAGGGTCATATTTAGGGTATTTTCACCAACCATTAGTAATGTGTCTGGACCACCCCGCTCCAGTGGATGCTGACTTTCTCCTGCACAGTCATGCGTCTGCACGGTGCTGGTGCATCCCTGGCTTCTGATCGTAGGCAGTGGCCCTCAGCCTGATTTCTGTACCCGGAAGCTGGCTTCTGCAAACCCCCTCTCCGCACCACACGCTGGGTCTGCTTGTGTGATTCTGATTTTCCCATCAGTGATTTTCCCATCAGCCATCAGTGACTCCAGACACCACAAACATTTCCCCTTCCCTGGCATTTCTCCCCAAGTCTCTCCTTTTTGAAACTCTTTCTCCGTATTGCTTTTATAACTAAGAGAGCAGGAGCTTTTGATTCGAACAAAACTGGGTTTGAATCCCAGCGGGTTCACAGGTTACATCTATGACTTCAGGCGAATCACTTGAGTCCACTGAGTCTCGGTGTTTTCATCTGTACACGGGGTCCCTGAGACGAGATAAGAAAAAGAACAAGCTCGGCCCTGAGTAACGTGTCTGGTCAACGGAAGACACCCCATCCACTTCCATCCTCCCATTTCCTCTGCTGCAGCCAAGAACATTTCCGGTTGCTCCCGTGTTCAGGGCTCCCACCTGCCTCCTCAAGTCCATTCCAAGCAGGTGGAGGGAAAAGAAACACGTCCTGTGTTTCTTCAGGACTCCACGTGGTGTCTTACGTGTGGTGAACGACCAACAGCTGGCCTTTGTTCTTCTTAAAGATGACAAGTCACACCCTGGCCTTGCTGTCCATACTTTTCTAAAACTGGTCTCTTCCTCCCCATCTGCTCCCCAGAAACAACACACAGAGTGCGAGCTGGACCAGTGAGAGGCACGGCACAGAACAGAGTTCAACTCAGGTCTGAGAAATGAAGGCGCTTTAACAAAGGACCACTTTTAGGGGTGTGGGCAGCAAAGGGCACCAGCAGGGCATCTTGGGGGGGGATGGGTCACAGCAGGAAGCTGCCCCCTGCCACCCCCTGCCCGGGTCTGAGAGGATGGGGTGAGTGGGGAGCAGGGGCCGTGATCATGGGGGGAACGTGGCCACTGCCGCAGCCTGGGGGCTAACGCACAGCAGTGAGGGTTCCAGGGGCTACATCCCCCCGCACCTCTCTCCTCCCTGCTTTGATCTTTTGTCGGCGTCTCCCATTGGCTGAATCTGTTCAGAGGCTGAGACAGAGGAGGCCGGTGATGGTGCCAGGGATCCATCCCCAGGGTCTGAAACAAACCTAGGATGGAAAAGACAGAGAGTAGCCAGTACACGGCCACCCTCCATTTGTGAGTCCCAGGGTCTCGAAGTTGTCATTTTGCCTCATGTCGCAAAATAGAAGGTAGGATTTCAGAAGCTGGTCAGGTTGGCATCCAGCATTGGGACAAACCAGCACCAGGTACCTCTTGGCAGCGTGCACCTTCTGTGAAATTCCACCGAAAACCATCACCAAGCCTGACCTGAGCAAAGCCCACCTGAGGGCCATCCACAAAGTACTCTTCAAGGTTGTTAAGGCCGTGAGGGACAGAGTGACAGCGGAACTGCTCCAGATTAAAGGGGACTAAGACACATGACATCAAAATGCCATGCCATCCTGCGTGGACCCGGGTCGGAACTTCTGTTCCTTTTACCCGAAAGGGCATTAGTCAAACTCTTGACAAAATCTGAGTAAGATCTGTAGATGAGGTACGTATCATGGTTAATTTTCCTGGTGTTGATCATTGTTCTGATTATGTAAGAAAGAGTCCTTTCCTTGTTTGAAGGAAATATGATGCTACAGTATTTCATGGTAAAAGGCACGTCTTCCACATACTCGCAAATGGTTCAGAAAAAAAGTGTGTGGTGGGGCTTCCCTGGTGGCGTGGTGGTTGAGAGTCCACCTGCCGATGCAGGGGACACGGGTTCGTGCCCCGGTCCGGGAGGATCCTGCATGCCGTGGAGCGGCTGGGCCCGTGACCCTTGGCTGCTGAGCCTGTGCGTCCGGAGCCCGTGCTCTGCAACGGGAGAGGCCACAGCGGTGAGAGGCCCGCGTACTGCAAAAAAAAAAAAAAAAAAGTGTGTGGTGTGTGTGTGTGTGTACGTGTGTGTGTGCTTGTAGAGAGAGGGAGGGAATGAGTGAACAAGAAAATAGGGGAAAATGTAAAAAAAATTGGAAGGTTTTGTTAAAGGGTGTTCAGAAGTTCTGTTCTGTCAACTTTTCTGTAAGTGCAGTTACATTTTAATAGAGAGAAGAGCCAGCCAGTGACCGAGGATTAGGACGGTGCAGACCGGGAGCTGCTCATTTGCATGGTGGGGGCAGAGCCCCCAGGGTTTCACCAGGGCCTCCCTGGATGCAGGCGCCCCCCGTTCTTCCTGGATACCCAGCGACTTCTCTGGTGAGAGAACTCCTGTAGGGATTTCTAGTCCATTCATTAGAATTTGTTCTGTTTTTATTTTTAATGATCTGGTCTCACTGTTTCAACATTGGAAGCTGCCTCTGATTCTTTTTGGAAGTGTAAATTACAACTTCAAAATAGGAAGAAGTCAAGTACATCAGAAAGCCACGCCGTGTCTGTGTTAGAGGGCTTGGCATGGAATCACAGAATTTTCTGCCACTGATGTGAGGAAGTGAGTGATGAGCGTAATACTTACGCCAGCCTTGAAACTGGATTATTTTTCTCCTCCACAGTAGAACTGCTAATATAACATTGGCTTTCTGGGGGAATGGCAGCAATTTGCTTATTTCCCCACTGCCCCATCCCATCCCCCGAGCAGTTGTTTGAAAAGACTATGATTACATATACGGTCTGCACATACTTCTTGGATGTCTTAGAGAAAACCGATAACTACAGTGGTTTCAGTGTGGGAAATGCACAAATACACCATTACAACTTCAAGGAAAGTTAGAAAAGGATTCCAGCTTTTTAAAAATTCTGTTGGTAATTAGGGTGATTGGTTTGTTTTGGTGGTCATTATTTTTTGTTTGGGGAGTTTGGGCTGTTGGGGAAATGTCCATAGTTTTCAGCCTGCTATCTACCCAGCTAATGTTACTGCAGGACTCAAGAAAAATGAACAAATTCTATGATGTCACAACATAGGATTTAAAAAGGACATGGTAGTACCAAGTATCAACATGATTGATTTTAAGATTTAGACCACCAGGCAAGTACTATTAGCTGAAATGTCATTTTATTTTATTTTTTTTTACAATGCCAGAATTTCAGTGTGTCTTTTTTGTTTTGTTTTGTTTTGGCTGCATTGGGTCTTCGTTGCTGCGCGCGGGCTTTTTCTCTAGTTGTGGCGAGCGGGGGCTACTCTTCATTGCGGTATGCAGGCTTCTCATTGCGGTGGCTTCTCTTGTTGCGGAGCACGGGCTCTAGGCGCGCGGGCTTCAGTAGTTGTGGCACATGGGCTCAGTAGTTGTGGCTCGCGGGCTCTAGAGCGCAGGCTCAGTAGTTGTGGCCCATGGGCTTACTTGCCCCGCGGCATGTGGGATCTTCCTGGACCAGGGATTGAACCTGTGTCCCCTGCGTTGACGGGAGGATTCTTAACCACTGTACCACCAGGGAAGCCCCTCAATGTGTCATTAATTCAACAAGTGTGTCTTAAGGATGTGCTTTGTGTCTAGCATGACGGGGAAACACAGTCAAATAAGACTAGACTCTGACTTAACGTTGCCTCATAGTCCATGACTTCCTTTGCCAACAAAATTGATGGGCAATGTAAATACAAGACTATATGTTGGCAGGTATAAGTTTCTATAAAACTATACTTAACAAAATGTTTCCAGACACTCACTGGGCAGGTGGCTGGGGTAGGGCTGGGAGTGCATTCAAAGCCCAAAGAGCTAAAATCTCTGAATCAACAATGTTCATCCCACACATAGTTCCTTCTTATGACAACTTATTTTTGCAAAGAAATATCATTTTGTCAAGCTGCAGTTGAGTGCCAAAAACTCATTTTTGACTGTACATCTGGTTTGGTATCGCAAACTGAACAGCAGAAGAACAAGAATAAATTCAATGAATGTTCTACGTGCTAACATAGCTGCCTCATACCACCTTCTAGTTTACTGAAAATAAAATGCTGCAAGACTCTGATTGTATTTTCAAAAGAAGTGTCCCAGGCATGTTTGTGGCAACAGCCCAACATCATCAGAATAAGGTCATAGCTTCCCAAGGTGAGCACTTTAATGATCAGCACTGATTTGGATGGATGGATAAAACCTGGTGTCACTTTTTAAAATAACCTCATTGGGAATGTAAACTGGTACAGCCACTGTGGAGAACAGTATGGAGGTTCCTCAAAAAACTAAAAATAGAGCTACTATATGATCCATCAGTCCCACTGCTGGGCACATATCTGGAGAAAACACTAATTCAAAAAGATACATGCACCCCTATGTTCATTGCAGCACTATTTACAGTAGCCAAGACATGGACGCACCCTAACTGCCCATCAACAGATGAATGGATAAAGAAGATGTGGTCCATATATACAATGGAATACTACTCAGCCATTAAAAAGAATAAAATAATGCCATTTGCAGCAACACGGGTGGACTTGGCGATTATCCTGATAATCTCTTACTTCACCTAAATGCAGCACAGAAAGAGAAAAACAAATACCATATGACATCACTTCTTTGTGGAATCTAAAATATGATACAATGAACTTATGTACAAAACAGAAACAGATTCACAGACATAGAGAACAGACTTGTGGTTGACAAGGAGGGGGTGGAAGAGGGATGGATTAGGAGTTTGGGATTCACAGATGCAAACTATTATATGTAGGATGGAGAAACAACAAGTCCTCCTGTAGAGCACAGGGAACTATGTGCAATATCCTGGGATAAACCATAATGGAAGAGAATATGAAAAAGAATGTATGTGTGTGTATATATGTGTGTGTGTGTGTATGTATAATGGAATCACTTCGCTATATAGCAGAAATTAACACAACACTGTAAATCAGCTATACTTCAATAAAAAATATAAAATAACAGCCTCATAACTTTATAAGGTCCCTTTGTACATGAATTTGAAGGCCTATAGCAATAGAATGCAATTAACTATTATTATTACTAATACAGTAATTTGATGGATGAAATTAATAAATTCCATTTAATTAATTCATTGAAGTACTGTCATAGGAAATAGTTTATAACGTGGTAAAATGCTCGTGATAGAGTGTTATACAGGGGAGAGTCTCCGAGATGCCCTGATGTTTCCTACCTCTTGCAAGTATTCATCCTCTCGTAGGGTCGTCTCTCACACTGTACCAGCGCCAGCCTTACGGCCAGTAGAGTACAGCACAAATGATGGTATGTCACTCCCAAGATGAGGTCCTAAAAGACTGCAGCTCTGTCTTGGCTCTCCCTCCCTCCCTTTTCTGTCTCTGTGTCTGTCTCTGTTTCTCTCCCTCCCTCCCTCCCTCTCTCCTCTGTCTCTGTCTCCCTCCCTCCCTCCCTCCTCTGTCTCTGTTTCTCTCCCTCCCTCCCTCCCTCTCTCCTCTGTCTCTGTCTCTCTGTCTCTCCCTCCCTCCCTCCTCTGTCTCTGTCTCTCTCCCTCTCTCCCTCCCTCCCTCCCTCCTCTGTCTCTGTCTCTGTCTCCCTCCCTCCCTCCCTCCTCTGTCTCTCTCTCCCTCCCTCCCTCCCTCCCTCCTCTGTCTCTGTCTCCCTCCCTCCCTCCTCTGTCTCTGTCTCCCTCCCTCCCTCCCTCCCTCCTCTGTCACTGTCTCCCTCCCTCCCTCCCTCCTCTGTCTCTGTCTCCCTCCCTCCCTCCCTCCTCTGTCACTGTCTCCCTCCCTCCCTCCCTCCCTCCTCTGTCACTGTCTCTCTGTCTCCCTCCCTCCCTCCCTCCCTCCCTCCTCTGTCTCTGTCTCTCTGTCTCCCTCCCTCCCTCCCTCCCTCCCTCCTCTGTCACTGTCTCCCTCCCTCCCTCCCTCCTCTGTCTCTGTCTCCCTCCCTCCCTCCCTCCCTCCTCTGTCTCTCTGTCTCCCTCCCTCCCTCCCTCCCTCCCTCCTCTGTCACTGTCTCTCTGTCTCCCTCCCTCCCTCCCTCTCTCCCCTGTCTCTGTCTCCCTCCCTCTCTCCTCTGTCTCTGTCTCCCTCCCTCCCTCCTCTGTCTCTGTCTCTCTGTCTCCCTCCCTCCCTCCCTCCTCTGTCTCTGTCTCTCTGTCTCTCCCTCCCTCCCTCCCTCCTCTGTTTCTGTCTCTCCTCCCCCACTCCCTCGGGAAGCCAGTTTCCTCACAGTGTGAGCAGCTCTGTGCCTCTGGGGACAGCCTCCCTGGTGAGGAACTGAAGCCTCCTGGCAACAGCTCCGGGAATGAGGTTGAAGACCCTTCCCCAGCCCCGTCAGGTGGCTGCAACTTGGCCACAACCCCCTAATAACTCTGATCCAGACCCACTCATCCCAGAGTCTTGACCCTCAGACATTGTGTGAGATGGTGAGTGTTTATTGTTTTAAACAGTTGAGTTTCAGGTTAACTTGTTACATACAAAAGACAATTAATACTGCCAAATGAAAACCAAAAATATATGATAGGAAATTTGCCAAAATGTTAATAGCTGTGATCACCGACTGATTAGTTAGGAGTAATTTTCATTTTTTATTAGACTTTCTGTATCTTATCTTGATTTTCAGTATTTATTATATATCACTTTTCTTAAAGCAGAAAAAAAAAACCAAAAAGGGAATGGTTTTTAATTTGTGGGGTTTTAAAAAATATATTTATTTATTTATCTTTGGCTGCATCGGGTCTTAGTTGCGGCATGCCGGATCTTTCGTTGCGGTGCGTGGGCTTCTCTCTAGTTGTGGCAGGCGGGCTCCAGAGCACATGGGCTCTGTAGTTGCAGTGTACGCAGGCTTAGTTGCCCCACCGGCATGTGGGATCTTAGTTCCCCGACCAGGGATCAAACCTGCCGCCCCTGCATTGGAAGGCTCATTCTTCACCACTGGACCGCCAGGGAAGTCCCTGTGCTTTGTTTTAATACAAAGCACAATTTTAGACAAATTTTCTTTCATTTCACTACCATGTGTGGGCCACAGGATTGTAGGCATGATGACTAGCACAGATACAGAAAGAGGGATGACAATGCCAGGCAGTGTAATTTGACCAAGAGTTTGAATAAAGTACCAACGGAGATTAACAACCCAGCTGATTCTGGCCAGTAAAGATGCATGCTACCATACCAGTCAGTACTTTGAAAAAGCCTTTTAATTTTGACAGAATTTCATACTGAGGGAAAAGCTGCAGAAATAATACAAAAATATCTGTATAACATCATCCCTAGATACCAGCATTCTGTAATTACGAACATTTTGTGAGATTTGCTTTATTAGTATTCATAAGTAGATGAGAGATAGAGAAAGATAGATAGGTAGACAGATAGATGATAGATACATAGATGATAAGGTGATAGATACTGTGTGAATCTCCTCTTCATAGCACTTATCACTGTTGTAATATTACATTTATTTGTATAATTATTTGATTAATTTTTGTCTTTCCAACTAGAATATAATTCCCATGATTTTTTTCTTCATTATCTTTTTAAATTGCAGTTGATTTCAATGTTGTGCCCGTCTCTGCTGTACAGCAAAGTGACTCAGTTATACACATATATACATTCTTTTTTTAATATTCTTTTCCATTATGGTTTATCCCAGGAGATTGGATATAGTTCCCTGTGCCGTACAATAGGACCTTGTAGTTTATTCATTCTATATATAGTAGTTTGCATCTACCAACCCCAAACTCCCAGTCCATCCCTCTCCCTCCCCCCACAATGAGTTTTTTATTTGCCATTTTATGCTGGTGGTTAACACTGGCTCACAGAGATGCTCAACATTTTGTTTTATAAATGAAGAAATAAATAAATGAGAGGAATGACAGATAAGGAGCTAGCCCTGGCCTCAAATCTTAGTTCTAATAAAAGTTATATGTATTTTATTTGAGCCCATCAGTTGGGTAAGACAGTAAGATTCAAGATGGAATGCAGAAGTAAAGTCCAAAAGTTGTTTGAGGGCCATAAGAAACAGAGCAGAGGGTTGAGCCCAGACATAGCAGCAAAGCAAGAGATGCAGCAACACTCCCCCCTTGGAGCAGGTTACTTAAATTCTACATATCAGTCAGAATGCGCTGGGTTTTGCTGCACTAACAGACTGCCCCAAATCTCAGTGTCTTAGACAAGAAAGATTTATTTCCAGTTCCCAGTTCCTGATCAACGCACAATTCTTGGGTCTCCACACCACCCTCATCCCAGGACCCTGGCACCCATGATCAGGAGAATTGCTGGTAATCACTCCAGAAGGAAAGGGAGCTCTGGAGGGGGTTTCACCTCACTGATAAAATGCTCTGGCTGAACCGTGACATGTGTCATTGTCATTTCTGCTCACAACTCATTGTCCACAAGTAGTCACATAGGTCCACACCATCACAAGGGCACCAGGAAATATGATTCTACCACACACCCAGAGAACAAGAACTGGGAATATTGGGTAAATAGCACTAATGACTACTAACTTTGATGCAGCTCTGACATTTCCTGCCCACCCAGCAATCTCTGTGACAAATTGGTTTTATAGAGTGGACTGATGACAACTGATGAGAATTTTACAGAAATTCAGCATAAAGTCATTGCCTCTATTTATCCAAAAGCACAGGAGTTTTCCTCTCTTCCTTCAGTTTCTTCAGCCACATCCCTAGTCATTCCAGAAAGCTTTAAGAACAAAACACTAGAGCGAAACTAATAATTTGTTTGAACCCTTTTTAGTATTTATTTATACTCACCCATACATGTGTTCAACATTTATAGCACTCCTGTTGTGTACTAACAGAATAAATCATCCTCACTGCAAAACAGGAGTCATAACAGCTTGTCATTTCAACTCTGGTCCTTTAAGCAAGATGAAGGTGCGGTAAAGCAAAAACAGCAATGTGGGAATCCAAGTTTCTCGTCTTAACCACATATTCCAGATAAAATAGCTGAAGAAAATGGCCTAAATATTAATATTAGATTTCTGCGTGTAACTTGCCTTGCCAGAGTCTGATTATGTTGGTCAAACTAAATCATTTGAAACTAAGTCTCTAACAAAAACAGATCTGTTTACAATATAATCTTAATATCTATTGAATCATATTTGAAGAAACAACAAAAGCAACATTCAGTACTCTTTGGCAGTGACTAGGCAGTAAACAGTAATAAGAATTGGATCATATTTCAGATAATTTAAATGATGTGAAATGGAGGGTAGGAGTGACCAAATACACCAGACATTTTGTGAACTTTACTAAATCAAGTGCATAATTAAGCTCTCCCGCATGCCAGAGTTCCCTTAACCTCTGGGTGCATTAATTTGCCCTCTTGCAAGTATGTGAGTGTGTGTGGGGTGTGTGTGGTGTATGTGTGTGTACTCTGTGCATGTGTGGTGTGTGCATGGTGTGTGTGTGCAGTGTGCGTGTGCGGTGTGCGTGTATGGTGTGTATGTGTACGTGCTGTGTGTATGCGTGTGGTATATGCGTGTGTGTGCAGTGTGCGTGTATGTGTGTGTAGTGTGTGTGGTGTGTGTGGTGTGTAGTGTGTGTGGTGTGTGGTGTGTGTGAGTGTGGTGTGTGTGTGTTGTGTGTGCATGTGGTGTGTGTGGTATAGATGGTGTATGTGGGGTATGTGTGGTGTGTGTGTGTTGTGTGTGCGTGTGGTGTGTGTGGTATAGATGGTGTATGTGGGGTATGTGTGGTGTGTGTGTGTGGTGTGTGTGGTTGTGTGTGGTGTGTGAGTGTGTGTGGTGTGTGTGTGAGTGTGGTGTGTAGTGTGTGTGGTGTGTGGTGTGTGTGGTATGTAGTGTGTGTGGTTGTGTGTGATGTGTGTTTGTAGTGTGTGTGTGATGTGTGTTTGTGGTGTGTGTGGTGTGTGAGTGATGTGTGTGTGGTGTGTGTGTGTGGTGTGTGTGGTGTGTGTGGTATAGATGGTGTATGTGGGGTATGTGTGGTGTGTGTGTGGTGTGTGAGTGTGGTATGTGTGGTGTGTGTGTGGTGTGTGTGTGTGGTATGTGGTGTGTAGTGTGTGTGGTGTGTGTGGTTTGTAGTGTGTGTGTGGTGTGTGTTTGGTGTGTGTGGTGTGTATGATGTGTAGTATGTGTGGTGTGTGTGGTGTGTAGTGTGTGTGTGGTGTGTGTGGTGAGTGTGGTGTGTAGTGTGTGTGGTGTGTAGTGTGTGTGTGCTGTGTTTGGTGTGTGGTGTGTGTGGTTTGTAGTGTGTGTGTGGTGTGTGGTGTGTGTGGTGTGTGTGTGTGGTGTGTTGGAGGCAGTTTTAGGGAGCTGGAAAATTAAATAGAGGAAAGAGAATTGATAACATGGAACATCTTTGGAAATACTGGAAAGAGGAAAAGCAGCTTTTGCTATTTCATATTTTTCTCCATTCACTCAGCTCCTCCTACATGCCAGGCACTATTAAAACAGTCAAAGACATGCAATGAATAGGGACTTCCCTGGTGGTCCAGTGGGTAAGTCTCTGCACTCCCAATGCACGGGGCCCAGGTTCCATCCCTGGTGGGGGAACTAGATCCCACGTGCACTCAGCAACTAAGGAATCTGCATGCTGCAACTAAGACCCAGTGCAGCCTAAATAAATTTTAAAAATACTGTTTTTAAAAAGACACAGTGAATAAAATGGGAATGGTCTCTGCCCTCATGGAGTTTATAGGCTGGTGAAAAGGGGAAAGCAATCAGCACCATATAAATAAATAGGAGAATATCAGAGGAGGACAAATGCTTTGAAGAAAGTACAACAGGATCGTTTCTTCACATCCCTCCAGTTTGCTTTCAAGACGATGTCAGCTTTATCTTAAGGCTGGCTCGTGGAAGTACGTGTGTGTTGCCCACATCCTTTCAAGATAGTGAGCTTGGATTGTTTTTGGGAGAGCAGGGGAGCTTTTCAGATGTTCTTCCAAACTGTTCTTTGTGTCCCATAGGTCCTAACCAAGCTATGTGTCCATCCATTAAAATTATGTCTTGTGAACATGGAAGCAACCCAAGTGCCCATTAACAGATGATTGGATTAAGAAGATGTGGTATATATACACAGTGGAATATTGGTAAAAAATAGTGAATGAAATTCTGCCATTTGCAGCAACATGGAGGGACCTAGAGAATATTATGCTTAGTAAAAGAGGTCAGACAGACAAATACTGTGTGATATCACTTATATGTGGAATCTAAAAAAGAAAAAAAAGATTGTATATACAAAACAAACACGCACAGATATAGAACACAAACTTGTGTTTACCAAAGGAGAGAGGGGAGTGGGGAGAGACAAATTAGGGGTATGGGATTAACAGATACAAACTACTGTGTGTAAAATAAATAAACAACAAGGACATACTGTATAGCACAGGGAATTATAGCCATTATCATAAAATAACTTAAAATGGAATTACATAATGCAAGAATACTGAATCACTATGCTATACACCTAAAAGTAATATAATATTGTAAATCCACTATGTTTCAATTAAAAAAATGTCTGATGAAGAGAAAATACAACAGGATCAAGAATGTGATCAAGGGACTTCCCTGGTGGCACAATGGTTAAGAGTCCGCCTGCCAGTGCAGGGGACACGGGTTCGAGTCCTCGTCTGGGAAGATCCCACATGCTGCAGAGCAACTAAGCCTGTGAGCCATGACTACTGAGCCTGTGCTCTAGAGCCCGAGAGCCACAACTACTGAAGCCCGCATGCCTAGAGCCCATGCTCCACAAGGGAAGCCCGCGCACCGCAACGAAGAGTAGCCCCTGCTCACCACAGCTAGAGAAAGCCCGCATGCAGCAACGAAGACCCAACACAGCCAATAAATAAATAAATAAAATTTTAGAAAAACAACAAAAGAATGTGATCAAGATTGCCTAGGGTTAACAGGACTCAAGATGGCAGATTGGGAAGACCCTGAGCTCACCTCTTCCAATGGACACACCACAGTCATGACCACACATGGAACAACTCCCTCTGAGAACGACCTGAAGACGGGCAGCACAGCTCTTCTGCCACCAAGGATGTAAAGGAAAAACCACACGCAGACGGGTAGGAGGGGCAGAGACGTGATCGACTCAGGACCCACACCCCCGGTGGGCGACCCACAGCGAGAGGGGTCATCACAACTTGGATTCCTCCTTAAGGAGTGAGGGGTTTGAGCCCCCCGTGGGCACGTCAGCCCAGGGGACCGGCATGGGGAAAATAAACCCCCATAACAGGCTTAGAAAACCAAATATGGATCCGTTAAAGGCCTATATTAAACATGCAAAGGCAGCTGTGTTTATAGGATATGCCTAAAGCAAATGAGACAGACATATGTAGGGGAATAGGTTAAAATACACCAAACCAACGAGAGGAGAAAGCAGAGTGACAGTATCGCTATCAAAGTGGAGCTCAAGGAAAATTAATTAGATTAAAGGATGGTTATTGGTAGGAGTTTACAACCAACCCACAAAGTAACACGTCCGAAACACAGTTGCACCAAGTGATAGTCGCACTGGACGGAAAAGCTGGTGGGATGCTCAATGTGACATATCCACCATCACATTTGGAGATTTTAACACACCTCTCTTAGAATTTGAATGGGCATTCAGAAAAGAAACAAACACACAAATAAGGAAATAGAGGATATGAACAATTCAGCTATCATTTTTTACCTCAAACTATACATGCAAATTTTCATCAGCAAACATACTTTTTCTCAATTAATTATGTAACGTTATAAAAATTAACTTTATATTAAGCCACGAAGATAATCACAAAATTATAAAAGAAAAATAATATCAAACCATAAGGAAATGAAGTAGAAATAAACATAATAATAGGATCATAAGCCACTAGAAAATGTAGATATTAAAATGTATTATAAATCTAGGGAGTGTAAAAGTCTTTGGTATTGGCAATGACGCTATAGATCGATAGACCAGAAAGTCGAGACATAGATCAAAGTAAAAATGGGAAGAAAAAGTAGTATTTCAAATCAGTTGAGGTAAAAAGATTCGTTAAATCATGTTTTACAAATTGTTATAGCCATCTCAGGGAAATAACCGTATTCCTTTCTCATCCTTTACTTCAGAATAAATTCCAAACAGACCATCAAGTCAAACATCAAAAAATAAAATGATAAAAGAGGAAAAATATGGGGGTTTTAAAAATAATCAGAATGAAGAAGTCCTTCCTAAGCAAAACATAAAACACAGAAGACATAAAATAGATTGATAAAATTGATATAAAATTGTAAATTTCCATAGAACAAAAGCAATAAACAAATCAAAGTAAAATTTAAAACTGGGGGAAATATTTGTAACACTTATAATGAGGACTTAATTTCATTAATATGTGAAAAGCTCTTAAAAATCTATGACTATGATGACCAAACTAACCAAAAATGTTAGATTAAGGACAAAATTAGCTCACAAAAAAATAAATACTATTGCAAAGATGCTCAAAATCACCTACAATTATAAACCAAAAAGAGCAGAATCTAAAATAGACCAACAGAACAGACAATCCTTAATAATTCTGACCTTCTAAAATACAAATTCATAACATAAAAGTTTTTTTTTAAATTTTCCAATTGTCTTTATGATCTCAATACCAAAATCTGACAGATGGCTCAAAAAAAACCCCACAAATAAAGCAAATACCAGTCTCACTTATGAGTATAAATATAAGAATACTAACAAAATCAGAAGTATACTTTTAAAAACACACTAACACCAATTAGGATTCATTTCAGAAATGAAATAATGGTTTAATGTTAGGAAATCCACAAAGTTCAAGATAAAAGTCACAATCCAAGCATATATACTGAAAAGAGATTTGATATGATATAATATTTATTACTAATTTTTAAAAATTCTTAATAATTTAAGAGTGAGAGGCACCCTATCTTGGTCAGTGGAGCAAATGTCATAACGAATAGTGAGACACAAAAATGATTTTCTTCCAAAGCAGGAACAAAACGAGGTTCTTTGTCACCCTCTGCCTGATAATTCTCTTATCTGGAGTCTTTGTAAGTTTGTTTCTGTTGATTATTTCTGTGGGTTCTTGTTAATGGAGTGTTACCACTTGGGGGTCTTTTCCTGGTTGTATGCTGGCTATTTTACTTGAAAAACTATTTGTAGAAATTGAGACCAAAATGATGTGATCTTCTTCCAAAGAGAATTTTTAAAGAATTGCTTTTGCCAAGCAGCTGGGGTGCCGGCAGTCTGGGTCACCTCAACCTTCAACGTAAGGGCTTAGAATTTTGCTGGCCACCAAGATGGCTGGAATCTGGGCCAGAATCCACGCAAGGACAGGATTCTGCCAGATTCTCTTTATAGGCCAGTGTTTGGAAGAGCCAGGCAGGCCCCAGTGAAGGCTGGTTTGCTAGGCCCACACCCTTGGCAGGGCCTGGATTACAACCTCTGCCCCAGGGGGGCTGGGAACACAGCTCAGCTCTTTCTGTCTGTTCCTGATCTCCAAACACTCCCAGAGCAAAAGTGGACCCGAACACCTGGCTCAGACTCTGGGTTCTTTTCCTCTAAGGCCTTGCCATCTTCTAAGCAGGTGGAAGAGTTTAGGAAAAATGTTCTTACATTTTGCACAGACTGGGGGGTGGGGAGGGGTGGTGTCCAGAAAGAGGGTCAGTCTAAAACGTCTAGAAGCAGAAGTCTTTTTTTGAGGGGGAGTGGGGTGGGTATTATTCTATGGTCAGAGCTTTTTCTGAACTAAAGTAATCAATATATCTAATACTGTTGCCCCTTGGGTCATTCTATTAGGAATAGTGGTCAGTAGTCATTTTTTTCCAGTTTTATTGAGATATAACTGGGATACACCCCTGTGTAAGTTTAAGATGTACAGCATAATAACTTAGATATTGTGAAATGATGACCACTGTAAGTTTAGCTAACACCCGTCATCTCATATAGGTACCAAAAAAAAAAGATTTTTCCTTTGTGATAAGAACTCTTAGGATCTACTCTCTTAACAATTAAATATACCTCCACGGCAGTGTTAACTAGAGTCATCGTGCTGTACGTTACATCCCCAGGACATATTTATCTTATGACTGGAAGTCTGTACCTTTTGACCACCTTCCTCCAATCCACCCCCCGCCCCGCCCCGACACCAGCCTGCCAACACACACACCCTCCACCTCTGGTAACCACAAATCTGATCCCCTTTTCTATGAGTTTGGGTTTGTTTTTTTTGTTTTTTTCCTGCGGTACACAGGCCTCTCACTGTTGTGGCCTCGCCCGTTGCGGAGCACAAGCTCTGGACGCACAGGCTCAGCGGCCATGGCTCACGGGCCCAGCCGCTCCGTGGCATGTGGGATCTTCCCGGACTGGGGCACAAACCTGTGTCCCCTGCATGGGCAGGCGGACTCTTAACCACTGCGCCACCAGGGAAGCCCATGTTGTTTGTTTTTTAGGTTCCACACATAAGTGAGTGCATAGAGTATTTGACTTTCTCTGACTTCTTCACTTAGCATCATGCCCTCAAGGTCCATAGAAGCAGAAGTCTTACATCCCTTAAGATTTTTCTGGAAGTTCTGACCAATGAAATAAGACAACAAAAGACTGTAGAAAATGAAAATATTATTCGTGTTTGAAAAACAAAACAAAAATATCTATTAAGCATAACAAAAGCACAGAGGTACAAGATACAAGAAAAATATGTTTTCACTGGTGGTGCAGTGGTTAAGAATCCACCTGCCAAATTCAGGGGACACGGGTTGGATCCCTGGTCTGGGAAGATCCCACATGCTGCGGAGCAACTAAGCCCATGTGCCACAACTACTGAGCCCTTGTGCCACAACTACTGAAGCCCGCTTGCCTAGGTCGCGTGCTCCTTAACAAGAGAAGCCACCGCAATGAGAAGCGCACACACAGCAACGAAGAGTAGCCCCCTGCTCGCCACAACTAGAGAAAAGCCCGTGCGTAGCAATGAAGACCCAACACAGCCATAAATAAATAAATAAATAAATAAATAAATAAATAAATAAATAAATATTTTTTTAAAGAAAAATATTTTTTAAATCACTCGTTTTTCTATTGAAAATCAATGAAGAGAAAATAAGATGAAAACTCTGGAACAAAAAAAATCACTAATATAAATGCTATGGTGTTTTTTGTGTCAGCTTGGCTAAATTAATATCCCCAGTGTTGAAGCAAATACTAATCTAGGTGTTACTTTGAAGGCATTTGTAAACATAACTAAAATCCATATTCAGTTGACTTTTAAGTAAGGGAGATTAGGTAATCTGGGGGCCTCATGCACTCTGTTTAAGGCCTTAAAAGCAGCACTGAGGTTTCCCAGAAGGAGGAGGAGAAATTCCAGCTGCATCCCAGCTGTGGACAGCCGTTTCACGCCCAAGGTCTTCTGCCTGCCCTTCTGGATGGCCTTACAGATTTGGACTGGCCTCCACAATCCTGTTAACCAATTTTTTACAACAAATCTTTTAACATATACCTCCTACTGGGGTCTTTCTGAAGAAATGTCAAATGTGGCTGAAGGACATACAAGTAGATAAGAGACTTCTGTGCTGAAAATTCAAAATACTCCAAGAAATGAATGCAATTAACAATAAAATCCTAGCAAGACTTTTTTTGGGGGGGGTGAATTCGACAAGTTTCTGCTAAATAAAAAAGAAGAATCAGGATGATGGGGGAGAAATCAACCTATCAAATAATAAAGCATGCCATAAAGCTACAATAAGTTTAAAAGTGTGAAGCTACCAGAAGAAGTAGCAAGCAGGCCAAAGAAACAGAATACAGAGCTCAGAAACAGACACATGTGTAAATGGGAATTCAGCACACGAAAAGTGTGATATTCAAGTCAGTATAGAGAAGAAGGATACACCAGTTACCTTTTATTGAGAAACACACCATCCAAGAATGCAGTAGATTAAAAGAAGAACCATTTATTTACTTCATGGTTTGGTGGTTTGGCAGTTTGGGCTGGAGTGAGCTGGGTAATTCTTGGGTCTGGGTGCTCCGGGGTGTGTGGTCAGCTGGTGGCTTGGCTGGAGCTGAAGGCTTTAATGGTCTCACTCAGACAACTCAGGAGTCACTGGGAGGAACAGGGGGACTGGGCCACACGTCTCACTATCCAACAAGCTCCCTGGGCCTGTTTATGCAGCACAGAGTTCCAGGAGCAGCAAGGGGTGAGCCTCAATTCCCAGGCACTTTTCAACTCAGCTCGCATCATGTTTGCTACCATCCTATTGGACAAAGCAAGTCAGATGCCCAAGCAGAGTCAGCAGAGGAAGACACTTGCAAAGAGCTTGGATGCAGGGAGCAGGGAGCTCGTTGGGGCCATTACTTCAATCGATCCACCATGATGAATTATTCAGTAAACGAAGCTGGGGAAACTAAACCATCTGGAGGGAAATTAGGCTAGATTTTCCCATATGACATCAAGATAAATTCCAGATATGTTAAAAATTAAATGTAAAAATTGCCATAATTTATAACAATGTTAACAAATGACAATGTGGAGAAAATATTTGCAACATCTATGGCAATGATTTAAGATCCATAATATACAAAGAGATCTTAGAAATAAACAAGAAAAATGTAAACACCTCCATTAAAGCAGTGGAGAAAAATATAAATAGACAATTCATAGAAGAACTACAAATGGACATTACTCAAAAGAAAATACACCCAACATCAGTAATAATCAAAGAAATACAAATGAAAACAAAACTGAGGTATCAATTTTTGCCATTTGGAAAAAATTTAATGATTAATTAAATTGCTAAAGATTGTGTGGGAATAGATATCCTTACATAATGTTAGTTAGAATAAAAATTGGCACAGAATATCTAGAGGGCAGGTTAGCACTACATAGCAAACTTGTTTATTTGCATAGCATTTGATCCATAAGTTCAATTTCTGGGAATTTATCCAAAGGATAAGGGCAAAAGAAGTAGATAAAATATATGTATATAAATTAATATTGATGACACCCTTTTTTTTTTTTTTTTTTTTTTTTTTATTTTTTGCGGTACGCAGGCCTCGCACTGTTGTGGCCTCTCCCGTTGCAGAGCACAGGCTCCGGACGCGCAGGCTCAGCGGCCATGGCTCACAGGCCCAGCCGCTCCGCGGCACGTGGGATCCTCCCGGACCGGGGCACGAACCCGTATCCCCTGCATCGGCAGGCGGACTCTCAACCGCTGCGCCACCAGGGAGGCCCGATGACACCCTTTTTGAAAAAAGCTGAAAATTAGAAACAACCAACTTTTCTCTCAATAGGAGTAAATCATGATGTGTACATGCAGTGGAATACTATGCAGAATTCAAATGCATAAAATAGATCTTTATTGCTACAGAAAGATGTCTATGACAGATTATTAAAAAATATATGTAAATTAAAGAAAATATGACCCCATTTATGTGTACGATTTTGTCATTTGCATAAAAAATTATGGAAGAATATCAGATGACAGGGTTGGGTTTTCTTTATTTTTTCACTTTCTCCATTCTGCACACAATTTTTTTACAGTAGTAAGCTGGCAACCAAATTTTCTTTTCTTTTGCAATGAAATTAGTAATATTCTGCTTTAAAAATATCACCTCAAAATATTCTTTGACAAGAAATGTTTTTATGCTACAGCATTCTGGTGAGTTTAAACATTGTAGTTGGGACTTCCCTGGTGGCACAGTGGGAATCTGCCTGCCAATGCAGCGGACACGGGTTCGAGCTCTGGTCTGGGAAGATCCCACGTGCTGCGGAGCAATGAAGCCCATGCACCACAACTACTGAGCCTGCGCTCTAGAGCCCACGAGCCACAACTACTGAGCCCATGTGCCACAGCTACTGAATACCAGGCACCCAGAGCCCATGCTCCACAAGAGAAGCCACTGCAATGAGAAGCTCGTGCACCGCAATGAAGAGTAGTCCCCGCTCGCTGCAACTAGAGAAAGCCTGTGCACAGCAAGGGAGACCCAACACAGCCAAAAATGAATAAATAAATTTATTTTTTAAAAAAACATTGTAGTTAAAAGTTTGTGAGCTCTGAAGATACAAAATACAATCATGGATTCATGCAGCATGCTGCTGCTGGTAACACGGAAGAAGATAAATGTTTGCAGGTCTCAAAGAAGAGACGTCCTTAAAAGGAAAGAAATGTAACGCCGTGTATGAGCTGAAGTCCCATTAGAGATCTTTGGCCCCTACAGTGGGGGTCATAAGAGGGCCTGAAATGAAACGGAAATGGTTAAGATCAAGGGAGTGAGGAAGGGACCTTAGAAACCCGTCTTCCAGTGAATCTATGTTCTGTAAATCTCTGTGGCATCTTTGAGCCTCAAATGTCTATCCATCTGTGTATAATTTAAGCCAATGAAGAGGTACACACGTGACCTAAGCAAAAATCTGTGGTCCTCACTAATTTCTCAGAGCCATTCTGCCCTTCCGTTAACACCAGCGCTGACTTGAGCATTTGATTTGGTGGAACGACTCTCTCCCTCCAGGAGCTCACAGACCGGTGAGGGTTTTAGCAAGAACCGCATTTCTCTAATTGCTCAGCCACAGACCCATACTGACTGGATTGTTAATTCCTCACTTTGGAGATAATTGTCACGAGGAAATAAAAACCTCATAAGTTAACAAAGGGCCAAACACAAGGACATTTATTAAATATGAGAAGGATTTATAGACGAGGAGAGTGTGCCGCTTGGCAGACAGGAGGAGCTGATCATGACCCAGATTGGCCGTTTCAGTTTTGAACATGCGTTTGAATTCCTGCGCTCCTGTCTCACCATTTATCGAGTGAGGACGCTGCTCATCGAAGCACTCCCCCCTTTGAGGCTTTCACAGAGGAGGTGTGTCATGCGAAAAGCGCAGCTGTGGGAATCTGAGTCCGCACCCCAATATCCTCTTCTGAAACACAGGCAGAGTATTAGCCACTTGATGGGATGATATGAGGACCTAGGGAGACAATGCATGGATGGAGTCCGGAACGTTATAAACACCTGGTTACTGTTCTCCTTTCCCGTCCTTTCCTGTGTCCATTCTCACTGCCTTGCTGGGTCTTCCGGGGTCTTCCCTAGCTGTTCTGTCCTCCCCATCCTGCAAAGCCCTGCACCACGTGGCTTTTCCTTTTCACTGAATGTCTGCTCCACGTGAGTCACGTGCATGCGTGTGGAGGATGCATGCCCTTAAGAAGTGTGTAGTGAGCTCCTGCACTGCTGCAGGCCTGGCCTTCTCTCTTCGGCTGGATCAGCAGTTCCCTGTGCTCTGGGGCATTGCCCTAAACTTCTCTGTCCCCCTACAGCACCTGGCATGCAGTAACATCTAATAAGGAAGTATGTATGGGATTGAATTGCTTGACTGACTCAGATTTTATGTAAGGCACCCAAAATGTTAGGGTAAATATTTTAAAAGTGATTCGGGGGCTTCCCTGGTGGCGCAAGTGGTTGAGAGTCTGCCTGCCGATGCAGGGGACACGGGTTCGTGCTGCGGAGCGGCTGGGCCCATGACCCATGGCCGCTGGGCCTGTGCGCCCGGAGCCTGTGCTCCGCAATGGGAGAGGCCACAACAGTGAGAGGCCCGCGTACCGCAAAAAAAAAAAAAAGAAAGAAAAGTGGTTCGGCACGTCAGTGATGCCAGTGTCAATCACAAGCAC